>NC_087281.1:23197225-23819824 GCF_015220805.1 Pogoniulus pusillus | reverse complement strand
CCTCCTTCACAACTCCTTTATGAACTTCTGCAAGCATCTGCAGTACTGCTCCAAGTTCCAAAGCAATGCTGAGAGACACTTGGACTTTAGGTTTCCTGCACAGCATGCCTGTGCAGACAGACATCACATTAGCATTTGAGTCAGGAGGGGCCTAAATTCTTTGCAACCATTTCTCTCTTGGCTTTTGGGATGGGTGGGATCAGGGAAGTGTCTGCTTACATGTCCAGATTGTAAGATTAAAACCTCCATCTTCCAGGAGCATACGATCAAATCCCCTGTGACACTAAAACTTGCTGGGAGGTAAGGAAATTAGAAAGGCTTTATAAACTACACTCCAGTCCCTTCTATGTGGACATAATGGATTAAACCCCAGTTTTCTTACAAGTGTCAGCCTGGCCTGATTGTACTTGGCCCAATGTTTCCTCTTCTGAGAGGTCAGGTGAGCAGCTGCACTTTGGGGAAGGATAATCCCAACAGATAGACAATCTGCTGTAACCACTCATGTGTACAGCACTGTAAATGTATGTAACAAACTGCAGTAGTTGGCCCTTACCTAGGAGGGGTTTGTTGTCACAGCCAGGGTAAGATAAAAAGCACCAACAAGAGGAAACATGTAGGGTGAGGTGTGGCTGTGAAGAGCCTTTTGCATCATCAAATGAGTAAGCATCATTTATGATATGAGCAGGATGCAATTTGAATAGTTACAATCAGATCCTCTGAAGTACTTGATCTACCTTTGAAGATTTGAGTCTCAATGTCTATTCAGGGTGAACATAGCCAGTGTAGCAAGCTACTGAGGGCTTTTTTTAATGGTCTTTTCAGCATTGTTCCAGGTGATGAAAATAGAATTGCAAAGACCTGGCCTTTGGCAGATGGCAGAGTTACCATCTGAACTGGCACAAACAGCAGGCTGAAGCTACCTGGGTGCTGAAGCTTAACTAGAGGTGAATAATTCAGCCTTGCCTGAAAGTTGAGGAAATGCCATATTCAGTGGTGCTTGGGGTGGTTTTGGTTTTGTTCTTGGTGACTGGAAGCCAGTAACAGTACAAGCAGGAGACCAGAAGGGACACCAGAACAACACAGAAAGAGCCATCTGATAATGGAGCTACCAATAACAAAGTAGTTACTTAAAACCATATTTCTGACAGTCTTCCCATGGCAGACCCATGTCTCTATTGCACCTACACAGGTAGTGTGCTCACACCACCATCTGCTTCTGCCTGCCCCCATGATGGATGGACATGGAGTCTACTGTACTGCTGATCCCCCAAAGCCCTTAGCCAATCTGATATTGATAATGCTGTGAGGCTAATCACTTAATAATAGGACTCCCTGCAAACCAGACACCTATGCCACGCTCTGTGGGAGGGGAAGATGCTTTGCATGCATCATCCTGTCAGCTGAGTTTATTATTCTTGCATTCAAGATAAACTACAGCAGCCAAATGCTGGCCTGTATAAATTCCAGCCTCAGGAGTCCAGCAGGCACTGGGCTGCTCATTAAACACACTCACACATGCATAAATCCAACCTGGTAAATAATACGACATCTTCCTATTCCCAGCAGATCCTTCAAGAGCTGTTTTCTTTGTTACCTGGGGTGGTCCTCAGACCAGCTGTATAAACCAGGGATAAGGAGTGAGCACATGGGCTACACAGAGACAACAGGCAGGAGAGACTTCTGGCCACATGCAGGCCTCACTGCTTTGTGCAAATAAAGCTTTGTTGAATGGCATTTAAACAGACACAGGCAAACAAGCTCTGGGCTTCAGAGTCTTTATCTCTTTTGTTTACCTCTCCCCAGGATTCCCCACTATATCTGTTAGGCAAAGAACATAGGCATCTAAGAAGCACAGAAAGGATATAAAACCTTCAGAGCTCAAGCCAAAGGCTTCGTAATGGGTTTGCTGCAGAAAATAATTCCTTCCTGCAAAACATCTGTATTGGTCTCTGTTGGGATGGTGAGCTGGCAGAACTGCAGGTCTGGCCAGGAGGGTTCACTCCCATGTCTTTTGCAGAGAGGATCCTAGGAAGTGAACACAAGCAAATCCTTCCAGTCCTCTCTTTGAAGGTGTTTAGCCCCTGGGTGACTCTGGCTAGGCTGTGCAGACGTGGCTGCTGAGCTGGCATTGGGACCAGTCACCCAACTCCCCGGGAGGGGACAAGGAAGAGACTTCCTCAACATTTTCTTGTTACTGGAGAAAATAACAGACAAGTAAAGTAGAGCAGGATAACAGCAGCTTCAGCAACATGTCCACAGCCAGAACTTGAGTCACAAGTGACATCCTATGGTACAGACTGAGGTGGGTTCCGAGCTTGTATTTAGAGCAGGTGCAAACCCATGGTTCTGGAAGGGTCTGGCTGCCCAGTTCACCACCAAAGGGTTTAATGGCACCATTTGTTTCTGCTACCAGCACATAGGTGGCATCTGAAGGGACAGTAGGCCCTGGAATGGCTTGCAAAGAACAAAATATTTTCAGGTCAGTAGTGCTCCTCTCACTGAGGGGATGAGGAGGAGACTGAGTAACCTCTCAGATAATTCTTGTCTCTGTCATTCCCTGGGCTTTCAGGTCTGTGCATATGACACCCTAGCTTGTGAGAGATCATCCATATGCTGCTATGGCTCTTCCACACCTTCTCTGAGCTCCTTCTTGCTGCCACAGAGAAGACTCCCACTCCTCGTTTTCCCATGTGTCTGTTGAGGCTGAATGTGCAGATGAACCACTCTTACCAATTCAGCCTAAGAGATGAATAACTTTTATCACTGTTGAAAAATGAAAACCAAACAGCTGCAAGCACACTGAGCTATGGGAGCAGAAGGGTGAGGTGGTATTTCCTCTCCTCAAGCTATAAGCAGCAGCAGATGATTACAGAGCTCAGTCCTGGATGACTTCTGTCAATGCAGTCTCCCCCAGGACTCTTCAGGCTGTCAGGTAGTGATAGGACATGGGGGGATGGAACAAAGCTGGAAATGGGTAGATTCAGACTGGATGTTAGGAAGAAGTTCTTCACCATGAGGGTGGTGAGACTCCAGGATGGGTTGCCCAGGGAGGTGTGGAAGCCCCATCCCTGGAGGTGTATAAGGCCAGGCTGGGAGAGGCTCTGGCCAGTCTGATCTAGGGTAGGGTGTCCCTGCCTATGGCAGGGGGGTTGGAACTAGATGATCCTTGTGGTCCCTTCCAACCCTGACTGATTCTATGATTCTAAGTTTCCAAGCTTGGAGCTCTCAGGCAGGAAAATTCTCTACAGCTACTGAAATAGATTTCTACTTCCTGTCTCTTTGACACAGGGATCATAACCAAAATATCTTGATGAAAGGGCCTGACTCACCTGGAGAGAAGTGAAACTGAAACTGTAAAGTTCCCCCAGTTAAAGTGAGAGTAGCATGGAGATGATGAGCCAAACTTCTAAGCACTTGAAATGGTGAGAGAGGTGTGTCCCCATACCAAATAACCCAACAACCAACCAAGCCAACAAAATCCACAAACAAACCAAAACAGAAGCACCCAACACAAGCAAACAAGCAACAACATCAACAAAAACAAACCCAAAACTTGGGACATCCAAGCAAGCTGAGGGAATGAGAGCTTAAAGACTTCTTTCATTCCCTTAGATCAGTCCTTTCTCTGCATTCCCCACCCCCCACCCCGACCTACCTTTTTCACCACAAGGGACCACTTCTTATTGCTCTACAGCTGAGATTTGGCCCAGTGTGCCAACAGAAAGTAAAACAGGGGAGCTTATGCATTGCCATCTTCATTAGTCAAGTTCTTTTCTGCAGCCCTAGAAATAATCCTGAAGGGAAATGAAACTCCTTCCAGAGTCCAGCAACAGGAGGGGAATGAAGCAATGTCACAGCCAAGGGCTGACAGCAGGATGCTGTGTTCAGGAGATACCTTGGAAACGGCTCCGCAGCTTTGCACATCTGTCACTTTGCTGCCAGACAGAGAACAGAGCCATGGAAAATGCCTCCTTAACCAAATCCTAGATAGGCTGGAAAATCAAGATAATGCTAGCTTGATTCTCCTTGACAACCTGGAAAATCAGATCCCAAGCCCCATAGCATGTTCAAGCCTATGCCATTTTTAACACCACTTTTGGCAGCACATCAGGTGAAGGGAAGCTTCCACACAGTGTCTCGTTCTGATTGTAACTTCTGAGCTATGGATGTCATGGGCATCTTGCCTGTCTCAAGTGTTTCAGCTCCCTGGTGACTCTCCCCTTTTTGCCTCAGAAGTTTGCATTTTCAGCAGATGCATGACTTGATCTGCTGGTGCTCAAACCTAAGCTCTCCTATATACACAGACTTTCTATGCTCCCAGGAAAAGGCAAGGACACCTTTCACAACTTTGTCCTCAATATCCTGTCTGCACCTAAAACCGTGTGGTCCTGTGCTGAAAAGGCTGTGTGCATGGCTGTGACATACTCCAAAAACACAGCAAGAGTCCCCTACCACTGATTTTGCAACACCAGGTGTGTGCAGCTTCTTGCCTCTCTCTTCAGTTCCTGATTGCTCAGCAAGTAAATAATTTCTGGTACTTCTGTGCAAGGACTGCAGAGGAAGTCACCCATGTTTGTGGGACCCTGTCAGCTCATCTCAAGCCAACTGCCTTGATGGGATCTTTTATAAGCAGAGGTGCAATTCTTCTTTTCCTTTGCTGCATACACACTCCAAGGGTATGAGCTGGATTCCATTACATTTTTGTATCAGGAATCACAAAGTGAGTGAGTAGTTATGTGGCTGGCATTTTAAACATCCCCTGCAGAGATTTTAGGACTGAGAAAAGCAGGAACAGAGAGAAGGAACTGCAATAAGTTTTACTTTTTGGCCTTCATGTTAATGCTTCTCTATAGTCTTCAGCTTCCCTGTTTCCACTGCCTCCACTGGGGGCTGTTGCTTGCTTGGGCCAGACACACTTCACATGCATCCTGGAATGAACTCCGTACAGCCATCCTGAGTGCCATCTTCCCAGCATCGTGCTGGGCAGGGTCTAGGAGCACAGGAATGAACCAAACAGACATGGCTTTAGACTGGTTTATTGGGTTTGACCCATTGCACGGAGGCTGGAAGCAAAATAAAACCTGGATCCAGAAGGAAAAGAGCTTTGCAGTGATACACTCAGTTTCTCAGGAGCCCACCCAGCTGTGGCAGCAGCTATGAAACATATTCATCAAAGAATGCTGAAGTTTTCCTATCTGGGCTTTGGTGTTTGGTAAAGGCAAGAGCTGACCCCAGGAAGATGTTTTATCCATCTCTGCAGCACCTCTGGTTATAGCAGCAATCAGAAACCTTTGCTGTTACACTATCTGAATGTCTTGGCAGTGCTCAAAGCATCGTAGTCACCCCACTCCCCCACAGGGAGGTGGCCTATTCTCCACCTATTACCCACCACACATCCACATGCCCTTTCCAGAGTGGTATTTCTTGGCTTTGACTCTCAGTGAGTCACTGCCCCAGGGAGTTTGTGCTTTGTTGCCAAACCTCAGAAGCTCTAAGATCTGCTCTTGATGGGATCAAGATGAAGGCAGCAGGAAAAGACCCCCTACCTTCTTCACTACGCAGAGGGCTTCCTTCAGGTAGGACACTCCACCTATCAGCCCACCCATGAGACCCAAGCAATTCTGTGGGCAACCCACTCACAGACAATCAGGAACTTTGAGTGCTTTCCCACCTCTGTGAGCAGAGCCTTCTTGCCTGGCATCTCGTGTGCAAGGAGAAGGCTTCAAGCAGCAAACATCAGGGCAAATTTGTTCTGCTCATTTAGTATTGTCCCAGACATGGTGGGAACCACATCTGCTGGATGTGTGGGCTGAGTTGTTCGTTTGAGGAAGGGATTTTTTAATTCATTCTGTCCTAGTCAATTTAATTTAACTCTAATTGATTTGACCACAATTCTTTTAAAAGCCTGTTTTAAAAAAGAGCTTATCTTTAGGAGTAATAAATAGGTGAAAACAGTTTCAAGAGCCTTCAGCCTGTGGCATCTGCCCTTTCTAATAGGTGCTTTATATAACCTTTACATGTTCAGCCTGCTGTGTATAATCTAATACTGTTAAATGCACAATCAATTCACAAGGTGTCTCCAAAAATGACACTGATCTTTCTGCATATCTTAATATTAAATTCTGCTTATCTGTCTCTTTTCTAAGGTGAGTCAGTCATAGAATCAACCAGGTTGGAAGAGAGCTCCAAGCTCATCCAGTCCAACCTAGCACCCAGCCCTAGCCAGTCAACCAGACCATGGCACTAAGTGCCTCAGCCAGGCTTTGCTTCAACACCTCCAGGCATGGTGACTCCACCACCTCCCTGGGCAGCCCATTCCAATGGCAAATCTTGGTTCTTTGTTAGGGCTTAATTGGGTTTTGGTAGGCTGATGGCTGCACCCAGGGAGTTCAGCCTTCACTTTGCTCACCTTGAAGAAACCTTGATGGACATCAGATGGGAGGCACCAGCTGTTCACCACCAAGATCACTTTCTCCACTATTTGATTAATGGGATTCTCAATTTGGCCAAAGTATTCAGAAGCAGGACACAAAGCAGACAAAACCAGAGAATCATAGAGTGGTCTAGGCTGGAAGGAACATTAAAGCACCCATGGGTGACGTTAGAGCAATCAATCATCAAGCCTAGTCCTACATAGCCGGGGGGCCACCAGGCCCCCCGGCCTTTTTGATCCCCTCCACCACACACCCAGTGCACACTCACCACAGTGGGAGACTCACCAGCAGTGATGGGAGGAGGATCCTCTGCCCAGTTGGGCAAACTTAGGGCTACTGCCTCTTCTGGGGCCAGTTATAAAGGGGAGTGAGCAGGGAGGGCAAAGTGGTCACACCTGGGGTGGGAGGAGACTGCAACAGCACCCAGGTGCTGTGGGTTTGGGGGAAAAAAGGGAGAAATGTGAGGTGGGAAAGGAGCAAAGATTATATTCTTCACAGAAGGAGTGATTGGCATTGGAATGGGCTGCCCAGGGAGGTGGTGGAGTGCCCCACCCCTGGAGGTGTTTAAGAGGAGGTTGGATGAGGCACTTAGTGCCGTGGGTTAGTTAATTAGAAGGGTTAGGGGATAGGTTGGACTCGATGATCCTGGAGGTCTTTTCCACCCTGGTTCATTCTGTGACTCAGTTCCAAACCCCTGCCATAGCCAGGGACACCTCCCACTAGAACAGGTCGCTCAAGGCCTCATCCAACCTAACCTTGAACACCTCCAGGGAGGGAGCATCCACAGCATCCCTGGGCAACCTGTTCCAGTGTCTCACCACCCTCACTGTAAAGAACTTCTTATAACATTTCCCTGGAGCCTTCTCCACACCAAACAGCCCCAACTCTCATAGCTCTCCTCTGGACCTGCTCCAACAGTTCAGTGTTCTCCTTATGGTGGGGGCACCAGAACTGGACCCAGCACTCTAAGTAAGGTCTCACTAGAGCAGAGTACATGGGGAGAATCACCTCCCTTGTCCTGCTGGTCACACCTTTTTTGATGCAGCCCAGGACACAGCTGGCCTCCTGGGCTGCAAGCACACATTGCCAGCTCATGTTGAGTTTTTCAGCAGTTGACACCCCCAGCTCCTCCTTGAGACTGCTCTTGAGCCACTCCTCACCCAGCCGGTACTTGTGCTTGGGATTGCCCTGACCCAGCTGTAGGACCTTGCACTTGGCCTTTTTGAACTTCACAAGGTTGGATGGGCTCACCTCTCCAGCCTGTCCAAGTCTCTCTGGGTGGCATCCCTGCCCTCCAGTGTGTCAACTGCACCTCGTGGCTTGGAGTCATCTGCAAACTTGCTGAGGGTGCACTCATTGCCACTGTCTGTATTGCAGACAAAGGTGTTCAACAACACCGGTTCCAGTATCGACCCCAGAGGGATGCCACTTGTTCATTGCTATCCATTTGGACATGGAGCCAAAGGCAAGTCTCTAAATGCAGCTTTAGCCAGTGAGTGGTCTGCTCCTCAAGTCTATGCTTTTCCAACTTGGTGACCAGGATGTCATGTGGAACAGTGTCTAAAGCTTTACACAAGTCTAGATAGGTGGCATCAGTTGCTCTTACCTTATCCACTGATGCTGTACCTGCATCATAGAAAGCCACCAAGTTCATCAGGCATGATTTGCCCTTGGTGAAGCTGTGTTGATTAACACCAATCACCTCTTCTTCATTTTCATGCCTTAACAAGATCTCCAGGAGGATCTGCTCCATGATCTTGCCAGGCACAGAGGTGAAACTGACTGGCTTAGAGTTTCAGAGTCTTCCATCTTCCTTTTTTCTCTTTCTGAAGATGGGGCCTATGTTTCCCCTTTTCCAGTCAGCAGGGACTTCACCAGACTGCCATGGCTTTCCTAATATGATGGGCAGTGGTTTGGCAACTTCATCTGCCAGTTCCTTCAGGACCCATGGGTGGATCTTACTGGGACCCACAGACTTGTGCACGTTCAGTTCCTTTAGATAGTCTCAAACCTGCTCTTTGCAGTGGAGAGATCTTCCTTTTCCCTTTCCACACTTGTGTTTTCCTCACACAGATAATAAACCTTCCCAAACACCCCCTGAGAGGCTTATCAGGGCAACTGATTTTTCTCGGCATGTTTAGGAGCAGGAGAGAAGAGTTAAACGCTGACATGGAGGATACAGACCACAATGGGAGCCAGACTGCAAAGGGGATGCTGAGAGCATGGGTCTCAGATGCACCTGTCCCCTGCCCTGAGAGGGAGGTGGGGTGCAAGGTTCAAAGACAAGGAGGCTGTAGAAGGAGATGGACCAGTCGGGAGAGGCAGGAGACACTGAGGCTCCTGGAGTGCTTCGGTGCATCATTCTCGCTTGCTCAGCCAGCCAACAGCAGCCAGCATGGTGAGCTGTGCTCCCCCAGCTGCAAAGCAAACGTGTGAGAGAACAACAGGGATGTGTTTATTGTACGTGGCCAAGTACGGTAGACTTCAGAGGATAAAAATACCCAGTGGAAAAACACATGGGCCCAAGTAAAACTTTAACCACCAGGGGCTGCCTCGCCAGCAGCACGTGTACCCTTCGCAGCCTGCCCTGCTGGCCCAGGGCTTTGAAGCTCCCTCGGAAAGCTCCAGCTCTTTTTGATTAGTGGCTTCTCCATGCCAACCCCTGATAATTCATTACACCCGAGGTCTGCTTCAGATTATAACCTCATTCAGTGCAAAAAGGCAAAGTGGTGTGTGGAGGGCCCATGACGCAGGGAGTGCCTGGGACATCCTCTGCATTCTGTGCCCCAAAGCTCAGCGCAGCTCCCTGCGCTCTTACTGAGAGAAATAGAGGCCACAGCAGGGATCAGCAGAGGGCATCCCCGTCCTTCAAGCCCAAAAGGACCCAGAGAAGGGGGGAGGATGAGATATGCAATTGTGCAGCCTGAAGGAGCTACCAGTTAGTTTCTGAGCTGTCCCGGGCAGCAGAGCAAGGCTCCTGCACTCACCTTGGACTTTGGCAGGAGGAGCAGAGTGAAAGCGACGTCTAAAGCTGGAGTCACTCCGGGCCAGGGCTCCCACTGGCATTACTGAAATGAATGGAATTGCACCCATCAAATTACATCCACTCGAGCTGGACTGAGGCCCTGCTTGAACAAAACGCTTAAGCACGTGCTTAAATTTAAGCACATGAGCAAACAATTTCAGGGCAAACAGTTCTATGCCTGAGTGCTTTGCCAGCTCGGAGCTCCTCTCGGTAGCACACACCTGGAAGGCGGTGGTGCCTTTTTTCACATGGTCACTTTTCTGCCTGCATCCAGGCCAGAAAGGGAACTTTCCACTGGCTGTGGGCCAGCAGGCACTTCAGGCATGTGTCAGGTTTTCAGAGGGGGAAAAAAAAAGAAAAAGAAAAAGAAAAAAAGTTGTTTTAATCTTATCTGTCTCATTATCGCCCTGACATTTGCTTTGGCTTTCAGTTTAATTACCTCTTGAATTGAACAAAGGCTCGGATAGGGCTGAGATAATAAGAAACCAGCAAAGCTGCTGTATGTAGGAAATAGGGCAGCCCTGAAGGTGTTAGCCCGGGCTAGCTGACCCCCAGTTATGAGAAAGAGAAGCCGATAAGGGGAGAGCACCATTAATCAATCAGCCAGGAAACCTGGGGATGTGTAAAGAGCTGTCTGATGTTTGCGCCTTGCACGCCACCTGGGCTGGCACAAATACAGCAGACCCCACTTCGGTAAATAGCTGTGCATCAGAGCACGACCGAGCAAACAAAGGGAAACCCTGCAGGGGAAGAGAGATGGAATGGACAAGGGAAATAAATATGTTACCGTGAAAGCCAATATTCGGAGTGGAAACCTGCACAATAGAAAGGATACATTACCAGTCACCAGAAGCAGAGATCAAGACCCCCATGGTGCTCCAGGTGCTTTGTACACAAACTCATTAAGTCTCGGCCTCACAGACACTTGAGTTCAACTCAAGAAAGATGGGGAGGGAGAAGGAGGCACAAACACTTGCCTAGCATCGTGTGTGAACAGTGAGCTAAGAGTTGAATTAAGAGATTGTGAGCTCTGCATGTTGCATGAATAAGGGATGGACCAGGCTTGCTGCCACACAGAGCTCTGTGTCTGCACCACTGGCTTCTTATGGAGACCCTCCTGTTCTAGGACAGCTCACTCCATATTTTGGAGATTACTTGACCCAGCAGGTTGCAAAATCCATTGTTTTCAGGAGCTCTTCCTTCTCAGCCTGTTGCTGAGCAGGTTCCTGCTGGTTAAAGAGAGGGGATGGTTGGCTGGTACTACAGCAGCAGGAGACGCCATGCTCAAAATCTGATACTGAACTCAACCTTTTGCAAAACATTCTTTACTGAAGCTGATAGAGAAGTAGAGTCCTCAGCAAATTGGGTACCAAACAGTTACTCTAAAGTGCTGTCCACTAACAATGTCTGCAACTACCTGAAGGGAGGCCGTAGCCAGGTGGGGGTTGGTCTCTTCTGCCAGGCAACCAGCAACAGAACAAGGGGACACAGCCTCAAGTTGTGGCAGGGGAGGTCTAGGCTGGATGTTAGGAGGAAGTTGTTGTCAGAGAGAGTGATTGGCATTGGAATGGGCTGCCCAGGGAGGTGGTGGAGTCACCATGCCTGGAGGTGTTGAAGCAAAGCCTGGCTGAGGCACTTAGTGCCATGGTCTGGTTGACTGGCTAGGGCTGGGTGCTAGGTTGGACTGGCTGAGCTTGGAGGTCTCTTCCAACCTGTGTGATTCTATGATTCTATGAATGTTCCTGCCACGATCTGGGCACAAAACAAGGCTATGGTGCCCATTCAAAATCCACACCTGAATGAGAAAATGTAGTTTTGAGACTGCATTTGGAAGAATCCTGCTGATGTTTCATTTTGATTTTATCAAACAAATGAAGCAGAAACACAATCTTGTCAAAATAAAACATTAGTTTAGTTTTGATTTCATCATCTTGACCCATGTCATAGCATGCTTTAGAGTCAAAACAGTAAGGCTATTATTGCATGAACCATCATAATATTATGGCATGGCAATTTAATAGACAAAACTTTGAGACTTTTACACTGTGTTATAAAAGTCAAAACAAACCTTCCAATGGTCTGGAAGCACTTGTAACTTCTTTGAAAACACTGTGAGAACTTACACCCTCTCACAGTAGTATCCAGGGTATTGGAGCACCATTTTCTCATGGAGGGGCACTCCATGGCCAACGATAACCAGGTCTGACTGTTACGTGCTTCCAGCAGCTCCACAGGGAATGAGAGCCATGGAGCCACAACCCTTGCTGGTCTCTGCCTCCTCTCAGCACGTGTATTTTCCTAGAGATACATCATATGTGTGGCCCTTGCCTTTCACATCCAAGATGCAGATTCATCTCAGAAAAGCTGAGCGGGTCAGTAAAGCTTGGGCAGGGCCTTGGCCACCTGCTTTGCTGAGACAACCATGAGCCAGCAATGTACTCTTGTGGCCAGGAGGGCCAAGGCCATTCTGGGGCATATTAGAAGGGGTGTAGCTAGTAGGTCAAGAGAAGTTCTCCTGTCCCACTACTCTGCCCTGGTGTGAGATCACATCTGGAGCACTGCGCCCAGTTCTGCCCCCTCCCCTGCAGTTCAAGGGGGACATAGAATTGCTTGAGAGAGTCCAGCACAGAGCCACAAAGATGATGAAGGGAATGGAACATCTCTGTTACAAGGAGAGCCTGAGGGAGCTGAGGCTGTGCTGAGGAGGAGACCAAGAGGTGACCCCAGCTCTGCTCAGTGATGCCCGATGACAGGACGAGGGGCAGTGGGTGGAAGCTGAAGCATAGGAGGCTTCATTTAAACACCAGGAGGGATTTTTCAGTGTGAGGGCGACAGAACACTGGAACAGGCTGCCCAGGGGGGTTGTGGAGTTTCCATTTCTGTAGATACTCAAAACCCCCCTGGATGGGTTCCTGTGTGGTCTGGTATAGGAGGTCCTGCTCTGGCAGGGGGGTTGGACTGGATGAGCTTTCGAGGTCCCTTCCAGCCCCTGACACTCTGTAATTCCATGATTCTGTGTGATTTGTATTTTCTTTAGGAAAGGTCTGTCAGAGGCCAGAGCTATTGACAGAACATCTCCCAAAAGTCTGTGAGCTCTTCCTGACTGAGAAAGAGTAGTCTTTGACATCACTAGAGGGCCACAGGCAGAACTGAAGTAGAGAACAGCAGAACCTGCTGATTCAGGCCCCTGCTAATATCCGTTCCTGTCCTACAGAGCCCTGAAGTTAGTGCCCACTGGCACCACATTGCATGCACTGGGAGGGCAGGAGCCTCTCGATGCAAAGACCTGTGCAGACATGTAGTAAAAAACACATGGTTTAAAAACAATTCACAGTGTCATGTCTTTGGCTGCGATGCAGTCCTCAGCAGCACAGAGGCTGCAGTCGCTGCTGCCCGCGGACTTGTTCCTTGGCAGAGGTGTTGCAGAGGAAGTGGGCCAGACCAGCGGCTGAATGCAGTGCAGAGAGCATCCAGAGATGGCCACTCGGAGGAGCAACAGGATGTAGTGAATAAGGCTCTTAGCAGAAGGTATGACTCTGACGTACCAGAAACAATGGCTCATTCCATCCAGAAAACATAGTAGTGGTTGAGTTTTAAAGCACTGGCAGAGTTTTTGTCCAGATGTATCCCATCTCACCTCACAAGTGAGGCAGGAAGATCTGCAGTTAGCAGAGATGCCCTGAGCTTGAGCAGAGGTGATAGTTGGGTGTGGGGGAGGTGTAACATGATTATGAGTTTTTCCTTACCAACTTAATAATAGCATTTATATTTATTGCAATATAATTAAGACTCTCCTTTCTGAGACTATATCTGGAGAGCAGGAGCACACCACAAAGACAAGATAGATTCAGAAGACCTCTATGATGGTAAGGGCACAGGATTGTTTCCAGTGCAGCCATTGACTCTTGACAGGTCTCTGACATGGAAATGGAGAACATGAGAATCCAAGACAAGAGAAGCAACAAGCAAACCCTGCTTTTGAGAAGGAATGTATTAAACAAATGGAGCCAAAAGACTGAAGGGTGCAAGAAGGGTTTCTGGAAGAGCTTTACCATCTGCCAAGGACATTACCTGAAATCCAAGAACTGTCTTCCAAGACCAGCAAGGTCCCCATGGGAACAGAAAAATAACTTCTGAGTGATTCCCCTTTTGCCTGTGTTTGCTGGCCACTGGTACTCTTTGGGAGCAGCAGTTTGCCTGCAGAGCTTGTGCTCCTTGCCTCACTGCAAGGACATCCTAAGAGAGAGACATCTCAGAGGTGCCCTGTCTACACTCTGAAGACTACTTTACAGCCTGTCAAATCTTATCCCTCGGACTGTAGCCTATTCCTTGCCACCTTCTTTGCTGGGAGTAACTCTGGAAGAGGGCGTAGGTTGGCTCTGGCAGCACCATCCCTTTGCCAGGTGGGGTAGGACACTGGAGCTGGTGGTGATGGAGGCCAGTCTTCTTTCTTAGTAGGAAGGAATCAAAAGTTGCTAGGATAGGTGTATGGAAATTAACTGATCTGGCTTGTAGGTCAGTTGGATGCCTTTTTGCCATCCCTTGCTATTTTCTGCAGTTGTTGGTTGTTTTTAGGCACATCCCATCAGTCTGGAGGCTCATTTACTACATAATTATTTCATTTTTTTCACCTAATGGGAAATACTCAGGGAAAGTGTGTTAGACATAGATCATAAAAGAGCCATCTTTCCACTCTAACATTCTTCCAGCTTTCAGAAAACATCACTGAAAGGGTTTGCTCAGATGGACAATGGAGCAAGCGCCCTATGGTGCCTACCCCAACTGCCTCATGACCTCCTCTGACCATTCTGCCCCCTGTGATTCCACATAGCAAGCTTCATCTCAGGCTGTCAGGACTCTTGCAGAATCCCAGAGAAGTGCTGAAGTCTGCATGCTTCTGCCCTACAGAAACTCGTGGGACCCAGCCAAGTCCTGTGGTGCCAGCACAGTGCCAGCTCCTCGTGGGGAGAGCACCCTTCCTTCCTGCCTTCATTCCCCTTGCATTGCTTCAGGTGGGAGAGCTGGAGTGAGAGACATGGGCTCCTCACCTTTTTGTTTCCCCTCTCCAGCTCTGAGAGACCAGCCATCCTTTGCCACCTAAGCTCAAATGAACTCCATTAGGAGTACTCTTTTCCAGCACTTGGTCTTCTTTGTTTGTTTTTTTTTGCTGGTCTTTGTTTCTGGTGCCTCATGCACTCTACACAATGAAATTAAAAGGAAGGAGAATGAGACAATATGCACAAACCCTTGACTTTTCCATCCCCTAGCTTCTTGCAGTGGTACCAGATGTTGTCCCACAGCACAGGCATGGTTTAATTGCTAGGCCTGGTGTGTTTCAGTTTCCATTGTGGAAGGAACAGCCCCTGGCAGCACTGCCAAGCACTAAAAAAAACAAAACATAAGGATTATAGGACGTGAGTAATAGAATGGAGATAGTTCTAGCAGCATTCTCCATCAGACTGAACTACTCTTAAAAAAACACTGTACAGACCTACCACAGGTAAGCCAAAGGAAATGGCTCAGATTCAGTCCCAGACAACATTTGTCCAAGCAAGGAAGTAGGAGACATTTCTCATGGCTTCAGAGGCCCTTGAATTAGACACTTCATAATGGTATTGTTGAACCCTGGGCAGAAATGGAAACAATGGTCTGAAGTTGCTCTTCAAGCTGATGGTATAAGTCACATGTGGCTGCTCTTAGTTGTGTGAGCTGCAGATCAACTGCTCCTGCAAAGGATATCCTCTTCTGGTCATCTACTGTCTCTGAACAACACCATTTGTTTCCTGTAGTGTAGCCAGAATCACAGAATGCATCTGGTTGGGAGACCTCAAAGATAATCCAGTCCAACCCTCAACCCAGCACTGAAGAGCCAATGCCAAACCATGCCCCTAACTGCCAGGTCCACATACTGTACACGTTCCACTGACAGAAATGCAGGCCAAGAGCTGTGCACTGTGCTTTAGATTGTGTTATTGCCCTCCATTTTTACTTTGCTGCATGCTGTCCAGCCTGGCTGCAGTCTAGCTTGCAGGTTGAGTAACGCTGCTCCAGACCACACAGAGCCCTGGAGAGATGTTCTCATTTATTGCGCTATTGTCCCAGGGATGAAGGAAGTGGGTTTTACTCATGAGTGCACTTGAAAGTATCCTGGTGGTTGGAACAAACTGCACATCCAGCTAACCTAAAATAAAACTTTAGAGAGTACTTTTGCTTCTAGAATTCCATACTGCAAGTTTTCAGGAATAATTTATCTTTGAGCACCTTTTTCCTGGAAAGTGAGACATGCTTTAAACCACCACTGCAACATGCTGCTTAAATGGTACCCCAGCTGTGCCCCTTGGAAAGAGCTTTACCCCTCTCCAGGTTGTCATCACAGTCTTTTGGATGGAAATTAGAGTCTGCAGCTCCTGTGCTTTCAACACTTTTTTTGCCGGGAAAGTAGAAGGAGGATTCTGCACACTAAGAACTGGCTGCAGAGCACTGGGAATACTGAAGGGCAAGCATTAAACTGTCCCTCACTTGTGCAGGTTGTTGGAGCAGAAACATAAGTGGATGCAGTGGAACTGACCGACATACACATGTCTATATAGGAGTGTGTTTATGGTGGTAGGAAGGGTGGTAAGGGACATGTGCATCAGGGTTCTCTAGGCAGTTTTCCTAACCAGATCCTCTGTGTGCAGGCAGGAGTTCCTTACCTCAGACACCTCCTGCCTTCCTGTCACTCACATACCAAGAAATGCAAGTTATAAACAAGCTCAGTTGCTATGGCTTATGCCTCCTACTCCCTCTGGAGCGATCCCTGCTCTTTGACTTGGGTCCAACTGCCCTCCTGTCTCTGTCTGCTTTGGCACTTGGAGCAATCTGTCAAGGTCACATCCCTGCTGCCAGGCCAGACAGTGTGTGTCTGCAGCCTCATTCTGGGCATGCTTGCCATCCCCTGACAGGTCAGGCATCCACCTAGCCCAGAAGATCTTAGTCCAACCGAGCTGGACTGTATCTGTCTGGATTCCTCCTGTGTCTCTCGTTTCTGGTCTCCTTCCTCCTCTCTTCCTGCAGCTGAGATGAGCCCTAGTCTGCCTAGGAACAGCAGAAGGTGACATCGCCGTTGGTCAAATATAAACCTGGGGCTGCACTTTGGAGACATTCTCCACTGCTTTCTCTGGGAAGCAGAGCTTTACAACATGCCCCTGGGTGCTTGGTCAAGTAGAGCTAAGAAGCCCCAGTGCATGAGTAGCTTTAGCAGTACCGGCCATAGACACTATAAGGTGCTCTTTGCTTTGCCACATTTTGATGCCAACAGTTGAGTTCAGCTGTGGGAAACATGGCAGCGTTTATCCCACTTCACTGTGAAAACCTGAGCTTAGAGAATATTGTTTCTGGTTGCAGACAGTTGTGCATTGATGCTTTGGTTTGGGTTTTTTAAGCTGTCTCTTGGCTCCCACAGCAAGGTTTGGAGGGGCTGCTAACAGATTTTGTTGGACCAACAGATACAGGCAGGAGACAAAAAAAAAAGGGCAAGCTTTCAGACACCTCTAAAGAGGACATCTATGGACAGAAGTTTGCTTGCTTTTCTCCAGTTGTGATATCTGGCCCACTGAAATCTGTCATTGTCCCTGTGTTTCCACCCTCACTTCCACCCTCTGAAATCTGCCACAGCAATACAAGAGGTACCCACAGTCTGCGGTGCCAGAGCACATCACTTACCGTTCTGCAGGACTGCAGGATCTGGCAGGCCCTTCGGCAGGACTCCTTGCACACAGCCTCACAGCTGGCCTACTGAGAGGTTTCCCAGAGCAAGCACTAAAGGAGCAGTAAGCCAAAGGACCACATCCGTGTCACACACACAGGCAATCAAACCACCTTGCAGGGTGTGCACTGATGCTGCGCTTCCCCAGCTAGGGCTGGCACAGAGCAGCTAAAAGCACAAATGCTTGCCTCTGTCTTTGGCAATGGTCTTGTTTTTATTTGGTGACTCTCCTGCTTTAGTGGTCTGTGGGGAACCCACAAGCAGCCCCATATCATGCAAAGACTGGAGAGAGCCCCTAACTCTTGGCCATGCTGTTGAAAAATCAGCATCTGAGAAATGAAAGGTGATGGGACAAGGCTCTGCAAGAGGTCTCTTCACTCATCTGTGCTGAGTCAATCACCACTGCTTGGTCAGACCAACCACTACTCTCAGGGCTACCTCTACAAGCCTTTCATATTGCAGGGTACACTGGCCTCTTTTCTCTTGGTCCCCTAAGTGCCCTTTTTCAGCCCAGCTTCCCATCTACCTGGACAACAGTGTCTTCCCAGAGCAAGTTCATGAGGTCACAACCCTGCCAGCTGTGTATTTCTACACCAAGAGAGAAAAGTGGCTCAAGCATGCCCACACAGGCCATCATAGACAGTTTGGAGCTGACTCTGTCCACGTGGACTCCAGAAAGCCACAGGGCAAAGCATGTGAGCATGGACATGGTGGGGAATGCCAACAGGCTGTTCTGCATCTGGCCCCAGGCTTATGGGCTGCTCAGAGCTTTGTGTTGGACCAAGCAGGAAACACCACTCTTTCTTCCTCGCTGCCTGGAGGCATCATAGAATCACAGAATGGCTTGGGTTGAAAGGGACCTTTAAAGGTCATCTAAGCCAATCCCAATCCAGAATGAGCAGGGCCATCTGCAACTAGATCATGTTGCTGAAAGCCTAGACCAACCTGACCTGAAATGTTTCCAGGCATGGGGCCTGCACTGCCTTGCTGGACAACCTATTCCAGCTTTTGCTACCTTGATTGTGCAAAGTTTCTTCCTTATGTCTAGTCTAAATCTCCCCATTTTTAGTTTAAAACCGTTACCTCTTGTCCTATTGCAAGGACCCTGCAAAAAATACTGTCCCCATCTTTCTTATAGGCCCCCTTGAAGTACTGAAAGGCCACAGCAAGGTCTCACTGGAGCTTTGCCTTCTCCAGGTTAACGACCCCAACTCCCTAAGCCTCTCTTCACAGGAGAGGCTGTTTTTCTGACCATTTTTGTGGCCCTCCTCTGGACCTGCTCCAAAAACTTCATATCTTTCTTATGCTGAGGATTCCAGAACTGAACACAATACTCCCAGTGAGGATTCACCAGAGTAGAGCTGCAGAATCACCTCCCTTGCCCTACTGGCAAGCTTCTTTTGATGTAGGCTATATTAGCTGCCCCTGCTGACTCAGCCACTCCTCTGGCACCACTCACCTGAGAGTGTTGCTGCCTGATGAGGGAGATAGATGCCTGTGACCCCTCTACCACACTGCAATGACATGAAAACCAGCTTTGCCACATCCAGCTACGTGCACCACCTGGGCTAGGATCCCCTGTGCACCTGAGACCCTACTATTCAGATCTCCTGTGGCCCCTGTGGAGGAGAGGGGAAACAAGAGCCATTGCACCCCTGAGAGCTGCATCCCAGCCTGTGCATTAGGCTGAACATCTTGTTTTCAGTGTCCATCCCAAATACAGCATCCTTCCCACTAAATAAGAACGTGGGCAGGGAGGATGTGGCCAATGCAAAGGAAACTTAAATTTACATTGGACGTCTATGCCTGAATTGTGCTTTTGCTAAAGAATTGGCCCAGTGGCTCTCAATGCAGAGCTCATCTTTGACTACCTATTTCACTGGTTAGGTTATTAAAAAGAGAAGTAAAAAAGAGAGAGAGAATCATAGAATAAGTCAGGGTTGGAAGAGACCACAAGGATCATCTAGTTCCAACCCCCCTGCCATGGGCAGGGACACCCTACCCTAGATCAGGCAGATCTCTCTCCCTTTTTATTTAGAAGGCAGATAAAATCCTCCAGACTTTATGTATCCATTCTCCTGCTCAAGTCAGAAGGTGCTGATTTCTTCTGATCTTTTATTGATCATACTCCTGAACCATCAGGTGAGAGGCAAAATGTTTCTCACTGGCCGATGTCCCTTGCATTGCCTCAAAGTGAGTGTTTGCCCAGATAAAGAACAGAAAGTCTTCAGTGGGTCTCCTGAGAGTTTCCTCTACCTCAGAGAGCACTTTTCATCTGTAAGCAAGACCTCAAACCCTGCAGATTCCTTCCCAAAACACATCTGAAAACCTGCTTAGAAATTTCCCTTTCTTTTGGAGAGGGGAGTTTTGTGTCCTCTGTGGACTTCCACTTTAGTAAATCCCATCGTTCTTCGCTTGCATGAGCACACACAGGCACATGAAATAGCTCTCCCGTTAGCAAACCTCGGTGCTTTTACAAACACCCAGCTCAAAAGAAGCAAGACAATGCAGAGTGCTTGGGTTTGTTGGGTTTTTTAATGTAGGGGGAAAAATAAAACTGAAGGCTAAGGCTCTGCTGAGAACAGTTTCAAAAAGAGACAGTTCTGAAAGTCCCAGAATAGATTTTTATATTTGGAATTGCCTGCAAGGGCCTAAGTATAGCAGGCTTGGGAACATCTCCACTACCAGGTACTTAGGTGCTTCTCAGAACCTGCCATTAGCCAGGTCTGTCCAACAGGGCACACAATTGCTTTGCCTTTTTAAATGAAAACGTTGGCACAAGTTCACAGGCAAGGAAGGTGCTGAGCCTTTCACCCCCAGCACCAGGCAGGTCCTTGAGAATGTCACGGGGTGATTCATGCACCCAAGAAAAAGGAGATGTGCTGCTGGAGAAGGCTGGGCTGAGGCTGCTGCCAGCCAGTCTTTGTGCCTTGGAGCAGAGCCAGGCATGCAGGGGCACTGCGAGAAGAGCCCACCCGTGCGGAATGCTCAGCTCCTGCCACAGAGGCAGAGAGCAGCAAGCCCCAAACCTGCTCAGGCTCAGCACTGCCTTTCCCCTTCACACAACGAACAGGACATTCTTTCACTTGAGGTTTGTAATGGGAGACAAAGTGACTTGGAGAAAAACAGTCCACATGTAAGTGGTGGAAAGAAGGGAAAGAGAAGACAAATTCTTTGATTTGGCTGTTCCAGCATGGCTGGTGAGTTTGGACAGTGGTAGGTGCCAGAACAGAAGGGATGGTAGCATCTCACCATGCAGAAATAGTTTGGGTTCAATCCATAAAGGCCAGCATTTCCAAACGAGGGGTCTAAAGCTGGGAACTTAAGTCTGCCCAGGAGCGCTGTTAGACTGCCTGCTGCACCCTGGAGAGTCTCAGTGTTTGTGAGGCAGCAAGCCACTTACTTAAGAGAATGGGAACCTTTACACCAAGATAGATGCCTGATCCTGCTTGGAGGCTCTGCTGAAAACCCCAGCACCACTACCCGGGTCTGAGCATCCAGCTGCGAGCAAGCTGGCTGAGGGCAGAACAAAGTGAAGCACAGCCTTGCTTTGAAGAGACGCTGCCTTCTAAATCTGCCTCTGTGGGGTGGAGGCTGCCTGGAATATAAATCAACAGCCATGCTGCATGTGTGCGTTGTAAATAAGTGCTGGAGAGCATCCAAGGCAGCCAGCTTCCTGGCTGAAGCACCAAGAGTTGAACCTGGGCTTTCTGAAGTCTCAAGTGTGAGATAAGATAGCTAGGGTTAAAAAGCTCACCATTTCTGTCTAGAGACTCCAGCAACCTGTAGCTCCCAGGATTTGGCCACAGAGGGTTAGCAACGTTTTCTTTGCTGGTTTGGGGGATTCATCTCTGCTTACTGTAGAGAGCAACTTGATTCCAGACAGCCAAGTGTGGCAGAGCTGACCTGGTCCTTCTCCATCTGATATTTGCCACTGCAAACGAGATCATTTCCTTCTGGTCTCACAGCTGGTTAGTCTGCAGTGCAGCCACCACAAGATGCTGTTCCCGGGTGGGGGAGTTAAATGTATTACTTTCTCTGGCAGCCCTCATCTCTTGCTCTCCTGCCCTGTGGCTGCTGCTTCTTTCAGACTGCATTCCACACTCTTCACTTCTGCAGTGCCTCTGGCCAGGCTGCTGCTGGGAGCCTCAGGGTACCCACGAGATATTCAGAGAAGGAAGAGGGTGGGGAGGCCCAGTCTAAGGGCTGTGGAGGCCACATTTAGGTCTGGGATGCAGAATTGATGGGCACCACCTCCACCAGCTGGGAAGGACTTGAGGAGGAGCAAGTGCTGGCGCCACTCACTGGTCCCTGGCTGCGAGTAGCTACAGTCTGTGGCCGCTGGATGCCTCTTAACATATTCCAATGCCCTCAAGACAAGGTAAATTAGTGGTTGAGGCTAAACTCAGTTTTGTGTGCAGTTATACCGTGCTCCCTGAATTCTCGGTCAACCAATTTTTGTTTGTTTGTGTTATATACTCATTTCCCTTCCCACTTTAAAGGCCATTTTATGCTGGCAGATGGTGCCATGCTGGCAGCTCTGGTTGACCCAAGAGTTAAATTTAAGCTCTCAGACAGGTAGAGCAATAGCAAAGGCTCTTTCGTCCCCTTGCCCACTATGGCAGTGGCCCCAGGCTCTGCCTTCCCAAAACAAGACCAGAGGGAGTCTGTCCAAGTGGCTGTTTGCTCTGGAACCTGTCTACCAGCAGCAATGCCAGGCAGAGCCAGCTACACACATCACTGTGGAGAGCTGCCTACCAGAGTCCAGTGAGGTGGGGAACTTGACCCTGCTTGGACACAAACTAAGTGCAGGGATCAATATTCGGTATCAAACTCCATTTGGCTTCAAATATGAACCAGATCTCTTGGGTACTGGTGTCCTCCATACCCCAAAAAGCAGCCCAGCAATCCTGACTGAAGGCAGCAGTGACACATCTGCCTTTCCATCTGTGATGCACTCAGTCTTTGGCCTGGAAGCAAGCTTTTACATACCTTCCACAGCCTTCCTGTGCTTTGGGGTTTAACCATTGCTGCTGTATCTTCAGCCATTCACATCAATTACACTCTCTTAAGCAGCGGGTGACCCCTGGCACTCACTGTCACAAGTAGTCGTGCACTGGCATTGCTCTTCTCTACATTACATTCTTTGGTTGGTTGGTTTGTTTTGTCACATTCTTTGAGTGTGCCCTTTCCCTGTGTTCTGATTCAGCACACAGCCTGCTCAACCTTGTTTGCACCTCTTGAGTGAGCGTCTCCCTCATCTGCCTCCATCCATGGCACTGCACTCTGCTCAGGTGCTGAACAAACTCGACCAAGGCCAGCCTGTGTGCAGAGTGGAATGGAAGCTGCATTGAAGCTGCACCTTGAAAATCTCAAGCTTAAGTTACTGTAAGCTCAGCAGTGTCCCATGGCATCTGATCACTTCACAGTTCAGTGTATACAGCTGTATCTGACTGCAAAATACCTTCTGGACATGCTCATAGTCTCAGGTCTGATCTGAAAGTAGTAATTAATTTTTCTAAACATTTTTTCCCATTTCGTTTTTTTTCTTCCCATTTTTCCCATTTTTTCCCCATTTTTTCCCCCATTTTTTTTTCTTCCAATAAGCCCTGACAATCCCTTGATGAATTGCTCAATCAGTTTAGCTAACAGTTTGCTGTCTCATTTGGAAGTGTTGTGGCATACTGACAAGGTCCAGTTCCCTCTGTGAAGATGGGGTTCTTTGGCCCCCCACCCTGTTACAATCAGTTTATGGTTCTGATTTGAATTGCCACTTGATCCGATGCCCTCTCTGCACAACACGCTCATCTAGTCCCCTCTGGCCCTAGCCTGCTGATCCCTCACTGTTGCTTGAACGCAGCAGACATGGGCATTTTCACATGCAAGAGGAGAGCATGACTTCTTCTGGAAGCGTGAGAGAGGAGAACACTATTCACTGTGGCACCAGCAAAGGAAGTCACAAGCAACCTTGGAGCGTGCCCAGCTGCTTGCCCATGGCAGTGTGGATACTTGCCACAAAAGCACTACTGCCTCCTTAGGGTTAAACAAGGTTGTATGCTGCCTTCGAAGTGGTGCTCTGCTGGGTGCTCTTGATAGGAGCTCAGACAGTAATTTGCCCTAGAGTGGTTCAGATATTTCTGTGTGGCCCTTGGTAAAATATTTACTATGCCTTCTTATCACTTCCCTAGAAAGTTTTTTTGGAGCTGACTGATGCATTAAATCCTTCAGGGTCTAGCTCAGGGTTTTTCTCACAGTCCTAGAGCATGTCCAACAGCATTAAGGAAAAAAAAAGCTTTCTTTCTCAGTCAATTCTTTAACACAGAATTTCACCTGAAACCTGAACACCACTGGCACTGAAGTAGCTGCACAAACCCATCTTCCTCTCTCCTGAGGATGGTTGTGACCATGCACGAAAATCATCCCTTAAGAACGTGCCCTAATAAACTAATTGTCACACCTCCACAAGCAGGATAATAACTGCTCATCCTGAGTGAAGGAGAGAGAGACTAAACACTGAGGAATGATTTCTAACATGAAGTTGGTGGCACAGGGTTCCAAGGAAGGCCACAGGGCGTGTTTAGGAAGAGGTGATGCACACATCTGCAGGGCAGGTGAGCCCAAACCATAGTGCCTGGCAGCACTAGCTGGGCTCTCAGGTTCCTTCTTCCCCAGGTTTACTGTGTTGCTGTTCTCCTGCATCCCTTACCACAGAAACTGTCCCCTAGCTCACTGTTTTCCATTGCCACTTCTGAATCCTGCTCCTGCCTTCCAAAGTTACATGTTTTGGTCTTTGCCACACCTCTTGTTGGAGCTATACCTATGTTTTGCCCATCTGTTCTTCTTGATATCCTCATATGGGAAGGTGCTTGCAGTATAGCTTGGGCAGTGTTGGTTGTTAGTGCTTCCCCAGCTTGGCTGCATCTCCACTGTAATTTCAGCTTGACACTCCGAAGGGTTCAGCAAGGTGCTATCGGTGCTGGATCTCCTCCAGTCATGCAAACAAGCAAACCTTCACTCAGGATTATCACTGGAATTCCTTCCTAGGATAAATGCCTGGTTTCTGCTGCTGAACACATATAGCCTGCCATTGTCTCGTGGGGTTTGGTAACTATCAAAACGTTTTCTGTTTCATTTAAATAGAATGTCTTATGAAAAAGCCCTTTTGAGCCAAAGTTCCAGACAAAGGCCACATTCAGCCCCTCCAAGATGCACAGAAAAGTTGCAGTAACATCCCGTGTGTTGTATACAGTACCTGTGCAGTGGAGCGGCTCCTAGGCGGGCCCAGACAGAACAATCTCCTTGTCTGTTCCCCACCCCCCCCCTCTGAAACCATCGCCTGTGTGATGGACCTCTCTGCAGACGTTCACCAGAGGACAGATGGGCTGAAGCCAGGATGGGTCAAACTGTGCAAACCCAATACAGAAGAACACGGAGCTGATGTCTGAAAGCCCCTAAATGGCACAATATAATTCCCATCCCTGGCTCCCTAATCTCATTCTTCTCTCAGTCAGAATAGAGGATTGGTCATTGACTTCTCTGTATTTACCTCACACATGTCCATCCACAACAGACCTGCATATGCCTAACTGCAGTACAGATGCTCAGAAAGTCCAGCCAGTTTCTCCCCTGGAGACAGGAAGCAGAAGGGCAGGCAAAAACATCACATCTACAGTTTCAACCGATCCGTCCATCTGCATGAGAAATAAGATCCCAGCAGCACTCAGTGGTCAAGGTTAGGAGCAGGAGTGAGAGCAGAAGTTCTCTCTCTGTCCTTCCTGGCTGCCCACTTGGAGTCTTCTCAGGTGGTGAGGTGTCCTTTTTCCTTCACATCCTTGTCCTCCTGCTCCAGCAGCCTAACCAAAGGGTGAGGTGGTAGTGGTGGTGGTCAGGTAGGTTACGGCAACCTAGCTGCTGGGGGCTGCCTCTCATTTCCCTCCATGGCTCTTTGTCCCAGGGCCTTTGCTGTTCAGCCAGGGCACCACCTGCTCTGTCTTTGCTCACCTCTGTTCTCGATTGCTTTTCATTGCAAAATTCAACACACTGATCAGGCTGTTGTCAGGGTGCCAGCCATTGTGTTCAGTGGCAGGAGAGGATTATCCTAGCCCTGCATTCGTGTGCAACTGCTCTAAACAAGGATTAGCACATCACTGTACCAGCACATAACCTGGGCAGTGCTGCTGCTCTGGGCATGGAGTGGTCTGGCCTTGAGACAACTATAGCTTACAGGTGAGTAAACAAAGGGAGGAAGAGCCAGACAGGAAGGCAGAGACTGAGAAGAGGAGAGAGATGCAGATGGATGAGCCCAGGCGCAGCAGCCTCAGCAGCCACAGGTGGAATCCACAACCTGGAGTCATGTCCCTTGACTGGAGCTTGTTTAGGAGCTCCTCACATCCCTACTGACTGGGCTTTATGTGATAGCACTCCTATGGTTTTCACTGTCCCAGGTTTTTCCAGGAGCTCCCTTAGGTCTCTATCATCCAGAACTTGGAACAGGAGGAAAAGTGTCCTTTTGTGCATGGAGGAATTGGGAACCCCTCTTAAAGGAGAGGTTGTTTTTCCAGCATGCAAAAACCAGGCCAGGGTGATATGGCCCTTGTAAAGTAATCCCAGGGATCTACTGTTCCTGCCAGCAAGGACCCACTAATGAGTTATCTACTCACAGGCAAATGTGTGAGTGGTTGGTCAGTTCTACTGTCTGTCAGTGCATCCGTGGGAAGCACACACCAGTGTCTCATCAGGTCCCTCATTCTGAAAGGGCAGCATTTGAAAAGCAAACGACACCCAAACCCTTGCTTGCTAAAGCAGCTGTTTCCTGCAGGCTTCCCCCCCATTCCCATCAAAGCATTGTTTGTCTCTGCAGTTGTTTGGCTGTCCATCGAGGGGTGGGCAAAAACTGACTGTGAAGATGGGTATTGCCCACTACAGTGGCAATGTAGCAGTGAAATTTGCTTTCAGAACTAGGGAAGCAGAGGGATGAGTGAGACAAGGAGTATTTTTGTTTTCCTTTCTGCTGTGCTCCATTTTTTTGCACAGTTGGATAAAGGGATTGTGGAACAATTTTTTTTCTGGACTATCAGACACTTCCCAGGTTTTTGAAGGCTGAGTCTCCTGCCTTGCTAACTGTATTTGAAAGACTGACTGATCATGGCAGACTTCCTGGAGGAGTTTTCTACAGAGATTGAGATGCATTTGCAGAGCTTTTCTGGCAAGCCAGTACCAGAATAGGAAGGTAATCTTTCCCCAGGTAGGAACTACACCAGCTGTGGTGATGTATGTTTCAGAAAATACCATGAAAGTAAGAATGCAGCAGTGGAGACCAGGAGGCTTGAGAGGATTCATATTTTGGGGCTGCTAGGAAAGCCTTGTGCAGGTAAGGAAGAGGCTGAAGAAGTTACACCATCTCTAGGGCTAACACTTTGGTGTGGTAAAGAGGGACTGGGCTTGGGAGCATTTCTGTTCACTGAGAGAAAATAATGTTTGCATGCAGAATAGATAAGACCCCAAACAAACAAAGCTTATCCAAACCTTGCAGAAATATTTGATGCTCACCATTGTTTTGAGAGACTGAACTTAATCTCTGGCTTGTTTCATCCAGATAAAGCTGGTGTTCATAACACATCAGAAGACAACACTGCCTTCCTAGCTTGGTGGGCTTTCTTTCTTATTTTCTCTCTATTGCAGTGCTCTAGCTGAAAAGGTTTGAGTCAAGATACTTCTTCAAATGCAAGATGAAGGAGCACCTCTCCTGTGAGCACAGACTGAAAGGGTTGGGGCTGTTCAGTATGAAGAGGAGGCTCTGAGGTGACCTTATTGTGGCCTTCCAGGATCTGAAGGGGGCTACAAAAAAGCTGGGGAGGGACTTTTCAGGCTATCAGGGAGTGACAGGACTGGGGGGAATGGAGCAAAGCTGGAGATGGGTAGGTTCAGACGAGGTGAGGAGGAAGTTGTTGCGCATGAGAGTGGTGAGAGCCTGGAATGGGCTGCCCAGGGAGATGGTTGAGGCCCCATGGCTGGAGGTGTTTAAGGCTAGGCTGGATGAGGCTGTGGCCAGCCTGCTCAGGAGGGGTTGGAACTAGATGATCCTTGTGGTCTCTTCCAACCCTGACTGGTTCTATGACTCTATGAAGACACAATCCCACCCCTCAATGAAAAAATTGTGTACCTGACACAAAGGTTTTGTGCTTAAAAGCTCTTCTTGCTGTGATCGGTAAAACGTTCTTGTTATTGCTTTCATTTGAAAGAGTCTTCCTCTGGCTCTTCTCTGGCTTAATGAGGACTAGGCAGTGGGGAAGCTTTTGGGAGAATGTAATTCATAGACCATCAGCTCCAAAATGTTCCATAAGTCATGGAGGGGGAGCACAACACAAACCCCTCATTCCAGATAAAGAGCGGCATTTAGGTAAAGAACGAACCAGAAGCATCACACCCTGGAAATGTCATCTGGCACAACAGTCGTCTCTTCTGGTGTTTCTCAGGACCTTCTGGTGTGCCACAAAGAGGAAATATTGCTTCACTTACTGCACGCCAGATAATTCAAAGTCAAGCATGTACACACCAAAAGACACGTGTATAATTCAGAGCTTATTTCATCCTGGGTCCTTGGCCTGCATCCTTAGATGCTCTAAAGGCACCTGGCTATGGGTGGCCTTTGCTGTCCCTCCAGGTACCACCTCGTTTCTCCCACACTCCACTCTCTAGGGCATTTTGATAACTCTCCTTTTGGAATCCCTCCCAGAAGTTGTGTGTTGTTTGCACAGAGCAGTCATCATTTCTCAGAGCCGTGGTACTCCTTGGCCTTCCTGCTTTTCTTCCAGCTGGGGACAGAACAAGATGCAGTGACCTCAGCTCCTGAGCAATACCTTCCTGATTCCAGCATTAGGAATATCTATACCCAAGTGCCAGCCTCTCTTCCCAGGCTGCTGCCCTATCTTTGCTTGAAAGCCTTACTTCTGCAATTGATTTTTTGCAGGTGGATGCACTCTTGCAAACCACGTTGTGGGGGTCAAAACCTTTGGTGTAGGAACAGCTGTTAGATGCAGGGGGTTTACATTCCTTCCCAACACATAATGTTCCAGCCTTTCCCATCCCAAGTCTTGCAGTTCACATCAGTGCCAGAGCTGTCAGCTCCTTTTAGTGATTCTCAAGAATCTGTGGTTTGCTTGCCTGTTGTCTCATAGGGGGTTACAGGGTAACTCCACCAAGAACCACAGAACACACCTCTTCACACTTTGAAGGTGGAAAAGCTGACACAAACTTCCCTGCCCCATCCTCTAACGTTCCTCCCATGCCTTTTCCATCGTTCTTCTCCATATCCTTCTTTTCACCTGTGCGTTTTCCCCTGCTGAGCAACATTAAGCCATTTATAAATAACACTTATGCAAATTCCCATGTTTACACGTTTCCAAAACATGAATGTGATCTAACCTCTCAAGAAAAGCCACACACACAACTATTTTTTTTCTCCTGGCTCCACTTTTACTCAACTTTGTCTCTGTTGTAGTTAGTGGTTTGGCGGATCTTTGCCTATTTTTGGATCAAACGCTCACGCCAGGGAACACAAAGGGTCCTGGTATGAAATTCAGAGGAAGACTCAAAGAGGAGTATTTATTTTTGTTAAAAATAGTTCAGCCCATCTCTATCTGTATTGAAATTGGCAAAAGAATGGGTATGATTTGCAGGGTTTTTTTGCAAAGGTCCATTTCAGACATTGGATAAAAATAGTCAATAACAAAGAAGTCAGTTTATTTTTACTGCTCTGTTACTGAAGTCCTGGGTGACAAATTTAGGACACAGGGATAGCCTGCTAAGAGGAAAAGCAGAAGAATTTTTCTTCTCCTTTCCACTAAGCTAAGCATGCAACAAAAGCCTGTTAACACCTTCCTTTTGCTGTCTTCTCTCTTTCTACCTATGCACTACCTCTAGTCCCATCCTTACCTGTATTGCCATTCTCACGTTTGAGGTGGTAGCTTTCACAACCACTTGGTGTTTGCCTCAGGTTTGAAAGAGGCTTTTGCATGCCCAGTAACTACTATTCCATCAGAAAGCATGGCCCAAGGCACCATTTACGAAGAGCAGCTCTCCTAGGTCTTCCTAAGAGTGCTCCTAGGTCATGATGACACCAAGCTGTGAGGCACAGTTGACTTGCTAGGGGGCAGGGATGCCAACCAGAGGGACCTGGACAAGCTGGAGAGGTGGGCCCAGGCCAGCCTCATGACATTCAACACGGCCACGTCTAAGGTCCTGCACCTGGGTGGGCACAATCCCAAGCACAAATCTGAGCTGGGTGGCAAATGGTTGGAGAGCAGCCCTGAGGAAAAGGCCCTGGGGGTCTGGGGTGATGAAAAGCTCAGCATGAGCTGGCAGTGTGTGCATGCAGCCCAGACAGCAACTGTGTCCTGGGCTGCATCAAGAGAAGCATGGTCAGCAGGGCAAGGGAGGGGATTCTACCCCTCTCTCTGATTCTCTTGTCAAACCCCTGTACTGTGTGCAGTTCTGGAACCCCCAACATGGGAAGGACATGGAACTGTTGGAGCAAGTCCAGAGGAGGGCCACGAAGATGCTCAGAGGGCTGGAGCAGCTTTGCTATGAGGACAGGCTATGAGAGTTGGGGCTCTTCAGCCTGGAGAAGAGAAGGCTTTGAAGAGACCTTGTAGTGGCCTTCCAGTATCTGAAGGGAGACTACAGGAGAACTGGGGAGGGACTATTGACAAGGTCTGGTAATGACAGGACAAAGGGTAATGGGTTTAAACTGGCAGAGGGAAGATTTAAACTAGATGTTAGGAAGAAGTTCTTTACAGTGAGGGTGGTGAGACACTGGAACAGGTTGCCCAGGGATGCTATGGATGCTCCCTCCCTGGAGGTGTTCAAGGTTAGGTTGGATGAGGCCTGGAGCAACCTGTTCTAGTGGGAGGTGTCCCTGGCTATGGCAGGGGTTTGGAACTGAGTCACAGAATGAACCAGGGTGGAAAAGACCTCCAGGATCATCGAGTCCAACCTATCCCCTAACCCTTCTAATTAACTAACCCACGGCACTAAGTGCCTCATCCAACCTCCTCTTAAACACCTCCAGGGGTGGGGCACTCCACCACCTCCCTGGGCAGCCCATTCCAATGCCAATCACTCTTTCTGTGAAGAATATAATCTTTGCTCCTTTCCCACCTCACATTTCTCCCTTTTTTCCCCCAAACCCACAGCACCTGGGTGCTGTTGCAGTCTCCTCCCACCCCAGGTGTGACCACTTTGCCCTCCCTGCTCACTCCCCTTTATAACTGGCCCCAGAAGAGGCAGTAGCCCTGAGTTTGCCCAACTGGGCAGAGGATCCTCCTCCCATCACTGCTGGTGAGTCTCCCACTGTGGTGAGTGTGCACTGGGTGTGTGGTGGAGGGGATCAAAAAGGCCGGGGGGCCTGGTGGCCCCCCGGCTATGTAGGACTAGGCTTGATGATTGATTGCTCTAACGTCACCCACGGGTGCTTTAATGTCCCTTCCAGCCTAAACCACTCTATGATTCTCTGGTTTTGTCTGCTTTGTGTCCTGCTTCTGAATACTTTGGCCAAATTGAGAATCCCATTAATCAAATAGTGGAGAAAGTGATCTTGGTGGTGAACAGTTGGTGCCTCCCATCTGATGTCCATCAAGGTTTCTTCAAGGTGAGCAAAGTGAAGGCTGAACTCCCTGGGTGCAGCCATCAGCCTACCAAAACCCAATTAAGCCCTAACAAAGAACCAAGATTTGCCATTGGAATGGGCTGCCCAGGGAGGTGGTGGAGTCACCATGCCTGGAGGTGTTGAAGCAAAGCCTGGCTGAGGCACTTAGTGCCATGGTCTGGTTGACTGGCTAGGGCTGGGTGCTAGGTTGGACTGGATGAACTTGGAGGTCTCTCCCAACCTGGTTGATTCTATGGTAAGTAGCCATGCGGATTTGCACTTCTTGGGGACAAAAACTACTACCCAGAACGAGAAGATATTTTATAGGGCATCCATGTCTGACCTCAGATCCCCTAAAAGTTAGCAGTCCTGTCAGGAACATCTGAGGAGACTCAAGGTCTGCAGTCAGCTGTGGCTAGGAGCAGCAGCACTTCGGAGGACTCTGAAGGGTTGTGCTAAGCAGGACCATGCAAGGTTGTGTGTGGTGCTGTACAAACAGAGCAAAACAAAAGTTAATCCCTGCCCTGAAGGGTTTCAATGAGAGAAGAAAAGATTCTTTACAAAAAAAAGCCTCACCCCAGACATTAAGTGTACAGGAATGAGTCATCTGGGCAAATGCTGTCGTGGTACCTGAGAAAGTGGAGGTTTCTAAGGACTGTGGCAAACCCCTCCTGCCACAGTCCACTTAGAGTGCTCCAACTGCACTGAAGCAATCCTCACATTAATAGAACTAATGTGCTTTCTTTTCTGGTTTTGTTTTTTTCTCCCCAGCAGAGTGCTGCATGCAGCATCTCATGCTGCAACCAGAACATCAGCACTGTGTTCGTGGGTGTGGAGGACATCAGGAAATCGTTGTGTGTATTTTAAGGCCACTTGAATTCTGGCTGCGTATAGGCAGGGGTTTCGTCTCAGCCAGCTTCCAGCTATACCATCTTAAGCCATGCTGAAGGAAACAGATATACTCTTCTCTTTGATACTTTCCACAGGAACGTCTGAGAGCTTCTCATAAATCATAGCCTTGCTAGACCAAACTGTGAGGTTGGGGAGGGGATAATGGCAACAGACCTGATTTATTTTTCTTCACCCAGCTTACATTTCTTGTTCTCGGAAAAGGACTTGGGAACTGCAAAAAACCCCAACCTTTCCATAACCTAATGCAGTCATCCAGAACCAGACAAATGGAAAGCACAGACTGAGCAGAGAGACCCTGCCTTTCTTCAGGGTGCAGAGGGTTGTTTCTTTTTCCCAGGAAGCATATTTGAGAGTAGACTGTGCACACCACACGAAGGGAAGATCACATTTCCTTCCCAGGTTCCTTTTGTTCATAATAATTACCAGCCAACACTTAGCCCTGGAGTCACATGTCTACTGGTGAGAGATGGGCTCTTTCTCTAATCCTGGTCCTCCTCTCCCATTATTGTTTCATTGACTGCTATTGACTTTATCACGCAGCTGGAAGGCAGACCCGACCGGGAGAATCGCAGTGGCAAACTGGTGGGGCAGGTTTCCCTGGCCAGCATTGCGACAGGCAGGAGAGAAATAAATAACTCCAATAATGCCATTTATCCACAGCCAAGATCCAGGTCCTTCCAGGGTCACTGTGCACATATGCTGCAGCTTGAAGACAATGGCCTGGAAGACCTGTTTGAGCCTTGGAAGTGCAATTACATTTCCACAGCCTCCCTACATGCCTGAGCTTAGTGCAGTATTACATGGCCTCTAGATTCACCAGCAAGTGCCCAACTTCAGACCTCTTTGGGTTTTTTTTCCAGATCATTCCTTTGAATCATATGCTTGGATGACCTTAATTCAGCAGGACAGTGAAATAAAATCTCCAGAAGGGACTGCCTGGTGTGAGGGGGTTCCGTTCACATTACATTCTGAACTGGGGAGCCACAATGGGACAGACAATGTGACCTAATGCTGTTATCTTGCTGCCACTTCCTGAGGGACTAGATTCTTGATCTGTATGAAGGGACCCTTTATGCCACAGTCATTTAAATGCATGAGCTGAGATTCTGTCCCCAGATCTGCCTCAGTTTCAGTGCCCTTCTCTTAGCATGATGTACTACGTTACACGACAGATGTGGACACGCTGGAACGTGTCTAGAGAAGGGCCCAAGGATGATCAGAGGGCTGGAGCACCTCTCTCGTGAGGACAGGCTGAGAGAGTTTGGGTTGTTCAGTCAGGAGAAGAGAAGGCTTCAAGGTGGTCTTATTGTGGCTTTCCAATTCCTGAGGGGGCCTGCTGGCAAGGGACTTTTTAGAATGTTAAGTAGTGACAGGACAAGGAGGAATGGCTGCAAGCTAGAGAAAGGTAGATTGAGATTAGATGTTAGGAAGAGTTTCTTCACCATAAGGGTGGTGAGACACTGGAACAGGTTGCTCAGGGAGGTGGTGGAAGCCCCATCCCTGGATGTTATTAAGGCCAGGCTGGATGTGGCTCTGGGCAACCTGATCTAGTGTGAGGTGCCCCTGCCCTGACAGTTCTGCGGTTGTCATGTCAGGGAGGAAGGCAAGGATGCAGAAATGCACATGTGTGCACACAGTGGGTGTGACTGGCTCTGCTCTGCTATGGAGAGCAGAGCTGCCCAACAGAAGGCAAGTGTAGGGTGTCTTGTCATGAGATCTCAAAGAAAGGTCTGAGCTAGCTTCTGCCTCCCTGAGAAAGACAGAAGCTACCCCAAAGCATCTAATTGTTTACTCCAAGGGTGGAGTGGACCTGAGGGCAAGGCTTTCTCCCCTGCATAGTCTGGAGACACCTGAGTCTGGGTCAGAGAAAAACATGAAATGGAGACAAGAAACTAACCCTTCTGGCTGAGAATGAAGAGATCCAATAGCTAGATACTCAGCCCCTCTCCTTATGGATGCAGTCCCATGTCTAGTGCTGGGTAGGTAGAAGGAAAGAGTCATCATTAATCAAAGTGAGCACGAACGTTAGAGCTTACAGGAGAGAAAGCAGCCTGACAGAGAGTGTGGTGATACATCTTTTAGCTCAGGAAACAGCTCTGGTTTTAAGCAAACACTGCTTCCAGACCAGACAGAAATGCTTCCAGCACAGCTTGGCTCAACTGCTTTCTGGGAATCACACCTCCTTGAAAGCAATTGCAACCACTTAGCTGAAAATGAACTTAACTGAAGTTGCTTCTGACATGTCAGGCTCTTCTAACAGTAACCAATGATGCCAGTGAATGCTTGGAGGTGCTTCCACTGGAGTGACATAGGGTCCTACTCTTAACAGACAGCTGTGCATGCTCAGGTCAGAGCTACAAGTGAGAGCCTCTCAAATTTAATGTATGACCTGGTCTAGACAGAGAAGGGAGAATCGGTGGCCAGATTAGTTGCAATTTACATCCAAATAATCCAGACTGGATTGCACCTGTTACACTTACAAACAAAACCCAAGCTCAGTACTGCGTGTGGATGGCATGCAGTACTACATGGAGATACTTAGTGCCTAAATTCCATGAACCTCAGGCTAGTTTGAAGAAAGAATTTCAAAGGAAAAAAAAAAAGTAGTCAGGAAAACTTGTTCAGGGACATGCTGATGGTAACTGTGGAATGAACTAAGAAGGGTTCTTGAACTCACCAAGGAAAGTGAGTTGTGAAATGAATGAGGACATTGGCATGAAGAGAATGGGGTGGGAAGTCATATTGTTGGAGAAAATAACAGGGATAGCTGCACAATAGGTACTGAATTGTGCATTCTTCTAGCAGGTCTCGTTGGTGACTACAAATGGGGAAAATCCTGGTTCAGCATCATCACGTGGAGCAGCACAGACAGCAGATTTGAGGGATCCTGGGAAAGGAGCCAAAAAAGAGTAAGGTTCAGAAAACCTGCTGACAATTGCTCTAGACTCATCAGTGCCAAAACACAAGGGTGAACTAACTGATTGGCTGGTGTTAAAGGTCTGGATTTTAAAAGGCACTAGATCACATCCCCTGGATAAACAGGGTGACAGGCCTATTGCTGGTGAGGAGGGAGAACAAATCTTCCTAGCCTGAGTCCAGCAACAATCAAGGCATTACACAATAGGAGAGCTGTGGGTTAAGGAACTACAAACAAGCTTGGCGTGTTGCAAAATGATTTAATTGTGCGGCAAAGAATGCGGAGAGAAGACGTTTTCCACTGGCTTTTATGTAGCCATTAGGCATCTGGGTAGCAGGCCAGAGGACTTGGAAATCTCATCAGTGAGCAGAAATGTGATATAATCAGCGTTCCCCAAACCTACTGGTTCCAATTTGCACGGTCGGAATGTTAAAGTAACTGGTTGTAAGCTGCTTAGGAAAGATAGAGTCAGTGAAAGCGGACATGTGAACCGCGCCATAGGACAGGAATTGCTCCCCAGCCTCAGCTAGAAACGCAGTGTTGCAGGGGACTTCCAGGAGTTGGAAGCTCCAGACAGGCATTGAGAAAGCATCCTGGTTTGGGGAAACTATAGGCTGTTTTCTAACACACACAGACATCCTGTGGTGACTCCTCTGGACTTAGATGGATTAATTATGGGCTGAGAGTTGGCAGTTGTGAAGGGAACAGTGGGCATGACCTGGTTATACCAAACATGGGCAAATAAAGGACTGTTCCTGAGGGTTATATGAGCATCAGGACTTCACAGAATCACAGAATGTCAGAGGCTGGAAGGGATCTGAAAGGTTCATCTAGTCCACCCCCCTGCCAGACCAGGATCACCTATACCAGATCACACTGGAGCACATGCAGGCATGTCCTGAGTATCTCCAGAGAGGGAGACTCCACAGCCCTTGTGGGCAGCTGTTCCAGTGCTGTCACTCTCACAGTGAAAAAACTTCCCTCACATTTCCATGGGATTTCCCATGCTTCAGCCTCCACCCACTGCCCCTTGTCCTGTCATTGGGCATCACACAGCAGAGCTTGGCTCCAGCCTCCTGGCACTCACCCTTTGCATATTTATAACCATTGATGAGGTCACCTCTCAGTCTCCTCCTCTCCAAGCTAAAGAGCCCCAGCTCCCTCAGCCTCTCCTCCTAAAGAAGATGTTCCACTCCCTTAGTAATTTCTGTGGCTCTGCACTGGACACTCTCAAGCAGTTCCCTGTCCTCATTGATCTGAGGGGCCCAGAACTGGACACAATATTCCAGATGCAGCCTCACCAGGGCAGAGCAGAGGAAGAGGAGAACCTCTCTTGACATGCTAACCACAGACCTTCTGACACACCCCAGAATGGCCACAAGAGCACATTGCTGGCTGATGGTCAACCTTCCATCCACTAGGACCCCCAGGTCCTTCTGCCCTTCACTGCTCTCCAACAGGTCAGTCCCCAACCTATACTGATAACTTAGGGTTGTTCTTTCCCAGGTGCAAGACTCATTCAGTTTCTCCCTGCCCAACCCTCAGCCTGCCCAAGTCTCACTGATGGCAGCACTGCCCTCTGCTGTGGCAGCCACTCCACCCAGCTTGGTGTCACCAGCAGACTTGCTGACAGTGCACTCTGTGCCCTCATCCAGCTCCTTGATGAGTATATTGAATAGTACTGGTCCCAGTGCTGAGCCCTGAGGGCCTCCACTAGTTGCAGGCCTCCAACTAGCCTCTGTCCCACTGACCACAGCTCTCTGACTTCTTTCCTTCAACCAGTTCACATCCACCTCACTACCCAATCATCCAGACCACACTGCCTCAGTTTAGCCAGAAGGGTGCTGTGGGAGACAGTGCTAAATGCTTTGCTGAAATCAAGATAAACCACATCCACTGCTCTGCCATCATCTCTCCACCTGGTTATGTCCTCATGAAAGCTATCAGGTTGGTCAGACATGACTTCCCCTGGGTAAAACCATGCTGGCTGCTCCTACTGGCCCTCTTGTCCTTGATATGGCTAAGGACAGTGCTGAGGATGAGTTGCTCCACATCATGGCTGGGCCCTGGGAGTAGGGAAGAGAAAATAACTTGTGCTCCAGCCTCTTTTACCAACCATCCCAAGGCTTTGAAATCTTTCTTCATTCCCCCCAGACTATGGGATGCAGCTTCCTCCCCACCTGTCTGGAAGATCAGTGATGGATAGTAGCCAGGTGACTGCACCATGTTGGGGAGCTCTCTAGTGATGTCTCTGATCCAGGCTCCAGGCAGACTGCAGACTTCCCTATGATGGGGCTCAACCCTGCATATTGGGCCCTCTGTTCCTGCCAGGAGCAAGTCTCCAACAACCAGAACTCTTCTCTGCTTCCTTGTGGAAGAGGTTGCTGTGCACATTTGACCCCTGCCACCACTCACCCTCCTTGTTTAAGCTTCTGTCTTCCACCAGACAAGTGCAGGACACAGAGGTCTCTCAGTCTTGGCTGTCAACTTCCAGTGCTCCATATCTGTTGTGTAGGGATGACTGGGAAGGTGAGGGAGGACAGAAAGGGGTTCACCTGCCTCCCCAAGCAGGGACCTGTATCCATTCCCCTCCTTAGGCCAGTTCTTTCTGCCTGGTGACGTAAGGGGAGGGGATTCTCTGCTTCTTGAGGGACCTCCACCTGCTGCCTCTGCATGGTATGATTCCACCAAACTATTTCATTCTTGCATTCTCTGGTTCTTCTCAGCCTTCCCACCTCCTCCTCCAGCTCCACCACCTGGCTGAGCAAATCACTGCTGTGTTCACAGCACAGTCAGGCATCGCTGCCTCCCGTCAAACAAGGGCCAGGGCAGGCACTCCTGCAGCTGGGCACCTGCACGGCCACCGTTTTGCACAGGAGCTCAGCCTGAGCTGCCACATTGCTCCTGGCAGTGGCTTTTGGCCATGTTATAACCATGCTGGATCCTCTTCTGGGAGTTTTCCTCAGGCTTCACTGGTTGCAGGGAGCCTGCAAGCTGCAGACAGCTGCAGCAGCAGCTGGGCACAGGCAAGCCCTGCTCGCTCACTCTGGTCTGCGGGCAGCGAGCGCAGTCGCTGTCTTCCTGGCACTTGTAGTCTGCAGAGGTGATCAGCAGTGTGTGTGTGCTGCTGGCTCTGCCCATGCCAGCTCTGCAGAGGTGATCAGCAGTGTGTGTGTGCTGCTGGCTCTGCCCACGCCAGCTCAGCAGCCCTGCTCGCACGCACAGGGGCAGTGCTTTCACTGGCTGCAGAAAAGCCCCCCAGAGAGCTCTCGCTCGGCTCTTTTCGCTTCACATCCCTCCCCCGGTGCAGGCTTACTGCCTGGCAGCGGATGCCTGCAGCACGGGCTCCTTGGCACGTTCCTAGGTGGTCTGGTTCTACCGCGGGGGCTGCTGCTTCCACCCGTGCTCTCTCAGCCCCACCCAGGAGCTGGCAGGGTCGCCCGGGGATGGGGTTTTTCCTGGCTTCAAAAAAGCCCCTAAAAGAACTCTCCCTCAGCTGTTCTTGCTTCAGACGCCCTCCCCAGTGTAGTCTTACCTGCCCGAAGCTGCTCTCCACAGCAATGACTGCGAATTTCTCAAACCCAGAGAGTAACAGGGAATAACTCGATTATGAGGAAGAACTGAGACAGGGAAAAAAGGTGAATGAAAGTAGAAATGTCCAGAAAAAAAATTAAGTAGATGGCCAGTGGCTGCAAGCTGACAAAAAAAGAACTAACACAGCATTGATGACCTTGATTCGGGCATAGAAAATGGCATCAGAAAGTTTGCAGATGGCACCCTCTTCAGAGGCACTTGGGTAGGCTGGGCCAATGGGCCAACACTGATGGGATGAGTTTCAGCAAGGCCAAATGCCAGGTCCTGTTGTTGGGCACAACAACCCCAAGCAACACTACAAGCCTGGGGCAGTGTGGCTGGAGAGCTGCCTGGCAGAAAGGGATCTGGGGCTTGTAATAGAAGGAGCTGCATAGGAGCCAGCAGTGTGCCCAGGCAGCTGCATAGGAGCCAGCAGTGTGCCCAGGCAGCTGAATAGGAGCCAGCAGTGTGCCCAGGCGGCCAAGAAGGCCAATGGCATCCTGGCTGGGATTAGAAATGCTGTGTCCAGGAGGAGCAGGGAGGTGATTGTCCCCTTGTGCTTGGCCTTGGTGAGGCCACACCTCGAGTATTGTGTTCAGTTTTGGGCACTGCAATACAAGAGAGAAGTGGGGGTGCTGGAGCAGGTCCAGAGGAGGGCAAGGAAGCTGGGGAAGGGCCTGGAGAATAAATCTTGTGAGGAGTGACTGAGGGAGCTGGGGATGGGTAGTTTGAAAAAGAGGAGGCTAAAGGGAGACCTCACTGCTGTCTATAACTACCTGAAGGGACATTGTGGAGAGGCTGCTGCTGGTCTCTTCTCACAGGTAACTGGAGACAGAACAAGGGGGAATGGCCTCAAGCTGAGGCTGGGGAGGTTTAGATTGGACATGAGGAGAATGTTTTTCATGGAGAGAGTGGTCAGGGACTGGAATGAGCTGCCCAGGGAGGTGGTTGAGTCACCCACCCTGGATGTATTTAAGGGTCGTTTGGATGTGGTGCTCAGGGATATGGTTTAAGGTGAACCTTGTAGAGTAGGGTTCCAGGTTGGACTTGGTGATCCTGAGAGGCTTTTCCAGCCTGGATGTTTCTGTGATTCTGTGATTAGACAAAAGCTCTGTGGCAGAGTTGAGAGTAGTAACAAGGAATTTTTAAAAAAGAATTTACAGGAAAGAGATGAGAAAAGAATGGATTTATTAAACTGGAAGTTTTAAATGGTAAGAAGGGAAAATCCAAGGCCAGTAGGACCCAAGGCAACTAGAAGGTCATTTTCCAAAGGATATTTAGAAGAGAGGAAACTGCAGTAATTACTGCAGCTCATTACTGGGCGAAGACAGTAAAAGCAGGAATGAGAACATGAAGAGGCAGAATTGTTTCAGTAAATACTCCTGCGCTGGTGTTGAAAGTTCTCAGGCGTTAAATGTATTCGGAAGTTAAACATCTAGTAAAGACAAAACATTTCTGAACCAGCAGACCCAAATAATCTGCTGTTAAGAGTCATGAAATTGTTGGATGAGGCCTGTTGGGATTAATTTTGACAGTGTCTTGTGAAATGGGAGATTCTGGAATATGGAAGGAACATTAGCACGACGCCAGTGCAAACAGGGCAAGCTGGATGAGCAAGGTAACTGTAGATCACTTACCCAAACCCCAGTCCAAGCTAAATGGAAAAACTGACATGAGACTCAACTGATAAAGGATAAAATGACAAGGGGAAAAAAAGGGGGGGGAGGGGCAATTAGCTTCCATAACATATCATTGTGGAAAATATGTCTCATTGAATAAATATCATAGAGCTCTTTCAATGAGTTTACACAGGCGGCCAGGAAGGTCTCCAGTCATCTGCTAGCTGTTAGTCCTTAGTGAAGTGTCTCCCTTAGATTACAAATTAGCATAACCAAACATCAGGAAAGTGCAGGAGAAATGACAGGAGGAACAAAGTGAGTGATGGATTTAAAGCCCCTGTCAACAGGGAGCTCTTGCCAAGGGAGGATGAGTTGCTGGTAACAGTGGTAGAAGGCTCTGTGGCAGCCAATGTTTTAATGGAAGAGCCGGAAGCTAGGCATTACCACTGGCAATCATTTGCTGATGACACAGAGATTGGCAGGTGGGTAAACATTGTCAGAGGCATGGCAATCACACTGCCTGACTATGCACTTGGTAAATTAGGCCCTCCATGTTTATTGAAGCCAGTGTTAATGTACGCACCCAGGAACAGGGAACACAAGCTTTGGGGTGACACTCAGCACAGGCACGGTTCTGAAAATGCTTGAGGGAGAAAAGAGGATGAATGAACATCCATGTCTAGGGCTCTCTTAGGCCTAATGCAAGCTCTCAAGGTATAAAAGGGCTCAGTGAAGAAGCCAACCTTTCTGTGACACTGCTGAAGAAATGCCCAAATGCTGCAGTTTTCAGGAAATGCTTGAACATTGAGGGAGAACACTCACAAGAGAGCCACAGGGAATTGTCTGTGGATGTGTCCAATGTTCTTATAGACTGTGATTTAGAAAAGAAGAAAAACCCCTAGGCTGCAAGGGACTGCTTCAGGCCACTCAAAGCAGGACTGCCCTGAAAGCTAGGAGATTGCTCAAGTCCAAGCTTTGAAAGTCTCTGGCAGCCTCCAATGCTCTGCACAACTCTCCACAGCGAAGCCTTTATGCCCAGTCAGAAAATGACCTCACTGCAGTTCAGAGCCATTGCTTCTCATTCTTTCATAGTGACCTTCCATGGCAACTTTGTCTCCACTACTCATTAGACAATGGAAGACAGCAAGCAGCTCCTCCTCAGACTTCACTGCTGCAGGCTGAGCAATCCCAGTTCCCTCAGTCTCTTGTCACACACCTTATATGTCCTGGCTGCCAACTATCTCAGTGCTTCTTTGCTGGACTCTTGCCAGTTTACCAGTATCTTTCTTATGTAGCTCTATTTGTTTTGCCTGTCTAAAGCCAGAGTGAGAGAAGATTTAAAGACATGAGGTCTCTGCAAGCCAGAGGAAAGGAAGATCAAGGATCTGTAACTGAAAGCTGGTAGCGTGGGTACTTAGCTACTATGCATCAAGTGCAGATACTGGATTCTCTAGCTCTTGATGTCTTCAAATCAAAGTCAAACATTTTTCTTGTCCCTTCCAGACTTTAAAAACCTATGAGTGTCTCTCTCTCTCTGCCATACCTGCAGTTCTTAGTCTTGGAAGAGCTCTCCTGCTGCTACAGTTGTTATTGAAGGCACAGCAGTGTAAAGGATGATGTTTTCTGTGGTCTGGCAGCAAGTGCCAGCATGTGATGGCTCTGCAGAGGGCATCGTTTTGTCTGGTGGCAGTTGACTAGCAGCAAAGGTGGCTGTATAAACACAACGGTTTGCTGTTGCCCATGGCTTGAATTTCCATGACATTTTTGAAACAAAGTCTGTAGCTGGTTTGGCTGGCAGAGTGCTGCCTGGCTGAGGGCAATTGGAGCAACAAGGCCTAAGTGCATGGCTGTAGCCACGGTAGGAGAAAGCTGTTTGTTTTATATGGATCCTTCAAGCTCTGCTAATTGATTGTCCAGCTTTGTGGTTCCTGCTTAGCAAACAGGTGGCTCAGATTGCTCTTCCAGTGAAGGCTTACTGCAGGGATTTAGTACAACTCTCCAGGAGAAAGGCTGTAGAGTTCTGCTTAACAAGTCCCTTGCTAGCGCAGGAGAACACAGAACATGCCATAGCTTCCACCACTCTGGCTGCTTTGGTAGCCTTTGGACCGTTGTTACAACAGTTGCAGGTCCTTCTCTAAAGGACTATTTTCAGAACCTGAGCAGACATCCCACAGTCATACTGCATCTTACACCTGGTGGTGCACAGAGTTGTGGTGGCTTGGGTGTTCCCTGCCCCGCCACACTTTGGAGATTGCCCAGACCAGTTTATATTTACAGCTTAGCACAGTATACAAGCAGCTATTTTCAGTACATACAGCTATAGACAGAAATAAACAAGGTAAAAGGTAATACAGAAACACAGCAGCCCTCCCAGAAACCTGAGTCCCCAGGAGGGGCTCCCATCCGCCCTGCCACCTTCTCCCACCCCTCTACCTTACCTCAGACATTGCCTTGTGCCCAAGGAAGAATGGAGGGTTGGCATGGGGGGGTTAGGAAGCAAGTGGATTAATCAGAGAGATGGAGGGTGAGGTTAGAGAGAAATGCAGCCCAGAGCCTGGACAAAGAGCGATTCCCTTATCTATGTTTGGATTCTTGTTCTTATATCTCTCAGCAAGCCTATGAGTGGAGCAGACATCACCACTGTTTCCCTTTCACAGCCTGTAATCTCATCCTTCTCACCCAAACATTCTAGCTAGCTTCAAACGAGCACAAGAGTACAGGAGTTCCCACTGGAAAGACAGCAGTTGTGGAGCTGTCGAATGGCAGACCTCATGACCAGACACACACTACTATGCTGCACATTCTGGTGAGCCCCTCCCTTCCAATTGCAGCATTCCAGGCTGCAAACTGACTTTGCCCTGCCAAGATGGTTGCTGAACCAGCTCTTATCTCAGAGATGCTCTGGTATGCTGCAGAATCAAATACATTGGAGAAATTCAGTCAGCTAGAACAATAGGTTTGCACGGCTAGCTCGAAGCTCTGTGTTGGGAAGAACTGGTTTGTGCACAATGTTACAGAGAGTGATGTGAAGAAACCACTATCCTGTGGTTTACACACAACAGGCCGAGCTACACACACTTTTTATTTCCCACTTCAAGCTAAAATTCCATCTTCTTTCCATAAGAACAAGCACAAGCATTCCTACTCTGTCATGGCTACTCCATTAGACTGTCCAGCAGGACAAACTCAGGACTGTAATAGCTGATCAAATAATTGCTGTGTCCAGAATTTACACAGAACTCTAAACTCGCTTTGCTGAGAGGTGACTTTGTTTTCCCCTCAATCTGGTTTTGATGTTCTCTTTCTCCTTCCTTTTATGTGAGGCTCTCCACCCCAGAAAGCAGGCAAGCAGCCAATTCACCTCTCTGTCCCACTCCAAAATAAATGCTAGATGCTAAAGAGTGCACAAAAGTGAACTGTGAAAAGATCTGTTAAAAAAAAAAGTCTGCTTTGATTTTTTCCCTGTTTTTGAGAGATTTTGTGTGTTCTCCACAGTGCACTCTACTTTGTTCCACTCAAGTTCCTAAACTGTAGCTCAGCCTGACAGTCCAACAGGCCAGGGGACACCTGCCACACAGATAGCCCTGATACACTAAAAATGTCACACGCCTTTCCTTCTCTACATTCCTCCCTCGACACAAATAACATCCTGTGGGCTGATAAAGTGAGCACTGGGTTGAGAGATCTGTCCAAAATGTTGGATTGCTCTGTGGTAGACTGAAACATTGTTTGTTAAATCCATATTCAGGGCAATGCAGATCTAGCATAGCTCCACCCAAGATGATATTCTGGACTGAAAAAAATCCCTTAACTGCAGCAGGGCTAAAAAGATTTACAGTAGCTGGGGATATAAGCTGGCTGTGCACAAACCAGCGTGTCCCCAGAGTGGATATTTACAAAGGCCTGTAGTGATAGGACAAGGGGCAATGGTTTCAAACTAGAGAAAAGTAGATTTAGACTGGATGTTAGGAAGAAGTTCTTTACCATGAGGGTAGTAGAACTCTGGAACAGGTTGCCCAGGGAGGTAGTTGAGACCCCATCCCTGGAAATATTCAAGTTGAGGCTCAACAAGGCTCTGGGCAACCTGATCTAATTGAGGATGCTCCTGCTGACTGCAGAGGGGGTTGGACTAGATGACCTGTGGAAGTCCCTTCCAGCTGAAACCTTCCTATGATTCTGTGATGCTCCACTTGTCCTGCACAGCCCAAGGGTCTGTGCTTGCTGGTGCTTGTTGGCTTGGCCACTCTTCCTTTCTCTGAGATGCACATCTCACCACCCCATGGCCCAGAGTTGCATGATTATAAAAGACTGGAAACTATCTGACTTGAGTGGTGCTTGTTAGTGGTCTTACCAAGATGAAGCTCAGAGACTCTGCTCTAGGAACACTCTCAGCAGACACCATCCCAGTGCACAGTCAGGAGAAGCTGTGGGGTCCCAGTAGCAGAGCTTTATTTCCCAATGCACTCTACAGGATGCCACTGAGGCTATGGTGTGGAGTATGTGGCCTGGGACGGGAGGTACCTGCTCCGCATAGCCTCTCGGAGCTCAGAGGGGCTCTTGCAATGCTGGTGTTACAGTTGCATCTGCAAATGGGCAGTGCCTGGATACAGAGCCCCTCACGAATAAGGCATGTGGAGACATTGGACCTCCAGCTGTTGTGCCCAGATTCCACTGCCTGCTCCAGAGAAAGACAGATTGCTCACGAAAGGGCAAGTGTGAGTGACTGACTACAGAGATCTGTTCTCCCCAGTCCATCAAATATTTCCATGTCCTTCATTCCAAAATATTGATGTGCCGAGCCTTGGGAGCTTTATATTTAGCAAGGAACATAAATCACAGATGCAAGGGGCAGCTTCTGTAATGTTTCCTGCCTTATCAACTGCACTACTAATAGCTCAGAGGGGTTGGGGCTGCGAACACTGCAGCGCAAGAAGGAAAAGCTTCCATCTGCCTCTGGTGCAGAGTGGGAAGCACTCTCTGGTGACAGGTCATCTGGGCCTTGTCAGGAACCTCCTGGAAAGGCTTCCAGGGGTCTGTAAGGTGTCAATGAAACAGATGGGAGCCTGCAAATTCACTAACTGGAGGGCGACAATGGTGCCTGGGTTTCCCAGAGTTTGCTCTGGAGATCTGGGCATGAGCTTCCTGTTACTGCTGTGCCTGAAGAAGAGCTGCCAAGCAGAAGAGAGAGAGCTGGAGGTGGAGGGGGCAGAAAGTGGTGAAGGGAGCTCCTGGCATGCTTTTGCCTTCACGGGGTTTCAGCAGATTCAGAGGAACGCTAGGACACCCAGAGGCAGGCAGAGGTTTGCCACATGGTTTTAAAGGCCACGGCAGATTTCCTAAGACAGAGTATGACAACCAGAGGGCTGCTCCTTTTCCTCTTTTCCCTTCCTCTTTGTTTTGTTTGTTTGCTCAGCTAAGGAGCCTAGTATTTTCTTTGGGAATTCCAGATAGATTGCCTGAGAGTGCAGGAACACTCATGTGAACGTCGTTCGCTCTTCCTGGGCTGGAAAAAGTGATCCCACTTCCCAGCACAGTCAACAGTGATGCACTGATGTGCTAGTGCAGGAGAGGTTTGAGTCCTTCTCCTTTGTCATTCATTGTTTTATGCCACTGAATAATTCAGCATTTGGGTTGTTAGTAGTGATTTGTATTCCTGTAGTTGCACCCATCTGGGGACCAAGAGCTGGTTTACCACTATCAAAGTATCTGTCCTCTTGCACTGAATTTTGACATCAATTGACTTTAGTCAAATATCCATTCTGGCAGATTTTCCCTCAGGCATCTCATCCTGGCCTTTAAAAATTCTTTTAAGCAGGACATGACAATGACTTTTCTGCTCTCCTCTTGAGTCCACAGCAAAGCTTGCCAAAAAGAAGGGAGAAAGTGTGCATCCAAAGCAACAAGAGTAATATGCACAAGGTATTGCCAAAGGCAAGGAGTGAACAGCCTGAAGAAGATTACCAAATAGTGAGTTACTCACAGGGCTTCTTTGCTGGCAGCTAGGTTATAACTTTAGCAATGGGAGGCACCCGGCTTGGGACAGATGGGAGCTATGAGCTGGCACATGTCTCCCAGAGCTTCATTGTGACCCCATGCAGAGAAGGGCTCGCATCACTGAAGCAAACACAACTATACCCAGCCTGAGAATCTGCCTGCTGGGCTGGCTTCACAGGAACTGCACCGTGGGGTTGCTGTGCCATGATGTGACTGCATTCACTTATCTCAGATTTAAGCAGAGGCTTAGTTTTCTTGAAGTCCCTAGGGAAAATTGCCTTTCCATAATTTCCCAAGTCTCTAGAGTTTTTCTGATTTCTCCTTCTTGCCTAAGCACTGTTTCTCCCCATTGTCCAGCCAGGACCATCAGTGGAGCTTTTCTAGGTATTAATGCAGGGATGTTCTTTTGCAGATTTGTGCAACAATCCCCCTGGACTCGAGGAAGGTTGCCTGTGGTCTGTTACAATAGGGTTTTGTCAAGCCTCTTTTCCTTTGTTCCTTTAATTGTGCCCAACCCTGACCTTATTTTGGAGCTGGCTACCCCCGTGGCGGCAGCAGCAGCAGCAGCATCCACAGTGCACATGTCCATAAGGCATGGCTCCTTTGTCTCTAACACACCCGAATCTCACACTGCTGGTGGGCTGGCAGGACTGTGCTCTCTGGACACCCTTCTATTGTGCAATGAGATTTGACTCCATTTGCTTTCCGTGAACTCTGTTAACATTTCACAGGGCTCTGTTTGCGCTCCGGTGTCTATTTTTAAGTGACACACCTCACGGACCTCTGTCATTCAGAATTTCACAAATACTTCACCCCTTTTATGACATGTTGACTGGCAAAGCTAATGACAACATTTTGCCATGGTTTTCTCAGTCTGTGCTGCCTCTGGCACAGCTTATTTAACTCTTTCTGCTGTAATTAATCTCTACTTTGCAGTCTTTTCTCTTCTGCTGCAGATCATAGAATCATAGAATCAACCAGGTTGGAAGAGACCTCCAAGCTCAGCCAGTCCAACCTAGCACCCAGCCCTAGCCAGTCATGGCACCAAGTGCCTCATCCAGTCTTTTCTTGAACACGTCCAGGGACAGTGACTCCACCACCTCCCTGGGCAGCCCATTCCAATGCCAATCACTCTCTCTGGGAAGAACTTCCCCCTAACATCCAGCCTAGACCTCCCCCAGCACAACTTGAGACATGAGGTTGGCCTGGGCACAGCTCTCCAGCCTGTCCATGTCCCTCAGGTGAGATGTCTTTAACAAACCTGATAGCAGCCCAGACACTCTGGACAAAATCCCTCTTTAAGACTGGGGAAAAGGAATCAGAACAAGTCAGGTCAGCCCTTGAGCAGGTAGTGAGGCAGAAGGATTTCTTCCAGCGCCTCCCTGCAGTGACTTATCTCCAGCTCCACAGCCACAGCAGCTCCCCAAGAGATTTGGGTTCCATTTGAAATACTCTGAGCCAAAGGAAACAGTGATCAGTGGGCACAGCCATCCCTAGTCCAGCATGATGTTTAAAGGCCAGAGATGGCCCTGTGGCTTCATGGAGGACCTTGCCAGGGTGCACAGAAAAGCCCACAGGCAAAACACAGCAGGAAACCCTTGAAGAGTGAAGTGGAGAAAGGCCTGAAGCCAGAGTGGCTATCCCCAGACCCACAGAGGCTACTTTGCACGCTCTGGTTCTCTGGTGCAAATTCTGGGCTGTGCAGCCCCAGGTTGAAGGCCTGACTTGGCATCACTCAGAGCACCGCATGGCATACTAAGCATCGTGCGGGCACGAGAGCTGAAGTTGCTGGCAGCGTCCCAGCAGAGCAATATTTCCCTTGCATTTCTTGGGTATCTCCCAGCCACCAGCCCGAGGAAGTCACCAGCCTCAGTGTGTTCGGTTGCTCTGGCTGGGCGTCGCGGTCCAGCGCTGGGGACCGCTGCTCACCGCCGCACGCGCGCTGTAGAGGCCACCCCAGAAGCAGCCGAGCAGACCCACAGGTCTCTGTGGCACGCACTCCCTGCCGCTCAGCAGCAGGAACCAGCTGTGATGTGGCCAGATGAGCATTTCCAGCCGCAGCATCTCATCATCACTCTCACTGACACCTTCCACGGGGGGTGAGGAGAGGGGTGGTGGGCAGTCCAGCGGGGTTTGGGCCCTAGGCTGAGCAGTCTGGAGAGCAGGTCACTCGGGGAGCAGCCACAGCAAGGCACTAACAGGAACTGGCTGACAAGCAGATTGCTGTTCACTCAGAGCAACCATCTACCCCTGAAGGCACAAAGTGCCTGGGTACCATGGCAAGGGCAGTGCCAATACAGCTGTGCCATGGTTCCTTTTCTTTGGCTCCCCTGACACCAGGGTTGGCCTGGCAATGTGGACACATCAGTCAGAATGCTTTCTAGGGTCTGTTATCTGTGGATTCAAGGCCACAAATGCACTTTCTAGCCTGCAGCTCTGCTGCACAGCAGTCCACACACTTTTTCTCCTTAGGGATCTAGGCTGCTGCTGTATCCAGGATCCTTACCCAGGGGTAGTGCCAGCATCCACATCCACAGAGTACTCATTTAAGTAGGAAATAATCAAGCATGGATTCTGGGCTGCTGCTGAGGCACAGGTCTGTCACTCTGCAGATGTGGCCTGAGAGTTTTTCTTAAACTCAAATGCACAGAAAAGAAATGCTTGAGTTCTGGTCCACTTGTCTTTCCTCTTCTCACCCTCTAGCTCCCAAAATAGCAGAGATGCTTCTTTCATCAAACCAAATAGGCCAGGGCAACCCAACACTCCAGTGATATCTCTGACGACGGGAGAAAGGGAGCAGAGTGAGCAACCCCAGTCCCAAAGCAGTCAGCAGGACTGAGGAATGAGTGTGGCCAGGCTAACTCTGCTCAGCGTCTCACCATAGAATCATAGAAACAGCCAGGTTGGAAGAGACCTCCAAGATCATCCAGTCCAACCTAGCACCCAGCCCTGTCCAGTCAACCAGACTGGGGACTCAGTTTTCTGGGAGGGGAGTTGTGCTTCTGTATTGTTTATCCTTTGTATATTTCTGTATATAACTGTATATATTGTAAATATCTGCTTGTATATTGTGCTGCTGTAAATAAATAGCTTTCATTTATATTCCCAGAGCTCGTCTGAGTTAGCTGGGGCAATTTCTAAAGAGTGGGGGGGCGGGTTACAGCCAAACCACCACACCATGGCACTAAGTGCCTCATCCACTCTGTTCTTGAACACCTCCAGGGGCAGTGACTCCACCACCAACCTGGGCAGCCCATTCCAATGCCAATCACTCTCTCTGTGAAGAACTTCTTCCTAACATCCAGCCTAGATTTCCCCTGGCACAACTGGAGACTGTGTCCCCTAATGCTAGCAACTCCAAGGAAGAATAAGACAAGGGGTTCTATTTCCTTGGAGGATAGGGCTGGGTGCTAGGTTGGACTGGATAATCTTGGAGGTCTCTTCCAACCTGGTTGATTCTATGATTCTATGATGAGGAAGAGGAGACGAAGATATCAGGAATGATAAGACCCAAAGAGCTTCTGTGACAGTTAAGATGATATTATGAGCTGCCACGGATATGTTATCCTTCAACCTGACAGAAGCATGTGGCTGCTGCCATGAAACACCACCTTCCACAGCCCACAGCAGAGGAGAGATGTCAGTGAGACACTCATGCAGCTATATGCATCGAAATCTCTTGATAGACCTTGGATGAGGATGATGAAGGACTGAAGAAAACACCAGCCAGCAGAGTTAAAAACCAGGTTTGCCAGAGGGCAGGTGAGCACAGAGGACTTGACCAGCTGCTCACATGAAGCCAGAAACAGTGGCAAAGCAGAGGGACATAAGCCTTCTGGTGCTGCAAGCCAGGACATAAACCATCTGAGTGAGGCTGTGAAGATAGGCCACTTCTGGCTTTCCATCATTTCTTAATAGCTTACAATTTTATTTGTACTGATTTGGGTTAGGAAATCAGGAAATGTTTCTGTTTTTTCCCCCAAGCATTATTGCATTTTAATGAGCTATTAATAAAATGACTACAGGCTCCCATGTGTCTGATGCTATTAAACTCTTTGTAAGCCTGGAGAAGCAGGGCAAGGTTCAGTGACACTCAGACTACAGGGGGTAGCAGAGATTTCTCCACTGCCTCTTTTTTAATGCACAATAAATAGATGCTACACTTACAGCAGGAATGGAAACTGTGCAGAATGCTTGCAGAAAGCAGGTCCATTTTCATTGTATCAAACTGTTTGATAAAATTTGATGTCCTGATGACATGTATTGCCGGGCAGCTCTCCAGCTTCAGTGAAATTACCACAGCATCATGCTGAAGAGGTTCTGTGCTGTCATGCAGAAAGCGAGACCAGCCTCTTCTGTTTCCTGAAACGCACGGGTTGAAAAGTCAGTATGAACTCCAGAATCTATTTGTTCCATGCTGAAAAACAGAGAGACTGGCACAGAGGGAACAAAGCAGCAAGTAGCCAAGCTACAGGTGCAAGGAGGGTTAAGATCAGTTATTACAGAACAGGGAATCTTAGTTAAGGGCTTTCATCATGAAGTCATCTGTTTGTTCTGTGACTTAAGTAACCATAAGTCATGTAGCATGTGAGACAGGTAGAAGATGTGGGGAAGATGTTCAGCTGGAGGGAAAGGCAGTGTCTTTTCAGCACTGGAAGGCTACCCAGCATCTGCTTAGAGCTTTGCATACCAAAAAATCCAATCCCCTGAAGCAAACACCTGTTCAGTGAAGCCTGCCAGTCAGAGCCTGGGGTCTGTAGACTTCGCCTTGCCTCTACCATGCACACCTCGAGCATACGGCACGGTACAGCACTTCATTCCACTGACATGGACTCTTTTTCCACAGGGCTTCCACTGCTTTCACTGGATGTGTGCTTATTCAGCTCAGTTATTTGCCCTCCCCCCCAGTGCATGGCCTGCAGGCCTGTTTTCCACAGGCAACCCTGCAAACGTTGTCACTGAGTTTCCTTGTGGTCTTACCCTCGAGTCAGAGAGCTTCGAAAAGTAGTTGCGTGTTTCTTCACGGCAGGCACAGGAGAGAGGGTAGTGCTGCCCCATAATAAAAGGAGAGAGATCCCAGCTGCCCAGAGTTTCTCACTAATTGTGGAGGCCAAAATGCAGGCACTCAGGACTTAATTTCTCAAGGCTGTTGGCAAGCTCACAGCATTTTAGGCATCCAGTGTGCAGCTCGCACTGACTTCTGCTCCAGGTATGGGTGCTGAGCACTGCCATAAATATTGACTACAGAAGAGCAGAGCACACAGTGAGTGACTAACAGAGGACAGCTGAGTGGATTCTACTGATGCTTAGGCAGGGAGAAGAGCGTCTGCCTCCCCAGCACAGCATGCCTTACCTGTCAGACAGTCGTCACTGCGCCTGCTGCGACAGACGCACCGATGACATCAGCTGCACTCGGGGCAGCTGACGCAGAGCAGCTTCCTTCTCCACAGCCCAATTCCTCCCCAGATCAGTCAGCTTGGTGTCGAAGGAGGCAGAGGTGATACCAAAATACAGTGTGCACCCATGTAACCAGAGAGCAGCAGAATGTCTTTTGAGCACAAGGCAGAGACATTCCTCATGCTTGGCATCTCGTCACTGAATGATTAACCTTTCAGCTTTAACTCGAGGCACTGAACAAACCCCAACAAACCTGAATAAAAGAAAAATGCAAACAAGAAGCAGAAAAAGGCCCATTGTGCCATATTTTGTATCCATGGCCAGTGTGGTGCCCGTCCACAAGAAGGGTCGGAAGGAGGACCCAGGAAATTACAGACCTGCCAGCCTGACCTCAGTGCCATGCAAGATAGTGGAGCAGATTATCCTGGGTGCAACCACAGAGCACCTACAGGGTGGGCAGGGGATCAGACCCAGCCAGTGTGGATTTATGAGGGGCAGGTCCTGCTTGACCAACCTGATCTCCTTTTATGACCTGCCTGGTAGATGTGGGGAAGGCTGTGGATGTAGTCTACCTGCACTTCTGCAAGGCCTTTGGCACCTTCTGCCATAGCAAACTCTTGGCAAAGCTGCCAGCCTGTAGCTTGGACAGGGACACTGTGCTGGGGTAAGAACTGGCTGGAGGGCTGGGCTCAGAGAGTGGCGGTGAATGGAGCCACATCCACTTGGCAGCTGTCACTAGTGGTGTCCCTCAGGGATCAGTGCTGGGCACAGTCCTGTTCAGTATCTTCACTGGTGATCTGGATGAGGGGCTGGAGTCCAGCATCAGCAAATTTGCAGATGACACCAAGTTGGGAGCAAGTGTTGATCTGTGAGAGGGCAGGAGGGCTCTGCAAGGCACCTGGAGAGGCTGGACAGATGGGCACAGTCCAGTGCCAGGAGTTTTAACAAGGCCAAGTGCCAGGTTCTGCACTTTGGCCACAACAACCCCATGCAGTGCTACAGGCTGGGGACAGTGTGGCTGAGAGCAGCCAGGCAGAGAGGGACCTGGGGGTACTGGTTGGCAGTGACTGCACATGAGCCAGCAGTGTGCCCAGGTGGCCAAGAAGGCCAATGGCATCCTGGCCTGGATCAGGAACAGTGTGGCCAGCAGGATCAGGGAGGTTATTCTGCCCCTGTACTCAGCACTGGTCAGGCCACACCTTGAGTGCTGTGTCCAGTTCTGGGCTCCTCAATTTAAGAAAGATGTTGAGGTGCTGGAAGGTGTCCAGAGAAGGGCAGCAAGGCTGGGGAGGGGCCTGGAGCACAGCCCTGTGAGGAGAGGCTGAGGGAGCTGGGGGTGTGCAGCCTGGAGAAAAGGCTCAGTGGAGACCTCATTGCTCTCTACAACTACCTGAAAGAAGGTTGTAGCCAGGTGAGGTTGGTCTCTTCTCCCAGGCATCCAGTGACAGAACAAGGGGACACAGTCTCAAACTGTGCCAAGGCAGGTTTAGGCTGGACATGAAGAAGAAGTTCTTATTAGAAAGGGTGATTGGCGTTTGAACAGACTGCCTGGAGAGGTGGTGGAGTCACCATCCCTGGGGGTGTTTAAAAGGCGTCTGTATGTGGCACTTAGTGCCATGGTTTAATTAATTAGAAGGGTGAGGTGATAGGTTGGACTCGATGATCCCAGAGGTCTTTTCCAACCTGGCTGATTCTGTGATGCTGTGATCAGCCATTTTGGCTGCCATGGAAGAGTTGTTAGTTTCAGTCAAGTAACAAAGTTCTGCACTGCAGATTTGCTGTGTTAGGCAATCCACTCTGCTCTCCATGGACCAGTCACTTGTTAAAGGAAAGGAGGTGAGGGAATAGGACACCTGTTTTGGCTGGGAATTTCAGCTATCTGCAAACAATAGGCAAATAGGAAGACTGAAGAATTGTGGTTTCGATTGCAGGGTGCAAGCAGGTAGTCATTGGGGTGAGTAGTTGTCCACTATTCTGCTATTACCTCTCCCCTAATTCCCTGGGTTCTGTAGGCAAAACAAAAACTGAAAGGTGTTACTAGCAATCCCCATCTAAACCCACAGATGAGAAGGAATGAGCTCAGCTCAGTACCTCTCACGGGCAGATCACATTGTACATGTCTCCCATGCGAGTCTGGCCACCGGATCCTGGTCATGGTGACAGAAGTGCTCAAAGAGAGGTCATTAGCGTGGGGGTTTCAATGGAAGCCGATGCTCTTGGCCTGAGTTTGATGCATGGCTGTGGAAAGCAAAAGATATGATTGATTCTACTAGAGAGTGATGTCAGCGTGCTGAAGGCCTTCGCTCGCTCCGTAGGCAGTGTCCGTTTCAGAGTGCCTGGGAGACGCTGCCTCGTGAGCTGTGACGGGAGGCGCAGACGTGCGGCTGCCACGGCCCTGAGCTGCTCTGCCTGCGCTGCACGCGTGTGCGCCCCAAAGAGCTCCCTGCGCTCCCCTGCGCAGGACCTGGCTGCGGTGGTGCTGCTGCCTGCACACCTCATCCCGGCGCTACCACACAGCTCCCTTCTCATGCCTGAAAGCTGCCCTCGTGCCTCTTCCTGACGTACCCTGCATTCACTGCCTTCTTCCGTCTCCCACAAAGGAGCAAGAGGTCCTTCCACTCCAGACCTAACTCTAGATCAAGGCCATACTATCACCCCCCCACCCCGAGATATCCGTGCTCAGCTACAGTCCTGACAGTCCCACCCTCTGCCCCTCACTGGACCACCAGGGAGCCTCCTCAAACCCTCTCACAAGGTGGAACCTTGAGGTTGGTCCCATGTTGCAGGGCGAAGGCTGAGCGATGACCCTGTCTGCCCCAGAGAGGAAGGTGAGAAAGGTGAAGCACAACAGTTCACTTTCCTATTTTCCCTCACCAAGCTCGGTGGCTGACCTTAGAGGCGTGAGGTGCGGATGGAAAGCGTTGCCAAGGGAAAACCCCTCACTCAGAATATCCTCTGTGGGAGGAAACTGGCTTTCTACCTCTTATTAAGGAGTGTTATGGAAAATTGGTGTCCTCAAGACAGTCCATTCACCAGCAACTGTGAGCTCAAATCCCAAGTGTCTTCTGTGGGCAGTGGGTGCTGGTTACTTAAGCGACATTGCCACACAGCACTACAGCAAACTGTCCCTGCAGTGATGCCATTTAATCTAACGTAAGGAGCAGAATGAACAGTACAATGTTACCTCCCACGGTACCTGTGCTCCCTAAAATGCCTTCCTCCCACATACTTGCATTTCAGAGGTGACCCATTTCTCCCTCCAGAGAGGTCGTTGCTTCTTCCCTTTGCACAATGATCTCACTTCATGAGATGCTCCTCCTGGGAAGCAACTCTGCCTACATTTCTCACCAAGGTTCTCTGACATTCCCTTTCCTCAGCTACTCAATAGGCATCAGACCACCACACACAGCTATGGGCCATCTCCAACCTGTCATCAAACTCTAACACTACTCTGATCATCTTCGGCTACAAAGAACATGCTTGATTTGGGTTTTGCAGGTTTCATTTTGCTGTCTCCTCACTCAGCAAATATCCAAAATTAAGGTAAACTTTACCATCTCTCGCTGTCCTTGTAGGACATTTTTTGCACACAGCTTGTCAGTCACTTAGATATTTCCATCAATGAGAATATTTATGTTGCTTTTAATCCACCCCAAAGCACCAAGGCCACCCATCGGCTGTTTAAGAAGAGATGCTCCATCCGTTCAGTTAATAAATTATAGATCCACAATTGTCAACTTTGATTCAGTCCAGATACTTGTGTGACTTAGACTTCCTCCACCCTGTGTCTTGATTGGCCTTCACCCTTCTGTAAACAACCCAGGTAGCCTGGCAGCACGAACCCTTTGTGTGCTGTGTGACTGCACATGAGTGTGCTGCCACTTTGTCTCAATTATAAAAGCAGAAAGTCCCTTCTGGCACAGACAGTGTTGTAGAATGTGAGGGTGTCTGTCTCACCCCAGCGTCACAAAGCAGCCTTCTCTCCAGCCTGACTGGGTAGCTGCAAACAGAAACCTGAAGAACCACAGGTTTTGTCTCATCACCAAACGTTTCGGTCCCAAGCCTTTGTCTCCTCAACGCTGCTTTGGTTCTGTCCGTCCCTGCTGTTTGCCAGCAGCAGCATGGCTATGCTAAGGGGGATGCTTCCATTCAGATTTTGTAACTGAATTTCTTTGGTTGGACTTATTGTGTTCTCTTGCAATTGCTTCCATGTTTATTGCCAACTAATCTGTTCCCAGCTCCCTGTTTACCCTGGCTGTGGTTTTTCTGCCCTAGTATGCATTTTTAAGTAGATTCACTGCCACTGGCTCACTGCTTGTTAACACTTCCAAGTGCTGGTTTCACTGAATTCCCAAATATCTGGTGCTACTTGTCAACTCAAGGCCAGCGCCAGCAACAACCTCCTCTTGTGGTCGGTCACCGTGAGTCACCCGCTCCGAGAGCAGCTGCCAAACAGACACCGAGTTTTAGCCAGCAAGCTGATAAAAATGGTGACAACATCTCCTGACAGGAGGTCTCTTGCAGGGTTGCCTCTGGGGGGTTTCTGAAAGACTGGAGAAGAAGGAATGGCCTCCTGGTTTCTCGTGCCTCAGAAACAAAGCCTTCTTTCTGTACCTTCGGAACCTCCTTTGCTCCTTACAAAGTCTCCGATTCAAGCAACCCAATTCTTCTAACTCTTTACTGGGCTCTGTGTCAGCCTGCAGGCTGAATCTAGATTTAACAGGTTTGTTTCTTTCTGACACCATCCAAAAGAAAGGATGCTGCCAGGAGTCCTGGAGTGGAAGTCCAGCCATCCTCACCTGGCACACGGGTGACAGACCCATCCAGACTGGTCATAACCAAGCAAGCACTGGGGAAACTCTTCACCCAACAATTACTCTTTTTTGGGTCTTGCTTTCCTTCTTTGTTCATCTCTCCTCCACCCACGAGCTCTCTGCCCCTTGCTCTCTTTTCGCAGCTTCCAGTGTGGTCTCTTCCCTTCCACCTTCAGCCTTGCATTTCTTTTTGTCTCTTGTTGGCTGTGCAAAATTACCTTCTGCTCAGGGAGCTGCAATTCTCTGCACTTCCTCAGCCACTAACAGGACTCTGGCAGCAAAGCACTCAGGTGAGTGCCATGCTCTTTGTGAGCCCAGCCTTTTGCATCAGGTGCAGGGAGCCTTGTTCCTCCAAATAGTGCTGAGGTCTGCTGTCTGAGTTTCCATCCCTCAGCTGCAAGCGAATCTGGGCTTAAGTGGGACGTTCTCCAGTTCTGCTTCCAAAAGTAGAAGCCATTTAGCCCAGCAGCTTGCCCAGCTGGAACAGGCTATTTACAGCTGTACCTGAAGCTCTGATAAGATAAAGGATATGTTATAAATACCTACCATATTATATTGGCTTTGGTTAGTGTTTGGGATTGCAGTGAAATGAATTACTTCAAGGACTAAATAACATCTCAGAGTTCCTCCTTGAAGTGAGCTGGTAGCCTCACAGAACTTTTAAAGTTTATTTATTTTACTGGAAATCTCCAAGGGATCTGGTAAAGAAATCTGGTTGAGTGGGAGGAAGCATGCTTTGCGGCTTGGTTTCAAGGCAGGGAGCCATGGTGTGCCGTTTCCCCACATCATTCATGTAATAGATGAACATTCAATTAAGTGAGATTGGACCTGACATTTATTGGGATCATTAAGGACCTGGGGAAGGAGTGAAGTGGGAGAGCTTGGAGTAAGGAAACAAGCAGAAAACATGTGTGCACATCATGGTGTGAAACAGGACTTGTCCCTCCGCTCTCAGCCCTTTCCAAAACTTAGCCTTTTTTTCAGAGCAGGGAGTAATCAGGCTTCTATGGAGTTGCTCCAAAGTTCTCCCAGATTCTGTTGTTGGTGATGGGCATGAGAAAGGTGCAGATAAAATGATACAGAAAGAGGGCTCAGCCCAGGTAGCTGTCATAAGCAAAACCTAGATATGGCAGATATGAGGCCAGCTGGTCAAGAAAGGAAAAGACTGGCATGGGTCATCTGTAATTGTTATTAAAGAAGAGGGAAGATCTTCTGAGGGAATTGAGTTATGGTGGCTCTTGGAGAAGGATCAGAGGAAAGACAGCAAGCTCCAGCTCTTGTTTCAGGATAGGCAGTGAACCCTCTCTCCTTCTCTGTACCCTTGTCTCCCCAGTTCACCTAGAAATACTTACAGACCAGTGTTGCCCTGGCAGTTCCCATGCAGCAGGAGACAGCTGAGGTGCTGCCCTCCACCAACACTCAGCATGGCTGTTGCCATCTCCAATGAAAGGCTTTGCAGAAGCCACACCTGGAGTAGGATTTCTTATGGGATCTGCACATCAACACACTCACAGACCACATATGAGCTGCAGTCAGTGGTGCACAGTCAGTCCATTTACCTCACGTTGTTCCTGTTGGAGAGGAGAAAGGTCCCACTAAACATGAAAGCCACACTCTGCCGTCTGCCCTACTTCCCTGCCCGTGTGACTGCAGCCAGTGTTAGCCTTCCGGGCACCATGCAGACCTTGTTCCTCAGCATCTGTCACCTTTTTGTTCCCCCAGATGTGATGAAGAAGATTTTTTCTATTTAATTGCTGGACCCATCCATTTTTTAGGTCTGTGTGCCAGAAGACATGGTTCTCTCCCCCTGGGGAACCACAATCAAGTTCATATGTGTCATTTAAATCCACTCTTATCTCTGTGCATCCAGTACCTGATGGCTGCCCCAATAGGTGAAACAACAGTGGAACACTAGGCTGTTCTAGTGTCAGAGGTAGAGCCACAGCAGCACCACTGGAAAGCCAGGAATCAACAGAAAATAATCAACAGCTAGGCTGTTAGTCCAGGATTCAGAAGGCATCAGCTCCCCTCCAGGTTCAGTTGTCATGCTCTCACTTTTGCTCTCATCTTCTGTCTGTCCAGAGCTACAGACCCTCTCTCTCTCTCTCATTAAGAACTCCCACAGTGTTGAGACAAGAAGGCCAATGGGATCCTGGGGTGTATTAGGAAGAGTGTGTCCTGCAGACCAAGGGAGGTTCTCCTCCCCCTCTACTCTGCCCTGGTGAGACCTCTTCTTGAGTGCTGTGTTCAGTTTTGGGCTCTCCACTTTAAAAGGAACAGGAATCTGATGGAGAAGGTCCAGTGGAGGGCTATGAGGATGATGAGAGGACTGGAGCACTGCCTGATGAGGAGAGGCTGAGGGACCTGGGACTGTTCAGTCTGGAGAAGAGAAGACTGAGAGGGGATTTAATCAATGTTTATAAATATCTGAGGGCTGGGGGTCAGGAGGGAGGGGACAGGCTCTGCTCACTGCTCCCTGTGATAGGACAAGGAGCAATGGATGTAAACTGCAACATAGGAGGTTCCACCTCAACATAGGAGGTTCCACCTCAACATAAGGGGCAACTTACTGTAAGGGTCCTAGAGCACTGGAACAGGCTCCCCAGAGAGATTGTGGAGTCTCCTTCTCTGGAGACTTTTAAGGCCCATCTGGATGTGTTTCTCTGTGACCTGAGCTAGATTATGGTCCTGCTCTGGCTGGGAGGTTGGGCTCATTGACCTTTTTGGGTCCCTTCCAAGCCCTGACATCCTGTGATCCTGAGCATTAAAGGGGCCTTAACTCCATGCAGCTGAGGCCCTACCTTCATGAATCAAGCATGGGATTACTGCACTGTCATGGGCCACTAACAGCATGTACTCCAGGAGTTGCTCAGTGAGAAACAAAAAAACTAGAGGATTTTTCACCTGATGCTGTCAGGGAAAGGACTTGTTCATGTTTGCAGTCACCAAAACAGCTTCCTGCAACACAGCTATCCTCCAAAGGCAGAAGTGAAACTGTGCACAGCTGCTCTAGGCTGACCTTCGAAACTGAGCAAAGCCCCTGAGAGAAGGAGGATTTGGGGCCCAGAGGAAAGCACTAAACTCTTTGGCTGACATAAGCCTCAGTGCTGGGCTGACTCAATAGCAGTCACACATTCCTCATCGGGACCAGAGCTGCTAGATGCTCTCTGAAAGGAGCAGGCAGGGGTTGGTCTCTTCTCCCAGGCACCCAGTGACAGAACAAGAGGACATGGTCTCAACCTGCACCAGGGCAGGTCTAGGCTGGACATGAGGAAGAAGTTCTTCACAGCAAGGGTGATTGGCATTGCAATGGGCTGCCTGGGGAGGTGGTGGAGTCACCATCCCTGGAGGTGTTTAAAAGGAGATTGTATGAGGCACTTAGTGCCATGGGTTAGTTAATTAGAAGGGTTAGGTGATAGCTGGACTGGATGATCCTAGAGGTCTTTTCCACCCTGGTTAATTCTGTGATGTGCCTGAGCCCCAAGACTGGCTTCAAGGGCCTTTCAGCCCCCCTGCTGAACACATCTGACTTTCTCCTACTGATCTTACAATGTAGTTCAGGGGCAAACTCCTCAGCCTCTGCCAGCCCTGATGGAATTCTGCCCAGTGCTGCCCCCTCAGAATAGACTCCTATGTGTCTTGGTTTCAGAAAGAAGAGATTTTTCTGCTGTAGGTTTGGATTTTGTTGTTTGCTTTCTGAGAGGGGAGATCTTTATTCAAGCAAAGGACCATTTCTAACCCACTCCCAAAGATGAACCAGCCCTGTGCTGCTGCTTCTTTTACAAAAAATAACGTTACTCTTTGACTGTCAGAGAAACTTTGAGTTATGCAGTTATTGGGGAGAGAGAGAGCAGGCTGTAATGCCATCATGTAGTCCTGCAAGTCGGGTTGTACTCCAGTCCTGCTTGGGTACTCAGCATCCTGATCATGCATGCAAATGGTGACAGGCACAGGTAAGCTATGAGTTCTGCAGAAAAAGAGCTACATCAGCCTGGCATACTTGGAGGACTCAAGACTGAGCCCTTCAGCTTCTGAAGTCCTGAAATCTGGGACATATTTTCCTGTATCTTGTTGGGAATTTGGTGATTTATGTATTCTGGAGCTTGGACTGGGGACACCTGATCCTGCTGCAGAGGGGAAGGCTGCTCCTTCCCTTCACTCTCCTACTCAAAAGGAGGATCCAAATTTCTCAAGGCTGCAGGCAAAGCAAAGGTCTGAAGCTTCTGCTGAAAACGTTAGTGTGTGACTTAGGGAAACCTGAGCTCAGCTGGGCCAAATCCACTGAATAGTCTGGGGCAGATCATTTCACCTCTGCTTATAAAAGAAAACTTCTCTCTACCTCAGAGTAAATCCCTTGGTTCTTGTCAAGCACTGAAGTCCTACAGCAGTGAGTGCCATATAAGTCATAATTATGCTGAGTGCCTGGTGCTGCTGCCCAGAACTGGCACTTCATTCTTTAGTGCACACCACTTCTTTCTGGAGGGGAAATGAGCGGCTGCAGCAGCCATAACTAGGTTTGCTGCCTTAAATGACTCGTTTCAGCATACAGAAATCAGTTTTCTTTGTCTCTAAAGGATACTTGACATGGTATTTTGCAATTCAAAGCAGGTTAGGTTTGTCCATAACACACAGCCCCCAGAGCCTGGTTAGGGCAGGGTGGGGAGCCAGGGGCGTTAAACTTAGAAATGGATTTAATTAACCTTTGTTATTTATTGCTTGCTTCCAGAGTTCAGCCAGGCAAGGAATGGGTCACCCAGTGTTTACACAGGGCTTTGGAGGGATGGCACAGACACTTACTTCTCCCCTCTCTTTCTTTAAACATTCTGACTTTAAAGTTGTGGCTGAATTTTGGAGCCAAAGGGGAATGTTGACTCAGAGAATGGTAAATACATAGTGGCTGGAGGCAATATGAACTCCACTGTGCTGTCTTGAATGCCAGTACAGCTACCTGCCAGGGGAGTTGTGCCCAGGGGACTTGTGGGGTCTCCCTCTCTGGAGATATTAAAAACTCACCAGGTCATGTTCCTGTGTGATCTGGTGTAGGAGATCCTGCTCTGGCAGGGGGGTTGGTCTGGATGAGCTTTCAAGGTCCCTTCCAGCCATTGACATTGTGTGATTCTACCATTCCACCTCCTCAGGTTGCTGTGTGCAGAAAGTGGTAAGAGAGTCTCAGCAGAAGGGTGACAATGTGACAATTCATTTTTTAGGAGTGTAACATTTTGGTCATCTGCCTTCGTGATGTGAAGATGTGCCCCTGTGAAGAATGCTTCTCACTTAGTGGGTGAGCTGGAAGCATGATGAATTGCCAGCTCGTGGATGTTGTGGTAAATCTCAGAGACACCTTTCCCTGTGAGGCATCTCTCTGCTCCCCTCTCCATTCAGAGCCTCTGTGCCCTGGTCATATGTCCACTTCTGACAGGAATGAACACATCTGATGCACCCTGGCTGAGAGGATAAAGAAATGTATTAATGAAGAGGCACACTGTGTTTTGGTCTTTCTGCTTGTCCATGCTGCATCTGCACCCACGCACTACATCAGCACAGGCACAGCCAGGGAGAGGAGGGACCTGCTGGAGAGACAGGATCTGCAGTCACAGTGTCCTTTTGGGTTCTCCTGGGCTCAGGAAATAGGAGAAGTTGTCAGCCTAACTCAAAGATGCCATTTGCTGCTTCTTGCCGAGCCAGCCCCGATTCAGTTTTCATTGAGAATACAGTTAGTGCACAATGCTGCAGGGAGAAAACACTTCAGAGTCTGATGAGCCCATCAAATGGTGTGGATGCAGGAAGAAGCTGCACAATGTGAATAGCTGTTATTAGGCTGGCATTAACTATGAGCAGAAGCTCCAACAGTGGCTCTGAAATGTAGGAGTGACACATAAAGAGCTGGGAAATGATTCCACCAGCAAAGTGCACTGCGAATGGGGAAAAAGAAACACAACAATTTTTCAGCCACTGGTTTCAATTTCTTCCCCTGGTTGGAGAGGAGATATGAGGAGATAGGAAGGAAAATAAAACACTCATAAAAAGACACAGAGAGAACTTTAGAAACTTCAGAAAGTGGTGGTTTTAGTTCAGTAGGTGAAAGATTCCTTCCCAGGAGAACTTCTATTAGATTCTTGGATTGTATAAACCAATTTCCATCCAGTGACCGTGGTGAAGTTGTGCCTTACACATCAGTAGGGAATCTTGTCCCATAAACTAGTGAAGTGAAGGAAAAATAGAAAAACATGGAGGTCTCTTTGAGATATGGAAACTACAGAGGACAAGGTTTTTACTCTAACATTGCCTGTAGCAACATCAGCATTGCTCTGCAGTAACTCCAGTGGTTTCCACCAAGAGTTTCAACAGCTCCCGGAGATGATTTTGGACTGGGAACTCAATAGAGTAAAGGCACAAACATTGCAAAAAAATGCCCTGCAAGCAGAAGGGGAATGGCTGCAGCAGACAGTAAGGGAAAGAATATTGAATGTCAAATACCAGACCATCCACATGGCTTTCGCTGGCCGCCAGAATGATTCCCTCTGACAATAATCCAGAAGATACCTCATTGCTTAGCAGTGACTGCAAGCTGTACATTGCTCTGGAATTGGAAAACAGAGAGTCCTCCAGTAATGGTTGTCATGTCTGCCATCGTGCTTTGCCTTTTAGCCTTGTTTTCACACAGAGAAGGAAAGGGGATGAAAATAGAGAGCAAGAGAGTGAGAGAGTGAGAAAGGAAGGAAAGAGGGAAGGAAGGAAGGCAAACAAAGAATCTTTGTGGCAATTTTGAGCCATGAGATGATGATGATGATGATTGACTCAAAGAAAGAAAGAATTGTTTTCTTTTAAAGTAAGCTCATTGAAACAGAGTTGAAAGATTACTTCATGATTGCAGGACAACTCCGGAGACAGTGAACCAACGCTTGCTCCTTCCACAGCAACAGAATCAGGAATAGGTCATAGGTTGATCTGTAGTGTAATGGTACTTGAGATGGTCTCTGAGAGTGAAACCTCAGTCATGGCAAAGCACTTCTGGAATCCAAGTGGAAATGAAGATATCATTGGAGCTTGACTATGAACAATCCAAAGGATTTCTCCAGGCTTGCAGTGGAAGACTATGGAGGTGCTGCATGACAGTAAGTGGCAGCATCTACAAACAGAAGGGGATGCAAGAAAAACTTGCTCCTTTCTAATTATGGAGGAGAGTATAGTCCATTCAGCCTTGAATGGCCCCTAGACCACGAACACACAAGGAGAAGAGTTCCACCTGGACTGAAATGTTGACTCAGTGGAAGTCACATTCTCCAGCAGATTAGACAGACTGATAAGGTTTTTCAGCTCTCCATTGGCGTGGAAAGCCAAAGGTTGAAGACCTTTGGTATATTTATTGGGTGGGTTCCAAAGCATTTCACTGCACAGATGCTAACAAGCCCTGTAAAAACTGGAGCACCTACTGACGATACAAATGTTCGGGAGAGAGCTCTCGTTGAGTATCAGGAATTATTTCCACATACACTTACTGAAGTTGCAAGTGGGAAAAGGTTTCAGCTCAACACAATGAAGCTTCAGTTTGAAAGGAGGGGGGGAAAAACAGAAAAAGGTTAAAAAAATAAATCTCCTGACTCTTACAGATGCTGACCTTAAAATGATGAAGTTCTGCCTCTCATACGCATTGTGCCTGCCTGCTCACAACCTGTGTGAAATGGCTTCCCAAACACTGCCAAGGCAGAGTGACAACACAGAAACTTCAGCCATTTGTAACATGTACCAACATTAATCTAGGTTATGGGTTTTTATGAGGTCTATGAAAAGCATCCAGGTTCAGATGCTTAAAGCAGTGCTTTGGGAGCTCTCCACGTTGCATGAGTGAGCAGGCGACTGCAGCGCACGCAGGGAGCAGTGGAGGTGAGGAAGCAAATGCCTGCACAGCTTAAGAAGAAAAATGCTAGGTCATGCACATGGTTGTCCTGATTTGCCCAAGCCTTCCAAGGGTTATAAACATCACAGGCAGACAACAGTTCCCTCTGAAACTGGAAGAGCAAACTGTGAGCCTTGAATTGATGACCCAGGATATGATTTAGTTACAGCAGGCGTGTTGAGAGCATATGCTCCGCTTGTCAGCACATAACCTGATGATGTGGAACAAGCAGGAACAGCTCATACAAATGCAATGCAAGCGTCCTGTGCTACATCTCCTCAGACAGAGAAACCCTCCAAGAACGGAATAGGGCAAGCATCAGTGCACACAACTGAAAATTCCTGTACATGCTCAATATCTCTGTGTGCACATGGTTCTGAGGCGAAGCAGAAAGCAGGCGAAGCAGATGGGTAGGGCATACACAGCTGTGGCTAGCTGTTTTTATATCAATTTGGAGTCAAGGGTCAGCTCATTCTCTGAGACTGACCAACCTGACCACACTGAAACCTCAGCCAACAGGACTGAGTTCCTGCTGGTGCAAGTTGGCATTGGTCCATTGACAAAAGCAAGTCTTATCTTTGGGTGTTGTGAAGCCTCAGCTCTGGAGAAAATCAGCAGAGCAGAAGCAGTCATCAGGAGCTGAGATTTTTTCCTTCTCCCTTCTGTTTTGCAGTAGATTAGAGAGACAGATATTTCTCAAAAGGGAAAAAAAGACAGTGAGGTGTGCTGACAACAGAGGGGAGGGGAGGGCAAGGGAAGGAGGGAGCCAAGGGAAGGAGCTTTGCTGGACTCTGTGTGGAACACAAAAACCCTATGAGGAGAGCCTGGGGACCTGGGGGTGTGCAGCCTGGAGAAGAGGAGGCTCAGGGCAGACCTCATTGCTGTCTACAACTACCTGAAGGGAGGCTGTAGCCAGGTGGGGATTGGTCTCTTCTCCCAGGCAACCAGCAACAGAACAAGGGGACACAGTCTCAAGTTGTGCCAGGGGAGGTCTAGGCTGGATGTTAGGAGGAAGTTGTTGGCAGAGAGAGTGATTGGCATTGGAATGGGCTGCCCAGGGAGGTGGTGGAGTCACCATCCCTGGAGGTGTTCAAGAGAAGCCTGGCTGAGGCACTTAGTGCCATGGTCTGGTTGACTGGCTAGGGCTGGGTGCTAGGTTGGGCTGGATGATCTTGGAGGTCTCTTCCAACCTGCTATGACTCCAAACTGATGCTGTCAGAGTCAGCAGTGAGACTGGCAATGGGGAGGTGGCTAGGGAGGCTGAGTGGGCAGCTGCTGCAAGGGGAAAGACAGAGAGGGACCAAGTGTGTGTGTGGTGAATGAGAAGACAGTGAGCCCAGGGCACACGGACAAGAGGAGGAGAGGGAGTGGGACCCAGCAGCAGGACAAGTGGTAGAAAGGCATTTTCTGTTCTTCTATCACATTCATGATGTAAGAGCAGCAGCCACACCATGAGGCTTTTCCTGTCCTGTCATTGTGCCTCTTCAGAGAACTTGCTGCTGTGCTCAATTTAGAAAAGTTGTCATTAAAAAGAGAAACAGGGAGACAGGATTTGAGCAGAAGTTGCCTAATACTTCTCATTTGAAAAGCTGTTTCCAGTTACTTATAACTCTGTCACAGTAACCATCTGGCCTGCAATTCCTCACGCTGGGTGTCTGCCTCAAGCTGAATTTGTTTGATTCATTTGCTTTTGTATTTCTGTTCAAGTGGCATGGTTGTTTCTGAGAACAAGGAGAGTAAAAATGCATTGTTTCCCTCATGATGAAACATTCTTCCTGGTCTGAGACCCTCATGCCATAGAGCAGGCACCAAGGTACAGAGCTGCCCTCATATTAAGGATGTGCTCTTGGCAGCCTCAGAAGAATCTACCCCTGTTTGGCCAGCTTACAAACCTGAGAAAAGCCAACATTTGCATCTTATCTGAGAAAGAGCCAAGCCAAGCACTTGTCTTACCTGGAAGTTTCCTGGATATCTCTTCCTGGGTTTGTGCTGTGCCTCTTCCAGCTCTTCCGTGCTGCCATGCAGCATGCATGCATGTGTTCCTGCGTGGGAGTGTCAGCATCAAGCTGGAGCCTTTCTACCACCACACCTCCTGAGATCTCTAAGGCTGCACACGTTCTGGGTTCACAGACAGAGGTAGTAAGCAGAGGCAAGGACTGGAAGGAGTTGTGGGGGAGACAATGAAAAAAAACCAAACCATGAGGCACCAGAGAGAGCTGAGAGGAGACAGAGTTTGAGTGAAAGAAGGAGCAAGGCTGAGGCAGGACTGCCGTGCTGTGTAGGGATGTTAGTGATAGAGAAGGAGCATCAAACACATACAAGGAAGTCTGCAGCTCAGTGTCCCTTGGCGACACAGGCTCCAGCACCAAGACGCAGCATCCTCCTGTCCCTGTGCCTGTGGAGCTGATCGGCTGCTACCCTCTTGTCGCCTCAGGTGTCAGAGGGCTGCAGATCTCCAGCTCCCTGGCCCCTGGTGACCTGTTCCAGAGTCAGCCTGTCTCCACAGGCAATGCTCTAACAGATAAGTGAGAAAGCTCTGACAGTCTGGGGGGGTTCAGATTTCTGGTTGCTTGGTTTGGGGTTGAGTTTTTTGGTGGTGGTGTTGTTGTTTTGTTTGCTTCATTGCTGTGTTGGTGGTTTGGTTTTTTAATTTGGTTTGTTCATTTTTGTTGTTTTGTTTGTTTGGGGCTTGGGGTTTTTTTGGGGGGGAGTTTGGGGAGTGTGTTGTTGTTGTTGGGTTGGTGGGGTTCTTTGTTGTGGTGGTTCTGTAAGTCTATGTATTAGCACATGAAGAATTGTGTTAAAGGAACAAAGAAGGAGGAAATGATGGTCCAGAGGCTCTCCATACAGCATTAATTCATCTCTTTGTGCCTGTGTGTTACAGTCCAGCCTTTAATTACATGATCACATAGCATTTTGTTGTGTTTTCTTTCTCACAGGATCCCTGCATCCTTTCTTGCAAATCTGGAGGGGTGTGTAGGAAATGAGGAAGAGGATTGGAGGTGGAGGAGAAATGATCTGGTCATTAATGAAGCTGGACGTTGCCTAGCTCTGCTCCTGCCATAGACTCCCTGTGTGCTACTGGCAAGTCACTTAAATAAGCATTTTCTAAGCTGGCAACTACTTCTCGTTCTGTTTGCCAAGCTGCAGACACCTAGAGCCAGACTGGCAAAAGCGCTGAGCGCTCTGCTTTGAAAGCAAAGTTGCTGGGAGCTGTGCCTTCAACATGAAATTATTAGAGTTTTTGGCACTAAGGGTCCAAGAAATCCTGGCCACTCTTGGAAATTCTTGGCCCCACACATGCAGTCTTCAGCAGAGGATGTGTTTTGCCCCTAGAGGAAGTTCCTGGCACACCATCACGGCTTTGCCAGCCATTCGCTTTGAGCGGCTTTGCTGTCAAAACTCACTAACAAGGATATTCTAGGGACTTCTTAGCTCACCTCTGTTCTGTCATCTCTGCTCCATATCCTGCCCAAAGAGGTTTTCAAGCTTCTTTTATTTATTCACAATATCATTAGAATTTTCTTGTCCAGACACCATTCTCCCTCCTCGTTTTCCTCCCTGGCCCTCTCCACAATGCTTTTTTCTTCTTCTTATTTTACTTTTCCCCCTCTCAGTAAGTTCCCAGCTCTCACAGTCACAGAAAACAATTGGGTTTGTTATATATCTTCAGCTTCATCTTTCACAATAGTCACTTGGAGGGTAAATTCTCTGCAGATTTAAGTAACGTGCCAATGTCTAAACACACGCAGCTCACACAAAACATCCCCCCAAAAGCAAACTTGTGTAACTGTAAAGTGAGCAGCTGGACTTAGTGGTGCCAACCCTGAAGTCTTTATTCTTAATCCACTTTGGCAAAAATGGAAGCAGTGTTAGCTCTTTGCTCTTCTCACAAGAGCTGTTCCAAAGGGAAGCGTGCTCCTATTTGTGAAGCGCTTAGATTCAGAGTGAAAGTGTCACAGGAAAGCCCAGGAGGAAATGTAGTCGGTTTGTGTTGCAGGCAGAGTTTAAGTGGTGTTTAGTAAATAAGGCCTGAGGTCAAGTGATGAGGATAAGAGGAAATTCTGAGCAGTGACCCAGTGAGCATAGTGACAACTTGTCCTGTACAGTGGTGATCCTGTGACTGTGACACAATGCAGACGCATGGAGAATTTTGAATTAGGACACAGAGATCAATTGTGGCTTTGACATTTCTTATTTCTGAGCATTTCATGCTTCCAGCCTCGGTGGTTTTCTTTAAGCCATTGTTACAAGGTAGTAAGGGCACAGACAATATAAACCCAGGTGCCCATATAGCTGAGATGTTGTGCAGTTAGCACATTCAGAAAATAATTACTTGGATATCCATTTGGCCTCCAAGACAGTATAGAAATGGACTTTATAGGATGCATGACACCACCCACTTCTGAAAGCCTCAGGCAAAGAGCCTCGGGAGTTTTTCACACAGTTTCACTGTTTAATTCTCTCCCACAATATTCAAGCTATATTTTCCTCCAACCCAATTTTCTCTCCTTTTTATACCTTTACATGTGAGCAAATGACCTGTTAAAGACTCATTGTCCTCGCTGCCCAGAAACCAGTAACTGCAAACAGGTATTCACATGTCCCTACAAATACAGGCAGTCGATACATAGCCAAACCGAGCAGGTTTGGGTCATTGTCCCGTTGCTCTCTTCAGAAATCCAAACAGGTTTGGACGATTTCTCCATACCCTCAGTCTCTGCTACTGCTTTGCTTTGAAAATCATCCAGGTTATCGTCACCTCTCTTGTTTGGTAGACCACTGACTTCAGAGTAAGAGCATAACTTCCCGGTTCTGTTTTGTGTGCTTCCTGTGCCAGCAAGACCAAACTCTCAGCAAGACTGTCCCTGTGATCACAGTGCACACCAAGATCTTATCAAATCTGCTCTTCTCACTTGCTCCCTGGGGTAGAACAAGAAGCAGTGGATGGAAGCTGCAGCACAGGAGGTTCCACCTCAACACAAGGGGGAACTTCTTTACTGTAAGGGTCAAGGACCACTGGAACAGGCTCCCCAAAGAGGTTGTGGAGTCTCCTCTGGAGACTTTCAAGGTCTGTTGGATGTATTCCTCTGTGACCTGAGCGAGATTGTATGGTCCTACTGTGGCAGCAGGGTTGGACTCAATGACCTCTTTGGGTCCCTTCCAACTCCTGACATCCTGTGATCATGCTCCATATATTGAAATCACCTTCATTTCTTGAGTTCCACATCTGGCTCTAAGCAACATACTCAGAGTTTCTTTCAATTTCACATCTGCCAGTGTTTTCCCTTCCTTCTCTTGGGCTGTGTATTTTGGATTGATTAATAGATGTTTGTTTTGTGGCTTTTATTTCAGGATTAAAGAAAGGATTTTTTTTGGCTGGCTTTCTGCTCCTCCAAAGTCACATTGCATTTGTTCTCTGCCTAAACTTGCATTTGCAATTCAGCCCAGTTAAACAGCATTTGTTACTGCTACTAATGGGCTTTTAACTCCCCGCAACCCGATTAATAGTGCAGATATTAAGTACACCCAGGAGTAATGATTACAGAAGCTCCCACGTGACTCAGGAGCATGAGTCCTGTCAAATGTCTCCGCGTCATCTCTGCCTTTGAAAGTGAACTCCACCGGCTGGCATAGATTCAGAGGGCTGCAGGCATGCTCCATTTTCTGAGAGGGGGAAGGTTGCAAGCTTGTCCCTTTGTAGCAGGGCTTTGCATCAGGGTGAGCATCAAATCAAAGCTGATCGGTGTGCACTGACATTCTTCCCTCCCTGACTGCTAGCAGGTTTTGTGGATCTTGTTTTCTGCCTTACCTCACATCCTGTTCAGTCACTACATTTTGTCCTTGTGCTTTTGAGGAAGGAATGGGGAGTCTCTGTCCCTTCAGTCTTCATCTCATCTATGCTTGGGTAAGCTCTCCAGTACTATTTGTTTTCACAGCCTCTCTTTGTAGAATCCTTTCATCTTCCCTGGTCAGCGAGAACTCTCTTCAAATACCTCTTGCAAGTTCCCTTTCCCTGCAGAAGGTAACGACTGAGCATTTGCATTGCTTACTTCCCCTACAGCAGTGGATATTAAATAACTAAATCAATACACCTATTTATGCAGAGGTCAGACAGGTATCCACGAGAGACTGTGCTGGCTATGTTCCTCTAATGCTCACCTTTCCAACAAACCTCACAAATGCCTTATCTCAGCTGAGCCACTCTTAGTTTGCTTCCAGATCCCTTTATAGGCCAGTCTTAATTTTGAAGGAAGAACAAGACTAGACACTGAGCTTCCTTCCTGGGCCCCTCCTTCAGGAAGAGATTGTTTACACCTCAGTACATCTGAATGATTTTCCAGAACAGCAACTGGCTGCTTGGTACTAATTCATCACAGGAGGAACCACACAGCTACTTATTGTACAAAAGCACTGAAGTCCCAGGGTTCCACATCCTGCTTCAGCTGCGAGTTCTTCCCAAACAGCCATGCAAGGGGGAGAGCCCACTTATCCAACCAGCATTCACAGAGCTAAATTGCTGCAAAGCTCTCCACTGCCATTCCCCAACCTGGGGTCAGCGCTGGCTGCCTTAAAGAACAGACTTAACTTTTGCATCCGTTCTTCCTGTTGATGCCCTGCAGCATCCTAGTGGTACTGCATGCGCCTCCTGAATTAGAAGTGTGGAGCCAGTAGGCCATCCACTGTGCTGACACACAGAGATGGTTCCTGTACCAGCTCTGAAGAGCCAACTTGTCTTTCTCCAGACACTGTTAAGTTGGAATGACATTCATCAATGATTCAGCAGAGACTTGATGGCTTTTGACTTCTGCTTTCTTGTTGGTTGCACGACAAAAGAATGCTGTCTACCAGAGTTCTTTCTCACACTCCCTTGCTCTGAGATTCACTGTTTGATGTAAACTGAATCGTCAAGGGATGACCACGCTCGGTGAACACACATGCTCCTGGCTCCTCATGCAGCAGGACAGGAGCGGTTCCTTGTTCATAGGCATATGAAGCAAAGCTGGAGATGGGTAGGTTCAGGCTGGATGTGAGGAGGAAGTTGTTGAGCATGAGAGTGGTGAGAGGCTGGAATGAGTTGCCCAGGGAGGTGGTTGAGGCCCCATGGCTGGAGGTGTTTAAGGCCAGGCTGGATGAGGCTGTGGGCAGGCTGTAGGGTGTCCCTGCCCATGGCAGGGGGGTTGGCACTAGATGATCCTTGTGGTCCCTTCCAACCCTGACTGATTCTGCGAGTCTGTGAAATGCATGATGTCCTAGTAGTGCTGCTTTCCTTTCCCACTGATGGTTTTCAGTAATTAGACCACTTGCGAAGACTGAAGTAGAGGAGTGAAAGGAGAGGAATCCTCAAAGTTTCTCCATGGAGCAAGGGAAGAATGGGACACTGCACAAGTTCTCCTCATTCCTCTCCAACACATGACCAGGCATTACAGCACTATGCTGCTTAGAAGTCACAAGACTTAGATATAAAACAGAGTGCAAAAGGGATTGATCTCAATCAGATGAGGACCCTCTGGGTGCAGTGTGGTTGTAAGTGCTGTCTCAGACTCTGTTTTACAGTACCCTGGCACCTTTTGTGGCTCTGCAGAGAGGAAGACCACTTCAGTGAGTCCTGCTCAGTCCAAATATAACACTTTCAAAGGAGCTTGAGAGGATGGTGACCTCCTCTCAAGGAAGTGGGAAGGTGGAATTAAACCTACATCCATCTCAACCTACATCCACCTCATGGTAGATGGCAGGACACAGGGAGGCAGAATTATCCAGGGAGGTCCAAGTGTCTTTTGGTACAGGGTGAATGTGAGATATGGGGATGAGGAACCAGAGAATGCACCCAGGGAGCAGCCCTGCTGGACTGTGCACTGCTTCCTCATGGGCAGCTGCCAAGCACAGCCCCACCTGACTTCGGACACCCTGCTGTGGGTGTGCTTCCAGCAAAACGGAAGAGAAAAGGCTTTGCTTCAAGGGAAAACACCCACTAAGAAACCCCGTAAATGTTAGCTAAATCCTCTGCCTCATTTTCTTCAGCTTAATGCAGAACACATCTCAAAACCTCAGTGTGTCACAGGGGGCCTCTGGGACCACCTCTGTAGGGGACTTGTTTCTGGTATGACCCTGTCCACAAACTGCTCTGGAGCACTCCATACGAAGGCAAAGGCAAACTAGCATTTCCAGCCACCAGGAAGGCAGCTGGCTTTGCTGGGGAAAGAATAAATGAATCCACGTTTCTCTTGCTCATTTAAAGCCTGTGGGTTTTGATGAAGATAGACTGCTAGATGTAGTCTGGGAGAGAAAGATCACCTCTTCTCCTGCACAGGTGCTGCAGTTAACAGGAATGGGATTGCTCATGGAGGCTTCAGCTTTCCTCTGCCCAAGGACATCAAGGGCATGCTTGTGCACTGCAAACATGAGCTGTGGTTGGGTAAGCCTGAAACCTCCAGGGCCCTTAGCTTCACTGTCAGATTAGTCTGACACTTCTTTAGAGGTTGGTTCAAGGCCAGGGGACGTGTAATTGGGGAGGGCTAAGGAGGCTCTCTGTCTTCACAGAATCACAGAAACATTCAGGCTGGAAAAGACTCTTGGGATCACCAAGTCCAACTGATAACCCTGCTCCACAAGATTCACCCTAAACCATATCCCCAAGCACCACATCCAAATGACTTTTAAACACAGTCTGGGTTGGTGACTCCACCACCTCCCTGGGCAGCCCATTCCAATGCCTGACCACTCTTTCTGTGAATAATTTTTCCTAGTATCTAGCCTAAATCTACCCTGCTGCAGCTAGAGGCCATTCCTTGTTTTATCACTATTTACCTGTGAGAAGAGACCAGCAGCACTCTCTCCACAATGTCCCTTCCGGTAGCTCTAGACAGCAATGAGGTCTCCCTTCAGCCTCCTCTGTTTCAAACTAACCATCTCCAGCTCCTTCAGTTGGTCTTCATAAGATTTATTCTTCAGGCCCTTCACCAATTTCATTGCTCTCCTGTGTGCTTGCTCCAGCAACACATCCTTCTGGTAATGAGGTGCCCAAAACAGCCTCACCAGAGCAAAGTACTGGGGGAACCTGAAGCACTGGGGGACCTCAAGTAAACAGTTGAAGTGATGGGAGGTGTCAGTGAAGGACCTGGCAAAGGAAAGTATGGTTTCTTCCATAACCAACATCCTCCTTTCTGGGGAAGGTTTATACAATGCATGGCTTCTATCTACTTCTACCTCCTCAGGATTGCTACAGAGTTTATTAACAGGACCTCTGTTATTTGTCAAGAAGGCTTTGCAAACATGAGATGAAGATTAAGCTCTAGTTGTAATAAACTGCCTCATCTGTACAAGCTTCTCCCAGAGAATGGATATACACAATGGAGCAAGGACGTAAATGACAGCATGGAGACTGAGTAAGAGGGTAAGAATCAAGATGGTCAAGGTGGTTGGATGATGATGAAGTGGGACATTGGTCTCAAGTGCACAGTTTGTCTAATAATGCATTACTGATATGTGAGTTGTCCCTATGGATAACAACCAAGCTTCACCTCTATTGTCCTTTCCTCCCTTTACCTCTCACCATGAGACCTACTGGAAGTGAAACTCTCACCAAGATGAAGAGAAAAGAGAAACTGGGACACGACTGTTTAGAGTTTACTGTGTTCACATCTGTGTCAATGTCCCAGATGGTGGCTAGGAGGGCATCTATCAATGTGTGCAAACACATTTAGAGTGCATTGATGTCCTGATGGCCACAGCAAGACAGATGGAAAAACATAATCACTTCAGTTGATCGGTGTGGTGAGGGGGCACACCCTCTGAAAATGAGCACTGGAGTTAGTGGGTGAGGGAAGTCCACAGAATGGCATAGCTGCTAAGGCACCGTATCTTCAAATGGTCCAAATGAGTGTTATAACAAAAAAGGTGGGGGATGAGCTGTTCCAAAGGTTATTTTGGGGTTGGTGGTTTTTTTGTTGTTTTTTGGCTGGTTCAGTGTTGTGAACTTTTACCACGAGCAGAACTCTACCCCGTTGTTGTTTCGATAAGAGACAGAGGCTGTTTCGCAAAGCCCTGTGGCAGAACACGCAAGGCTGGCCAGAGGGCTGCTAGATTTGCAAAACTGGGTGAAGTGTTGCAAAGAGGCAGGCTGGCGCCATTGGGGAGCCATTCCCAAAAGCCAGCTCCCAGGCGCTTCCCGCTTCTGCCCAGCACCCTCCCGATATGCTTTTAACAAACTCTCCTGCATCCCAGGCGCTGTCCAGCTTCCAGGATGTCAAAATGCCGTCCTAGCGCCTGTGGAAGGACATAAGTAGTGAAGGCAGAAAGTTCATTCCAAAACAACCAGAAAAAAGGAAGTGAGCAGTTTGATAATGAGCCTTTAGCGGGAGGATTGCACCCATAGCTCTGTCGGAAGCAGGCCGTCCTGCAATGCCAGTGACCCAAGATGCCACCAGGATGTTCCTCTTGGGGGGCCACCCAAAAGGTCTGAGTAGATGTCGATGACTTTGCATGGTTCCTTTAAATAAAATGACTGCAGTTGTGGTCAGGCTTTAGCTATCCAGGAGCCACATGAAAGAACATAAAAGCCGCAGAATAACTGAGCTACATTGCCTGCTGGTGCTTGGCCAGGGCATTTCTGAGATGATGAAATCTCTATCTCCGCAGAACTTGTGCTCAGTTTCAGGTTCCCAGTTCTCCCATTTGCCTTGCCTGGAAACGGGTTCTATCACCTTGAGTTTGCTGGTGTTTGTTCTTCTGCAGTTGAATCCTATCGTGGAAAAGTAATTAAGGATAAGCTGTTCTCTGGCACCAGCCCTGCTCGGGAGGCCCAAGTCCCACCCCAAGCCCAACACAACCTAAAGAAGAGGCAGTCTGTTCCAGGACACTGCATAGGCATGCATGGCTCTCCCGCTGAGTCACCCTGCTCGACAGAACCTCTGCCACGCAAAGGTATGCAGCTGGTTTTGCTTGGTGCTTCGTCAAGTGCAAAGCCAAGCCAGCTCACCCGAGTGCAGGAGGGGGAGGCAGGTGAGCTCTCCAGCATGTGGTGGGGGCAGCACAAGGGGATGGCCACGCCAGTAGAATTATTCTGGAGTCTTTAACTATGTGCAGCCACATGACTGGTGCTCTAGGATGCTCTCCAAACAATGCTGTAGCAGCAGCAGAACTAAGAAAGAATCATTGCCCACAGCCACAGCCTACATGTTAGGAGACATGACCAGTGACGAGAGACCCAGAAATGAGGACAAACATTTTGTCTTGCAAGAGGACAAGTGGAGTCCTTGCATTAGGAAGCAAACCCAACACAAAAAGGAGTGGGTCAAAAGGCTTAAGTTTTTGTGTGGAGCATTTGAGAACTTTCTTTCAGTCTGACATTCCCACAGAGAAGGAGGCAAGAAGCCATTTCCAGGGGTGACAAAGTGTCTTAGGACCCTAATCTCGCATTTCAGAAATGGATCAGGTGAGGAGCTTTCAGCAGAAGTTTCTACGGCCCATCAGGTTTTGAAAATAAGTGTTGGGTCCTCAAAGATTTAAACTGTTAAGTGTTTAAACAGCTTATTACCCACTTTTCAAAACCACAGAAGTCCCCACTCCTCCCTCCGTGTTCACACCCTGCTCCCATTCCTCTGCAGAGTTATGCTGGCGCTGTGGTCTCAGCAGGCAACTGCAACAGCCTTTGTGTCCTGCTCTGTGTATCATCCCCAAGTTATTAGAGCAAAGTCAGCCAGTGAGTAGAGTCTAAGTTATAGGTTGAAGTTGGCAAGTACAGTAGTAGTGTAACAGAAGGCACGTCCAGAGGCTGCAGTGCTGTCACCTCTGTGTCCAAGGTTCAGGCCTCTCTGCTGCCCTGATTTTCCAAACAGCTTCCAAGCAGCAGTAGCAGAGCCAGTGCAACCTCATGCACTAACCTGAGGATTGTGGTGGCTGGGGGGGAGGTACAGTCTGCATACATCACCTGCCTGTATCAAGAGTGAAATCCTCTTAAGCTGCTCTGCCGATACATGGCCAATGGTTAGAGAGAGCAGGAGTGAGAGCTGCCAAACAACCCATCCCAGGCAGAGTAGATTTGCATCTTCTACTGTCTGTTTAGCCATGATAGCCCAAGTTAGCAAATCCCCAAGCTGCTGCTCAGTAGACTTGAGCAGGAGAGTCCATGTCTCAAGAGGAGCTACTGGGGCTGCTAAGCCATTTAAAGAGCCTGGTCATATGTTCATCTCCTCTTCGCTCTTTGTATCTGGAGTTGTGCTTTCGTTCTCCACTAGTTAGAAGTGCTTGTGTCCTGATGTTTAAACCTCTCATGGTGCTTGTGTCTGCTAAAGCCATTTGGCCCATGAAATCTCCTTGTTGATCTTCTGATACATTCCAGAATGGACCCCACACATCCACCAGGAGCACCTGGTGGGACTATGATCGCAATTACACTGTTCCAGGCACAGAAGGGTAAGGGGTCAGGACCTCCCCCTCACCAGCTCATGCTATCCTGATCAGGAATTATGCACCTGGACAGACAATGCAAAAGTTCATGCAGCTGCACAGCTTTGCCCACTGCTACCCAGGGAATCTCTGCTTCTGTTTCCCCTTTGCAGTCACAGATAAAACTGTCATGGAGCAGCTGAGAAGGGAAATTAGTGCTCCCCTATCTGGCTGGAGGGGAGATAGGTTTCCTGCCAACTCCAGCCTCAGAAGTTCTACTATAAAGCAGCAATTTCTACTTTTTACATAACCCCAGTTTCCAGATACCTACGTTGATGAGAAAAGCTTGACCACGTGGAAGGCGATGGCCTGAAAACCGAAATGCAAATAAATCCCCTGTGCTCCAATTACCTTTCTTCTCAGTGCCTGTGTTCTTCAAGGCAAACCTCCAGGAGTATGACCCAGGGACATGGCACAGCTGAGGCTGGCAGTAGCACAGAAGTGGCACTCAGGCATTATGCTCCCCAGCACAGATGTGAACACGCTGGCACATAGGGAGGAGATGCATGATGTGCTGTGCTAATTATATATATGCCTATTACCAGGGGAGGGCCTGCGTACCTGCCAGTGCTTTCCAGAGGCATGCTATGTAAAACTGCTATCCTTCCTTTCCTTTCTCTTCTCTATCCAAAGCACTTAACACAAAACTTAATTAAGGATGGTATTTATTTCTTTCTTTGAATGAAAAAGGAAAATTGTACTTGTGATTTGGAAGGAGAGCTGCCAGAAGAGGAACTGGAGCCCGTCCAATACCTCACAGTCTAGTAGTTAAGCATTGCCTGAATTGGGGACTGGGGTATCTTGAGTCCTGCTTTCCTCTACTCACTGGTTTGTAACTCTTGGTGTTTAAAAAGGCACTTTGTAAACATTTATTCCATTGTTCTTCAGGATATAATTGAGTCATTTACTGGCTTACCTTGTTAGAGGAAGGAAAGCACCCTGCAAAGGGAAGTCTTCTGTTTTTCGAGCTCTTCCTCACCTGCTGGGGTGCAATGGCACCGGCAGCTTGGTGCCTTGTGCTTCTTGCCAGCTGCTTTCTGGCTGTGTCTGTAGAAGGAGAGGTCACCTTGGAGGGATTCTTCTCTCTGCATTGCCAGCTCTTCCCTCAGCTGTGTGGCACCTGCTTCATCTTCTCACATCAGTGGTGCTCAGCAGGCTGTTATGCCAGCCCAAGCTCTAGTCTTACCTCCTGAGTGAGCTAAGCCAAGGCAAGACCTTCTACATGGCCATTTCATTTAGGGTTGGCATGGAGGTGTGGTTGCCTCTTTCCAAGCCCTCTCTGAGAAACGCAGTTGCTAGTCTCAGTGGCAGTGCTTTGAAGCATTGCCAGCTATTCATCACGTCCTTGCTATGCATGTGAGAGTAGCATATGCATAATGCTGTCCTCAGCGTGCCTGGGGCTGGCTGCCTCTCTACTCAAGTCAGTGTGATGTGTCTTTATTTAAATGTTTCTCTATTCCTATTACTCACAACTGATGCAAAGGCCAAGTCTTGTTTGATGCTCTGGCAGAAGCCCTGTCTCTTTGTTACGCCATATGTACAAAGTTAGTAGGGATCTTCACTGCATTCCAATAAGGAACTGAGCAACAAATCTGCTGGTTAATCATTTATCACTGTGTGAACCTGCTGAACAGCAAATATGCTAGAAAGGGGAAAGGAAAGGGCACGGCAAGAGATTAACTGAGGACAGTCAAAAGTCAACCAAAAAGGAGCGGGAATGAGGCTGGAAAGGTCAGATGGCAAACAGGAAGGCTACTGTAGCGTAAATGCTGCCTCTCAGCAGCGTGGTAGCCAGGTGCACTGCCCTGCTATCAGCTCAGCCCTCTCTGTTCCACGACCAGCTGCTGCCTCTGGTTGAATGTGATGGTTTGTCTGCCTACAAGAGCCTTTTGAATTCTCTAGGTTCTTTCCAAGAGAGACCAAGGTCTCACAATTCCCAGATCTGCATTTCTCACGAGAGAGACCAGTCACGACCCTTGAGGTCATAAAAACCCACCCATGTAAAGTGCTCTGCTCCCCAGTGGCTCCAGCTGTCAGTTCCACTGTCCCAGGACGATGGCAAAGGGAAGTCAACTCTAGAAAAGAGAGTGAACTTTCCAGGAACAGACTTGTGCAATGGACCACTACTTCTGCAGCATGGCAGAGCTGGTGAGCCACAGCACAAGTATCTCTGTTCTGTTTTGAGCCAACAACTGAGCACCATGCAGCCACTCACACTCCCACACCCCATTTCTCCCCCACCGCCTCCCCAGCCCTAGAGTGTGATGGGAAGGAGAATTGAGAGAAAGAGGTAAAAGCTTGAGGGTTGAGATAAGATTTTATTACCTCAGTGAACAGAAGAAGCAGTAATAACAACACTACAAATGAAATAGTGTACCAAATGAGTGCTGTAGAAGAACACAGCTGCTCACTACCTGCAACCCCCTGCCTCTCCACGTGAATTCCCTGCACTTCTTCTGGACAGCTACCCCCTTGTATGTACAAACTGGGAGTGATGTCAATGTGGTATCAAATATCCCACCAGCTATTCTGACTGTGGTCTTTCCCAACATCTTGAGAAAATTAACCTCATCCTAGCCAAACCAAGGCCAGTCTGGTAGGACCATAAGTAGAGCTTGAGCAGAACAGGTTTTCCCTTCCTAGAAATCCAGTTTAGACCTTCAACAGCTGAATATCATTGGACTGAAACAGTCAATGTGACCACTGTCACCTAAGCTCTGGTTGCCCTGATCATCATAATTAGATGGTAGTTAGCTAGGAAGGCAGGCTTGGTGAGATGGACTCTGGCAGGATTTATGGTGTGTTTTTACTAGCCACGGGATGCAGGATGCTTGGTCTCAATGCAGCAGTGTCTGGGCAGGAAGAAATCCCATGCAGGCTGGGACAGGCATGTTAGGCACACCTCCACCAGTAAAAGCAGAATGGAACAGTACCCCAGATCAGAGGAAAGGGCTCTGTTTTGCCACATAGCAATCGTATGACAGTGCCAGCATGCCCAGAGCATGGCAGCAAAATGTTGTACTGTGGGATATCTGCCCAGAGAATAGGGTGTTTGTCTTGAGAAAAGCACAGTGCAGGGTAAATGCCACAATTCAGAACTGCTTCAGCCAACCTAAACACAGCAGTTATTGATATATTTATATGACGAAGGCTCCTGCCTTCAATTGTCACCACCTATCACACTCAATCTCCTTCTCTTTGCTCTCCACCTGAATCCTCAGTGTTGACCCAGACACAGAAGCAGCTCTGAGATGTCTGGTTGATCATCATACAGCTTTTGTCCATGTTGGTAGGAGTGACTGGAAAAGCTTGCTTCCAGCAGTCCCACTTCTGCTTTGTGAAGGGCTGTGATCACCACCACTGCTGCCTTTGCTACAACCACTCTGGGATACCCCTACGAGCTTTGACTTCATCTGGGGCCATCAGTGGCGTGGTGAGGGGCTGTGGCAAGCCTTGATGCAAAAAGGGATGAAGGTTGAGCCTGTCTGCCATAGCTGTGCATCTCCCCAGAGTTCATGTCCTTCTTGGGGTGAGAGGCAGAAGGCAGGTGTATACACCTAGCTAAGTGGGAGGTGGTTACACACCTGCTTCCAGGAGTCAGCAGAAGCAGCAGACACTCTCTAGCAGAGGACTCTGTCTCAGCCTTGTCTCTTTCTGGCCATTGCTTTCTCACCAATTACTCAAAAATGTGCTAGGCTGTTCCCAGCCCTCCACCACTGCCTTTCTGACTCTGCTAGGATGCAATCAGCTGCATCAGGAGCAGTGTGGCCAGTAGGACGAGGGAGGTTATTCTGCCCCTGTACTCAGCACTGGTCAGGCCACACCTTGAGTGCTGTGTCCAGTTCTGGGCCCCTCAATTCAAGAGAGATGTTGAGGTCCTGGAACATGTCCAGAGAAGGGCAACAAAGCTGGTGAGGGGCCTGGAGCACAAACCCTATGAGGAGAGGCTGAGGGAACTGGGGGGGGTGCAGCCTGGAGAAGAGGAGGATCAGGGCAGACCTCATTGCTGTCTACAACTACCTGAAGGGAGGCTGTAGCCAGGTGGGGTTGGCCTCTTCTCCCAGGCAACCAGCAATAGAACAAGGGGACACAGTCTCAAGTTGTGCTGGGGGAAGTCTAGGCTGGATGTTAGGAGGAAGTTGTTGGCAGAGAGAGTGATTGGCATTGGAATGGGCTGCCCAGGGAGGTGGTGGAGTCACCGTCCCTGGAGGTGTTGAAGCAAAGCCTGGATGGGGCACTTGGTGCCATGGTCTGGTTGACTGGCCAGGGCTGGGTGCTAGGTTGGCCTGGCTGATCTTGGAGGTCTCTTCCAACCTGCTTGATTCTATGATTCTATGATTCCTTGCCTTCCATATCTTGTTACAGGCACCTGTCAGACACTCATGGAAGAATAACACTCCCATCTATGGAGCCATGTTGCATCAAGAAACAGGGCAACAGAGACACAGCTCAGTCTTCACTGTCTCAGTACCAATCTTTATGGCAGCTGCAGGAAACAGTTAATTTTCCTTCATCAGTTTGTGCCAGACTGCTGTGACAGTAAGACCTTTGCCACATTTTTCTCTCTCTGTGTCTCCTGGAGAAGACTCTATTCAAGTTTCCAGCTCGTTAGGACAGAAGATAATTTAGGAAGGGTGACAGGAACCCCCTTACCAACTATCCAAGGACTCAGCAGGTTGGCCCTTCAGAGGCAAAGAGGGGTTCCTCACTTACTGCTTTTTAAAACTGTAAGAATTGAAAGGGTGAAACAAACTATTGCCTATTTGATGGCCCCAGCAGGATTATGTTGCTTCAGAGTGCATGGCAAAACCAAACAAATGCATCTACCAGAAACACTCCTGTATTTGCCTGTTCACAAGAACAATTTGCACTGCAAAGTATGTTTGCAGTCAATGTTTTCCTTAAAACAATTAAAATAAACAAGAATGTTTTACCAAAGTTGAAGGTATCCCTGACAGTTTGATTTGGGCAATTTACCTTGCAGCAGCTAAATATCACTGGATAATTGAGGACACTTGGACAAACAGGGAACCAGTATCTCCTTTTTCCTCTTTAAGGCTCTGTCAGCCTACAGCAGGGCATGAGCATTGGGGTGGGGAGAAAAAGAAATGGGTGACTCAAGAGAAAAATTGAGACAGCACAGGAGAAATGCAGGTGGTTATTGACCAGTGATGTATCATTTGATTCAGAACAGAAATAAGATGTTCTGCCATTTCACTTTTCCCATGAAGCCAGCAGCAGAGTAAGGGAGGAATCAGCTCAGTGCAGGAGCAAAGACTACTCAACACCCAGGTAGCAGCTAGAGTACAGCATGCACAGCATCCTTCCAGAGAGAAGGTTGCTCCTGGCATGGACAGGTCTCTGGCTGGGTTTGAAGACAATGCTCTTTGCACATGTCATGTCAGAGAGACCTAAATGTACCATGGATGGATCCATGCTCTCCTGGTCACCGTGGCAAACTTGCAGCCTAGCTCTCCCCAGGACTTTGCTGGACATCTTATGTTCCTCAGCTTCATTTCACCTGGCAGACCCTATGGCCCTCAGTGATCCAGCAGCTGCTATGTCACATTCAGACAGGTTTCTGTCTGCAGAAGCCCCCAAGTACTGTACTTGCTCAGAGCACAAGCAAGCCACAGCTGTCAGTGTGCAAACCTGGGCTCACCACAAGACAGGCCTGCAATCTGAGTGGCATGATGCCAAACGGGAGGCACCTCGCTCCCCAGAGAAGCAGTGAATGCTAAGTAGGATGCCACATACCTGAGATAGGCAGTGGAGGGAGGCAGTCCCCTGTGAGCCATGTGGCAGGGCAGTTTTGTCCCCAGCAATGCCGATGCTAATCCCACCTAAAATATTCTTCTGCAGACAGGGCCAGAGAGGGATTTTTCCCTGCAAATTGTAGGAGAAATGCAAAGGTAATTACAAATACAATTAATGCCTCTTATGGCAGAGCTCAACCCTCTGCTTCCCCATGCCAGTTCAAGCCAGCCAGCCACACATCATGCAGAAGATGAACAAGCCTGCAGCTCCACCACTGCAAAAGGGGAATCTCAGCCATCTCATCCTTCAGAGCTGGCAGCTGAGCCGTAGAAAATATGAAGATCTTCTCCTCGGGGGCTTTCTAGGAATCACTTCAGGACAACTCCTATTGCTGAAAAGGATATGCATCAAAGTACTTTATATCCTGTGGGAGGAGAAGGGGAATTCTTTCACAGACATCATCTCTTCCTTATGTAATTAAAAAAGTCAATGGGAAACAAATCCAGACATGAATATTTATCTCTGGCTTCCTGGTAAGCATTTTGTTGCACTAATTTCCTTGGCTTCCTTCCAGTTTGCTTATAGAGAGAACCCAGATACAGTGGCTCCTCATAAGGACTTGGCACCTAGGGACATGTAGCCTGAGAACCTGGTGACCCTCAAGTTGTCTGACTGGGCTGACATAAGCCTCTTCATCTAACATATCCCCTTAAGACTCACCCCTCAAAGTAGTATTTTCCATAAAGGAAAATGCACTTCAGTAATTCTATCAAGGAGCAGCACTGTGAAACTGCCTGCTGGTCCCTTCCCACACACCACCCTCCCTTCCATTCCACAGAGATATTGGAGAGGACAAGATCAAAAGCAATCTGGCAACCCAGCCGCAGCAGTTTTAGACACCAGCAGAATAAAAGCCTCCTGTGGGCCCACTGCACAAAGGTGACTTCCATTGCATGGGGCCAAAAAGTCAGGGCTTACAAAGGGACCACAGACACACTCCAAAGCAGCATTAAAGATGGCATCTTACTGTGTCTCTTGCTTCCCCACACGCTCTCACCCCACAAAGCTCTCCAGTGAAGTTCTTTCCATGATCTGAGGGAAGGAAGAAACACAGCCAAGGTCTCCCTAAGCAGACTCAATGTCCCTGCTGTCAGGCTTCCCCTTTTCAAGCATTCTACTACCTACTATGACTTCTTATGTGTGAGTGATACCTTTGCCCCTACCACAAAGCAGTCAGCACTCCCTCAGGCCTTCTGTGCCTTCTTTTTCTTTCCACAAAAAGCTCTGCTCAGGCCCAGGTAAATTTGCACAGCCAAGTGCCATCATATTAGGAAGAATGTATGTTGAACTTCTTTGTACAACCCTTCTTTTCCTCCCCTCCAGCTACAAACACTATGATAAGATTTTACATGCAAGAGGCATGTGAAGGCACTTCTACCCCTCAGATTTCCTGTCTGCACAGAACAATAATATAGGATCTGCACAGGCTCATCATTCTCTTCTGCTGTAACCTCATTTATTGGCCACACTCTGCCCAGTCTCTGCTCTGAACTATTATTCACCTCCTGCTGTGCTGTTTTCTCCATTGTACCTTCTCTTTCACAAACATTTATGAGGTAAGGTTAACATGATGAGATTAAGCTTCAAACTTTTGGGTCATTCACCAGTTTGGGCTTCCACTCAATCTGGATTCCCATCATGTCACCTGGTGTCTCTGTGCTGGTAAACTGACTGTACTGATTGCACCTCTATAGTTAGAGAGCAGAGAAGGCCCCCCAGTGGGTGACTCTAATCAGCATGATGTCCATAGGTGAAGACTCTCTCTTTTGACCCTGTTTTGAGGTGACTGCTTCTTTCCATCCATTGGTGGTTTCCTGCCACCTCTCAGTGGTTTCTCTTTCTGAGCAGGCATTGCTTAGCAACTCAGGTAGCACCATCTGCCTGCAGCCTGGCCCAGGAGGATGAAGTACACACTGTACACAGCAGTAGTTCACCAGTAATGCACTGGAGTTGTTCCTGCATTTGGGGTGGGAAAGGAGACAAAAGAAATGTGATGAGGTTATAGTGAGTTAGTGCTGGACAGATTGTGCTAGACTTCCTCTTTGGGAAGCTGTGTCTACAGTGCATGGGGATGCTGCAGGAGACTGTGAAATATGCACAAGACATGTATGCTTTAGATAGGGCTGACTCTGTCTTGGGACAAGGGGAGGCACCTGGTGACCAGGAGGACTGTTGCAAGACACCAGCATCTACTTTGCCACTAGTTTTCCCTTCTCTTCCCAATCTAACTTGCATTGAACAGCTCAGGCATCCTTTGCTGTGCTTGAGCCTGGAGAACAGCCTCCTGGTCCTTGCTCTGTTTCACTCACCTCCACCAGCTCCTTGTTTTCACCATCCTCTGCTGCTTAGAATCATAGAATCAAACAGGCTGGAAGAGACCTCCAAGCTCAGCCAGGCCAACCTAGCACCCAGCCCTAGCCAGTCAACCAGACTATGGCACTAAGTGCCTCATCCAGGAATTTCTTGAACACCTCCAGGGATGGTGACTCCACCACCTCCCTGGGCAGCCCATTCCAATGCCAATCACTCTCTCTGCCAACAACTTCCTAACAACATCCAGCCTATACCTCTCCCAGCACAACTTGAGACCATGTCCCCTTGTTCTGTTGCTGGTGCCTAGGAGAAGAGACCAACCCCCACCTGGCTACAGCCTCCCTTCAGGTAGTTGTAGACAGCAATGAGCTCTGCCCTGAGCCTCTTCTTCTCCAGGCTAAACAACCCCAGCTGCCTCAGCCTCTCCACACAGGGCTGTGCTCCAGGCCCCTCACCAGCCTTGCTGCCCTTCTCTGGACACCTTCCAGGACCTCAACATCTCTCTTGAATTGAGTGGCCCAGAAGTGGACACAGCACTCAAGGTGTGGCCTGAGCAGTGCTGAGTACAGGGGCAGAATAACCTCCCTCATCATGCTGGCCACACTGCTCCTGAGCCAGGCCAGGATGCCATTGGCTCTCTTGGCCACCTGGGCACACTGCTGGCTCATTTTCAGCTACTATCTGTCAGTACCCCCAGGTCCCTTTCTTCCTGGTTGCTCTCAGCCACTCTGTCTCCAGCCTGTAGCACTGCTTGGGGTTGTTGTGGCTAAAGTGTAGAACTCTGCACTTGGCCTTGTTCAATCTCGCCCTTTTGGGTGAGGAGGGAGCTCTGAGAAAGTAACACAGGTTCTCCTGCATCCTGGGACTGGTGAAAGCCCTGGAAGGGGCCTGAGCAGAAGTGATGGAGGCAGAGTCCTAGGACAATTTAGCAGCCAAACTCTTACAAACCTTTGCAAAGCAGGTGCACAGTGCAGCTGTTTGGAGTTTACAGCCTGGGTACCTCTGGATCATTGTTTAACATGTGTAGCAACCAGTAACACATTGACCCTTTCCTGGGGAAATGTCAAGGCTCTCCTTCAAAGTAACCAGTCGAAATGCCACAAAAAGGGCAGGATTACTACAGGGCAATGACATTTTCCTAAACTTACTCTCAGACACCAATGAATTATTTTAGCCAAAACTTTTTAATTTTTTTAAATTAAGTAATTAATTAATCATGCTGAAGCAAAAGAGCTAGCATGGAAAACTAACCAAAATAGTGACTGGCAATGTTAAAAGCAGCTACAAGGGAAAGTGCTGCTTAGCTTTACCCATCACTGTCCCTAATGTACAGATGGCATTGGCACAACAGCCACATCCCTCCTGTCAGATTATCAATATGGTCATGCTAGCACCAACTCAGTGGGGGTTTCACAGAATCATAGAATCAACCAGGTTGGAAGAGACCTCCAAGCTCAGCCAGTCCAACCTAGCACCCAGCCCTGGCCAGTCAACCAGACCATGGCACCAAGTGCCTCATCCAGGCTTTGCTTCAACACCTCCAGGCACAGTGACTCCACAACCTCCCTGGGCAGCCCATTCCAATGCCAATCACTCTCTCTGCCAACAACTTCCTCCTAACATCCAGCCTAGACCTCCCCCAGCACAACTTGAGACTGTGTCCCCTTGTTCTGTTGCTGGTTGTCTGGGAGTAGAGCCCAACCCCACCTGGCTACAGCCTCCCTTCAGGTAGTTGTAGACAGCAATGAGGTCACCTCTGAGCCTCCTCTTCTCCAGGCTGCACACCCCCAGCTCCCTCAGCCTCTCCTCACAGAGTTTGTGTTCCAGGCCCCTCACCAGCTTCATCAGCCTTCTCTGGACATGTTCCAGCACCTCAACATCTCTCTTGAATTGAGGAGCCCAGAACTGGACACAACACTCAAGGCATGGCCTGAGCAGTGCTGAGTACAGGGGCAGAATAACCTCCCTTGTCCTGCTGGCCACACTGCTCCTGATCCAGCCCAGGATGCCATTGGCTCTCTTGGCTTTGTTTTGTCAAAATAAAGGCTAAGAAAATGACTGATTAAGGAGCTGTGATGTTGCCTGATAAAATGGTGGTGCAAATAGGAGCGAGCAACAGGCACTCTCGCTGTGTCCTGGGCAGGCTGTACTTCCTTGTCAGTCAGGAAGGCAGGTAGTTTACAGAGCGCACCAAATCAGGAAGTCCCTCACGATGTTCCTGGCACAGCTTAGTCACCAGACTGTCTATCCAAGGGTCAGTCACATGTCTGGAAAATAAATGAAAACAAAAGGCATCTGCTGACAGTCTGTTGGGCTCCGGCGTAACCGATGTGCGCCGCAACGCCCCACGCGTCCTGCGGTACGTGCGCACCGGCCCGTCCTCGGGCTGAACATCTTCCCTGTGAAGATGATTTCTGTCTAAAGCAAAACAGCAAAGTACAACTCTGAATTACGAAGCAGAGAGGCGAGACCTTGCTGAAGAAGTGCCAACTTCCCCTCCTCTACAGGCAGATGGCAAAAGTGCCGTAAAAAGACGCTTGACAAGGAGTTTGCCAGTAGCACTTGGAGGGCTATAAAGAGACCACCCCTCCAAATCGAGGAAGGAAGTGTCAAACCAGCAGACCCAGAGTGTTGTATGCCTGTATAGATTTGTTCCCAGAGAGAGAATCAAAGTCAGCACTTCTGGTGTCAGTAAATGAACTGTTTAGGGAGCCTAAGCAGGGGTAGATAGCGCCATACCTGCCAGCCCATTGACAGGAGGTGCACTGGGCTCCTGGCTGAGCATGTGCAGATCATCTGTGCTAAGTATGAAAACAGATGGACAGACATTAGTGACTGCCACTAGATTTCTGCCTCTCCCAAGTGATGGTGACCAGGAAACTGTCACCTATGTCCACTGGTTTCTTTTGCTTTCTTCAAGACTCCTGCCACAGATTCCCAGCAGAATAGATTTAGAAACAGGGAGTGTGAGAGATGTCTCCCTTACACAGATTTCACACTCCCAACACATGAAGAATTGCCCAGTCTCTTTTGGTGGTGTGCAGTGACAAGACAAGGAGCAGTGAGCACAAGATCGAACGTAGAAGGATTCACCTCAACACGAGGAGAAACTTCTACACAGTGTGGGTGACAGAGCACTGACACAGGCTGCCCAGAGAGGTTCTGAAGTCTCCTTCCCTAGAGACTTTCAAAACCCACCTGGATGCATTCCTGTGTGGACTACCCTAGGTGGTCCTGCTTTGGCAGGGCGGTTGGACTTGGTGATCTCTGAAGGTGCTGTGGTTCTGTGAAAGCATCAACGCTTGGATCAAGTGTGATGTGCTATGTAGAGTCAATGACAATACTCTGCTGCTTACTGCACTCAGCACCTTGTCTGTTTGGCATAGTCACTCCTGATCTCTGAGTGTTACTCCACTTTTCAGTGCAGAAAAGTATCTTCAAAGGTGTGCAGGTGACTTAGGAGCCCAAGTCCCACCTCTGCTCAGCGAGGAGGTGTTACACCAACCTGACAGTAGCACTTCATGGAAACATTTAACATGTCAGTCATCCAGCTGCGATGTCAGATGCATGCCACCACAGGAAACTTGTATCAGGATCAGACACCCTTTAGAGGTGCCTGTCTCCCTGCAGAGAAAGCGCAGGCTCACTGTGGCATACAGCCTCTCAGGCTGCAGACCCTGCTCCCAGGTGCCAGCCACTGCCTCTAGCTCAGCTCATAACTTAGGTGTGCCCATAAAAACTCTTTACTATGTGTTGTCCTCTGATCACCCAATTCCTGCTGAGGGCACTTCCCTCAGAAAAATGAGCCTATGGTTTGGATGGGCTACTCAAGGACTGCAGATGCTGCCTGGGGAGAGATGTTTATGGGGACTCTTTAGCAGTCTCTGACTGCTTTTGTTCCCAAGTACGACTGCTTGTGAAGGTGCTGTGCCTGCTTGCCCTTGATCAGAGCACAAGGGAAATTGGGGGTCAATGCCATCTGCAGACTGAGGGAGTTTCTGCTCACACCTCCTAGGAAAGACAGAGCAATAGAGCTTGCAGAGGTGAAGGTGCTCTTGCTGTCCCAAGGCCTCAGAGAGCTTTGGAATGAGAGCTCTAAAGACACTCTGTAGCCAAAAGTATTCTCTGCAACCTAGAGCACTGGGTCCTGTGCTGCAGCACAGCAGGCTCACAACAGTCACACTCACATCACCTCTGTGGGCCAAGCCAAATCCCTCCTCATTATGGCTTAAGCTGATGAATGCATATGATGGAATGGGTCCTTGTGTCACTGTCACCACAGAAGGGTTCCCCTACCTGGGATGACTTCTTCACCAGTGTTACCAAGACAGTGCACCCAGGCCTACGAAGCAGAGATCTCAGTCTCATAATCTTTGTGGACATCAACCACTTCTACAACAAATATTGTCCCTGCTATTTGCTGTGTGATCTGCCAGGGAGCAGAAATCATGTGAGGGCATCCTTAAACACGAGCAGCAGGTACTCCTAGGGCAAGAGATTAAATATTCACTACGACATATTAAAATAAACCAACTCTTCCTCCTCTGGAGTCAGCTTGTGAGCACGCAGGGCGTGTGCAGCCAGACAAATGCCAGATAACACATTCTTACACCATAATGCAGCGTGGAGAGCCCAGGCAAATGCCAGTTACCAATCACTCTCACATCAGTGCACAGCAAGCTGACGACTGCTGTTTGCTGTTGCCATACTGTGATTTTGCAGAACCTCAGCACTCATCCATGAACATCCTCAGATTGTCCCTGGAGAGTGTCCATCTTCCTTTGCTTTGTGACCATCCCTTTATGCCAGGTGACTGCAAACATAATCACGTGGGAGGAAGGAATGTATGAAGCCATTCACTAAAACAAGACTAGCTTAGAAAATGCTCCCTGGAGTGCACAAAGAGAAAAGGCTGAAACATTCATAAAGTGTAGCTAAACAGAGTAAAGGATGATACTGTGGGGTTTGCTTTCCTGGGCAAACTTACATGGACAAAGTGACCACGAAGAGTTAAAACTGCCAGTGTAAACTGATTTATTTCTGAAGGAGTCCTGTTTCTGTCCTGCTTTGCACTCTCCTTTCTAAGCAAAGGAAAAGAGACAGTTTCACAACATGTGGGACACTGTCAGATACCCAGGCGTTTGACTTCAGCAGAGATCAGCACTTGGTAAACATCTCCTACCTGAGCTGAGGGGTACAGCCAGATTTAAAGGTAGCACAGAAAGCACAGTCTTGGGCTGCAAGTACAGTACAGTAAAAGACCCAAGAGCAGCAGCTTGTGGCTGGTTTTTGGCTAGGCCATTTGGGTATGCAGAACAGTGTTTGCTTGCTGGTAAGGACCCTGGTAGAAACTGGCTTTCCAGGTGGGAACCCAGCCTCTGCTGAGTGTTTGCTGCCTCAAGGTTGTATCTTTGTTGCTGCTGCTGCCAGATAAACCACTGAGAAAACAAGCATGGTCAGACTGCTATGCCCACTCATATCATAGTCTGCCAGGTGCCCCTGCCATCTCAAATGAGGGGAGAACCCCACTTGGTATCACACAGAAAACTTTCTAAAGGGGCTTCTTTATAAGAGGAATGTAGCACTACTTGAGACTCTGGGGTTTTGTCTTCCACAGCTGATGGCACAGAGCATTGGCGCATCAAGTGATGAAGCAGAAGTGTCGTGGTCCAGGCAGGGGCTGGAGGAGTGTCTTACAGAGAAGCCAGCAGAGTGGTACTGTGAAGGTAAGTGCTCGATTCCCTTTGCAGAGGCCCTGGCTACTACTGAGACAAACGTTCCCTTTGTGACACACGGGAAACAATTTCAGCTGCCTGTGCTCCAAATTTCCCTCTGGAAACAGGCGCCCACTGTTCCGCTCAGCTCCCGTAAGTGACAGTCTCACTGGCCTTCAGGTGCTTGCCCACTGTGGCAGCCACTATCTGAGGCAGCAGCCTCTCCTGGGGCAGCCTCGACTCCATGAAAACAAAGCTTGTGCTGTGCCAGTGCTCCTGGGGCTGGCTCAAGGGAAGGTGGTGGTAGAGAAGCCGTGAGTGGGCTGGTGTCTGCAGCTCCTCTGGTGGCAATTTGGAGGGACCCTATTGCCGTTGTTCCTCTGGCAGTCAGAGGTGTCATCTGATGTGAATGGGAGTCTCTCATCTCCCTTGTCACTTCTGATGGTGCCCATCAACAGCCTGCTAACCCTTGACTTCTCTCCCCTGCTTAGGCTCAGAGTGCTGGGTTGTGTCTCCCTGTGTGCCAGATTAAAGAAGAACTCCAGAAGGACTTGTTCCCTACACCTACAGACAGGTTCACTCTGAACTGCCTGTTTCTCAGAGATTCCTCCTTGAAAACCTGTCTCATTGAAAGCACAGGGGTCCCCGAGACTCCCTGCTCCTCTGCCATGCAACTGGATTCAACTCACCTGCCAAACCACACCTTATAAATTGTGAAGATGATTCTCCTGCCTTCAGCTGAGCACCCTGCACCTCGAAGCATCCCTCTGCCAGCATCCAGGCTGCCCCTTTCCTCATTGCTGCAAGGAAAAGAGAAGCATGCTTGAAAAAGCATGGGCATGTACGGGGAGGTGAGGGCTTTTCTAGGTGTGAGGTAGAGTGGGAGCACGAAGGGAGGGCCTGAGGAGAAACTGTGGAGGTGGATCTTTCACTGGAGCAAATTGAAGTGACCTCACTGACTTTGCCTTGCCCTGGGTGACGCCTCCTGTGACATGTTTCCTGAAATAGGGCTCCACACGTCCAGCTCGTTGAGAGCAGACTGTCCTAGCAGTGTTTAGAAATTATGTAAGTGGAAAGCATTTTTACACAGGCTAATTTGACTTGCAGCATTTCAGGAACTTACAATTTATTCCATTCACATTTCTAGCCAGAGACAGCATCTTTATTTTTATGGTTTGGGGGGGGGAATTCCTAAAAGCCCAGGAGCAAGGAAAAAAAAGAAAAGAAGAGAACAGTAAGCAAATAATAACATGTGTGGGTGGGCTGGTGTGTAATACCCCAACCACAGGTCTACAGCAATATTTGGTCCCATTGACCTTTTTGCTCAAATTAAGGTAATTACTCAACTTCTGATGACATTCTGCTGTGGATTAGCCCATGGAGAGGGACATGACAAATACTTTGTAGTTTGGCACATGCAAGAGACTTCAGACTTGATTCAAAGTCTAAGGGCAAGCTGCTCTTACATGCAGAATTACTAAACCACAAGACATAGAGAACAATGTAAAGGTAGATCAATAGATAGATAGGTAGGTAAGTAGGTAGTAGGTAGGTAGATAGGTAGACAGAGAGACAGATAGAATGACTGACTGTATGTACATTGAAACAGACCTAGACAGGAAATTTCTGCTGTAATCTCTTTCTAAGGGTAGTAAGACTTTCTGCAAAGACCAACAGATTTTCTTTCCATGGAGGCTTTGTTTTTCCTCCCCTAGGAAAATCAACCCCCCACATTTCAAATAGGAAAATTCAGCCCTCTGGTTCAGGTGAGGAAATGGAGCTACCACTCAGCCTAGGCCACTTGTCTCCACACAAATATTCTTTGTAATACTGAACAGAGTCAAAGGGAAGCGTTTTGGTAAGTGGAATGAAGTAACTCAGAAAGCTGCCACCTGTAAAAGTGAATTCAGCCTCTCCCCTCAGAAATGTCAACAAAAGCAGGTTACAGATGTAAACATCTCAGTCTCCTTCGCTAAAAACCCTCTGTACTTCAAATGCACATCCACGGCCGTCACAAAGCAAATGTTGAGGCATCTATTTAATGCAATGCTATTTTGGTTCATCTTTCCCACTGCACAGCAGCAAACATCCATGAAAAAAAAAGGGGGGGGGGGAAGAAATTAATATTTTCCTAGCTGAAGTTATAGAACATATTTGCTATTGTGTTAAATAAATGATGCCTCTGACACGGGGACATCATAACTTACATACTCACTCAGGGCTGACTACCCTTAAAGGAGTCTGAGACACTTCTGGTGGCTGAAGCTGACCTCTGTACCTGTGCACTGGTTCTGCTCACAGAGCCTCACTGAATGCTGCTAACACAGATTTTTCTCTTTGCGGTCGTTACAGTTTGGGGCCCCAAACGTACCCCCATGAGGTGCCCAGCTCCTCTGGAGGCACAGCCACCACTTCCACCAAGGTGCCTCAGGGTTACCTAACAACACACAGCCCTCACACAGCAACATAACCTAGGAGCAAGTCAAGTTAAGCAAGAGGTGAGAATCAGCATCCTCCGGCGGTCTGCGCCAGCAGCGCTGCCCAGCTGCTCGCAGAGCGCAGGCGGCAGAGCAGTGCCATGGCTGCAGCCAGAGGAGGTTCTGTGCTCCCAGGCTCAGGTCCTTTGAAGCACTCTGGCAGTGCGATGCCGTTTCCCGTCCAGGATGTTCTGGTTTGGGGCCACAAGCAAACCCCATCCTGGAGGGCAGATCAGCTCTTAGCCCTTTCGGGAGTGAGGAGGAGGAGGACACTGCACACCCATTGGAAGGTTTAAAGAGGAATTCTCTTTACAGGAGCATATATACAAAAGGCAACCGAGCGCAAGGCTCACTTGGCCCAAACTGGCCCTCTAGAATCCTCCACCCCTTCCACGCTCAGTCAGCCTAAGGGTAGGCTGAAATCACCACCCTCCTGCTGGGCCTATGAGGCCTCAGTGGCTCAGCTCCCTGCCTGCCAGCTCCCCCAGAACCGAGAGATAAGAGCGCGCTGCGTGGAGAAGTGGAAGCGAGAGAAGCAGCCAACAGAGAGGGGAGAGATCCACTCAGGCTGTCTTCCAAGCTGTGACACCAGAAAAGGAATGGAATAGCAATATCACAATATCCTGGGATGAGCAAGTCCACCCCCTGGGATGGGCCTCTGTCCCCATGCTTTTGCTTAAGGGGTACCTGGGATCCCTCAACCTACCACAGCAATGAATTAAACATCTCAGGTTGTATGATTCATGGCAGGACCAAATGAAAAGCCTGGATGAGGCACTTAGTGCCATGGTCTGGTTGACTGGCTAGGGCTGGGTGCTAGGTTGGGCTGGATGAGCTTGGAGGTCTCTTCCAACCTGATTGATTCTATGATTCTATGACATTAAACTCTGGAGTTTAGTACCACTGAGAGCAAACCCTGGGAGCCCACTTGCCAAACAGCAAGGCTCATCCTCGAGGCTGAGCTGTGTGCAGACCCTTCTGGTGCTGAGCCATCTGGTTCCAAGGCTTAGCTCATGTCAGCAGCTTCCCCCTGCAGCTGTCACAGTCCCAACTGCGCATCGCTTGGGGAAGCAGGGCTGGCATTTCTGTAAAACTCTGAGAGTTCACATTTTTAACATCTGGCTTTTCTTAAGGACTATAAATATTGTCAGATCTGCTATTCACCAACTCTGGTGTGGTTTAGGCTGAAAGATGGAAGTTTGACTAACCTTCCCATATGTGGAATAGGCCTGGTGTTATTTGCTATCCTCTAGAGGAAAACAACCCCAGGGAGAAGCAAGAGATGGAAAGAGACCTACAAATCTGAGGGTGAGGAAATGCTGAAAGTATTGAGGCTCCAAGGAGATGAGTAGAAGATTGGAAGTGGATGAAGGAAAGAATCTAGCATTTATGCCTTCCCCACAGCGTTTTCCTATCAGCCTTATCATCCAGATCCTCAAACGAGGCACATCTTGGGCCAATCCTTCAGGTGGTGTTAAGCAGTGCATACCCATGTCACAACCCCTGATCCAACAACAGAGGAATCAAAGAGACCAGAAAATGAGTCCTTCCCTGCAGATTGCCCACAGTCTGCTGCAACAAGCTCCTGGCACAGCTGGCAGCTCGTGGCTTGGCCAGATACACTCTGATATGGGTTAAGAACTGTCTGGAGGGCCAGGCCCGAAGAGTGGTGGTGAATGGTGCCACATCCAGTTGGCAGCTGTCACTGGTGGTGTTCCCCAAGGATCAGTCCTGAGCCTTGCCCTGCTCAATATCTTTATTGATGATCTGAGCCAGGGGATTGAGTCCAGCATCAGTAAGTTTGCAGATGACACCAAGCTAGGAGCAGCTGAGGAGCTGTTGGAGGGTAGGAGAGCCCTGCAGAGGGACCTGGCCAGGCTGGATGGGTGGGCAGAGGCCAATGGGATGAGATTGAACAAGGCCAAGTGCAGGGTTCTGCTCTTCGGCCACAACAACCCCAAGCAGCACTACAGGCTGGGGACAGAGTGGCTGAGAGCAGCCAGGAAGAAAGGGACCTGGGAGTGCTCGTAGTAGGCTGAAGATGAGGCAGCAGTGTGCCCAGGTGGCCAAGAGAGCCAATGGCATCCTGGCCTGGCTCAGGAGCACTGTGGCCAGCAGGACAAGGGAGGTTATTCTTCCCCTGTACTCAGCACTGCTCAGGCCACACCTTGAGTGCTGTGTCCAGTTCTGGGCCCCTCAGTTCAAGAGAGATGTTGAGGTCCTGGAACGTGTCCAGAGAAGGGCAACAAGGCTGGTGAGGGGCCTGGAGCACAAACCCTATGAGGAGAGGCTGAGGGAGCTGGGGGTGTGCAGCCTGGAGAACAGGAGGCTCAGGGCAGAGCTCATTGCTGCCTACAACTACCTGAAGGGAGGCTGTAGCCAGGTGGGGGGTGGCCTCTTCTGCCAGGCAACCAGCAACAGAACAAGGACACAGCCTCAAGTTGTGCTGGGGGAAGTCTAGGCTGGATGTTAGGAGGAAGTTGTTGGCAGAGAGAGTGATTGGCATTGGAATGGGCTGCCCAGGGAGGTGGTGGAGTCGCTGTGCCTGGAGGTGTTGAAGCAAAGCCTGGATGAGGCACTTAGTGGCATGGTCTGGTTGACTGGATAGGGCTGGGTGCTAGGTTGGACTGGCTCATCTTGGAGCTCTCTTCCAACCTGGTTGATTCTACGATTCTATGATTGCTTAATCAGACTCCAGCTACCTGTGAACCACATTTAGCCTGACCTCTTTATCGATGTCCACTGCCTTTCTAGTCAATCTAAGGCAAGATAGGAGACCAAATCCACAGTCTAAGCTGGCAAATCCACGTGTCAGCATTGCAGTAGGACCAATTGATTGTTTCTTCCATAAAAACACATCACAGAAATATTTGTGGGGGTTCATTTCCCTAGTGGCTCTGGAAGTCTCACCTAAAAGCACAGAAGGCAACAAATCCCTGATGTCACAAAACTGCTTTCCCTCTCAACACCACCAGACCAAGCACACTAAGCAGAAGAATCCAACAAAACAAAGCCAAACAGCTTCCCACTGTTATTTGAGGCCAGGAGAGAGGATGGAGTGAGGGGGTGGGGGAATGAACTGCTCGGTGTGCACTGGGAAATCGTTTCGTTTTGGCCAGTGGCCTCCTGTGGCTGTGGTTTTACAACGTGTCTGTGTTCTATCTGTGTCAAGATGGAACCAGCCTCCTGAAATAGCCTGAGCAAGCCAGACAGGGGCTATTTTAGTACCCGGCGCTTGTTCGCTTTAGGCTTTGTTGAGTGAGGGGAGAGGTGGAAGAGCAGAGACAAGAAGCCAGGGTGATGTTATTTTAACACGTGCAAGGGAGCTGTCAGAGCACAGCAGTTTGGCTGTCTCAGCATACACCTCGGCTGCCTCATCACCACTACGTGCCAGGATGCACAGCTTGATCTAGCACCCATGCAGCCCAGAACTAACCTGCTTTGGGCATGCAGATGGACATATCTTACTGGAAAGGCTTCACAGTTTCCTTCGTGTGGCACCAAGGGAGAAAAGTGAGTTAGTGGAGGAGGGCATGACAAGCCAGCTGGCAAAATGCAGGATGGCCCTTTGTTACCTGAGGGGTATACAGATCACCAATGGGTTGGGCACCACGGTTCTGCTCAGAACTCCTCAGCATGAGACGTTGGAAGGCAGAGAGGGTGGCAGAGCAGTATGCAAAGCAGTCTCCAGTACCAGCCTCTTTTTTGCACTTGCAGCTGGAGTTTTGATGCTATCTGGTGCTGTGTGATAAGAGACTGGGCTTTCAGAGGCTTACTCTTTCAGAGCCTTACTCTACTGAAGCTACACACAGACCCAGAGCTGCCTGGATTCTGGTGTCCTAACAGCTCAGACCACAATATGCCCTCAGTTCTTCACTGGCCTTGCAGAAATGCAGAGTGTCTTGAAAATGTGCCCTCAGGTTGCCAGTGTTGCCCATTCAGATGGCAGTGCAGGAGGAGCAGGCTCTAACATCAACACCTGGACTGTCCTTCTGTGTTTCTTTACAGAATGAGGGCTTGGATAGTATTAGATTTTCTTGCTCATGGCACATTGTGTCGTGGGGTCAGTCTTCCCATGGCAACCTCAAACTGTGTTAGACTGATTTATATGGGGCCTACTGTAGCCTAATACAGTTCCCCAAAACAGGATGTCATCTGGAGCCCTGATATGTGATAGCTCAACTTTCTTTGCCAGAGGAAAGCAAAGCCATACAGAACTTCAGATCAAGTTGTGCTGGGGGAAGTCTAGGCTGGATGTTAGGAGGAAGTTCTTCCCAGAGCCAGTGATTGGCATTGGAATGGGCTGCCCAGGGAGGTGGTGGAGGCACCGTCCCTGGAGGTCTTCAACAGGAGACTGGATGAGGCACTTAGTGCCATGGTCTGGTTGACTGGCTAGGGCTGGGTGCTAGGTTGGACTGGATGAGCTTGGAGGTTTCTTCCAACCTGTTTGATTCTATGATTCTATGACCTCTAGGCTGATCAGAGAACAATGTACTCCAAGGATATTCCTCAGGAGCAGATGAAAGCCCAACATTTGGATTCTCCTGCATCTTTGCACATCCTTTGTGTTGAACTAAGATCTGAATCCCCTCTGGCACCTCCACATTGCAGCAAACTGGCCTAAAAACATAAGTGCAGCATTGTGCTGCATCTTTCAAGGTTAATTCTAGTTTCTTTGTCCTTGCAACTAGACCTCTCTGAAACAGTCAGTCAGTGAGGTCATCTTCTCTGTCAGGTGGAAAGAGCTAAAACGTGTCACGGGAGATCTCAGCTCCATTGGCTGCTTGTCTTGGTACCTGCAGCCAAAACAGAAAACCTACCCAGGCTGCCAAAATAAAATACTTCTTGTGGGCACATTCCTTGCAGACTACATGCAAGAGCAAGTTGAGAAGTCAGTGAGTGAGGGCAGCAAGGAGCAGCCAGCCTGAAAGAGAGGAAAAGATAGAGATAGTTAAGTAGATAGATAGATAGACAGAAAGACAGGGAGTAGGTGAGGGGAAAAGCCACAAGTGAAGAGCAATGACGATGAAGACAAGGTACAAGCAGGACAGGAGGCACACGGGTTTCACTAGCTGTAAATGTCATGGCAAACAACAGACCTGTATGATACAGTGCTTTCTTAAGCATGCTCAGTGAAATCTTAGCCCTGTGGAAGACTATGGCCAAAATCCCATTGACTTCAGTAATGCCAAGACAAATGGAACTGCCTCATGTCTCCCAGCAGCCGGTTCTGGCCCCTGTCTAAATCCCTCCTGCAACCTGATCCTGCCTCTTCAGTTTCACCCATCACACTGCCAGGACCAGTGCCAAAGGGGCAAGCAGAGGATAGCAACATACAAATGGCCAGTTTGTGGTTTTCCTATTGCCCATGTGTGGCAACAAGCAAAGCAGGAAGTTAAGGGCAGAATTTAGCACCTGCAGGCCACCACCCTTAAGAATGGTCTTTGACTCCAGCAGGGCTTCCTCCTCAATGGCACAATACCTTATCTCTTCCTAGGGAAAAGGACCAACTCATAGTTAATATAAAGGGTATCTGTAAAGTTCCAGTTAGCTTAGAGCTTTAACCAAATTCTCTGAAATTATTTCCACTACCTCTGGAAAGCAAAATGTGCAGTGGCATTGGACTGGTGTGCAGTGACATTGGACTGGTGTGCAGTGGCATTGGACTGGTGTGCAGTGGCAGACTCACGGCAAGCAGCAGAGCCAGCTCTCACAATGGGCTGGACTGCAAGCGGTTACTCTCTTATTTCTCACTCTGATTTGATTACTCAGTGATCAAAACTATGCAATGTGCAGGGCATAAAACTTTTACAGCATGAAGAATTCCTTACAGCTCAGAGCCACTGCAGGACAGGCTGTCCCCAGGACAGCTGAGATCTTTCTTGCCTGGCTTCCCACACTATATCCGGCTAAGTTTAAGGTCACAGTCATTAACTTCAAGGTGTCTCACTGCAAGGGCCAGGATAATTGGAAGACCAGCTACCACCTGAGAAGACCATCAAGGCTGACAGCTCGACTTCTCCAGCATCTGGGAAATCTCAACTGCAAGATGAATCTTTCTCCAACTGGTTAGAACAGGTGCAAGCTCATGCATAGGATGAGCTTCTACAAGAAGAGAGCACATGTCTTTCTACTCCAGATGTGAGGGCACTGCTTCAAAGATGTAAACATTTTCCGTCTTTCAAAGCCATCAACTGAAAGTGAAAGGGAAAATTAACCCACTCAAACTTTAGGACATGGAGGCATTGCCCTGACAACAACCACACATGTCCTCATGCTGCTCAGGTTTTCAGAAGCTGGGTTGTAGGGATCCCTGCACAGAACTAGTTCAAAGAGTCTCAGCATGGCAGGTAAGAACTAATTTTGTTTCCCTGGGACAAAATGCTGGGACAAATGTGTGAGAGAAGTCTAGTTCACAGCATCTAGAGTGGTGGGGAAACATGCTCTCCAGTTCTTCTCAGTAGCTGCTCACCCCAGCACTGCAAATTTACTCTCAGCAACAGTGAATACCTTGGGGGGGTTGTGCTGTAGTGTTGGCAAAGTGAGTAAGAGCCTATGGTGATTTGGCTGCCTCTGTAAACCAACTGCTCTAAGTGTTTGTCTGCTTTGTTAGTGTTTAGTGCAAGTCCTATCTTCCACCAGGAGAATGAGGTGGGAAGGAAATCTGTAACAAATGCAAGATGAAGAACTGTCCTGCGTCCCTATGGCTCTGGCACTTTGGTTTTGGGGGAAGCACGTGAGCTTGCACCAAGTGATCTGCTGACTCAAATGCTGCTGGGGACGTAAGCAGCGTAAACATCGCTGGATCATGAACAGCTGTCACCTTGTGAGGTGCATGTGCTCAGAACCAGGTGAATGTCACTTCAGTGACATTTGAAGCTATTGCCCTGACTTGACTATAAAAGGGATCTGGGGGGGGGGGGGGGGGCTGGGAAGTGGAACCCATGGAAGATAGGGACACTACAGCAGGTACTGGCAGTTGTCCCTGGCTGCTAGCAGCATTGTTTGATCTGTTCAGTGGGTCATGTGCCAGCCAGCCGCCTCCCTATGCTACGTGTATTTAGGCAGCTCTTGCATGTCTGAATTCTCCTGGCCAGCTGGCTGCTTTAACTCCTTCAGCTCCCCTGACCTCCTGGAGTCAGGCAGCATTGGAAGGGACAGAATAAAATCCAGCAGGACTGCAAATCAGCACAAAGTTTGAGTTAAGCTAAAGTAGTTTTTGGCCTGGTAAAGGAAACCAAGGAACTTTCTGAGACCACTGTTGTTGTTGATAAAAAGACATAAACCATCGTCCTCCTGAGGGGCGCTTCCTACCAGGGATTTGATGGAAAACTAAGCAGGAAGCCTCTGTTCTCTCAAGCTTCAAAATCCTGTCATGGAAAACTCTAGCACAGGATGAAGAGACACCCAGCAGCCACAGTGTATAGCACAATCTGGTTGTCGTGGAACGCAGTTTCGCGGCAGAGTTTATGGGGAAAATACGCGAAGCGTTGACTATTTTATCAGTGATTTATTGCAAAAATGCGAATTCCCTCTTCCCGAAACTACACCACCACTGTGAATTCTTTTGATCGAGGAGACTTTAGAGGGGCTTTTGCTACTCTCCATGACACTGGTGCTGGGAATAACAGGCAAGGAGAAGTTCACAAGCCATTCATGCCATGCATCTTCAGTCTCGTGCACCCCTCCCGAGAGGAAATACTAAACCTAGAAAGCCTGGGAAAGAGACACTGTACACCAAAGCCTGTGTGAGATCCATGACTCTGTACCCCCCACCTACCACCCTCTTCCAGCCTGCTCCTTACTCCATTATCACCTGGAGGCTGTTAAGAGTATGGTTCTGCACTAGTGCTGTAGTTCCCACCTCAAACATGCTCACATGGGCACCCAGGCAGTGCATTGGGTGAGGGAAAGTTTTTTAGGCCTCCTGCCTCTCTCTGAGTACTTGCTTTAGAAATATTGACTAGGGGATCTGAGCTAGGTTTTGACGCGATGGCAGGTGACCCTGCCACATACCGAAGCCCTCAGAGCAGCAATCCTCTGTTTGCTCCTTCTGCTGATCCAAACTCTCATGCCACTGGTAGAGATCCAGAGTAATTTCCAAGGGCTTATTCCAGCCTGTCAGCAGGATGAGAGGTTGGCTGTGAGGTGGACTGTGACGTTTCATGCTTCAGACACTGGCGTTTGCCACCTTGCAGCCTGCCATTGTGGCAGTTTCAAACAGCATCCATGAAGAATGTTTTGATTGCTTTCAGTTCATTTTTTACTGGTTTAAAACAGCAGCTGTAAATGCCAAGTAAGTAGCAGCTCAGTCCCCATTTACCATGTCAAGCACCAAGAGATTTTCCAGACCTCTGTCACCTCCAGTCCAGTTCCTTCTGTCTTTAGGTCTGTGTCCTGGAAGGCTAACAGGCCTATTAGATGTCCTGGCTTGCTCCACCTTTCTGCTGAAGGGGAAGCAAGGGTGGGGGGAAAACAAAGGCTTGGGCCATTATGTCCCCTCTCAAAGTGATTAACAGGTACCCACAGCTATTTAGGTCCTCGTTGGTGTCTTGCACAAATAAGGGTGAGCAAGCCCTGGTTTCACCTGATATGGTGAGTTTTGCAAAGGCCATTGTGACTGGTGAATCTCTGTGGCCAAAGGAGCCTTTACACTCGGGCAAGTAGCACAAAGTGAGCTATGTTGCAAGCAGTTGTGCTGCCTCTGCCTTGCTGCCGCTGCCTCACGGAGCTGCCTCTGCCTCACTGCTCTTGGACAAGGTGTGCTGCTCTGCCTCGTGCTTCAGACCAGCTTAGCCCTGATGTTTTGGGCTTGAACTACCTGGAAACTGAAGTGCCTAAGCTTCCCAGGAGAAGGCATTTAAGTGCCTCACACTTGGCAAGAAGTGCCACCAACATTGTGCTCTCTGCAAATCTGCAAGAGATGCTGCCTGCACCTCTGCAAACCTCCATGCCAAGAGGAAGCAGGATCAGGTCAGAGATCATCTGCCTCTTTCCCAGCACCCTGGGAAGATCTAGAAGCCTCTCGATGGCTGAGCAGTTCCAACACTGCCACAAAAGAGCTGGGGACTATCTTGACATTTCTACTCCACCACGGTGAGTAGAACAGACTTTCTCCAGGGTCCAGACTGCCTTTCATTTGTAACTGGGGCAAAGCTGTTTTGTGGCCAAAGCTTTTCCAAGTTTTCTGTTTGTCCTAAATGAATGAATTGTCTATGAGCATCCTTGTGAAGATTCTCCCAACTGACTTTGAACCCAAATGTAACTAATGTGTGTACAGTTGTGGGCAGGGCTCCCAGAAATAAAATTAACTACATACTTGACAATTCCTGCCTCGATAATTGCCCCAACTAAATCAGTCTACCATTGAAGACTATGTCATCTTCTCCCCACACCACTTGTATCCAAAAAGATCCTACTGCTAGCTGCACAGCCATGAGGAGCCATGAGGACTCTATGGGAAGTTCTGCCAGCTTTAAGAAGCAACTTTTATCTCTGTGTCTTCGTGAAATGAAAGATGCCTGCGTGGGGATTTCTGCCAGCAGGGAGTAGAACTGAATTGCGTGAGGTGGGCTCTGCATCTGTGAAAGATGCTGCAATTGTTGGCTTTCTGTAGCTAGGACTAAGAGACTTCTGAGCACTACAGAGTAACTCTGGTATTGCTGTGAAGGTATCTATCTGCTTGAAGAAAGTTACCTTCTCAGGTTGTACTGCAAGGTAAAACACACCCAGATGAGCGGGGACATCTCCCTGGTGGGCATTAAATCAGCAATGACAAGTTCACCTGGAAGTCTGGATACTGGAGAACTGAGATGAGCAGTGGCAAGACCCTTTCAGAGCCAGCCCTCTTTTGTAGCAAGCAACCACAACACAGGAGCGTTCTCAAAAGCACCTGTGTAAATCAGGCTGACAGGTGAAGTCTATCAAAATATCCTGCTGGAGAGGGAACTCTGCAGTTCACTTAGCTGTCAGCAATGAGCACAGTGGCAGGGCAAACCGGATTGCAGTCGGCTTCAGCAACCAGCATGAATTTGTGACATCTCTTCCTGATGAGTGTCTGAATACAGTATCACAAGCATCAAGTTGCAACTGATTCTGCCGTTAACAAAATGCTTCTATGAAACTGTAGCTTTAAAAGCTTCTACCCTTCTTAACGTTTCACACCCTAGCCCCATGTGCTGCTTTTGGAAGAGACAAGAACCACTCCCCCTGTCAAGCCCTCAAGCTTTCTGCTGTCCACACATGCTGCTTAAAAAAAAAAATATATTGGGTTTTTGGTGGTGGTTTTTGTGTGTGGTGTTTGTTTGGGGGATGGGTTTGGGTCTTTGGGGTCTTTGGGTTTTTATTTTGGGGGGAGGGAGCTGGTTTGGGGTTTTTTTTTTGCTAAGGGAGCAGGAGGGAGTTCATCAAGAGCTGTTTTTATCTACCATATCAAAGCTGCTTTAGGCTCAGCAAAATTCCCCTTGTTAATTGGAAGCAGCCTGCAAGGAATTACAAGGCAAAATCAAATATTTGGAATGCTCATTCCTATTGTTACACAGCTCCGTTTAACTGCTCTGGCAAACCTGCTGTCAGCTATAAATGTCTCCCCCGTGCCAAGCCAGCCCAGCCACAAGGAAGCGTGCGTGCCCCGGAGCCAGCCCGGGCTCCCTGGGCTCACTACAGCTGTCGCTCCTCACCTGTGCCTGCAGCTGCCCAGCGCTTCACACGGGTGCACGGTCAGGGAGGCTGCAGCCTGTGAAGAAGACATCTGGCCACATGCAGGCTCTTTACCCACACTCCACCAGCACGTAGCACCCTTGGGCTAAGTGTCTCGGGTGTCCTAATGCTTGGTACCCAGGGTACATCTACCCTGGTGCCTCTGTCTCATCTTTTCCCACAGCTCATCTCACTCTACCTCAGATCTGATCCCCTGGGTGCCTACACCTACCCCAGGCGAACATCTAGGGCCAAGCCAGTGAAGCTATCACCATGTGCTTAAGTGCAGTGTACAAAGGCCACAGGTCCTTTTTATTCTTGTATGTGAACTCCAGTTCACCAGAAATTCAAATATTTCTCACTTGTTGAGTGATGACAGGTCCCAAAACAAAAGGTCTTCAGCGTGGAATGCTTGCATAGCCTGGCCCCAGACTGATTGTATGTTTGTGAAGATATACAAAGTGGCCCACATATGGGAAACCAGAGAAATGCAACTCACATCATGCCTCTGAGCACGAAGGTCTGAAGAGCAGAACAGGTTGGTCACCTCTGCAAGGCAAAGAACAATGGTTCTGCTTTGGAAGGCAAAAGGACCTAAGCATAACAATGCAGCTAAAAGATAGACATGATGAAAAAATAAAAGAGGACAGAGGAAGGTGCACCAAATGCTTTAGTGTGCACAGTTAACAATGCCTGTGGTACTGGTGAAGCCATAACCTGGCAGTGTGTTCTGGAGTTTATACTGTCAACTACTGGAAGAGATTTGGCTCCTCAGTATCTCTTACCAGGAGAGTAGCTCTTGTCAGAGCTCAGCCTCCTGGATCAGCAACTCCAGAGCATGGAAGCCAGCCTAAGGCATATCTGCTCACCTCTGTGCTGATTTGGGCTCTAATCACTCACTACATTCCCCAGGCCAGTACAGAGGCACATCTAACATTGCTGGGCTAGCTCATTTAAACTATATTCTTACCCTGAAAGGTTGGACTAGATGATCCTTGAGGTCCCTTCCAACCTGGTATTCTGTGAGTTTGTGACTCTAAGATCACACATGACCCCACGACTTCACTGTTGAGAGTATCCCCAGGCATTCAGGCAGCCTGTTACATCTGGAGAACAAAAAAATGTCAACAAACCCCATGGACACCACTACCACTAGGGAACTTTGGCCTCACTGGTGTGTCACTAGTGACACTAGTAGCCAAGCAGACCAGCATGTCCCCCAGCTATTCCCTGCCTGCTCATGACAGCATTTGAGAACGTGCAAGGAACCTGCACTTGTGCACCCATGCCCTATGGACTCTGTCTGGAAGCCTTGTGCAGCCCTGTCATATGCCTGCCTTGGCAGAGATGGAGTTCAGAGAGCCACACCTGGGAAGTAAATATCTGTCACTGTGAGCCATCCATCTCTCACATTGGCTGCCACGAGGAATCACACCAGGTTGGAAAGACACAGCATCCTCCTTGCAGCAGGCCTGAATGAGCAGCTGATGTGAGTGCCATATCAGCAAGCAGCAGCTGACTGCCCAAGGTGTATGGCAGCTGCCAGCAAAGTGGCCTGCAGATCCTCCAAGAAGTACACCCTGCTCTCCCTCATCCCTACGGCGAGGATCACCTGCTGCTTGCAGGCAGTCCCCAGCGCAGAACAGGGATCCCCGGTTCCTGCGTCTGCACTCAACAAGGAGCTGGCTCAGCATGGTTTCACCTGAAAGCTGTAAGGCTGGTGCTGAATACTTCTCAGGGTAAACCAAACCACTGGGTTGGATTTGGGATGCACACAGTTTTTGAGGACTCCCTCTGCACATTAATGTGGGGCTTGTTTGGTACATGAATCTGCACACAACAGGAATGGTTCCATCTGCAGTGGGACCCACATCCCACAGGCTTCAGACAGAGCCACTTTGCTCAATTGGAAAGTCCACAAAAGTGATGATGTTATGTGTGGGATAAAAATCTCCAGAGATGGGTCCCGAGTGCAGCTTATTCCTGACTATACATATCTTTCAGAACCAAACTAATTCTATTTTTCCTTTAGGCAAGGCCAGGAGTCACCCCCATAAAATTCTGTAATAGGCAGCTGTTTTGTGGAAGTGGAGAGGAAAGCAAGGTCTGCACTTTGCACTGAATCATAGCTATGTGCTGCTAACTGGCAGCTCTGTTAGTGTACTGAGTGCTGCATTTGCATCCCTGATTCCAGTTCTGAGCCATCCCTTCATGCATCCTATGCCATTTGCAGTCCAAGTAGCACATGTTGAATCTGGGATGCCCTAATGGACCTTATCAGGAGCAGAGTTTGCCTAAAGCTCATTAGCAACCCCTTGAGATCAAGTGATGACGTAACATTGAGCAGCTGCAGAAAGAGAGGTGCACCATCTTCAAAGGGAGCTTGTATAAGCCCTGCAGGTGCCCTAAGAACTGCACACGGGTTTGGACATGCTCACCTCTGGGCAGCATTGCTGTTGGACCTCCAGTGTGTGTTGTTGAGTCTACCTGCTCTGCCTGCGTTTTGCTTGGCTGAGTGACTCTGGGTTCCTCTCATGGCTCTGGATGTTTCCTGTGTGTTCAGTGTGATGGTACTTTGTTAGCAGAGTCATACATTCATTTGTGTCAGTTTACAATTGATGTGCCTGCACGTGGAGGTCACAGTAATGATTTGCACCAGGAAGAATGAAGCACACAGGAAAGTGTTGCTCATTTTCTGCACCACAAGGGAAGTCTCTGAACCCCGCACATGATTCATGGAATCATAGAATCAGCCAGGTTGGAAGAGATCTCCAAGGTGATCCAGTCCAACCTAGCAGCCAGCCCTGTCCAATCAACCAGACCATGGCACTAAGTGCCTCATCCAATCTTTTTTTGGGAACATCTCTGGGGACAGCAACTCCACCACCTCCCTGGGCAGCCCATTCCAATCACTCTCTTTGGGAAGAACCTCCTCCTAACATCCAGCCTATACCTTCCCCTGCGGACATGGTCCACAGCCATTTCAGCATTCTGGCATCAGCCTGATGGCTTTGCAGGACTGCTAGCTGTGCTCTGCTCACCTGCTCTCACTAGGCAGGTGCACCAGGGTAACAGGCTTTCCTGCCTCTTGAAAATACAACACTGCCCACTGGACATAGGCAGTGTTCACTGCTGTCATGTTTTTGCACAGCAGACATGTCCTGTTTTCCTGTGGGAAACAGCTTACTGGGAGGAAGTGCTGACTTCCTTTTGTGTCCTGCATCTTACCTTTTCCTTCCATCATCATTCTAAATCTCAGGATTAAGATTTTCAAACTGCCCATAAGGCTTTGAAATTTGCACCTCTAGTACCTGCACCCAACAAACTCAAGCTAAAATGCTCCTTAGTGCTTCAGACATGCTTAGCTGCTTCGAAGCATCTTCCAGAGGTTCTGGAGTGGGGATTGTATCAGACAGCAGAGACCAAAACAGCCAGTGTTTGCAGCAAGAATGACCCGAAGAACTGTTCCCTTCACCCGATGGTCAGTAAGGCAGGTCCCAGGAAGAAGAAGTCCTGACACCCATGTGAAGCCTTTGGAGACCCAGAGGGTCAAGCAAACCTCAATACCAAGTGCACACTAGACCTGGTCCTTCACTTGTCTGTCACTGGACTTATGCATGAGACTCAAAGAGAGACAGGCTGTTTTCACGGCAGCTTTAGCCTCCACTCACCAGGGACAGCAGGTGAATGCACTGCAGGGCCAATACCATGAAGAAAGCAATGACCCAGTTAGCCTGCTGCCAAATGCATGGCAGCAAATGAAATTACTCTGGCCCAACAGCCAGCCTGGTTTGCTTGAGGGCTGCCTTCAGCTTATACCAGAAAGCATGGTGGAAGAGATGAGAAGTTCCTTTACAACCCCCAGGGAAGCTCTTCCTAGCTTGCATCCTGAGCTTCTCTGGCAGTGGATATGAATGCATAACCCACTCATCCAAGCAGAGAAGTTGTGGAGCATGGAGCTTTTGTAGAAGGAATGACATAAAAGTGTAGACAAAGGTTATGGATGTCTTTCTAATGCCTTGGTGTTTTCCTGCACCAGGTGGAATGTGGAGAGGCAATCGGCAGCCCTTGGGGGACTGCACAGTCAGGAAGGTTTTTTCACTCGCTTGGCATCTGCAAGGACACAAAATGAGTGTGATAGTATCAACACAGCCTCTAATTAGTGTTTTGTCTGCTGGACAAAAACCCTCTGGAACTGAAAAGACCTAGGAACTTCAAATGAGGAGGATGATGTAAGGTGACAGCCACACAGAGGGAGAGACAAGTACAGTGTAAGATAGAGTGTAGGCCTGATTTGCACAACAGTTGTACACATTCCCCACTTGTCTCCAGCCAAGGAATGTATGGGCTGTCTGGCTCACCCAGCCTGGTCATCCATTCTCACAGGCACTACATATCAGCAATATATTGAATTCCATCTTAAAAGCAGATGGGTATTTGCCCGGAGTAGAAGGCTGTTCCAGAGACCAGTTACCATCCACATCCCCTCTAGGGTCATGGCTTGCTTAACAGAGGTCACAAGCTCGGCGGAAAGGTGAGTGCAGAAGTGGAGCTTCGGCTCGGTGGTAACCATCAGAAGCAGGACTGAGCATCCTCCGAGGTCCCCTCACAATTCACTGGCCCGGTCCTCATGTGTGTTGCCCTTGTGCCCTTTAGATGGATGTGGTGATGTGCATGCTTCACTAGCTGCCCATTGTTTGCTTTGGCTTGTTGTTATTACCTGTTTGCCTTTACATGATCTCAGCCTCTTCTGCAACTGCCAGGGAGAGCAGACTGACAGCGGCCATGTAAGTCGCAGCTCTCCTCGCTGGATACACACAGACAGGGAGCAATAAAGAAGCTATAAAAAGAGATTTGGCACTTCTCCAGCTTATCATCTAAGTGTAAAAGTGGCTGCTCTCTGCACAGGAAAGAAGCTGACCTCTTGGCTATATTATTTGCCTGGAAGAGGAGAAAAGAGATGAGTTTTTAAGGTGGAAAGTTCCTGCCAAAGCAACAAGTGAATGGCACAGAGAGGACTGTTGGTCCAGTCGACAAGTCTACGTTTCACCCTGGCTCACCTCTGCACGGAGGGGAAAAACATGTCCCATCTCTCTGTGGTGCTGGGTGGTGGAAGGAGTTCAGAGCAGCAGGGACCTTGATTTACTGCCCAGCTGTTCTCAGTCAGAGGACATGATCAAAGCATCCTGCCATCCCCCGCTGGAGTGATGGGAAGAAACGGCTGACTGGCTATCTGCTTAGCGTGTTCAGCTCCAGCATGAGGCCAAGGCAAGTGCTTTGTTTTCATGGACCAGAACTTCTCAGAGTGGCTGCTGAGGGGAAGTGACTGAAAACTAATTCTCAATTAAGTTGCAGAATCAGTAGGTGGGAAGTTCCACTCGGGCCAAAAGCCCATAATCTCGTCTAGAGGTGACCTTGTGTTAAGAAAGAAAAGTGTGTGAGATGTCCTGACCTCAGATTTCCTGGGGTGCCCTGGAGTAGGTCGTGACCCCTGAAAACTTGTACAACTCTTCCTACTGAGAGCTGATGCACTCCCACAGAGACCCAGCTACCAGAGCATGTGCAGAACACCCAGGAGATGTACACAACGGAGCAGCACAGAATGCAGGCCTCCACACTGCAGCACAGGTCCAGGACATAGTCCTCGCGTGGTTATGCATTCTGTGCACTCTCCAAGGCCTCAAGTCACAAGGCAAGGCTGAGCTCAGAGCAGAGGTGGCTGTGGTCGCCTTGTTCCCTGACTGCAGCATGAAAAATGGCAACGTCTCCAGAGATAAGGCTCCAAAGGCACAGGCAGCTCAGCATGCTGGAGGAAGGGCACAAGGCGTAGGGCATGTCTGGTGCTGTGATGTTCCCAGAGCACGGCGCCAAAGGATTTCTCGAGGGCAAGCTCTGCACATGCCTGTCATAGTACTGCCAACCTGAGTTACATGTCACAAGCCCTTCACAGAGACTGGAGAAGGCTGGCTCCCCAGCCCTGGCTCCCCTCTCGGTGCATACCTGGAAAATTAAGGGTTTCTACACATAGAAGCAGATAAGAAAACTGGCTGAAAGCAATCCCACTCCCTCCCCACCACCCCAGCAGCACCAGCGCTGCCACCACACAGTGTCTCAGGTTATTTCCTCTTTGGGACCACCTAGCAGGGAAAAGCAAAGAAGGGTCTCTGTGGAAATGTCATGTGGCTTACCACTAAAGGGGTACCTCAGGGGCAGCCTTAGGAGGTACCACTGCCACCTGGTCGGGGTTTACATGGCCACAAAGCATGTGCACAGTGTAAGGATATCAGGTCCCATCCCTGGGGCAGGCTGCCAAGGAAGCTGATAAAGCCTGGAGAGGTGAATGACCTTCCCTGGATAATCTGGGGAGGGAGTGGTTAGCAGGGAAAGGGACTGTGATTTCAGGATGCAAATATGGACAATGGGAAATAAGGGAATCCTTGGGCCACCAAAACGACAGCCCTGGCCAGAAGGAACAGGAGGAGGACAGCCTGTGTCATAGGTACTCCTCGAGCATATGTGGGACAGAGCTGGTCCTTCTAGATAGAGACAATCTTCAATTGGGGCCAGTCCTGCAACCCCCAGCTGTAATCCCTCAGACTCTCAAACTGGGAAATAGAACAAAATGCATATCTCCACCTCTGCCTCCTCACCTCAGCCTCTTAGCTCTAATTGTCCATGTTTACATCACACTGCTTAGCAAAGGAACTGGCTGCTAAACTGCATGGGAGCTTGCTTCTTCAGACCAGCTCTCACCACAGGAGTCACACTCCAAGGCTCAAGCCATCTGCACGTCCACCTTCCCCTGCCATGACCACCAGTCTGAGGGAAGTGGCTGAAATGTGGTGTCTGCTCCTGGTATTGACCCCTGGCATTGCTGTCATTTCCAGTTATATCCAGCATGGTTTCCTGCATGAATAGCTGATTTTTCCTCTCCTTACCTTTTGTAAATATTATTTCAGGAGCTCCTTTGAAAGTGTACAAACAATCACCTGTTTTCCATCTCCACACAATGTTTTTGCTGTCCTTTAAAATGCAGATGGGTCTCAGTCTCTGCCTAAGCTACCATTCTCATTTAGTGGCTCCCACTTTTGTTTACCTTTTAAGCAAGAGGTTATTGCCTTTCACTCACATCCTTGGATTTCCTGCATCCCAAATATTTTTAGGCTATTTAAGTCTCAGCAGTGACTGAGGGATTGAAGGGCTGTGCCTGTCTTGCATAGATATCAAGAATCCTGTGAAAGAGGCCCAGGCTGCCAAAGTTTTCCTCTTTGAAGAACTAAAATGCTGTATCTTAGTGTCTTACACTGTTGCAGGATACAGTTCAGGGAGGGGAACTCTGTCTTCAGGTGCCCTTCTCCTAGCTGTGTGGGATGGCCCAAGGGACAGGCATACTTTCTCCCTGTGACACTTTATTTGCCCAGCACCACTGGCACACGAATACTGCACACTGTGAATATGAAGGGCTGGGCTGAGGCAGCAGCAGTCAGCCCAGCTCCTTTTCAGAGTTTAGTGCAACCATAAAAAACGTTCCTGATAAAATACTCAAAGTAAAATCAGCAATGACTGCATCATCATCATCATCATCATCATCATCATCATCACCATCAAGATGCAGAGAAGTCAACCATAAACAACCAGGAAGGAAAGTCCTCGAGGCCTCAGAATCTTGCCAATATACTGCTACTGCTATCTGGTTTTCATGCCCCAACTTCTCCAGAGCAAGCTGTGGACAAGTGTGGAAGCCAGAGGCTGTTTTCCCGCTGCTCTCTGTCTTCTGCTTGAGAAGACCTTTGCTCCCTCAGCAAATCCTGACAAACTATATAGCACTTGAATGAACAGCAGGACCAAAGGTGAGATAAACAGGAGGCCATGAAAAGCAAGCAACATAGCCCAGCAGCTCTCAATGATCCGGGAACAAGGGGCAGAGCTGACGTCCAAGAATTGGACTGAGACTGATGTTTACTTGCCCCTGAGATCACAGGATGCTGTTTTAAGGACCCTGTCTATGGGATTCCCATAGGAAATTCACTGGCTGCTACCAAGAAGGAGGAAGAGGAGAGCAAAATGAACTCCAGAGCTTAGATCATTGATCGACCCTATCCTATGCTCACCCACTGCCTGGTCATCCATCTCCCTGGCCTCATCAGCAAGAATGGGGCCTGCCTGCTACTTATGTTCCCTCTGCCTGCTACTTATGTTCCCTCTGCTAGTGTGGCTCCCTGAGACAGGAGTTTCTCTTTGTCACGTTTGCTTAGCACAGGGACCCATGGAGAACCAGTGGAAATACTAATGGATAACTGCTGTTTTCCTAAGAGCAGACTTGCATTGCTCTTGGAGATCTTTGACACAGTCAGCTCCAGAACACTTGCTCTGGCCCAGGAACATGGAAAAACTCTGTAGGAACCCACCCAAAAGGTGCCTCATGCCTTACCAAAAGGGCTGGGATCAGTTACTGCCTCTCAACAGCCAGCACTGCCTGCAAGACCTGAACTCATCTGCCTTCCCCTCCACATCCTACATGAATGCATGTGGCTTCATGGTGCATTAAACAGAGGTGTCAAGGCCTGGCCACAAGTACAGAATAACTTAATCAGGTGATATGCTCTTGGACTGCTGCATCTGCATCAGACCCACCTGCTGCTGGTGAAGCTCTTTCTGTATTGTGTTGTTATCCACCTCCACACCCCACCCATCAGAGCCACAGCTGAAATGGGTGTCTGCAGGCAGAGCAGGCTGGAATGTTTTAAACACAGCTTTTCATCCTAAAAAATGCTCTGATTAAAATCATTGTTTCTGACAACCTGCTATTGATGTCACTGGAAAATTCCCCTGGCAAAACACATCAGTATGGGCAGCTTCTTGGTTTTGAGCTGAGAAATAATTTCTCATGAACTTAGAAAATTCAGTTTTTTCCCCCAGTTTTCATTGCAATGCCTCTGAGCTTCATGAGAGCTCCTCAGTGTGTGCAATGCCATACGAAAGACTTGAGATATTAGAGTTCTATTTCCTTTCTTAAATCCTGATGGACAGCTGTTATTTAGTGCTCATTAAAGCATCTTCTCTTCTTTTCACAGATCAAAGTGTCTCCTGTTTGTTTTGTAAAGAAGTAGGCTGACACTTTTCGCGTTCGACTTTTTGTCAGACTGCTGCATTACAAAACAAACAGAAGTCACTTTGATCTGCAGAGAAAGATAAGGGGGGCTGCAATTAGTACTATATACCAGATGCTCTTCATTGTGTTTAAAAAATAGAAGAATGGAAGACTTCAAATCTGTTGTTGTATTATGCAAGAAAACTTTCTCCCAGACCAACCAGCACTCGCTGTAAAGCACAACATGCACAGGAGTTAGGATTTCTAACTTATGCTTGGGAGTTCCAGAATATGGATGGAATACTCAACACAAAATCCCAAAGTGGGGACTCCATGTGAATCTGTTCTGTGAGAGAACTGAAAAACCATCCATTTGGCTTGCAACTGCCTCTCAGAGTTTCTCTTCTCACAGGAAGACTGAGGGTCTTGCCCTGAAAAACCAGCAAGCAAGAGCTAAGCAGACCTTCTATCAGGGGCCGGGTTTTTCCACACGTCAGGGCAACCCACGGCATCGGTGCTCTCCCAGCTCCTCAGCGCTTCCAGACGCTGAAACAGCCACAGCTGCTCGATTTGTATCTGCTGCTCTGTATGAACATAGCCTGCAGCAGCAGAGTCCCGTTCTTGGCTGGCACCTGGCTGCACTGCAGGTGAACAGTCATCAAAGAGCTTCTGGCAAGGAGTCAGCGCCTCCTTCCCATTGGGTTCACCTTTTGATGCTCCTGAGTTTATGCTCCCGGGTTGGGCACCAGCATCAAATGGCAGGCTTCTTGGTCCTCTGCTCCAGCTCTGTGACAGACTTTGGGCCAAGTCCAGACTTTGAGCCCTCTCCTCCAAACCAGTGGGTGCTTGCTGCCTAGGGGAACAGCATCGTGCTTTCTGATCACAGCAGTACTTCACCTGAAAATCTCTGTCTGGAGGGGAGCAATGATGTCTGCAGGAGATGGGCAGCTCCCTCTTGCCCACGGGGTTTGCTTCTGCAAGCAGCTGGGTGAATGCCTGCTAGCTTTCACATGCCCCAGGGCCAGAGGCACATTTCATTTTGGCCAGATCACCAGACCACCAAACGTGCCAAATATAGCCCTTGCTTCTGAGCCCTTCGAGGAGGGTGGTCTCTGGCATCCACTGCTGCAGAGGTCCTCAGAACAGCCAGAGGATCTGCTCTGGATGAGGAGAGGAGGGACCACAAAGGAAAACAGCAGCTTCCCTCCCAGTATCCCATCTCCGCTTGCAGCCAGCACCACATGCTTCATGGGAGGTAGTAAAACCCTCATAGTGGACAGTTCTGCAATAGGCTTCCTCATCGAGCTCACAGCAATTATTGTCAAACACAACAAAGTTTTACATCCCCTGTAGGTCTTTAGCCCAGCTGGTGTAGAGGTGGATGATATTTTTATTGTTCCTGTATGGAAAATGTGAGAGCAGTGTCTTCCTAAGCAATGGGCCCCACGTGTATTTTCAAGCAGCACATTCCATAGGTTACACACTGCACTGCACAGTGTATTTCAGGTACAGTATTTTAAGTCAAGAGCTTTTTCTCTCACATTCTGGTATTTTAACAAAGGCTAAATAGCAGTCCCATGTGCCTCCTCCCTGTCACTGTTCTTTTCATTCCCATGTCACATCCCTCTCACTGAATTAATGGCCCCAATATTTTTTTTTTTGTGAAATCCTTCTAGGTCTTCAAATAATTTGCACCATCTATCTTTAGCTACCCTCTCTTTCTGATAAGTCTTTCAGAGAAGTACAAAATGTAAGCATGCTATTTCAAATACAGACACCGTTTCAGTCTGCATCATAGCACAGCCTTTGCAGTGCTTGCCAGCTAGCTGGCTAATGTGAGCGCTCAAGAGCTTGAGAAGGACCTTGATGTTTTCCTGAGTAAGGAATAATTCATTTAGGGCCTGTTGTGTTACATAACTACATAACTAAATTCATCTTTCATCTTGCATTACCTTGTACCTACCCATGCTGAAATTAAATTGCCAGCTGCCTCCTCTGGAGATCCTCAAGTTCTCCCTTTTCTGAGTCCTCTCAGTAACACAGGTAACCCTAGAGCCTGAGGTCCATGTTTCAGAAACAGCACCCAGAGAACAGCAGCAGCTACTGCACAGCCCTCTGGCAGTCTTGCAGTGCAGTGGATAAGACATTGGCCATCCAATTCCCCAGTGCTGGGGAAACAGCCACTGAGTGCTGCCCGCAGACCACGAGCAGGTGTGGGGAAGATGGTGTGAGGCCACAGCGGAGGGTTGTCTGAGTGGCTAAATCTTTACTTTGCATGCCCACAGGGATCCTCAGGCACTTTTAGTCCAGCTTTTTGCTTAATACCTGCTCTGTGCAAACTCTAACATTTCTGCCAGTCCTCTCTTCTACAGGTACTGGCAATTGCTGAGCAAGACAAAGCCTGTCTCTTTGAAAGTCAGCCCGGCTCAGAATGCAAGGCTCTGCTGCTGTACATTTCTCCATGGGTCAAGCTAGAATTTGGCACGTGAGCCATAGGTTGGCTCCCAGCTGGTTCATTTGTGTGTGGGGCTGCTCATCTCTTTAGGTTTGCTGTTTGTTTGTAGTTGTGATCAGTGACTCATCACAGGCTCATATAGTTGCATCAGCAAACCTGGGAGGAGTAGAAAGTGAGTTGGCTGAACCTGGAACATGTAAGCTCCATGCATGCTTTACAGTGTCAAGAAAGAGCAGAATTCTGAATACAGTTGGCAGGGACATCTAGATTTATCTCTTGGTACTAACTCTTGCCACTTTGAAAGGGACTTAATTAGAGCTCTTTATATAGACTTGGCAAAATCCTCAGCAGTTATAAATCAGCACAGCCCCAATTAATTCAGTGAAACTGTCAATTTTAGATCAGAAAATCATCTAGCTTGTAGTACACACTCGAATCTGAGCTGATCATCTCCCTTCTGCAAATACCTGCCTGGAAGTTTCCCCTTCAAGATCCCTGCAGATTTTTTCTTCTGGAATCCAGAAAACTCAATGTTCTTGACAAATTGCTGGACATGAAGTAACATCTGAGTATTAGCCCAGAAAAGAAGAAGTTTGGGGTTTTTTATTAGCAAGTCAAAGCAACAGCTTGGAATGAGGGAGGCATAAACTGCAGCATCTGTGGTATTCGTGAGCAATGCAGATAGCAGAGGACCTGACTTGTTTCCAAATGCTGCTGCATCTGTTCCTTTCAATGCAGAGGCCTCTGCTAAGCCTGTTGCATTCCCTGCAATAGCAGTGTATTGAGGGATGACCAGAAGCAGACACCCAAGCTTTCTTGTGAGAAGTTCTTGCCCTGTAAGGTAAAGGGATAATGACCATGTTTCACCAGCAGATTTCTAGGCACCTTGAAAAAAACTGCTTCAGCATCAGGGAAACCCTCTGTGAGACAGTTACTGATGTTGCTGTACTGAGAGATTCAGCAGCACTCTGCAGGACAGTGGGAAAGGTAGGAATTAAATTCCACTCGCCCACTTACCACTTCCAGGCTACAGCCAGTCACACGCCAAGTGTGGAAACAGAAGCCAAAATCTTAAGTCCCATAACCAGCTGTGATTTCTACATTGCTCCTCTTTTCATTGGAAGAGTAATTAAATCTCTCAGGCCCCTAGTCCACACTGTAAACCCTGCAGTCCCTGTATGAAGTCACACAGTAGGACCCCTACGTTTGCTTTAAAACTGCACCAAGCCAAGGTTCTCCTGGTCACATGAGGGAGAACAGCTTTCTGCCCTGTGCTTTGCTCTGGACAACTCCAGAGTTAGCTCTTGAGGGCAGGAAGAAGCCTGGGCTTGGGGCTCTGGGCAAATTCCCTGCCTGGGCAAAAGCTGGAGAAAGTTAGTGCAGGTCAGTCTGAATCTCTGGTGGGTTTCTGGCGATGTTTCAACTCAGTTCCTTCATTAAGAATAGTGACTTTCATTGCAGGTGGCTTTTCCTCAGGTGGCTTCTCCTTTACCTGTCTTCTGCTTTCCTATCTTCTGTGCCACACAGATATTTCTGCTGTTTTTCTACTATCCATCACACCATATCCAAAATGTCTTTTACCACAGAAGGATCATAGAATCATAGAATCAACCAGCTTGGAAGAGACCTCTAAGCTCAGCCAGCCCAACCTAGCACCCAGCCCTAGCCAGTCAACCAGACCATGGCACTAAGTGCCTCATCCAGGCTTTACTTCAACACCTCCAGGGACAGTGACTCTCTCTGCCAACAACTTCCTCCTAACATCCAGCCCAGACTTCCCCTGGCACAACTTGAGACTGTGTCCCCTTGTTCTGTTGCTGGTTGCCTGGCAGAAGAGACCAACCCCCCACCAGGCTACAGCCTCCCTTCAGGTAGTTGTAGACAGCAATGAGCTCTGCCCTGAGCCTCCTCTTCTCCAGGCTAAACACCTCCAGCTCCCTCAGCCTCTCCTCATAGGGTTTGTGTTCCAGGCCCCTCACCAGCTTTCTCAGCCTTCTCTGGACACCTTCCAGCACCTCAACATCCCTCTTGATTTGAGGGGCCCAGAACTGGACACAGCACTCAAGGTCTTCTTACAATAACTTCAACCAGGAATCCCTTGTGTGAAATGCTCAGCATCTCTAAGCTTAAAATCAGATAGTTGGAACCAAGCAATGAGATAAGGAACTCAGAACCAAAAAGAGATACAAAAATGGAGCCTGTAATCACAGAGCAGGTCAGCATTAGAGTAGGCACAGCACCAAGTCTCCTGGTTGTCCCCATTGGTGCCCTCACCACAGACTATATGGTAGTTCTCACCCCTCCCTCCATCCCCCACCAAGCCACTCCTCTCCTTTTATTTTAAGAGCCGACTCTGCCATTTCCCATCTATAAGGTGACACATGAAAACTTTCTTAGAAAACAGTCATAAAAAGAAGAGGAAAATGAAAAAGAAAGACCCAATGGAGAGCAGAAAATTACAGTGTCTGGGCCGTATTTACAATAATTATAATTATTATGCAGCACAATGGGGTGTAGAAACCCATAATTCTCCTGGTGCTTTCTGATTTTTAGCTCTATGTTTAGAAAGCACATGGCAGGGAAGCAGTCAGAAAAGGAATGCCATGAAGTCACTTTCCTCTCTGTGTTGTGAGTGCACTGGGGGGCAATATTTGTGTCTGCAGGAACACAGGGACGAGCAGCTTCAGCAGTGAGTTCATCATTGCCCATCCCAGGGTGACGTACTGGATGCTAAAGCAAAGAGCAAAGCCCTCTGCTGACACCACTTCACAAGAAGAGGTTCCTATTTCTCTATCCCTATCCATGTGTTATTTGCATAGGACCAGGCACTTCTCCCACTTCTCACACTTTGCTCTTACCCAAAAGTCAGCCTCCACACCAGCAACTGTTGCCTCCAGTCCACAGTGGCATAAACCTGGAGTTGCTCCTTTCCTTATGTGAATATGTCATGGTGGCATCTGAATACCTCCTAGGGGCACCTGAGGCAGTGTGGCTAGCATGTACCTGATGGGACTCCTTCTTTCCTCATTCCTCTCCCACAGGCAGAAGTATATGGGTAATGTAGGTGGTTTACTTTGCTGACCAGGTATTGTGGCCAGAGAAAGCAGCTTTGAAGAAGGGCCCTCATGTAAGACAGAAAGGGGGAAAGTTTCTAATGGTTCTTTGCTTCTGCAGACTGCTATCTAGCCCACCAGAAAGCTCTGCTCCCTGCCCAGAGTAGCTTTCCACACTTGGCAGCAAATTCCATTTCTCATTTCTGCAGCTTAGGTCTGAAATTCCATTCGACCTCTTCAAAGGAAGACAATGAGACCTTCAAATCAGAGGCCTTTCATAAGGATAAAAGGTCATATTCCTGCTTAGTTCTGGACAGCTTCTCATCTTGGAGCCAAAGCACTTCATTTTGGTCTTTTCCCAGTTAGGGTGACAGTAGGAGACTTGCTTCTGCTGGAAGACAGAGAAGGGTGTTGCCACACAGCTCAGTTATGTCACAGGTAGCATATATTGTTTGAGGTTGATACTAGCTGGATTAGTTTACCTCCACAGACATCCTTCATCTTTCTCACTGAAGATCAGACTGTACCCTCCGTGTGCTGATGCTCAGTCTCCGCTGTCCTGCTCTTCTAAGCAGCACAGGTTTAGCTTCTATGATACACACCCACACCTTCTGCACAGCCAATTCACAGCCAGTAGCAAGAGTGGTGTTTAAAGTGCCTCTTTTAGAGATACTCAGACAGCTTGGGACACTTTCTTAGGCTATTTGCCTGGGATAAAAAACCTGAACCATAGCACGGCTACTGCCATGCCAGCAGACAGTGAGCACTTTCTGACCTGCCAGGTGGATTGGAGGCATCTCCACTGGAAAGACACACCTTTCTTTAAAAAATAAGTAGCTCTAATTGCCTTTATTAACACATTAGTAGGTGATAATAGTACCAGAACTTGAAAACTCACAAGGAGTTCCAACTGGGAAACTTGTCTGAGAGACATCTGGGTAGTCAAGTAGGAAATTAACAGGGACCAGCTGTGGAGGAAAATAAGGTCTGTGCTTTTGGACAGGAGTGAGTGCACCTTACCCCCAAGCATCAGTTGTGCCAGGGGAGGTTTAGACTGGATACTAGGAAGAATTTCTTTGCTGAGAGAGCGGTGAGGTATTGGAAGAGGCTGCCCAGGGAGTTGCCATCTCTGGAGGTGTTCAAGAATCTTGTAGGTGTGGTGCCTCAGGATGTAGTTTTGTGGTCATGATAGTTGGGTTATGGTTGGACTCAATGACCTTAAAGGCCTTTTCCAACCTTACTAATTTGGTGGTTCTGTGATCAGTTGTTTTTGGGACACAGCTGTGTGCTGTGGTTCTGTGCTCTGCACGTGTACATATTACATACATGTATGCTTGTGTGTATTTTCCTTTGAAAGTGTGCTGGTTTAGGCTGGCTGGCCCCACTAGAAAGGACAAATCAGTCAGCCTAAACCAGTAGAGAATGGAGAGAGAACACAGAGGCAGGCTTCTTCTCAACCCTCGCTGTTTCCTAAGAGGCAAGAGGAGAGTATTGCAAGCGCTTTCAGCAGCCAAGAAAAGCTCTCTCCTTGAGGCAGGAAGGTTGCCAAACCAAAGAGTTTTTCCCCAAGGAGGGCTGAGAGTAACACCTGTCCAAGTACTGCTCCTTTGAGACTGACTCCCATCCCACCTCAAATCAGACAGCCTGAAGATGGGGAGAGAGGGTGATCAGATAGATGCACATGGAGGTATCTCAGATCTGCACCTGCCACACAGCCAGCGCCAGGGAGACGCCAGGCAGAGAGGGAAATGCTTTCTCTGGCGCTTTTAGCAGCAAGAGTTCAAGCAGAGCAGAGGAGCCCAGCAATAATGCCTTCTGTTGCCTTGAGCTAAGCTGCCTAATTGCATGGGACTGGCTCATCTAACCAGGGAGAAAGGTGAAACATCTCCTTGCTTGACGACTTCCCTCGACGAACAAAACCTGTGACCAAAATGCCAGATGATGCCCAACATGAGAAACAGCTGAATGAGGCCAAGAAAGTCCCACTACTGTAGGCCACAATGTGTGAGAAGGCAAGCACCAAAATGGCTTGCAGACTGAGCTTGAAGGTGAAGTCCAGCACCTAGGGTTCTCTCAGCTCACTGCAAGCTTGTCATTGCTAATTGAACTCCTCTCCCACTCAGGGCTCTGGGGAACCAGGGAAGCTCCCAAGTGGCTGCTGGTATCTCAAAGACACTCTGCTGAAGTAGCCAAAACAAGCATCTTTCTTCTCCTCAGTCGCTCACAGTTCAGGGCCTCCTTCTGTCACTCCTGCCCTTCCCCTCCTGTGCAAGACCTTGGCTTGCTGTTTAGAGAACTTACAATCACCATAAGATATAAAGTGTTCTGCCAGGATGTGCAAAGACCCTGGTGTATCCCAAATAATTGTGGGGAGCAGAATAAACCAGCTCAGCAAGAAAGGCCCTAGGCTGGGCTGGTCTCTTTGTGTGTCCTGTCACTCAAACCCCTTAACACCACAGCCAAACTGGATGACACAGGAGAGAGTGTGACACCAGGGCAGGACTGAGGGATCCTGCTGGCCTGCAAGAATGTGTCCCCTAGCATACAGAGAAGTGCAAGTATCATAGAATCACAGGATGTCAGGGGCTGGAAGGGACCTTAAAAGATCATCTCATCCAATCCCCCTGCCAGAGCAGGATCACACAGGAATGCATCCAGGTGGGTTTTGAATCTCTCCAGAGACGGAGACTCCACAACCCCCCTGGGCAGCCTGTTCCAGTGCTCTGTCACCCTCACACTGATAAACAATCCCTCCTCATGTTTACATGGAACTTCCTATGCCACAGCTTCCACCCACTGCCCCTTGTCCTGTCGCTGGGCATCACCCAGCAGAGCCTGGCTCCAGCCTCCTGGTACTCACCCTGCACATATTTATAACCATTGATGAGGTCACCTCTCAGTCTCTTCTTCTCCAAGCAGCACAGCCCCAGCTCCCTCAGGCTCTCCCCATAAGAGAGCTGTTCCATTCCCTTCAGCATCTTTGTGGCTCTGTGCTGGACTCTCTCAAGCAGTTCTGTGTCCTTGAACTGGGGGCTCAGAACTGGACATAGCACTCCAGATGTGGCCTCACCTGGGCAGAGTAGAGAGGCAGGAGAACCTCTCTTAACCTATTATCTACTCCCCTTCTAATACACCCCAGAAAGGCATTGGCCTTCCTAGCCACAAGAGCACGCTGCTGGCTCATGGTCAACCTCCCACCAACTAGGACCCCCAAATCCTTTTCCCTTTTGCTGCCTTCCAACAGGTCAGTTCCCGACCTGTGCTCTACCCTTGCCCTTGTTGAATTTCATTCAATGCCCAAACCTCCAGCCTAAGTCTCACTGAGTGGCAGCCACTCCCCCCAACTTGGTGTCATCAACAAACTTGCTGACAGTGCACTCAGTGCTCTCATCCAGGTCATAGATAAATATATTGAAGAGAACTGGTACCCAGTACTGACCCCCGTGGGACCCCACTAGTTGCAGGCCTCCAACTAGACTCCATCCCATTCACCACAACTCTCTGTCTTCTTTCCTTCAACCAGTTCACATCCACCTCATCACCTGATCATGCAGACCACACTGCCTCCGTTTAGCTGTAAGGATGCTGTGGGAGACAGTGCCAAATGCTTTACTGAAACCAAGCTAGAGTAGCCTACTTTGGAGGCATGCTCAACACATGGCACGTATCAAAGGGGTGGTGTTGATGTCAGTCAAGGCCCTTTGCTCCATGGCAGATTTAGGTGGGAATGGAGTACAATGGTACCAGTGCCCTGTGTGGAGCCTGACCCATGGTCTTCTCTCTCCAGTGACACCACAGGCTTAGGGATCCCCAGGCATCAGTGTCCCCAGGCTTAGTGATCAGTGCTACAGTCTCTTTGTGGGTGGGGGGAATGCACCCACAGTAGGTGGGAACAGCTCACTATTGGCTGTACATTTATCACCAGAATCAGCCACAACACCTGTCTGTGCCTACCCACAACCACATACTTCTCCTCCACCAGGGTGTCTCCACCCACTTCAGACTGTGCCACAACCTCTCTGTCTACTCTCGGGGGCTGCCAACTGGCCAGTGTTCACCTCGCCATCCTTCCATCCATGCTCCCAGCCAGGCCAGGCTTTCCCTGTCAAGCTGTGCTCAGTGCCAGGAGAGGAAAGCACCCTTCTGCAGCCCCCAGGGAGAAAGAATAGGGAGGGATGGAGAGTGCTTGGCCTTGGGATGGGGCCAGTGCCACACTGTGCTGCAGCCCTGCTGTGGAGGTGCCATGTGCTCATAGTGCATGCATCACAAGACCTGGCTCCACGTCCTACTGCTTCAACTCATGCAACGTGCAGCCTCAGGACAAGCCATTTTGCCACTTCCTTCTTTCTGTCTCCCTCCCTGTCTGTCTTGTCTAATTAGGCAAAAGCTTTCCAGGGTGGAGAGTGTCTTTCCTTGCTCAGTGACACAGGGCAGCTGGGAGCACTCCTAGACACAATAACACCCAAGCAGAGCAGGCCCACTGGGTGTGATGGTGTCAGCAGGAGCAGGCATCCCTGACGCAAACTTTTATCTTGTCTCAGTTAGCAGGCAGCAAAGCCTTAGACCTCCTGTGGTTTGGTAGGAAAGCCAGGGCTGTCCCCTGGAAAACCAGTCCTCAGTCAAAGACTGAGCACACCAAACAAAGCTGGGTGGCTCTCATAGGAACTGCAGGATGCTTCTCCCCTCCAAGAAGCTTGTGGACATGCCTCAAGCATAGAGCACAGGCTTTCTCAAGCGTGGGTTCTGCTGGAGGAAAAGCTTTTCTCCTTGGCTGAAAACAGCTGGAAGAGTCCTGGAGTTCAGTCTCTCAGGTAGAGGCACATAGGCAGCAGGAGAGAGTTACCATGGTTATTACAAGGGCTGAGGGCTGCTTGCCTGCATCATGGTGGAGATAACATCAGCTGCTGAGGACAGACAGGGAGCAGCTAATTGCTCTTTCGGGAGAAGGAAAATGTGGGCCCCAGGAGCAGCTGACTGATGGGCAGTTGTGCTGCAAGGATCATGTATTCCAGAGGAAAGGCTACTGAGAATGGATGCCACGGGCAAGCAGCAAGGAGATGAGCTCCACTGAAATGTCACAAGGGATGAGTGGACAGAGCAGTACTCAGGGCAGGAGGCTCAACTCAGGTGGGCACACTATGGCACGGATAGAGGTCACCACCTCAGAAGAAAAGGGAGAGGGCTCTTTTGGGGGCAAAAGGAGAGTAGAGAGGAGGAGTGTGATGGCTGCTGGGAGTTTAAACAAGGTGCTCCAAAGTATCCAAAAGCACACAAGGTCTCCCTCACCTCCTTCCCTATCTGCCCTATTTGGTTGTTGTTTGTCAGTCTATTTGAAGACATTAAGGGGAGAGATTAATCATGAGACCAATGCAGCTACAGATATTGCTCACCTCAAATGCAGTCACCACAAAGAGCACTGCAGAATGTTGAAACTCGAGGTGCATGTAGGTACCAAACCCGGGCTCAGGAAAAATCCACATGCTCAGGATGTTTCCAACGTGGCTTATAAATAACACATTGGCCTTAAATATTCGGAAACCCACAGCTATGTCTTCTAGGATCCAGGCCAAACAAAATAAGTGAGGGTTTTGTGATGGTATGAGTCTGTGCATTGGAGAACTGCATGCTGGAAGTAGTAGTGGCAATAAATGTGGTGTTCTGCAGTTGCCCGGCAAACACTCAAGGAGTAAAGTATGTATCAGGCAGCATCTCTGCTGAAGTTGAAACTAGAGCTGGCTTGAATGCCTGCCTTTCCTCTCCTCTTGCCTGGAACCTTCTCCCTGCTCTGAACAGCCTGGCAGCTTGGCTTGTGATCCTGGCAAGAAGAAGAAGAAGAGAATCAACCTGTGCCGACCAAGATGCGCACAGTGCCGGCGACTGCAGGGCAGGAAGCCACTCTTTGTGGGGCTGGTAAGGCAGCAAGAGCACAAGCAGTTCTCCCAGCTAGTCCTTGAGCTCATTCATAGAGTGTGAGCTCACATCTCCATGAATGTACACACTTAGCAAAAGCAGCCTGGAAATAATCTGAAGGAGAGCACAGATGGAAATGATTGTCATCAGGGAGGCCAAGAGCTTTTCAGGAAGCACAGAAGTATCAGATGGTTCAGTGGATGAAAGGGAACACAGAGAGCTACACCAGATAGAATAAAAACCTAAGAGGTCTAAGCCCTCTTGCTGCAGGACACAACCCAGCCCTGACTGATGGGGATTAAGACAAAACAACACATCTGAGAAGGTTGTTCTGCAATTACCTGCAGCCACATTTCCTGCCCCTCTTCCCCACAGTGTCTGGCACTGGCCCCATCCCAGACACAGCTCTGTATTAGACCACTGGGAAAGTGGCAGAAGTGGAAAGAGGCTCCATGGAGGGATGACAAGGAGGCAAACTGAGAAGCCTCAACTGTGGTAAAGCACACTAACCCCTCTCTTGCTCTCCCCCTTATCCATACCATCTCCCCTGCCACTTCTGACAAGGAAACGTCTTGCCTGGGCAAAGCTCTGATGACAGAACAGCCTGGGTTTGGTATTTCAGTAGGCAAGAGGGGGAAAAAATAGTTTTCAGACCATCTGCCCTGTCCAAAGAAGAGCAGTCTTTCCAAAACTGAACTAACTAGGCAATGGCAACAACAAGCAACATGATATTAAACAATAATACATCAAAGCTGACACCGTTTGGAGTACATCTAGACACTCCCCTGTGGGGATGTCACTCTTCTCTGTGTCAGCAGAGAGAAAAACAGAAAGAAACATAGTCTGGACCAGACAAAAGACAGCGAGCCTAGGATGGTGCTTCTGAAAGAAAACCCCTCCTGAAGGCTTGCTGTGAGCACTACAGTGGTGGGAGAGAGGTGCACAGGGAGGAAGGATGGGGCAGTATGACCCTTATGGCAGATAGTTGTCCCAGAGGCAGAGCCACCCTCAGTGAAGAGGGTTGGGACCATCCATCTCTGCTGCAGAATGCAGTGCACCTTTCAGATACCCTTTGCAGAGAGATCCCTTTTTCCAAGCTGCAAGAGGGCTGCACACCTTGGTCCAAAACAGAAAGCCCAACAGCTCAGGCACAAATTGGGAACAAGAGGGCAGAAGGGAAGCACTTGCAGTGGCTCTGGATTGGAGGATGTGGTGGGAGTTTGATAGTGATGTAAAATGCCAAAACAGCAGGCCAAAACCATGAAGATGTCTTGGAGAAACATCCTTGAGCCACCTTAAACTACCTAACAACTAAGGGGAGAGCATGAAGAGCAGCAGGCAGCTAAGGAAGGTCTGCAATGCAGACATCTTGGTGGCAGACACACCACTACTGCTACACATGCTAACAGGCAGACAACTAGGTTAAAATCCAGATCAAAACCCCAGCTCATTAGGGTGTGCTCACCAAGCTGTGATCACACCTCTAGAATGCAATGCAGACGTACCCAAGGGATGACTGTAAAATACTAATGGAGAAGAGTCTTGTAAAATGCTAATGGAGCAGAGACTTCAGGGAATTTTACTCCAAGACCAGTCCTACAGCTGAGCACGAAGCACTTCAGGGTGAGCCTAAGCCTTGGTGTCTTTAACGGAAGCAGGAAAACGAAGCCATTTTCCCAGTGAAATAACGGTGGGGACCCAGGGCCAGGACCCAGGGCCAGGGAGGTGTGCTGCAGACACACTTCTGCTCGGGCCTCCACTCTGCACATCCCAGGTCAGGGTATTTATACCCTGAAATGTAAAGCCTCTTCTCTCCCTGCTTTGGTGATTTCTTCAAGGGAATGTCTGAGAAATCACAGGATTAACCAGGTTGGAAAAGACCTCCAGGATCATCAAAGTCCAACCTAGCACCCAACACTCTCTAATTAACTAAACCATGGCACCAAGTGCCTCATCCAGTCTCCTTTTAAACAGCTCCAGGGATGGTACCTCCACCACCTTCCCAGGCAGCCTATTCCAATGCCAATCACTCTCTCTGTGAAGGATTTCTTCCAAACATTCAGCATGAACCTGCCCTGGCACAGTTTGAGTCTGTGTCCCCTTGTTCTGTCACTGGCAGAAGAGACCAACCCCACCTGGCTACAACCTCCTTTCAGGTAGATGTAGACAGCAATAAGGTCTCCCCTGAGCCTCCTCTTCTCCAGGCCCCTCCCCAGTCTTGTTGCCCTTCTCTGGACACCTTCCAGCACCTCAACATCTTTCTTAAATTGAGGGGCCCAGAATTGGACACAGCACTCAAGGTGTGGCCTGAGCAGTGCTGAGTACAGGGGCAGAATAACCTCCCTGATCCTGCTGGCCACAGTGTTCCTGATCCAGGCCAGGATGCCATTGGCCTTCTTGGCCACCTGGGCACACTGCTGGCTCATGTGCAGTCACTGCCAACCAGTACCCCCAGGTCCCTCTCTGCCTGGCTGCTCTCAGCCACACTGTCCCCAGCCTGTAGCACTGCATGGGGTTGTTGTGGCCAAAGTGCAGAACCTGGCACTTGGCCTTGTTAAAACTCCTGGCACTGGACTGTGCCCATCTGTCCAGCCTCTCCAGGTGCCTTGCAGAGCCCTCCTGCCCTCTCACAGATCAACACTTGCTCCCAACTTGGTGTCATCTGCAAATTTGCTGATGCTGGACTCCAGCCCCTCATCCAGATCACCAGTGAAGAGACTGAACAGGACTGTGCCCAGCACTGATCCCTGGGGGACACCACTAGTGACAGCTGCCAACTGGATGTGGCTCCATTCACCACCACTCTCTGAGCCCAGCCCTCCAGCCAGTTCTTACCCCAGCACAGTGTCCCTGTCCAAGCTACAGGCTGACAGCTTTGCCAAGAGTTTGCTATGGCAGAAGGTGCCAAAGGCCTTGCAGAAGTGCAGGTAGACTACATCCACAGCCTTCCCCACGCCCACCAGGCAGGTAAATCAGCCAGCAGTCAAGAGAAAGTTGACAGGGGAATGATGTGCAGAGGACAGCTTCACCCTTAAAGTTGAGGGCACCTTCCAGGAGCTGCGCTGCAGACGCCGTTGGCCCAGTGCAGGGCTGTATGCAGGGCACAAAGGCAGTGTCTCCCTTTGGCTACTTCAGCCTTTGTAAGTGGCTGCAGGCATGAGACTGAATGGCTCTGAAGAAAATGGAGTCCAAGCTAGTGGCTGAACAATGAGCTTTGCATCGTAGCACTGACAAGCCCATCAGGCTGAGGGAGCTACTGGGAGCCTGGGGCTGAGCTGGCAGGTGCCATGGGGCAAGGAGAGAGGGGTAGAGGCAGCCAGGGGGGCTGGGAACGTGCCTGAGGGACAAAAAATCCATTCATTTTAAGTTCACTGTGAGAGCATGAGGAATTATCTCTGATTCTTTGTTCTCCTCCTTCCCTCTTCCCTAGCCATTGGAATTACTTGCTTCCAAGGATGCTGGAAGCTCTTCGGGCTAGGCACTAGTTCTCCAGACACTTGCAGCTCTGAGACCAGGGATTACAATGCACACTGCTCCTCTTTCCACCACCACTGCAAACGCTGAGATGTGCACACGGGAGGGGAAATGGTTTACAGCCAGGGGAAGAAAGAAGGCACTTGAGCTTCTTCCTTTCAGCTTTAATGAGCTTCTCATAGGTGTGCCACTGCTAATGAGCGTTGAGTCACGCTGGCCAGAGCTTCTCTTGCACAACCTCTCCCAGCCTCCCTAGCTGCTCTGTATCTGCCCTCTGATAGTGCTAGACCTGATGATTAGGGCAAGCACCACTGCCAGCAGCAGGTTTTGAACAGTATTTGCTGAGCTTTACCAGAACGGGACCCAATTGTTCCACTTTGGCAGCTGTTTGCTAGGCCAGCTCACTGTTTGCTTGGCCGTTCCTCCCCCACGCCCCTCCGAAAGCCTCTGCAGCCTCCCTTGCCATGCTCACAGCAGCAAAGGGCAACCCCCCCCCGAGCCCAGCACGCACCCCAGCACTAGCCAGCGCTGGGGCTGTGCTGCTCCCCTCTGACATCACCCACACCCCACCCTGGCTTGCCAGCACCCACAGCCCCACTCCCTGCCCCTAAGCGCAGAGGGAACCACCCACCCACTGCCCCAGCTGCACTTCCAAGGTCGAACACTGAGCTCCAGGTGAAACCGGCTCTTTATCGCTCCCTTGGACTCCCTCCCACACAGACACCCCCCTCACGGCATTACACCAGCCCCGTTCAGCCCCACCTGGGCACAGACGAAGCCCAGCAGAAAACACGCCAGCTCCATGAAGGGATGGCTCACACCCCAGCCAGGTGGAAGCAGCTGGGAGCTTCAGTAAAATATGACCATCCCCCAGACACTTAGTTTTCCTTTTCCTTCTTTTTTTTTCCCCCAGGCTGCCAGCCAGCAGAGTAGCTGTGCGTGGAGGGCAAGATCCAGGCAGCCTGTTCAGAGGCATCAGCCCCATCAGGACTCTCCTGATGACCTCTGCGCGCAGGGCGCATGTCTCAAACTGCTGCTTGAAGCCTCTTAAACCCAGACCACGAGTCCAAAGACACTGTGTAAGTAGGCAGCATTCCCGTGCTGATTCAGCTGAATGTACTGACACAGCACAGGGAAGAGGCTGAGGTATTTTCACTGACTCACACAGGTTCAGCGATCCTGTTAGATCTGTCCCAGGCTATGAGAGCGAGCAGAGCCTGTCCAAGACTCAGTGCCCTGGGATCGCAGTGGGCAGGAAAGGAAGCCCCTTGTGGGGAGGAACTTGGCTCCTGTCTAATTCACCAAGGAGAGCAGGGACCTTCCACCTTGCAACACGCACAGGCTGCAGAGCTGCGTGATGCAGTGCCTTATGCCAGTTTAGGCTCGTTTCTGACTCTGGCCTTCAGTCTCTGAGTGGCTCTGCATGCCAGGGCACAGTGTCCTGGCATTAAAAATACCAAGGCTGATAGATAGTGTTTATTAATAGCACGAGTGGTGTTTATTGCTGAGCAACAGTCAGCAGCTCAGAGGTTACTGCTGTTACAAGCCAAGGTCTGAGAGTGTTGCCACATTGCTTCATTCTCAGGGGAGAGAGGTTCCATCTTTGGAGGCAGAAGCTGTGGGGATGGGCAGTGGAGTGGGCACTCAGCTGTCTCAGGGACCTGCTGTGTGCAGGGGAGAGACTACAGGCAGGGCAGCCTGGGTGAGCCCCACTCCCCAGGGCAACCTGTGTAACACAGTGCAGCTTCAGCAGATGGGTACAGAGCAGATGTGCCAGAGCTGAGCATCCACATTCCTTCCATCACCTTCACTTCACTCTGCTGGGGGCACTGTCTACTGTCCACAAAGAGTCCTGATCTCCTGAGGTCTTGCTCAGAGCTACACATGTCCTTGCAGCTGTGCCCCTGCCAGCCTATGGGCATCAAACTGCTGTTCAAGAAAATGTTGGTTTTAGCATCCCTGCTTCACAGAGAAGGAAATCGAGGTGCAGAGAGGTGGAATGATTTACCAAGTGTGATCTTCTGCCTGTGTTGCACAGATTTCCACAGATCTACTGACTACTTCTTGATGATTCAGAAGAAGAGATGAACTAGGACACTTGGCTGGATGTTTTGCAGAGGTCTACACAACTGACTTCTCTGAAGAGTTCTTTAACATCCCTGGAAGAGAGACAGGTGTTCAGAGCCTGAAAAACCCTGAAACGTAATAAGCTCTTGTCATGACCCAAACTCACACTTCACATCATGGAGATGAAGGCCAAATCCAGCTCTCAGCAGACGTTTCTTACCCTACCAGCAGACTTTGTGTGACGTTTTGCAGTCTGAAGCTTTCTCTCTTTCAGGGCCACACGTGCCAGCCTTTATCAGTCTGTGGTTAAAGACAGCATCCCTAGTGTGCCACAAGCAACACTTCACCTGTGTCTCCAGTCTTTTCCTTTTCCTCTGTCATCACGTGAAACGTGTGGGGTTCTCCTAGCAAATGTTACCCCTGGATTTTCCTTGCATCTATTGTTTCAAAAGAAGGCAATTGCAGCTGGGAAGCTACTCCATCCTGCCCCCACGGACTGCTGCACACCTGAAAATAACATTACAGGGGTGAAGAGTGCTTGTCTTAAGGCATGACTTTTCTGTGGAGCCACGCAGAGGAGTGAAGACTCAGAGACAGGCTACACCATAAGCTAAAGCACAGCATGCAAAACTCTGGCTCAGCATTCAATGCCCACTGCCATGGAATCTCTGAGCATTAAACAGGGTCCTCACCATTAATCCCCCAGGGCAGCTCAGTAATGTTACCATCACAATGCTGTGATCACCACAAACAGGTAAGGACACTGAAGCACAGACCAGAGTAGTGATTGACATCAGCTTAATTGGCAAGCAAGGCATAGGGCTGAGAAGAGGACCCAGGACTTCTGGATGAAGGTAGAGGAACACCTGCATTACACCACCCATAACTTCTAGCCAGTGTGTTTTACACCAAGCCAAAACAGAGGGTTTGGCAAAAAAACCTTTCACAGAGGCTGTAGCTTTAGTTTGCCCTGGCTAAACAACCCTGCCCAAAATCCCCTTCATTCTCTGTTGTAGCCTCCAAGCAAGTTCCCCATCATTCCTCTGCCTTCCATCTTTACCCACACCCACACCCCCCCCCCCACCCTCAGCAATTCAGAGACTAGTGATCCAGCTCTAGCTAGCTCCCCAGACTCGAATGATTGAGTGTTTTCTGGTTCAGGGCTCAGTCTGCCTCTCTGGCTGGGCTGAGGGAACCAAGGACCTGGTTCAAAGGTACCTGCAGACCAATTTTTATCACTGTTACGTTGCACACACGTATTGTCTGAACACAAAAATGAGGAGTCTCTGGGTGAATCAGTGTCTGTGTACCCAGGCTGTTCTGCATAGAGATGGCAACTGAGCACATGGCTCTCTGTCCTCCCAGTGCAGCAAAAGCAAGGAACCTCCTTCCCTTCCTCAAGGACCCCAATCCAGGTCAGGGAGCTGGGCCATGGGTGTTTAGTCTGGAACGGTCTGCAGGACACGATTTGGTGGTGTTCCCGTGATATTTCAGACAATAAGCTTAGAAAGGACAATGCAGTTGCTTTGTGAGACATGGTGATGCTGTGTCTTGTGACACAGCCTATTAGCAGATTGGCTAATGCTGGGTGTGCAGCTGCTTTCTGTCACGGGAAAGGCTGGAAGAAGCCAGAATATACCTGTGAATCCTGCCTCTAATTGCTTAGAGAAAACACACTGTGCTCCCAGTTTTCCCCCACTCCAGTACCTTGCACACACATGAGAAACAACAGAGTAACCAGAACAAAAATCCCCCCTTTTATGCCTTATTAAATTCCTGCTCAGTAAACAGGATCGTACACAGAATAGGCTCTGGTAGGGACACAAGGGAAGACAGACAAATGCCCACATCGCTCTTCATGAAGACAACTTGCTAAACAGCTGAATGAATTTTGCTCTATAGTTCCTACTTAAAACATTTTGCCTCTTTCCAGGGCCTGCCTGGCAGCTCTCCATCACTGCCCAATTTTGACAGGGCAGGATGAGGAGCAGTCTGCCAAGGGAACATAACATTTTCCCTTCAGTTTCACCGAGGTCGAGATTTCCCCTTCTTGCTGAGGGTGCTTTAGTGATAACAAGGATCCCGAAGGTGAACTTCCTGTGAACTGATGGGAACAGCCCTGCTCCTGGCGTGAGGAGACAATATCCAAGGGCTGTGGACAGAGAAATGAGGCAGTCAGCTAATAAAGAAAATGAACCTGCTGGACGTGATTTGCCTGCATTCTCCAAAGCTGGAGGTCTTTTGTAAGTCTTGCTGCAGAAAGCTCTTAAGGATAACAACTAATCCCTGGATAAGGGTCAAAGTTCTTGCTGGGCATTAAAACTTGGTGATGTGATTAAAGAAAAAGTGAAAACTTACTGCTTGGAGCAGAGCCTGCAATAAGGAAGCCACAGGGTGCTGACGTTCTGGCTGCTGCCGAACGATCCCAGGACACTGAAGATGAGGAGCTAATGGTTTTGGCTCACGGTGCTCAGGTGTCTGAGGAGCCTGAAAGATATGTAAAGGTGCTTTGGAGTGCAGCAGTGCGATGGCCTTCTGAAACAATCTCTGGATAGGGGCAGGGAGAGGTACCCTGGCACAGAACAGTCAAAACTTCTTCTCTTCACCAACAGGTCTTGAAGGTCCCCTCTGGAGAAAAAGTATTTATCAGCTGCTGTGGATACCTCTGATCAGATGCCTGCATTTTATGTGTGTCTACAACTCAAAAGGCAAACAAGGCTCAAAAGACTTAAAGCTAGGACAGAAACTGTAAAAAATGTGCACAGCAAGACCGGGGCATCTACACAATCCTATTCCAGGCCTAGGACAGGCCTGAGATTGATAACACCAGAAGATGGGGAGTAAATAAAAACAGGGTGGAACCTGGATGTAGAGGATATGGCAAAAGTCCAGAGAGCAGTCTGGAGTGTGCCCAAGGGAAACCACTGGCAGGATTTAAGGTTAGGAAGGGAAGTCAATGTGGCAAATCACCCACCCAGCTGAACCTCTACAGTGGCTTCAAAATGAATGCATTCTGGGGAGGCTTGCCTTCAGGGCTTTTTGGGGTGTAGTTGGATCATGTTGGATTTGGCTTTTTCACAAATGAAGCTGTGATTTGTTTGTCACAAACGAGTCTCATGAGCTTGTTTGCCATCTCCATCTCAACTGCCAAATCCCTGCAAAGGAGGATTGCAAATGTTTTGGTTTGCCTAAAAGCAGGTAGTCTTGCACACTGTGCAGCTCTGCACAAGATTCTCAGTGTCGAATGCCTTGGGTAATAGCTGATGCCTCTTAGCCTGCATCATTAACCCACAGAGAAGGGAGACTTCAAGGAATCAGTAGCCATGAAGGCAGCTGTGCAGTATCTCACAATAACCCTTTCTGCAGCAGGGCTCTCCATAGCATGGGGAGGCTGAGAGGCTGCCCTGGGAAGGCTTTCCAGGTGCTGGTGAAGCTAGCAGCTCAGGTACTTCTCCTAACCCTACCCATGACTTTTCCAGTGTTCAACACATTCCAACCAGCAAGAGATGTGTTCATGGGAGTGCAGGGGTTTCTGTAACTGGGAGGGCTCCCCATGCTCAGGGCTGTCAGTTAGTCTCTGGCCTGGACCACTCTGCTGCTGCGACAGTCAGCCTACTCCTCCTCATTCTCCCACCTCATAGGACGTTCCTTACCTTCCATCCTCATTGCCTTTTCACTGTTCCCCACCTCTCTGTCAGCAAAATCCCTCCTGAGCTATGCCTTTTTCTTTTCCCTCCTCCACCTGTCCCTTTCACAAAGAGCAGATGGAAGGAGGTGCTTTTGGTAACAAAACGGCAGTTGAGATTCTCTCAAAGGATAGAGAGGAGCAAGGAGACTGATTGCAGCTAGGACTGCATAGTGAGCAGACAATTTATCGAGGATACAAAACTGGCAGGGGTGGCTGAAGGCTGCGCTGCAGCTTGGCAATGACTGGGCAGGCTGAAGAGTTGAGCAGCAGTGAACCTCACAAAGTTCAGCAAGGGCAAGTGTAGAGTTCTGCACCTGGGGATGAATAATCCCATGCATCAGTACAGACTAGGGACTGACTCGCTGGAAAGCAGCTCTGTGAAGAAAGACCTGCGAGCGCCTGTGGACAAGAAGTTCACTGCAAGACTGCAGTATGCCCTTATGGCCAAGAAGGGCAACAGCATTCTGGAATCCAGCAGGTCAAGGGAGGTTCTCCTCCCTCTCTACTCTACCCTGGTGAGACTGCACCAGCAGTATTGTGTCCAGTTCAAGAAGGACAGGGAACTACCGGAGAGAGTCCAGTGGTGGGCTGTGAGGATGATTAGGGGACTGGAGCATCTCTCTTACAAGGGCTGGGAGACCCTGAGGCTCTTTAGCCTGGAAAGGAGAGAAGTGAGAGAGAGCCTTATAAATGCATAGATATCTGAAGGGTGGAGGGTATGAGGTGGTGACCAGTGATGGGCGAGGGGCAATAGACACAAGCTAGAACACAGGGGAGTTTGCTTGAAGAGAAACTGTTCTACCTTCAGGGTCATGGAGTGCTGGGACAGGCTGCCCAGAGAGGTCATGGAGTCTCCTTCTCTGGAGGCTTTCAAAGCTCGCCTGGACACGTTCCCATGCAACCTGATCCAGGCACATCTGCGTTAGCAGGGGGAATCCAACTGGGTCTCCAGAGGTCCCTGCCAACTGCTCTCCTTCTATGATCCTATGGCAATGACATTCTTGCTTTTGGGGAAATTGCACAGAGACCCCAAACCATTTCAGCAAGATGGGAAGCCTCTTACTAACTGGCAATAAATTCATAAGAAGTGAATGGCATTTAATTGCCTGTCAATGGTTCCAAAAGAGTAGGACAGGATTTGCCTTATGCATGGAGAAATCAAGGGCAGGTGGGAGAGCAGAGCATCAGTGGCCTAGCTGGCAACTGAACCCAGCTCCCTACTTCCCACACCTCTGCTCTCCTCCACAAAGCAGGACCCACAGTTCCTCCAGCCGTGCCAGGCAATTCTTGTCTGATGGTGAAGGAGAAGTACAGCTCACCAGATGATTGTACACAGCTACGTGCAGAGCCACACCTGCGCCCACACTACAGGGCACTGCCACCCCCATCCCAGCACTGGGAGCCGTAGCACCCTCCCGACTCGGCAGCACCAAGGAGAAGGTTCCCCTCTGAACTGCCCAAGCTGGCACCTCTACCAGAAGTGACTGTGAATTCCAGTGCAAACTGAAAAATCCCCCAAAAGGATTTAGAGAGATTAGAAATGAGCAGGAAACAAAATGAGCTTTAACTTGGGAAAAGATAAGCTAATGTATTTGGGGCAAAGCTGCTTTGTGGTGGGAGGGGACACCCTGGAAAGCAGAACTGCCAGAAGAGGTTGAGAAACACCAACTGTGGCAAGATACAAGAGACACAAAGCCAGCTGCCTGCAACCTCTTCTGGAGCGATCCACCTTAGCATGTGTTCTGCAGCAGACACGTTTTGAAGGACAAGGAATATTACTGTTATACAGGAAAGGTGCCAGAAGATAAGGAGCAGGACTGGTCAGGGCAGAGCTCAGGGACTCAGAAGAACCATTTTACACCACTGGTCAAGAAACACACACAGAGGACACGTGATGAGACTCCACAAGCACCTGAGGGGTCCATGTCAGAGAGGAAGGGAACATATCTATTGACACATCTGCAAATTTAGAGCAACAGGGTGAAATTAAGGCAGAGAAAACAGAGGCTAAAGGGCAGGTCAGAGTCCAGGCAGTGCAACAGGTTAGGCCATGGGGTATAGCCTGCACAGAGATAAACATACTCAGAAGAGCAGCGCGTTTGAAGCCGGTTGACAAGACAACCTAAGCTCAGAAACAGCTCTTCTCGGGATGCCCCCGAGCCTGTGGCTGGTCCCCACAGTTCAGCAGGGGTGTGGATCACACTTAGTTCCACAAAGTGACTCACAAATGTCGCAGCCTCTTGCAGTGTACATCCAGCCATCCCAGTAGGGTACTGGTGCAGAGGGCAACGCCACTCCCTCGCTCCCCAGCACCTCCTCCGGAAGCAAGCTCTAGGTGCTGTGTGGTCTACACACACTCGCAACACGCAGCTCCAGCAAGGCAATAACTGTAAGCAAGGAATTGGCCCTAAGCCTCATGGTCAGCCTCAGATTAGTCACCAAACAACTCAGGATGATCCTATGACTCACAGTTTATGGTGCCTACGGAGACTGGAAACAATCAGATTCCATGATGTCGAACCTCTCATTTGCCACAATTCCAGAGGTGAGATAAACCAAAAGAAGCAGGAGTTGGCTTATTCCTCAGGAGCAACAACACCTCAGGTGGAACATGACGTGCTAAGAAGTCTCCAGGCCGTTTCTCTTACATGTGAAACCCTTGCAATGAGGAAAAAAAAGAAAGGCTTGCATGTTCCAGCAGCTGGCCAACACAAGGAAGTGGACTTGGAGGAGGAATGAGCCAATTCAAGCTGGGGAAAAAAATAGTGGTAGTGATGGACAGCAAGTTGTATGTCCCAAAATCAGTACCTGCACTGGCCTCCTACTCTCCAGGTGAGCAGCTTCTCTGAGAGGAATGAGTGTACCACAGAACTCTGTTGGTACTTTTGCTTCTGCACTTAATAGAGCCAGAACCAAACACAGGTAGGGAGAGGCACTGGTGTGAGCTCGGCTTCTGGAGAAGAGGCTGATGACACAAACATATACTCCCTGGCCTGCAGTGCCAGCAAGCTCTCTGTAAGTGAGAAGGGCAAAGAACAGGCATGGAGATGGCAGCTTGAATCTCTTTGCAAAGTGCAAGCCATGGCACAGGTGGGAGTTAAGGGCAAGATGAAAGGCTCTGGCCAACTCGGGCAGATCATGCTTATGGCATTTAAATCTCTAAGGAAGTGAGGAATGGAATTAGTTGCTTAAGTTGATCATGGTACTCATCTTTTGCCATGGCTCCCAAACTGTCCATAGGCTTTGCAACTGAGTTCTTTCCCCCTTTTGCTTTGATAACATTCCAGTTGAACAGCCTTGCATGAGAAAGGCCCGAGTTATATTAGACACAGTCCCTTCTCTGCAGGCCCATTCAACCAAAACTCAGAGGTACTGCCATCAAGAGCCAATATTTCTCACCTTCAAAGCACCACACAGGTTAGGATCAAAGGAAGGAGGCATCCTGATCTGCATCTCAGATTAGTTTGGCATGATACAGACCTCTCTGGGAAGTGCTCAGTAGCAATTACTGCCCATTCATAGCATCATAGAATGGTTTAGGTTGGAAGGGACCTCAACCATTATTCAGTTCCAACTCCCTGCCATAGGCAGAGACACCTCCCACAGTCCCATCAGAGTGCTCAGCAGAGCCAGCTGGCTATCTCATCCTGGGTCCCACCATGCAGCACACCCCAAGCACAGAGCACACCAACAGCTCCCACAGCACATGTCAGAGCAACCTCCTGGCAGAGCCCTGCCTGTGCCTGGCCTCGGTCCTACAGCACCCCTTTCCCCTTCTGCATGCACTAGGCTTGGCCAGGAGACAGGCAGCGTGGGGTGGGCAGCAGAGGTACCTGGGTGCTAAAGGCACGGAGAAGCCTGCAGCAGCAAATTGTGGTGAGCAGTCCCGATGCCTAAGTAGGTGCCTGGGGACTCTCAGGTTAGGGATGGACTGGGATTTTCTTTTCACCCCCAAAGCAGTGTCTGCAGTATCTGAAAGAGCAGAGTGAAAACGAGGGGCGAGAATCAGCATGACAGTCCTGCATTACGACAGACGGACACCACCCAGAAGTGCAGCTCTTTCCTAACCTGTCCCTCAGCTGTGAGCATGCAGCAGTGCTCACCTGGATGGATAGAGGCAGCTCGGGTGGTGTGTTGAAAGAAATCTTTCTGGGAAGGCTGTTTTGGCTGCAGGAGAAAGCCTTGCAGACATAAATGAGTGGCACAGGCCCAGCAAGCCCATTTGCCTGTACGAGGCTGTAACCTCCTCACACAGACAGTAAGCTGTGACACATCCAGGAGATACCTTGAGACCACCTTTCTGGTGCAAGCAGCTAGGAAACAACTGACAAGTGCAGGAGGAACTCGATTCTTGTGTCCTCCATGCTGCAAAACTCTCCAGATCCTCCTGTTTCCCCAGACTGAAGCAAAAGCCTTCCCCAGAGCTGCAGTCAGGCTCTCTTTGCATTCCTTTCATGCCCTCCATTGCTTTGGCTGCAGGGGATATCACCTCCCTGCTCTTATCCACAACTCACCGTCTCCTACAAGATATGGGGTGCTTGGCTGGAGTCCAGGTGCAAGGGCCTGGTTCCTCTGGGATGGCCAGCACCTCAGGCACCCCCTTGCACTGTGGAGTACTGGATGTTGTAGTGCACCAGCAGGGGCCAGCAGCTCCTTGAGCCACTGGGGTCACAGTGACCCGGCCCTAAACAGGACACTGGGGACAAGCTTGGTGCTTGCATGAACTGGGACTCCAGACCTTGTGCTGTATGATGGAGAGTAACCTTAAATTTCAGGTGTGCCAAGCACAGAAATGCTGCCCTCACACTCCCTGTGTGGTCCAGGATAACAATCCCCATCTCTCACTCTCACAGCCCCCATGGGCAGAGGGTGGAAGACAGGGCCTGTGGAACAGATTTCATTTGGGCCTCCACAGTGAAGGACAGGATTTTACAGGCATTACAGAGGTGCTGCAGGTTGTGGTGGAGACCAAGCAGAGCCTGGATGATTTACAGACCCCATCAGCAGGATAAGACACCAGCAAGATGGGGTTAAACTATCTAGGAGGTGCCAAATGGGAAAGGGTAAGGGATTTCCAACCAAAAGCACCCTTATTTCCATTGCCAGTGGGGTTTTCTGTCGTGTCTGTGCCTCTCATGGTGCCTCTGCAATTTGAACCCCATGTTATAAATGAAGCAGGCACAAGGAAAGCACCAGTCACCTGCCTGAAGACAGCATCTGGATTAGTCAGCCACCAAAATGTGGACCTGACTAGCAGCCTTTGAGGGAAAGTTCTTGTGCACACCAAGGGGTCACAGCACCAGCCTGCAAACCTGGCCTCCCTTCATGTGTCCTCACCTCAGGGTGGGGCACAGCTGAGCCACATGCAAACCCCGGGCAGGGTGAGGGGCAACCACACTTCAGCATCCCAATCCACACAGGAGCAGGGTCCTCACTCACACACAGCCTCAATGGACAGGCTGAGCTCCCTCTCCAACACTGAGCTGCTGTAGCTCTCCCCACCAGAGGTGACAGCCCAGCTACATCCAATCTGGAGGAGGACAAAGAGCCAGACTGCTACCAAGGCCTCAAGTAGTGCATTCAGAGCCGACTTAGGCAGGCTCTTGCTGTAGTTGTTTGAGACATCTGCCTTGTCTCTGCTGCAGACATACACCAGCTAATCCTTTGAGTGGGTAGAGTTATCCCAGTTGAAATATGCCATCCAGACAGGTGTAGCAACTGTCTCATGGAGTAGGAGGCTACCAGGTCATCTGGTTCTGCAGATATCCCACTTCTCCTGAGCTCTCAGAGGTAGGAAAGCAGAAGGATGCAGCATTCTTTTCTCTTCCAGGCACCAGGAGCAGCCAGCCCAGTTTGCCATCAGTTGGCAGGGTTTGCATGTTGCAACTGACAGTATGGATCCACTGCCCAATCCATCTGGGAGACCTGGGCTCCCTCATGCTGAGATTTCACATGTGGCTGATCCCATGGGAACACCACTGACCTGTCAGTTTCAGTCTTTGCAGCTTGATGACTTGTAAACACTTCCCAGGTCAGACGGAGACAAGGCACATTGATGGCTTTGTTGTCACCTCGCACAGCTAGCTGCAGAATAGCCCAGAGGTCTTCAAAGTGGGAAACAGGCAAGGGAGGCAGCTCCTTGTGTTCCTCCTGCAGCATCCACAGACAGCCCCAACTCACTTTTTCACCTCACTGCTGCACTCCACAAGGTGTAACTAAACAAGATGAACCAAAGCCTTCTCAAGTGCACATCATCTTTCCTCCAGTCTTCCTCTGCAGAGGCTGCAACTGCAGATCCTCCTGTTCAGCTACCGAAGTCCACTCTAAAAGCCAGACCCTTCACAAGAGCAGGACCAAGGCAGCTATGAACTCGGTGGTCTGTATTCACCCAGGTGAGACACTTCCCAGACATCCATCATCCTTTCCAGCATGGCCAGATGACTGATATATGACCACTCACCTCCACATCTGGTGAAGAAATGTCACTTTCAAAATGCTTTTCCTCTCAAAAGACCCCAAAGCAAATCACAAAAGATGTAACTGTATCAGGACTGCTAAAAGCAAGGAGCAGAGTCAAACAATTCTTGTTCAGAGTCATCCAGGATAGTGGAGTCCTGCTGAGCCAGCACGGACAGCAGGTTACATACACACTGCTCTGACTGCAAACACCAGGTCCATTACCAGTAAAGAGCAGCCTCAGAAGACTACTTTCATCTTAGATTGTAAGCTCCATCAGGATCACATCTCCTCTTGCCTGTACAATGACCAGCACATGGAGCTTGGCTCCCACTGAGACATGTAGAGTTGGGACCACCACAGCACTCCTTGGCACCAGAGGTTAAAAAGGAACTAGGAGTCCTGCCTCATTGTTCCTGCCCAGCAGACCACCCTCTTGTCGCTGAGCGGGGACTCAGACTGAGTGCCACACAAGTGTTTTGGTGCCTGTCTACCTCCCCTTCACTGCAATAGGCTTTAAGTACCTAGATGCTTTGGGCCCAAATCCAGGAATCCAACTGGCATGTTGCTGGTGCCCTACGGCCTCCAGAGGCAATGCCGGAGGGTCTGCTAGACAACGGAAGAAAATCGGGATGCAAGGCAGAAGGAGAAGGCAAAGGAAATCAAGGTCAGAATTAAATTCTTTAATACAAAAAAAAAAGTTTGTTTGTCGCTGTTGCTGTAGTTTTTTTTTTAAGATATATCTGTAATTTGTTTAAAAATAAATATGTACTAAGGAATATCTTGAAAAAATTCACTAGACACAATATGTAGTGTTAATATCTTTTTTCCCCGCAATTATTACAGATAAACAGTAGCACCAATAAATAAAATGATAACAAATATTAAAAAGGAGAGAGAGAGAGAGATTCAAGATGTAGAATTTTCTATTTTTTTTCCTGTTTCTTCTTTTTTACATATATAAAAAAAAGAGAATCGTAGCGTCTATTTCATCCGAATCACACATATACATAAACATATATATATATATATACAAACACATAGCCAAATATATATATAGTATGTAGATGTATATCTAACCCTTGTCTCAATAGGAATGTGTAGGGGGAGGTGTTAGAGAAATTCATTAAATAACTGCCCGTAACATGCTACTGACTCTGCCAACAATTGGGGAGAGATGAAGGGGTGGGACAACAGGAAGGTTAAGTTTATACACAACCAGCACAAATTTAAAAAAAAACAAAATAAATGGGAAGGGGGAAAAAAAAAAAAAAGGGAGGAAAAAAAGGGGAAAAAATAAAGAGGTACGGCTTATAAATAGTTGAAATTAAATATTAACAAAGAATACTGAAAAATCCCTACTCTTTCATTAAATTATGTTTAATTTCTAATTTAAAAAGGGATATTAAATAAGTATATAAAACACTTTCTCTTCCCTCCCCCCCCCCATCGGAAGCCTCTGTCTTGCGCACGATGCGGTACTGGTTTACTTTGCAGATGCAAGCACCCACCCGTGGGTTGGTTTCTTCGTTTCCTTCCTTCTGAAAGCCATCATCAGTCGGATGGGGAGTTCCTAGTGGTTAGTAGTCGCTTGTTGTGAGTCTGGTTTTAGACTGTCCTGTCTTTTGTGGAAGTGTTCCGTGTTGCACATTATCAGGCGCTGAAAATTCAATCGCAGATGACGTTGGGCAGCATTCTGACACAGACCGAGTACCTTTTTTGATGATGATTATTATTAATAATGATTTTAATCACAGAACTAGATTATATAGATCCACATCGATGTACAAACACGCTTGCAGGGGTGTGTGTGTGCGTGCGCACATGCGTAAGGTGGATGCCACATATACCACAGCGTCTACTGCCGACACACACGTGGCCAAGATGCTCGGACACAGCTCAGGGACCCTGCCTGCCTTCGCCTTTGATGCCCCAGCCCAAGACGTGGAAAAGGAGCTTGGTATTTACAGTACGCCGTGAAGAAAACGCACATGGACGTTCTTAAGGGTCGTTTGCGCTGGGCATGCAAACTGAAGGCAGCAAGAGTTGCTTTCTTCCCCTCCCCAACCCCTTGAATCTTGGCATACATATATATTATTTTTATATATATATATGTATAAAAATAAATATATATATATAAAAAAGAGAAAACCACAAACATACATACGCACACAAACGCAGGCATCCCCATACACACACCCCTACTGTGTATACACTTCTGATTAATATCCCTTTCCAGAAATGTTCTGTAAGCATCTTGGGTTCTCTTGAGTGGCAGCTTTGTGCATGAAGAAAGCAGACAGTGCTGAACAACTGTGTGGCTATGCACCGGTCCCCATTCTTGCTTCAGCACACTGTAGGCCTCGTGTCCTTTTGCAGCCACCAAGGGCGGGAAATCTAGACTCCTGTGATTACTTCCTTGAATAGAAAACTAGTGCGCAGCAGCTGCCCACCATCCTCGTAAGAGCCAGCGTGTCTCTCTGGCAAAGGTTCTACAGCGAATGAAGTCAACACGAAACGTACACTGACATCCCATGTCCCAGGCAAGGCAGGCAGGTTATGAGACGAGTAAGGGTGAAGGTTGGGGGGGAAGAGAGGGGAGGAGAAATCCTTGATCATGCAGATGGCCATTTGCTTGGCCTTTGACCCATCATCGCACCCTAGGATGCCGCTCTTTGGAACTCCCCGCTCATCCTCTCTATCACCTCTCCTCCCTGTCTCAGGCAAGGAGAAGGTGGTTTGTGGTACAGCACACTCTGTAGAGAAACAGCGGAGGCCGCACAAGTCAGTTAGAGTTAAGAAGTTTACACCCAGCGCTTCTACTCAAGTCCAGTCTTAGCTTGTTTCTTATGCCCCAAGTAGCCCGCTTGTGTCCACAGCAGTCGAGTATTATCCAGTGAAGACACCAATAACATTAGCAATGTTAAAAAAAAATAATCAGTATATATATATATATAAAATATATATGTGTGTGTGGTTAAGATATACATATATGTATATATAGATGTGGTTAAAATATATATACATATATATATATGTATATGCATGTATACACACATATATATGTATGCATGGGAAAACCCATCAAATACACCTCTATAGTCTTCCTGGCTCTGTTATTTAGCAGCATGAAAAGAAAAATAAAATAAAACAGTTCAAAACCCAAAGGTGAATTCTGTGCGGCGGGTGCCTTGGGGAATGTTCCTTCCGGAGTCCATCGTCCGTACTGAAAGTGCTGTGCTCTACTGATCCTTCATTTTTAGGGTTCATTTGGATTAGTGTTTTGTTTTGTTTTTCTGTCCAGGCGAGAAATCAGGCTCCAGAAACAGGGCTGTTCCCCCTTCTTTTCCGCTGCTCACCGTCTCGGTTTTTCACATCTGTCAAAGAGGGAAGGAAGAAAAGAAAGCAAGGTTAATGTTTGTGATGGGATTGCTAGCAGGGCAGGAAAGGAAGGGAGGTGGCTAATGTGTTTAAGAGCACATGGTGTTAAGACATGGCATGGTGTCACTGGTGGGGTTAACTGCTGCACAAATGTGGCAAACCAGCTGAGAATCTCAACCCTTGAATGCATCAATGAGTTCTACTTCCCCGGGCTCACTTAGATGGGGCCAGGGAGGGACATCAGTAGAGGGGCAGACTTAGGAGCAGAATCAGAGCCTTCCTCACAGATGAGCAGAGTGTCTTGTTTGCACACTCTCACATCATGCACACACAGATACACACAAACACACAGAAACACGAGGCCAAGCAATGCATGCATGCAGATACACTCCCTCAACTCTCCACCTAGCCTGCTCTTTGAGCTGGAAGCAGTGCAGACAAGAAACTACATGCAGGCAAAAAGGTGAAAATAAAGTGCCTATCATTCCATTAGCTGCCGTAAGCAGAGGTTAGCACCAGAGAACAGCAGCAGCAGCCTGAAGATGCGCCAGGAGAAAGGAAAATTTACCCTCTCCTATAGAGCCCAGTCCTAGCCCTACTAGAAAAGACATGGGAAACTTCAGCCTAACAAGCTTTTTATCTGGAAGCAGACAACCTACTCAATCCTATGACCTCCTTCTATCTTTCTGGCCAGCACACCAGCTCTAAAGACCCTCTACAATACAAATTATCCCACCACAGAGAGGGACTACTATGAAACCACCAGTAAATGCTTTCTGACATCACAGCTTCTTTGGGGTATTGTTTCACTTTGGTTTGTTACTATTTCTCACTCTTCAAACTCTGTAGGCTAATTTCCAGTTACTCTGGGGTTTGGGAACAGGAGCAGAGGAAAAAGGTCAAAGTTAGGCCTGGTTTCCTGCTTTAGGGACTATGCTCACTGGGAGAAGTTCAACTTTAGAAGCTGTTCTATTCCGACTCCTACATCAATTATTTTCCCACTGAAACTACAACACTCCAGAAAATTCCTCTGTATACAGAGCCATTTCCACTATGCTTACACTGCCAATACCTCTCTGATTTTGGCATAAAGCATTTTTACACCAAAAGGAAGCATCTGCTACTTGTAGCATCCACAGTCTGCTAGCCAATTCAAGGCAGGTAAATGGATGGCTCCTCTTTCAGGATACAGCCACAGACAACCCAGGATCTCTCTCTCTTATTCTCTCCCATCCAGCCACTACAATGTTCTTGATAGGAGGAATTTCCTAGATCTCCATGAAAGTGATCAGAGTTCAGAGTCACTGCCAAGAGCTCATTAGCAACTCCGTTTCTATATCTCTCTCTGGATAGCCAGGATGATCCTACACCATAGATGCACATGCAGCTGATGCAAGTCAAGCAACCTCACTGGACTCACCAAAGCACTCAGGTGAGAACCAAGAATGTTTCTGTATGTGCATACACCACAGAAGTGCAAGACAGGTAGCACTCAGTGGATACGTGCACAGCACGGATCTCTGAACAAACGCTTACCACACAGTACCTTTGCATCTCTCACCTCACATCTAAAATACAGACTTCTGCCTGCCTTCACCCAGAGACACACTTAATTCTGCTGTATCATACCTCACAGCCCTGAGTGCAGCTCCTCGAACCATAATGCTGGCCAAGACATGGACAGGGAAGTGTAAGCACAGTGTAAGAGGACAGGGTGCTCTCTCCGGCTTTCAGAAGGCCAAAGATGCAAAGGAGAATATGGGGATAGCCTTGAAGGAGGCTCCTGGCCTGGCTTTGTTCACTTGGTATTCAGAGAGTGTCCACAAGGCACACAAAAAGGGCAGATGGGGATGGTCATACCCTAGTCAACTAAGGATTTATCTTTGTCCAACAGTATGCTCAGAGTTGCATGTGGATAACATATGGAGGGCTACACATCCTCCCCCTGCCTACCTCAGAAACATGAACGCTGTTACCTTGTTCTGGAGTAAAGAATACCTTAGGTACAAACACCCCATCTCTGGGAGTCATACCCATCCAAGTCCTGATAGCACATCTGAAACGCACAGACACCCTTTGACACGGGGAAACTCTGTCCTCATCTGAGTTAGCCCCTCTGCCCTCTGGCCCACACAGGACAGACAAAAGAAGCAATCACATAGCACTGGTGCCAGAAGTCAGCCCAAAGCAAGCTCGCCCCTCTTTCTCTCTCTCTCTCCTTCCCTTATGTGTGTTTCTTTCATCCTTCAAGACACAAACCTGCAAGTGCGCTCGTTTAACTCAAGCTGCCTCGACTTGCAACGTGAGTCTGTGAATTTGCAGGAACATTTACAGGTCTGGGGATCTTGTACAAACAAGTGCTTTCTCCTCTCTGAGCAAGGCTCACAGTGACTGCAAAAAGGCAAAAGGAAAGATGTCTAAGCTACAGCGCTTCAGCAGAAAGAAAATACACATGCAACACCCTAAACATCAAAGCAATCCCCTTGCCCCCTCCCACTGCCCCCACGCTGCCCACTGGAGCGTTGCGGGCTGATGGATTTTCCAGCAGCACCCCAGCAGCCCCAGGGCAGCACCCCCTTGCATTAGCATAAATAAGAAAGAAAACAAGCTTCTGCACAGTATTCACAAGTGCTGCATTGGATCCACCAGCAAGGACCAGAGGGAGTAAGACGGGGAAAGCGAGGATAGGAAGGTGAGAGGTCCCAACAAGCTACTGGCATATCAATGAAAGGAATTCTCTGAAGTAGGCCATTCGAGTAGAAAGAGGCCAGCAGATGAATGAGTTAAATATAGAGGGTTTCTCCTCCTCTGGAGAGCAGTTGGGCTCCAGCGTCACATGCTCACCCCTGCAGTCAGCACTGCTCTCCTTTCTGCAAGCCCCATCCCAATCATGTCACCTAGGAATCTCTTACAGAGGGGTGTTCACAATGCAGAATTTTGTGAATAACTGTGAGAGAGGCAGAACAAAAGAGGTAGAGAGAGACAGGGAAAGAGAAGCCACCAAATCCAGCAGAAAAGAAGAAAAAAAGAAAGAGCAAGCCCCCGATTCCCAAGCACCTCGTCTCCAGCTTCCCACCCTCCCATCTCTCCTCTGAACCTGTGTGACTCCACCAGACACGCACACACACGCACGCACGCACACACACACACATGCACGGCAGATGCCAGCCTGCCTTGTCACCAGTCATCATAGCAGTGAGGGCACAGGACAAATGAGGGAAAGCAGATGACAGACTTGCAACTGGAAGGCATGGAAAAGTGGTGCAGAGTGCTTGCCCACCCACCCATGCTCATGTGCCCGGGAACATGGCTGTCACTGATGATTAGAGAGCAAAGCAAGCTAAAGCCACCTTCCTTGAGACACTCTTAGTGATAGAGTGATGCCATTGCCACTGCTGTCCCTGCAGGATCTGCAACCCACCAGTGACTGGGCAAGGAGGGTGAGATTTGTGTGAGCAGCAAGCAGGCAGATTGGTGTGGGGAGAGGGAGGGAAGAGAATCTACAAGCAGAGGACTCAAACGTACAAGCTGAGTGGTTTGTACCGGCCTTTCTTGCGCTTTCTCTTTTGACCCTTCCCCTTTCCTCGCTTTGATTTTCTGGAAGAAAAACAACAAACAAAAAAAAAAAAAAAAAAAAAAAACAGAGAGAGAGAGAAGGAAAGAAAGGGATAGAGAGAAAACGGAAGAAAACGCAAGGAAGAAAAAAAAAAACACAGCCATGTGCCTTGCTGGGCTGGGGGAAGCACATGAGGCAAGAGTGCAGAGCAAGTCCTGGGGCTAAAGCACAAACCTCCACCTCACACACACATTCACTGGCCCTCCTGCACTCCTGCCAGCGCCGCATCCAGCCTGCCCACAGCCAGCACCAGGGCACTCAGAGGAGACCAACTCCGGCAGGGCTGCTGCCAGCAGAGGTGCATCTGCCACAGCCTCAGAGGGGTACATACCTTCACCCTCCAGCAAGGGGCAGTGGGACAGGGGGTGAGAAGGAACAGAAAGCTTTGTGAAAGCATCACGCAGCCGCGGTGAGAGCACACAATCGTACCAGGTGACAAGCATGGGTGTGCACTGACTGGCAAGAGGCAACCTGAGCAGAGGGGCTCTCCCCAGGGAAAGGGAAACTGCTCTGACCTGACACACTGCCCAGCACCAGGCCTAGGAGCATGCAGTTGAGCTCCAGAAGCTCTGCTGCAGGGCTGGTGATAATTCTGCCTTTGGACGGGAGCAAAGGAAGCCAGTCTCAGCACCCTGCAGACAAGGGGAGAGACTTGGTCTACACCACAATGCTGTGAGGGAAAGGACTGTCTAGCCTGAAAGCTGTGCTCACCCACCCCACCTCCTGTCTGTGGTCCAGAGGACTTCAGGAGATCTCACTAGACATCCAGTAACATACCTTTTGGCAGCTTCCATCCCGAGTATCAAAAGAGGAAGAGAAGCCTGACCCAGTTATGACACCCAGGAAGTAGCCAGCAAGCAGCTTTCAAATCTTCTCTCCTTTCCTTCCCTCCCCTCCCCTTTCACATGGCTCTGCCACACAGACAAGCAGATAGAACCAAGACACTGCCTCCATAATGAAAAATTCACCAGTTACTCCTGACTCTTTGGCTGGAGCTGGGACAAGGTAGGGACTTGGGCCTGCAGGCCTGGACATTAACCACAGCCTAAAGCACAATGAGAGCGCAACAAGGGAGGGATGTTGGAGCCTGTGCAGCTCCTTCAGCCACGTAAGTACAGGACCAAGGGAGACACACGCAAGGAGAAGGCCTGGGCCAAAGCACCAGGGTGTGTCAGGCAAGGGCACCTTAGTGCTGTAGCAGCTCTGCAAAGGTTCCCTTGATCCCTGGCATAGCCGACCTTGAGAGGGAGCTGCCAAAGGGATATAGGGGACAAAAGAAACCATAAGTGTTTCTTAGGCCCTGTTCAAGCTGTCTCACTGGAACAAGTGTCAGAGCATCAGCTCGCTTCAAGCCTCTACCCTGTACGTGAGGAATCATAGGGAGGCAGTGAGAGGAGGAAAATTTACCTAAAGGGAGGACAAGGACACCAATATAACAGAATATTCAATTCAGCAAAAAAAACAAAGCACACCCATCTCTCCCATCCTCTCCCCAGGGAGTGCAGAACCAGCAAAGAGCAGGCAAGGTGCTGTTAGAAGAGGAAAGGGAATGCAACACAGTCTGGACTGGCTGCTTCACCCACACCCCATCCTCACCAGAGTTCACACAGACCCAGCTCTCACACATCCTCAAACCACAGAGCCACTCAGATCAACCATCCCCAACATGGGCCTGTACAGAGAGAAGTGTTGGCTGTACACAGTCCAATGCTGACAGAAGATTTCCTGAGGGAAGACAGTATGGAAGGCAGCTAGAAACACACAGCCACCAGAAGAGGGGTGAAAGAAGTTCTCTCTCCCAGTTGTTCTCTGTGTCTGTTTCAGCTTCAGCTCCCAACATTCACTCCCTTCCTCTTCAACTCCACACGTCTAAATAGCAGTCACTGACCCAGCCACGTGCAGTCCAGCTGAGCCTCTTCTCCAGAGGTCACTCTTTTCGCTGTTGTTCTACAGTTGTGACTGCTCCTGCAACTACTGCAGGATGAGAGCTTATTTCTCCACTTTACACAATGCTTTTTTCTTTCGGGAGGAAGGGAAGATTGTGCCTTAAACCCCCTTCCAGGTCACCAGAGCAAAATCTCGTGAAAGTCTCCATCAAAATCCACAGTCAGGACATCCACCTCCTTTTAAAACCTCCCAGGCCCCCACCCTGCCAAAACCAGTGTCACATCCTGCACGGCATCAGTTCTGCCTCCACGAGGCCTCTATTGCAACCTCTCCCTGCAACCAACAGGTTCCTACCCAAGCTGCTGCGAAAGAAGCCAGCAAGTACTCACTCAAGCAGTAAGAAAAAAATTAATAATAAAGAAAGGTAGCCTTTTGCAGTAACCAGAAACACCCCAGGAAGAGGGAAGGCAGAATGAGGGCTGCACCTTGAATCCATTCTGGTAGGACACACACGGCGGGACTTCCCTGACTCAGGATAAAACATTAGGAATGACTGCCACGGCTGTGGGTCACGCAAGCTCCAGGTCTGGGGTATGAAGGAAGGACCATCAGATCTGGGTTTCTGTGCCCACCTGGAACGGATTCAGAGTGTAGCCCCATGCAATACCATATGCCATTTCCAACAACACCTTCTCAAAGTGAGCATCTCCAACCAGAGAAAAGGGCAAGGGGCAGTGGGGAGAGGAAGTGCCAACCAACCACCAAAACAGAAAGAAGGGAAGGCTCATCACTTACTTTTCTTGTTTGTTTTTGACATCTTTCTTTGGTCTGAGGGGGAAGAGAGAACAAAGGCCTCATTAGAAGGGACCTCACCATATATGCTTCCAGTATTATCCCCAGTTCCTGACAAGCCCAGGCAAAGACATGTACATTTTCCACTGCATAATGTCCATGGCACAAGTTAAGTGTCTTTCTCAAAGTTTTTGCTCTCCTGCTGCACCTTGCTAGCAACCAGTGTAAAAAGACCCCAAGTTGCAGGCTAGCACTGTCCACCTGTGTTATCTAGAGACGGGGGAGATTTGGCAGCAAAGTCCTTTTCCCAGGCTCAGCCATCCCACTGCAAACCAACAGCAGAGACTGCAGAAGCCTCTGGACAATAGTCTCAACCCAGTAGCAGAAAAACCAAAAAGGCTCAGAATTAGTTTATTGCAAGAGGAACCAGTACTGCTCCATTCTCACCTGCAGTCACATTTACTGTGCTGTAAGAAGCTCATGTGTGCTATGTGCTGACTCTGATGGGGTTTAATTCTCATGATCTGGAATGAAAGAAACAGAGAGGGTCACTACCCATTCACTATTTATATTCACAAATCAGCCCACTGCATGGCAAAGCATCTGCACCCCAGGTGTTCCTGGGAAGAGCATGGCAAAGTTTGAATTGGCTTTGAGGCCCCATTCTTCCAGTCAGGGAAGGTCTTTGATCACAAGCAAGCAGCAACACCAGACTCGTGCCAAAGCTCTGTTTGTTCATGCATGCAAGGTGCCAGCACTGGTGGACTTCCTTGGAGACAGGCATGGGAGAGGGCGTAACACGACAGCAAAGTTCTCACTGAGCTGTCCCCAGTCGATGCTACAGAGACAGCAATGGAGCATCCAGCTTGCTGTCATGTAGAAGCATGCTTCAGTCCAACACAAAGGCCCAAAGTAAAACTTCAGCATCCAACTTCTCTTCCCTAAGCCACCATTCCTTCACAGCTGACATCTCGCTTTCTCAGTGGCTCAACACACAATGTAAATCTGATGATGTGTGCTTGAAACAGCCCTGCAGAGCCAGATACTGCCCGTCCCTCAGCCCCAGGTGCCTCCAGGGAAGTTGTATTACAGGTATTGTCACAGTCTCTCAACCCGGAACCTGGCTGGATCACATTTGCACCAGAAATCTGCCTCCAATTCCTCACAGGCATGCGAGCATACCAGCCAAAAACTGTAATTCAAAAAGGAATGGTAGGAAGAAAACCATCCCTACCTACACCATGCTAGTATGCTCTGGCCCAGGCTGCAGCCTGCAAGTGGAAAAGCGGTATGGGGAACCATGGAAGAGCACAGGCAGGTTCTCCACCAGAGTTCAAACACCACTCAAACAACAAGTAAAGAGAGCTTGCTGGTTAATGTCTTAGTTTTGCATGTCTCTCATCCACATCAAAATTGAAAGCAACATATACAGTGGCCATTCAAGAGGCGAGGGACAAAAGTAGGTGAGGGAGCTACAGGTTAAGGGTAATGGGCACCAGGACCACTGTGGACAGAAGCTGGCATCCAGCCTGGCAGACAAGGGCAGTGACAAAGCTCTCTAAGGCAGAGTTTGTACCTTTCCCCTGTACCCAGCCTTAGCTATCGGGGCCACTTCTGGCTCTTCCAAGGAGTGAATTCAGCAGCCTCCAAACAAAGGAGGAGGACGCCCAGCGGCAGAAAGGCTTTTCCACTTGACACTGAAGCAGCGTGTTTCTTAGAGCCCCTTTCCACCCCTGCTGTGCCAGTGTAACTAATGAACCAAATCCCCTGCTCTGTTGGTAAAAGCTGACCTCATATGCCCCCCAGGAGATGCTACTGACTGACTTTCCCCTTTTGCACTACTCAGCTGCCTTCGGACAAACAGCTTCATGGACCAAAAGCAGAGTTAAGGTGAAGCAAGAGCCCAAGGAGGGCTCTTCTCTGGGGCCTCAGAAGGAGCAGCAGAAGAATGCATCCCTTGTGTTCTCAAACATGAAGTGCTCCTTTGCAGAAATGTTCCTTTGCATATTACAAGCTACTGTGTTTGAGCACTAGCAAGGTGAAAGGAGATTCTCTTCCTAGCCTTGAAGAGACACAGGCAACTCTACTTTTAACTCTGCACTGTGTAACACTGGACATAAAGGTCAGGAGAGAGGTAAACCCTCCTGATCCAACAATCTCCTGTTGCCTGAGGTAGCTGCCCTTCCTCTGAGTTAGCTGGGAACTGGGACTTGGGGTGGCTGTGACAGTTGACTTGCTTACTTCCACCCAAGCATGTCAGCTTGCAAGCTGGACCCTCACCTCCATTGTGACGTTGTACACATCCACAGGAACACATTCTAGGCCCTCATCGCCGCAGCAACCCGCACATCTCATCAGAGGCACACAGGACGGCTTGAATATGTACTCCACCTCGTCAGGGTACTCCTGGAAAATGTCCACCAGGGTCTCAATCGTCCTGCAGAAGCTGCGCTCGTAGACTTCCAGGAATTTGATAACTACAATGAGGAATGGAGGGAATAAGTTAATGCAAACTTATCTCAAGAATGTCTAGTGGTTTAGCCCTTAAAATGAGCCAGGCAGTTGCAACACATCTACCCTATGCTCTTCACTAACAATCTTGCAAGCCTAAATCCTTTGTTTCTGCCCTACACACAAGCAGGCAAATCAAGTGGGGAAGAGACAGTATCTCCCTACTGCTGCTTCAGGGCAGAGGCAAGAATGCCTTTCTATTTTTGCCTCCCCAGCACCATGATGCATCCCACAGATGCCTCCTCCCCAAGCCCCTTCCCTGCTGTTCCCCATACTCTCAGATATGCTGCCACTATGCATAGTAGCTCAGCCAAAACAGACACCTGAGGCTGCTGCAGACGATCTACACTGGATTTAGGTCCTTCACAGGTTTGCCTTTTACCTCCTTACAAAACAACGAACAGATGACCCAGCTGGTTGCAGAAGGCAAGGGGATGAGCCAGAAGTATCCTTTCTACAGACCTTGATACAAAGACACTTCCAAGAACACATAGATCACTCTGAACCATGCATACACATATCTTCACTCTTCCCATCAACTATCCCCTTTACCCATGCAGAATATTCACCTCAACAGGACACCTGAGAAGCATGACAGCACCTGCCTCCATGTCTCCACACTGATCACCTTCCCAGATATAGAAATCAAGCCACCCACTGAAAGACTCAAAGCAAGCCCACAGCGCCCCCAGGATTAACTAGACAACATATTTAGCTCCTGAACCACAGTGAGGCACTGTGGGAAGGGCTACAGGGTGGATCTGCCATTATCCCCTGCCTTACCTATAAATGAAGCAAACACAAACTGCTTGTGATCTGCACTGATTCCACAAAGCCTTTCTCAATGTTTCCCAATCTCTTGCCAAAGCTTCGTTTTGCTGCTTGGTCAAGGGTTGGAGAGATTTAAAGAGATGAGAGATAGCACAGATGAGTACACATGCACAACATCCAGCTGTTAGCACAATTTGGCCAACAAGTGAGCACCTGAAGCCCTCCAGGCCTCCTAACTCCTTAACTCAGGTAAAGAAGGATGTCTCAGAGAAGAGGGTAAGAGTACACACAGAGAGACAGTACTTGCCCCATGCAGTTATACACTGTAGTGATCCACCTGTACAGTATGCAGAGTCCTACAGCACCAGTGTTGATAACTCTGAGTGATAAGAGCAAACTGCTTGCATCATGGAAAAAAATGGTCTCCAGTAAGCGTTTCTAAAGTGCCCTGAACTTGTGACAAACTGGCTTAAAGGTTACTTTGCCACAAAAATGCAAAAGCTGCAGGGCTCAGAGCTCACAGCCCACAGTTAATTGTTGAAAGTTAATTCTAGGTCATGCAGAGCTGACAGTGCCACAGTGCTAAGAGCGGTACACGAGGGGAGGAGCTTCCTTCCAGGGTGTTTGAAGTGTCAGAGAGCGTGAGCAGCTATTAAAAGAGAAAGTGGCTTGTGAACGGGAAATGTAGCCTGGCAGGCATGGGCTGCTTGTTGTTATTCCTTGTCTAGAAGACAGCATGTTTCTGTTCCTTGGCCCTTCCTCTTCCAACTACAGCATGACTCCTGTCTGCTCTCCTACATCATCCGTGGCTAACTCCTTCTTCCTGTTCCCCTTTGGAGTGACCTTAGTCACCGACTATGTTCCAACAAGTTGAACTATTTAATATGTGGGAAATTCTGCAGGCACAATGACAGCTGCTGAACTATGCTGTTGATCATTCACACCGCGCCAGGAGAAAGGATCTGGGAACTCAGGCTGTAAAAGCACATCTCTGGATAAAAATGCTTGCAGACCTGTGCTGAGGGGATGCTGCTCATGGCAGTACTCTGGGGCATAAAGGAGGCAGAAAAAGAAACAGTAGAAAACTAAAGTGAAACTAGTTCATGCCTGCCATGCTTTCAAATGTTTGGACAGCACCAGCAACTAAACTACAGCAGAGGATCGAGGCTCCATATTAGCCATGAGATAGCACATTCAACATCTTCTGCAGCGCCTTTACTGTCATGGCCTGATGACACTTGAGATCTAAGAGATGTGACAGGAACAAATCTTTCCCATAAAGAATCTGAGAGGTTTTTGCCCATTCCTTTAGCATATGATGATTTTCCAAAGTCTGAATCAGCATCTGAAAAGGAAATGAAGACTCTTTCTCCGGCTGCCAGTCAGAAGGCACGTTGCCTTGATTTTGCTGGACACGGAGCACTCATGGAAACTGTGCAGTGCTCCATAGTTCATTTGCACACTTAGCACCCAAATCAGAGCACATGACCAAGGTACAGTCATCCTCACAGCAAAGCTCTGCTCTTGCTGCTGTACCTACACTTACTCCTGTGTACTGGGAGTCATATTCCACACTTTGCCAGGCTGATTCGGTCTGTGCTTCCTTTCCTTGCTTGTGTCAGGGTTGGAAGGAGGTCTGTCTTTTCATGGGAAAACATAGGAAGGTCACTGAAGGACTAACACTGCTTAGCCTGCTCCCTTCCTGCAGTCTGGGCTTCAGCCCACGTTAAAAGTTAATCCTGCATTTAACCCACACCCTTGCCCTGCAAAACACCTCCAGAATTGACTCAGAGGTTCTTCTTTGTTAATGGAGGGGGAAGCAAGGTTAAAACCCAGTCAAGGTCCACATCAACTCTTCAGGGCAGACAAAGCCAGAGCAGGCAGGATTAAATCCAAACCTGGAACAGTCAAGTGGGAACATGCTGGAGTAGAAAAGGAGCAAGTCTATGAGCATTTTGTCCCCCTCCCCATCAATGCCTCAGCAGCAATACAGACACACTGTTCTTTTAAAAATAAAAGTGCAGCCACAAGTGCTGGTGGTTTCTTTATTTATACCAGAAAATCTTTTCTCATGGAACAAAGAGTGTTTGTCTGGCTCTTCTACAACTTCTTCTGTCACAAAACATGTGGAAGGCTCTCTTGAGCACAAAAGGGTAGGGGCTGAAGGTAAAACTACTGTCTCCAATCAGAGTATGTGCATCTCAAATAAAACCTGTTACAGCTCAACATCTCAGAGAAAGCACTAAAATGGCCAAAGACATAAAATCACCTTTCACTTCAACACCAAAGCCCTAAGGACCTTCAGTAGAAGGAACTACAGGACTATCCTTGTGGAACACAAGCATATCAGCATCTGCTCTTCACAGGGGAGAAACTGAAGAACAGAGAGGACCTTCACAATCACACAGCTGGACAGAAGTAAAGACAGGAAGGTAATGCCAAGAATGCTGATTTCTAGCTCACAAATAGCATCACAGAACCAGAAGTAGCACCACGGCAACAGGACCAAAATCCTACCACTCACATTACCGGATCAATTTCTCATGCAATCACATCAGCTTTCTTGAGAGAAAAATCAAATTGTTTGGTTCTTCCTCTCTTCAGGAGGGCAGTCAGACACAACAAATGGTACAGATGAGTACACTAACTCTTTTCTACCAACAGCAGAGAACTGGTTACCAAAACAAGCCTCACAGTAGGCTCCATCTTGATCCCTCTGGAGTCACTGAACCTTCTTCTGTTGACTTCAGCAGGAGCAAGGGTCAAGCCCGCATGCAAATCAGAAATTTTGCCTATGCAAAATGGACACCCACCCCATACACCGCCTGCCACAAACTTCTGTCCATGCACACACCGTCTGTCGCATCAATAAAGTCACAGAAGTGAAATCGAGTGTGACCAAACACACAAAAAAAAGCCAATCTGGGCCCACAGTGCTAGAGCCCTCTGCTGACCTCCTACGGGAATAACGCTGCAGCTCACAACCCACGGAGGACCCTCCCAGGCTTTCACCAGACCCTGCTACACAGTGCGTGGTCTGCTTCACTACAAAAGTAAGGGGAAAGCGTGGTCACAGTAGTCTGGAAGCAGCTGATATCACCTCTACCTGCAGGCTCCAGAGTCTATGCAACCCTTTCACCTCTCTTGTGAACCAGGACTGCAGACAGAAAGCTAACCTCCAGTGCAGTGGGTATCACTAGATAGGGCACCTGCAGGACGCACCTCTGCTGACTGCTCTTCTGCTCTACACCTACAAGCACAGGCCGAAAAGGCAGAGGACACTGCCACAGCCTGGCCTTTGGGCAGCTGGACAGACAAAAAAGCCACAATGGCTGCGGAGGCACCAACTCATTACCTCACCAGGCAACAGCTCCAGTCTGGCAGTTGGACCACTAGGTATAAAATAATTAGAACCTTTTGGATCACACTGCTGTCCCCTGAACCTCTGCTAAGCCTGCGAGCTCACACCGGAGTAAAAGGCTGTATTGTCTGAGCCTGGCTCCGTACAGTGTTTAACAATATCCTGACAGGGCATGGCAAGCAGGGGGGTACCTGGGGCTGTCAGGAGGCACCACTACTCCAGAAAACCATCCCGTGCTGCCCTTTTCTCCCTCGCTCCCCCTGCAGACCTGCCACCTGGCCCTCTGGAGAGAATGCTGAAGCCCTGCTTCAGCCTTTGTTCGGGGATCAGCCCAGGCCACCCAGCCGGCCAGTGCTGAGGAAGAGGTGGGCGGTGAAGATGACAAATCCCTTCCTACGGCACTGTGGCGAATCCCTAGCCACAGCTCGCCACTACTCAGCTCTTTGTGTGCTCGCGTGTACATATATATATCTCTAAATGAGAGCGAGTATGTGCACGAGTGCACGCACACAGTCTTCATCAGCTCCGGGGGAAGCCAGCGGCACTCTGGACCGGCCCTTCTTTACGCTTCGGCCCCGCGGCTGCTGCGGGACCCGGCCCCACCGTCCGGCCCACGGCCACCCCGGACCCGCAGCGGAGTCGCAGGGGGCGGCGTCAGCGCCGCGACAGGGTTAATAGCGGAGCCGCCTCCCGCCGGCAGCCCCCCGCTCCCGCCGCCGCCCCGGGAGGTGGCGGTGCTGTCCGCCGGCTGCTCCAGGGGCTCGGGCCTCTTTCCCCCGCGCCCCCGATCGCCCCGCCCGCCGGGAAGCCGCCCAGCGCTTACCTTCATTGGGTTTCCGCTCCCCATCCCCCAGGGCAGGAGCAGCCTTCGACAACTGCAAAGATAACAGAAAATCAGTCACAACACGGAGCCGTTACGCGGTCCCGGGATGCGGGAAGGCTTCCAGGCCCGCTGCCGGTGCCCTGCCGAGTGAGGGGCAGAGGGAGGCCCCGGCGGGAGGGGGCGCCCCCGAGGCGGAGCCGCTCCCCTCCAGCCGCCCCGGCGGGCACAGAGGGAGCTTTTGTTCCTCTTGTTCCCCTCGTCCCCCTGGAAGCCGAGAGACGCAGGCCCAGGGCCGAGTGAAGGGGCAGACAGGCGGGAGGCGACCGGGACTCCAAGGCGGCGGGCCTGAAGGAGGCCCCAGAAGAAATCCGTTCCTCGGACGTGGAGCTCTCAATGATTACGGTCAAAAACCAGAGGGCAAATCTGGGCCCGGAGCCAGGGAGAAATAGCGAGGGTGACCTTCTACTGCTGAAATGACTGGTGGGCCTGGACACTGCTTTTCAACTCCAGGCCTCCATTCACCCCATAAAGGTGAATCTGGCCCTGGAGGGCACGGGAGAGGAGAAAGGCAGCCAGGCGCGACAAAGCATCGCTCCCCTCTCAATGTCACTGATGTCTGTCGCTGAGCAGTTGTGGCCACTGAGGTACTGGTATCTGGCTGGGTGTGAAAGCAATTAACTGTGACAGCACTGCTTTGCCGATGAAGACCACCAAACCACCCAGATTCCCCTCCCTCCTCTCCTCTGCAAGAGAGGGTGATAAGTGCCATCACCTAGCAGCCCCTGTCCTCAGCTCCTGTCCCTGCCCTCCCCACTGGGCAAAGACCTAACCTATGCGTTCACTCCTGCTGCCTTTGGGGATGAGGGGCACTTCCAAACTGCTGACACAGGCAGGAATGACAACCAGACCAGAATGGAGAAGTGTTAATGTCACTTTACGAAGGAAGTCTTTTTCATTCCAGCTTAAACAAAACTCCACTCATCCTGCTCTGCATGACGATTTTCACTTTGACGTTAACTTTCCAGCCAAGTCAGGTTTCCCCCTGCTGTTCTGTTCTGAACCACAACCAAAAAATGCCTGGCTTGCCTGGCTTTCTTCACTTCTCTGAGGTATGTTGCCACCTGTGTGATGCCACCCACCCCTGAGCCTGCTACCTTTCAGCAGAGGCCCAAAAAGAGTTTGGCGATACAAAGTATTGCTTCATCAGCAGTGCGCTGCATCCACACGTAGCAAAAGGCCCTCTGATCTTGTAGCCAGAGACAGACCTGACTTTAGCAGTCAAAGTCCACCCCAAGCCCACAGCGGGAATCTGCCAACGATGGTCTTTTAGGCAGCCCCATGGACAGGAAAGCACCACCACCCTAGCAGCCCAAAGACAGCTTTTTAAATGAAGAGACAAGAGAGCTGGTGAAGTCCTAGAAGTCCCTCTCTTAGACACTCCTTTGTCTGTGCACAGTTCCCTTTGTCTAAAGGCCCCCCGACCAAACTCCGTAGTTCTCATTTCAACCAGTCTTTCTGTACCTGGGCAGAGCTAAGCCACCCTATGCGTGGATCTATTTCTTCTCTGAGAAGGCTGTGTGCCCAGTACTGCAACAACAGTGTAAAAAGCAGGTTCCTAGAAACAGTTTCATTCCTGAAGTGTGAAGGTCACTGCAACAGCATAAACAAAATGGAGGCAGAGGAGGTTGCAGCGGCCTTCCAAAGCCACTCAGTGATTGACAAGTCAAAATAAAACTCCATCAAGGGCAGAAAAGCTTCAATCTGTGTTGAAGCACAGGAAAAGGATCACAAGCCATGTCAGTTTATCCAAGTGAAAACACACCCAAGACCTTTCACAGAGGGGATTTTGATTCACATACAGAATGGCCACTACAGACTGAGCAAAATTAGCTCATAGACACCTAGAGGGTCACTATACCTATTGTCTATATGAAAGCACCCAGGCAGGTGCCAAGCCCCCCACCTCCTCGCATGCAAGCACACATGGTGCACAGGCGATGGGATGCAGAAGCAAGACTCACACTTTCACTGCTGACTCGTGCCTGTCCAGCACCTTGCCCTGCCCCTGATGTGCTGGAGCAAGACCCAGAACACTCCACCAGCACTTACCCAGACCCGGGTTGCAAGAGGACCATGAGGATGTGAAATAAGATCAGTGCAAAGTCTGCAGAGAGCTTCTGAGTGCTCCCAGTCAAGATCTCAACAGAAACCCAAAAGTTTTCCCAGAACTATCAGTAACATGTTCTCTGTTCACTGAACCAAGAAACTTTTCCACCCTTTCAGCAGCGCTTTTCACCTGTGGCTAGTGCTCTCAAAGCCCATCCACTAGAACAGCAGGTGAGGCACTGGCTCATGCCTCACTTTAAACCAGCCTGCTACGTGTCAGACAGGGCAACGGGGAATCAAAAGTGTGTCAGGGGACAAGCAGGCTCAGTGTGCCCTTCGACGGGAGCTTGAAGGTCACACTCTCCCCTCTGCTAGCTTTTTACATTACCCAACAGCTCTGTAACACGATTTCCTTCCAACAGATTTTCAACATTTCATAGAAATGTGGAAGCAACTCCTGGGCACAAGACTGAGATATATGACCCCAAAAGCGGGGCTAAGCAAGGGGAAGCTCCTTACTGCACTCTTTGCAGGTTGCAGCAAATGCATGTCCCACAGTGGAGAAAACCCCTCCCTGACAAATAAACCCACTCCACACCACCTATGTGTCTGCACCGTCCCCATTCCTCTTCTCTCCCAGCCCCTGATCAAAACAAGTTATCCTCTGAAGGGAGAGAAAAGGTTAATCAAGTCACTCCTCTCTAACCATCACCCCCCTCACCACCACCACTAGCACTCTTTCTCTCCCTTCCCCTCCCCCTAATCTGTGCAGCCTCATTAAAAGAGCTTTGTAACTGTTTAGGACTGGAACAAACAATCCATCCACTTTGAGAGGGACTCTGGGACAGGAGTTAAGGCACTTTTCATCTTAGGCGCTAGAAATTCTTCTCAGCGGTTTCTACTTAGTGGGGGGGGGGGGGGGGGGGGGGAGGGAGACAGGACTCACTCCGTTCCTCAATTGTACAGGCAGTTAGAAGTCATTAATCCTGCAAGCTGCCAGCACAGAGGCACCTCTGATATGGAGTGGGACGGATAGGAAAGCAAATTTGGGGGTTCAAGAATCAGAAAGAGCCCCTCTGAGGTGTCAGCAAGAGCTTTCCTCTCCCCTGCTCTCAAAGGTGCACTCCTCTGCCCAGCCTGTCCTCAGAGCATTGGCCCAGAGCCGCTCTGAGGAAGGTGACACCACTGCATCCCAGCTGCCTACAAGCTGGGGAAAGAGGTTCTAGTGGCTCCCCATCGTGGCCTGGCACAGAGGCACACCAAAAGCAGGGTGGTGTGCGATCATTAGCAGTCTAGTCACAGGCTTGGTCTCCCTCTCTCCATGTCTGATCACTGCCTGTTCCCTATGGCAGTACAGCTGACATATCCAGGTGCCTCTGCAGTTCAAGGCAGGAAGGAGTGAGTCCCCAGACCATGGTCAGGGGTGACTCGCTACCAGGCCACTGCAGACAAATGAAGACGGGGAACAACTTGAAAAGGACATCACAACCTCTCTGGTCCCATGGGGCATAAGACTGTACACCACAGCTCAGCACAAGCAAACAGCTGGGAGGGTGGCACTGCAAGGCCACCTTTTCCTCTGTCCTCTGCGTGGAAATGCTGTTGCCACCAGCGGTGGCAGACACCTGTGGCATCAGCACCACATAGCCCCAATATCCCAGTCTTGCTGCAGGAGTCACCGTAACAACTCCTTCACCAAGGATGGATCTCCCTGCTACCTACACCACAGAAGCACTGTGATTGCTGCATGATGCTTCTTTCACCCTTGGGAAAGCTGCCCGACACACTGGACCCCACTTTCCCCAATAAGCCTCTGCCGGGGCTTTTATTTAATGCTTGCCAATGCGCCTGGCTAGCCTGATAGGTTTTTATTCAGCACAACAGCCAGATTAACAGTACAGATAAATATTATCATCAAAGCACAATACCCGAGTCCCAGCATGAAGAGTCATGCCTTCTGCCATATCCAGAGTCATAGTCAAGCTGCCTACGTGAGATCTGCTGGTATTTCTAACGTTCCCATCATTGTGGTGCCCAGGCGATCAACGGACAAATAAGGACAGAACCAGCGGGCAGACCTCACCGTCGATCTGCCCGAGCACTTATAAGGCCCACATGCCCCAACTATCTGAATATCTCTCAACCTCTCACGTATCCATCCCTGAAACATTTCCCACGGCCCACCAACACCCCATAATTCTTTACCCCTTTTTTTACCCACCATTACTTTCTTTTCAGCACCATCCTGCCACCAAGGAGAAGAGGCAGCATGAGGCTTTTATGCAACTCCTAAGAAAAGCCAGACCTGGACTCTACCTGATCTGGCGTTTCCTCCTCTGGGGAAGAGGAAGGGGAGGGGAGAAGGAGCAAGGGGAGGGTTAAAGGGTATTATCACTAGACGCCAATACAGAGTTGTCTAACCTACAGCCAGAGAAAAAGACACTACAGTCTAAGTTTACTCAGAAGCTGGGAGTCAAAGAAATAAATCCCTGGTTTAGATGCTGGCAGAAAAGCTCTTGGAAGTGGAAAGAATTGTCCAACGAGCCCAATCTGACAGGCAGGCAGCATAGAGCTGCTCTGTGCCACACTCGAGTGAGAGCTGTGCTTCGGTTCCCACCAAGTACAGTCTGATGTGCAGCTGTCATTACAAGAAAGTAGAGATATAACAGGCTAGAAACAAAGCGTGCAGTGCCTGCATGACTTCAGTTACAGCTGAAATGGCTCCTAATTGGGGAGTTACCTTCCAACATCGGTGCTGGACAAACAGCATGAATAACTGATTAGTTTGCAAATGACATTTATTTTCATGACTGTGGGAGATGACCTGGCCCCCTTTCTCTCCAAATGCCAAGGAGAAATGGAAGAAGAGAACTAACCTGTTATAGCCTTTAAAACATAATCCATGCCCCTGTAGCCAACAGCCACTCTCACGTGGGCACTGCCTAAACCCCTTAATATCTCTTGGCAACACAGCCCTCTAGAAACAGATGTATAGGAGAGGTTTGCATAGAAAACTAGCTTTTTTATTATTATTTAAAGAAAAAAAAGAGAAAAAACAATGAGGAGGAAGAGTTGGTTTCTCATCTCACAGGAATGACAACGAGGCGAAAGTAAAATTGACTAAGAAGGAAGAGGAGAGAAAAATGCACGATTCTGTAATTTAAGTGCTAAATACATGTCTTTTGATTACTTCTTTTAAATGAAATTAAATCTGTGAGGAATTCGGAATCCATTTTGCACTCTTTGATCTCTATTTGTTTTTCCAGCTAGGTATTTTGAACTCCACTCGGCGGCACAAACCCGAGCTGGGACCCAAGGCAAATATCGTCGAAACACCCTTTTGCAATGTCAGGAGACCCGAGAACAGGAGGCAAGGCTGATGCAAGAAGCCAAAGCACTGCCTCCCTGCCCCGCGCCTCGCCGCGCCGCCCCGGGCCCGGCCCTGGCCCTGGCCCCGGCCCCGGCCCTCGGCCCCGCCGCCACGGCAGCCCCGCGCCAGGGCCGCGCAATGTTCGCACATGTGCGCGGGCACTCCGCACCGCGCGGCCAGCGGCTGTGGGAGCCCACGAAGCGCCGGGCACCGCTTCTCCCCCCCTACGCCCCGCTGCAGCACTGCACGCACACACACGTGTGTGAGCTGCAGGCACGCACCCGGACCCGGTGCCAGCAGCGAGGCGGCACCGCACCGGGCAGGTGGGAGGCAAGAGAGGCGGGGGAGGAAAAAAAAAGAGGGGGGGGACGGGAGGCAGGGGAGCTGGGAACAAAATATAAAAGGAGACAATTTTTAAAAAAAAAAAAAAAAGGGAGGGGGAGGGCGAAAAAAAAAAAAGGGGAGGGGGCGGGGGAAGTATTTGCCGCCGCAGTCCCCGTACCCTAACCCCCCGCCCCTGTTCGCGGGACAGAGAGCCGCCAGTGCTGGTCCCCGCCGCTTACCTCCGCGCTCTGCAGATAGAGCAGCGCCGCCAGCCCCCAGTGGATCCAAGTGAGGAGAAAGTTCATGGTTGCCGGCGCACGCTGCGGAACGGGGCCCGCCGCGCTCCGCCTCACCGCCGCCGCCCCGCCGCCGCCGCCCCGCCGCGCTCTCGCCTGCGCCTCCTCCGTGCCCGCCGCCGCTTCCTGGGGTGCCGCCGGCCGGGCGCTGTTGGGCACTCTGGCGAAAGGAGGTTTCCTCTTCGGGGTCTCCTGTTTCACCCCTCCATAAGGCCGGCGTTCTGCCGGACCCCGCTGCTGTTTTCGGTGGGCGCTCCGCCGGGCCGAGCGCAGGCTCCGCAGCCGCCCCGCTGCCGCTCGGCCCCCGCCGCCGGGCAGTCCGAGCTCCACAGCGGCGCCCGTCCGCGGCCGCTCTCCCCGCGCCGGGGCAGGCAGGCAGGCACCCGTGCCGCCCTCGCTCGGTTTCGCGCACTCACGCCAAAGTTTGCGCGTAAAGTTTCAATGCATCTCTCTTCCTGCGCCTCCTCTTCGCGGCGGCTGCCTCAAGTGGCTCCCCGAGCCGGGGTCGCCTCCCTGGGGGAAATGGACTGATCCCGCCGCCGCCGCTCGGCTCGACCCCTGTCCGCAAGTCGGGGTTGTGGTGGCGGAGGGGAGGAACAGAGCGCTTTCCTCTTGCTCTCTCTGTCTCTGCCTCCCTCTCCCTCTCTCTGTCCACCGCTTAAAAAAAGGAGAAAAAAAAACCCAGAATATTTTTTTTAAACGGAAAAAAATCCAAACTGGCTAGGGAGGGAGGGAACTGGGGCGGGGGGAGGCTCTGCAGGAAAGGGAAGAAAAAAAAATCCCAGCGGATCAAAGTATAGGTGGGGAAAAAATAAATTAAACGAAAGGATAAAGCCAGGCGGCAAGCCCACAGCAGGTCCCGGTGCCCGGGGAAGGCTGCTCCCGCGGCGTGCTGTCCTCCGCCGGCGCGACGTGCGCTTCTGGCCCCGGCGCGGCGGTGGCCCCGCTTCGCGCTCTCCAGCGGCGGCTCCGCGTAGCGTCCGCTCTACCGCCCGCTCGCCGGCGCTCTGCAACTGCTCGGCGCGGCCGCGGGGAGAGACGCTCCGGCGAAGTCCCACCCTCCCCGGCGATTCCCCTCCCTCCTCCCCTCCCATCCCTTTCTGCGTTCGGCCACGGAGGTAAAGGGGTCCGCGCCCCCTCCGTCGTCCTTCCCGGATGCCCCACGCGCGACCGCAGCTCCCCTAGGCTCGCAAATGTCGCCTTCAGCTTCCCGGTCCTTCCTTTCCTCTAGCCGCCCCAAGGGCCGTGCCTCCTCCACCCTTTCTGCCTCGTTGATGGATGCGCGTTCAGGTCAAAATTCACCTTGCCCGTGGGAATTGCTCCAAAGTCCAAGGGAACCATTTAGGAGGAGGGGGCAGCAGGAGACAAACTGCGATCACAGTCATCATCCGCCTGCCCCTCCTCCCCCCCTCAAAAAAAAAAAAAGGCCTTTGCTTTTCAGGTACAGTGATTTCTTAGCACTTCGTGCTAAACAAACAAACAAAACAAAACAAAAAGGGGGGGGAGGGTTGTGACCCTCACTTGGGATTTATTTCTCTTTACCCAGTGCAAACCCCCCGTTGGCTTCAGGGGCCCTGCCCACACTGGCTGGCTCAGAATGCAGAAGGGAGTCGTGCTCAAGGGGTGAAGATTCTGCTAGACATACCCCATCCTGCTTTCTGGGAAGGTATTTTGTCGAGCAAAAAGACAGCTTTGTTTCACTAAGGTTACCACAGACATCTATTCCCCAGCTGAGCTTCTACCAGGCACAGGATTTGCTCTTACAGGATATATAGTGACAATATGCATGTGTCATCATACATAAAATATCTCTCTTGCTATTGTCCTTCCAGAACCCTGCGTGGTGGATGGCGTAGAAGTCCAGGCTGGCTGGGCTGGAGGAAGGGGGAAAAGACACCAAGGAAAGAAAAGGCCATATTATGATTCGAAAGCAGGTATTCCAGTACTGTGCCACAGGCTCCTATTGATACAGGCGAAGCCTTTGCTCTACAGAGGCACCTGCTGGCTGAGGGAAACACATGAAACAAAAAGAAAATAAACCCCTTTGCTTTAGGTAGATCTTAGACCTGAGCTTCTCTTTGTTTTATTTTTCACAGATTCTGTGTCACCCCTTGGTGCAGCACACGAGGATGCTACCCGGATCACACCGATCGCGAGCAGGAGTGGGTGGTGAGTAACAGGTCTGTCTGAGCAAAGAGTTACTCTGGTTCCCATCCAGCCCCTTCATTACCCCAACTGCCAGCCGGCCCCTTCGTTACCCCGGCTGTGGGATTGCACCCCTCAACCTCAGTATCAATGGCCTTTCTTCTGGGCAAGGGGAGAAATCCGGCCTAGTGAAAAGCCTGGAAGAAAATACAATCCCTTTCCCCTCAGGGATCACATTTCTGCAGAGGAGTGGTGGGTGTTGTTCAAACATTGCAAAAGGATACTCTCAGTTTATCTAAAAAACAAACCAACCAACCAAACAAAAACCCAAATGAAAAACCCAAACTAACTGTTGCAGGGGGGTTCTGAAGAAATAAATATTCATCCAAACTAACAGGAGTTTTTCATATCCAGAATGCAATCACCAAAAATGTCCTTCAAACAACAGGGAGACTTGGTATTTCAAGGGTAGTTCACTAACCGAAGGTAAAGCCAAACTGCAGGTCCCAGAGGTAGGAACTGCCGCTGACTCTGTCACAGTTGACTGTGAACAGGTCCCTCCTTACGCCAGCCTCTACACAAGCAGATAACTCAGTCCTCCTTTTCTCTTTATTTAGTGGAAAGCCCCAAGTGCCATTTTCTTCCTGCTAGCCGAGCATTTTATGAATGAAAGTTGTTCTGCTGCAAATCTCTTGCAATTCTAACACTCCTCTTGCACGGACAAAATCCCCCTGGCTGCTGCACTGCTGAAAGTCCTCCACAGAAATCTCCCAGAAAAGACTAAATCCGTGAGTGGCAAGGGGTAGCCTTATCCCCTTAAAGCTACAATGTACTGTAAATAATGTACAGAACTCAGCTTCTAAACTTACTGCTACGGGATTGCTCATCTCATCTTACATTTCATTTGGACCCTGTGATCTTTTCACCTGCCAACATCCTGTTACCAGGAGAGCAGTGTATGTGAAGCTTGTGCAAATGGTCATGTACTTACCTGATTTCTGACTCGTTCCAGCAAGGAATGCCTTCCATGTTAACGTTATGCTGACACTGCTGCAGAATCTGCAGTGTTCGTGCTCAGCACTGCTCACCAAAAAAAGCAAATCAATGTGTGTCCTGGCCACGCTGCTTTGTTAGCCTTGTTACATTTTCCATGTCAATGGCTCCTGAGACAGAAAGAAAGGTGGCATCAGCAGGCAGGATTTTAAATATGGAATACCTGAAAGAACCAGCTCCATGTTTAGACACTTGAAGATGTGTGATTTACAAAGAGGCTGGGTGATGACTTTTTTGGAGTTGAGAACTTTGAAGAACTATACCATAATTTAGGACTTCATCTTGCATAATGCATTCAGTGGAAGCTTTGGAACTGACTTCAAAGGACACAGGATCAAGCCTTCATTTAGGGTCTCAAAATACAAAATTAGGAGCCTGAATTTAGGCTTTTTTTTTTTTTTTTTTTTTTGATACACTGACCCATGTTAATAACACCCTTTGTCCAATCCCTCTCTTTGACCTGAAAAAAAGAGGAATGTCAGTAACTTTACTGACTCACCTAAAGGAACCTGAGGCTGACGAGGGAGAAATGTAAGTAACACATTCCCCACACTTTGTTTGTTTTTTTTCTCCGCTCTCTCAGATCCCCCAAAATAACAGCTGGAGCAGTGTTAGCAGAGGAGCTCAAGCCCACTTTGAAACTGGAACAGGAACTGTGAGAAATGTGGATGTTAAAACCCAAATGAAACAAACCACTATTTTCTTAGAATTCCATCTTGTGGGCAAGTCTGGGGGGAATCTGGATCTGCATAATCTAAATTAGGAGAGAAGTCAGGGAAACAAAGAGTAATTCTAAACATTTTTGTGCCAGAGCTGTTTCTTAACACACAGCTCGCTCTGATTTCAAATGCAGTCCCTCAGTGCTAAGCCTGGAGAACAGCATGAGGAAAATCAATGTCTTGATGTGGCCATCTAGCAAATGTGACAAAAAGGCTTTTGAGAACTGCAGCCAGGTGAAGAGATCCTAAATGTCCTGAGGCATTTCAGTTGTTTCCTTCCCTGTGAGAAATCACAGGGACACAAGATGCAAAAAGCAAGCTATAACCATATCAGCTGCAGTATGGTCACAAAACAGTGACTCCATTAACCGCATGATCCTTATTACAGTGATTATTTTTGTGTTGGTTGGACTAACAGGGAAGGGAGCAGCTGCAGGTATAACAAAAGGGTGCTCCTCTGAGCTGCTTTGCCAACACTCCCTCTGCTGTAGTTTAAATAGAATACAAGCAGCGGGCAAGGGCAGCGCTAGGCTTGTAGGCTTGTATTTGCAAGCATTAGAGATGCCCATGCACCACCCACTGGTAGTTTCACTTGCCTCCATCAGTCAGGACTTTGTCCAAAGTTGTTCATCTCCTGGAAAGAGAGAAAAAAAGCTCACAAACGCACAGCACTGTCACTCACTGTCCTTCTGGATGCTTCTCCCACAGTCAATAATTATAGCAGGTTATAAGGAGTTACTCCCCTTTCCTTACTCTCCATCCCGATTTCCCTGTCTCTCACTGGGTCTTTGTATGATCCTTTTGCAGAAAGCTGCAGAGTCAAGTGAGTGGAGTCGGCAGGATAGGTTCTCAGCCATCAGTATGCTTGTTTTTATGTCTACAGAGAGATCAGCAGACTCAAACAACTCTTTTCCTGCTAGAACTACATGTAGCATCAGCCTACGGGTACAGACATCTTGACCCTGACCTAAAGGCTGCCAGCTAATAGAGCTAATATACACATATGCTTGTTGTGATAGTACTTTACACTTACATCACAGTCCCTAGAGAAGCATCTGATGGGGTAGCCTTAAGTATTAAATAATTTCCTGGAGGGGAGAATTCATTTGGGTTCATTTATTGTCATTTGTTCTGGAGCTCATATTTTACACATGGGAAGTGGGTGTTATTCATGGCTGTGTGTCTGAGAACCAAAGCTGATCTGTTGTTTGAGGTTGATCACTTGATGTCTGTCCCAAGTGCTGGACACATAGTGAGGAAGGAATAACTTGGTCTCAGATTTTGACATTTTGGTAATTACCAAACCAAAATAAAGCTAAACTCAAGCATGCCTGTCCCTCCCCTGCAAATCAAGGGTCATTAGCAATATCACCTTGAACAACAAATAAATCTATGCAAATCAGAATCACATCAATGGTACATACAGTTAGGACAGTAACAGCGATATGCTGGATGGTCAGCATGTGCAATCCTCTGCACATGAAACTTCAGTCCACAGAACCCACAAAGCATCTATTCTGCGTGCCTTGGGTCACAAAGTCCCTCACAACACCACACTTCAGAGCTGTAGAAAAGGCCAAATACCACAAACCTAATGTACCACAGAAAAAGAGTGCAAACCTCTCTCCAAGCCCCAGCAGTGGCAGGCTGTGGTTTGCACCTGTGCCCCACATGACTACCAGAATTTGTCAGCACCAAACATGAAGGTAGCAAAGCCCAACCAGTAGTGTCTATCTGATCAAGGAAAACTCCCTCCTGACCACAGATCTGACAGTCAAATGAAATGCTGGGGATACAGAGACAGGATCACAGCTATGCCTTGTCACAAATCATGGCCACAAGCTATTTTTTCTGTCCACTCACTCACCAGTGCTCCCCTAGAAGGAAGAAGCTGCAGCAGAAAACCACAAGCCTCCTTCAAAGGGTGCAGAAACCCTTTGTGCCTCCTTTCAAAGTCTATGGGATTATTGCCACACAGGCATGTTGCCAGCCAGCACTGACCCAACCTTCTCTCAGATCTTCTTGGTGAGCATCAAAGCTCATTCTGTAATGAAAGAGGGAGATTTGGCAGCCATGACTTCTTCAGAGTGAAAAGCTGGGTAGCAGCATTTGTGGTTCTCCATCCTAAGTTATCAGAGTGATGTGGAATGTATATACACTGAAACAATGCCTATGGCTCTTCCCCAGCAATTAGGGTCTGAGGTAGGGAACCTCCTCATCCCCAAACATCACTTCCTCACAGATGATTCTAGACCTCCTCGCACCATTTCCTCCTCCCACCACCTCTCCCACAAGCAACTTGTGATCATCCCAGACTCACCTCCACAAATGACCTGGAGCCCAAACCCTTCAGGAAATCCTGCCCACTCAACTGTGCAGGCTATAAACCTCAAGCAAAGGATGCTCCAATCAAATCTACAACTGGATGTCAGTTAAATATTCTGATCCTTACGCTGGATTTTTATCTGATGTGTAAACCACAAACCATACATGCAATCATAAAGCTCCAATCTCAGGGTTGTATTAATGGCTGGCTTTACCCTCTGAAAGCATGCCCCTTTTTTTAAATGTATAACAGACTCCAACAAATTGGTTTGGATAAATGAAATTTTGCTAACTCTTTTGAATCCCAGCTTACACAAGACAGTATTTCATCAGGACTTTATGTAAAGCAGATTGAATACAGTTCAGTGGGCAGTTTCATGAGAGCACATTTGGTTTCTCAAAGCAAGGGAGTTTTCTTAAGTTCCTTCTGTCTCTGGACTTTGCAGATGCCCACACACTCTAGTGGCTGTCTGCCTAGAGCCACATCTTCACGCCCCCAAAATGACTCAGTAATAGTCCAGATAACGAAAGCTGAAAAGAAGGGCAAATAGGCTGTTAGACTGTTCCTAAGTTCTCCAGCTCTCGGGCTCCTGGAGTGGTACTTCCCATCACTGGAACTGAATGCAGCCCATGCAGCATTAAGAACAGGATTTGAAAGAGAGCCTTCCTCATCCTTGGCCAAGCTCATCAGCCTCCTCCTTGCTAATTATCATTTCCCAAACTCATTTTCCTCTCAGCATTTGAAAATCAACTTCTTAGGGCAAATCTTGGAGGAAGGAACTTTGGTCCACACAGCGTCAGCTTGAGGCAACACTTCACTAGTGTCAGTTCAGGGAAAACTTCAAACACCAGTAGAGTAAAGCACAACCAGGGCTTAAGATGCCCAAGATGTCAAAAATTCTCCTTTCTTTCAAACACAATATTCATAAATAAAGCCACTTTTGAAGAAGATTGGCAACATCTGGATTGGGTAATAGTTTTTTTTCTTGATGTCACCAATTCACAGAAAGGTCAATATTAAAAGCCCAGATGATTTAAACCCAAAACCAACAACAACAAATAAAACATGTAGGGGCATCTACTTATACAACTTCCATCTGTCAACAAAATTAAAGTTCAAACATATGATCAGTTTCATCATTTCCAGCATTTTTTCTGCCTATCTAAAAAGAAGTGTTTGTTTGTTTTGTTTTGTTTTGTTTTTTTTCTGGAATAAGCTCTAGGGCAAAGAGTTTAGCTTCTGACATCTGTAACTGGATAGAGATGTTGCTTTCCATTTTTGTCTGTATCCCCATGTATCTTATTTTTTCTCCTCAAGGAGCAATAGTAACTCTTCCGAAGGACAGAGAAAGGGATGTGAGTTTCCAAATCACCATTAAATCTAACATATTATCTCTATCCTGCTGGGGATATATATATATCTATCTATCTATCTATCTATCTATCTATATATATATATATATATATATATTGCAGGTTTAGTCCATCCTTTTCACAAGAGTTACATGGACTAGCATCCACTCATACTGTGTGTCTCTCATTTTGCAGGGCAGCACAGGGCCATCAGAGCAGTGCTCCAGACCCGCACAGGACAGCATCCACTTACCATTACAATGTGAGGCAGCAGCAACCAGAAGGAGCAAGCTGTGTCCCTGCTAAGGGAAAATGTATGGTGTTGGCTTAAAAAAAGAACTTGCTATGGAGTACCTAGCAGTTTGTTTTCCCTGAAAATGAGCCATGGATAAAGTGAGCCATGGATAGTCCATGAACAGAGCCACCAGTTTGCAAACACAAGAGAGAGAGGCTGACCTGGAATAAAGCTTCTCTTACCCTCCTGCCCATTCAAAATGTCTTTATGGCACAGCTGCATCTATGTGCTATTATTTTTTTGAGGGGCTGGTTCAAATGTGTCCCAGTTGCCATACTCAGTGCTTGTGCCAGGGCTTGACAGGACATCTATTCTCTGAGCAACATCCCCAGTACATGTCACTGGCTGGAGACCAGAGCTGTCAGCAAAACAGCTTTTGCTTCACTCAACATCAGCCCATTTAGGCGAAATAACATGAGCTGAATCCCGTTTTCAAAGAAAATGATTGCACAAACCCCCCATGCTATCTGTGAAAACAAATAATTAAGCAAACAAAGCCAGGCAGCAAACTCAGTGCAAGAATAAGTGTGCTTCATGCAGAGCCACGACTGGCTAGCTAGTCCTGCTCTGCAGATCAGCAGTCCCATCTCTGATATTTCTGCTCACCCTCCTCTTTGCACAGTGAACCATTTCACTGCATTTCATTTGGGGAATTTGCCTTGATCCTTTGTGGTACTCTGCTGAGGGACCCTGCAATGGCAAACAGCTCCCACTGCAAAGCTCTGCTGAAGCAGCATTTGCACCTGTGAGGCAGCTGGCCTTTTCTATTTGAAGAGACGTTGGCTATGCTTATTCATTCTACACTACAGTTCTTTCACTCATGAACACATCTGCTGTGCTTGTATCAGTGTTCCTGCCCTGCCTGGGACTGAGAAGTCCGGGCATGTGAGGCTGATTCAGGCAGAGTGCACAGCAAGGAGATGATGCAGAGGCTGCCAGAGGAGGTGCTGGTGGAAAGTCTATAGCCATTCGCCCAGGGGATCATGCCTGGAGGATTCCAGAGGAAGGGAACAACCCATCAGTTTGAAATGTAACAGAGCACTTCTGACATGCTGGACATGTTGAGAAGGCCAAAGGCTACAACCTTGGAAAATGAAGCAGTTGCCAGAAGAGCTGTCTTCTTTGGTAACATACAACCTTGAGCCAGGTGCAGGCCATGTGCAGGCTGGCTTCAGTGCTGCACAGCATCCTTATGGCTCAGATATCTGCAGCTGGTGCCTGGGGGCTTGGGGCTTATGCCAGGTTTTGGTCAGAAGTACTTGCCTTTCCCTTTGCTCTGGACTGAGCAGTGGGAATGGAGAAGCTCCATCAGCTAGCACTGATTTCATTTGGTTAAATGTTTGGTATATTAGCATGAGTCAAGACTCATTAAGCAATAGCTGAAGTTGCTTGAGCCAGCTGTTTTTTTCTCCAACAGGGGGAGGACTGGGAGGATCGTGATGACTTCTCTTCAGCATCCCACCTGTAGGTATCTGGCTGAAGGTCTCTGAAGGGGTCATCACTGAGATAGGCCCCTGATACAGAAGCAACCTCCTGACCAGATGTGGCCAGGTAGCAGAAATCAGATGAGAATTAGGATGTGGGCCACTTAGAGGTCGCTGTATGCTGAAGGACAGAAGTTAGCTGAAGACACCTAAGTGCACAGCTGGAGTTAGCCAGAACACCAACTGCACCATCTTACAGAAGATGGCCTGTGCTCTGTCATTTCAGGAACCCTGAGGACAGTCACCTGCTGACAAATGGCACAAAAATATCCAGGGCAGCGTATTGCCAGCTGCTCCTTCCCAGAAACACCAAAGGGTGTCCAACTCCAAAGCACTGCAGGATTAAGTGCAAAACAGCATTCCAGGGCACCTGGGACTAGGGCACATGGGAGAGACTTCATTGCTCTCTACAAGTCCTTGAAGGAAGTTGAAATAAGGCAGGGGTTGCTCTCTTCTACCTAGTAGCAGGTGATAGAACAAGATGAAATGGACTGAAATTGTGCCAGAGAAGTTTTAGATTGGATACCAGGGAAAAATTCTTTGTGGAAATAGTGGTCAGGTCTTGGGACAGGCTGCCCAGGGAGGCGATGGAGTCACTCTTCCTGGAGGTGTCCAGCAAATGTGTGGGCATGGCACTCGGGACATGGTTTAGTTGCCATGCTGATCTTAGGTTGACAGTCAGACTCAATGATCTTAGAGGGGTTTTCCAACAGAAACAACTCTATGATTCTATGACACTTTACTCTGACCAGCACTAGTAGCACCTGAGCTAATGCAGAAGCTGATCCCACAGGAGCTAGCACATGTCTGCAGGCAGAAAACAGGCAGAATAGCAGGGGATACAGTGGACCTTCCAAAACCCTTTCGTTTGGTGGAAACTGATTCCCTCTTGGTATTCTGTGCTAGATGCAGGCTACTAACTACAGCACTAAGAATGAATTATTGATTAGTCAAATGAGCGTGACTCAGTGTGATCTGTTAGGGGCAAACAGGATAAAGTCCAAGCAGCTAATGTACACACCTGGAGTTTAAAAACTAAATGAGCTGGGAGAGGAATGCAAACAGAAGACACTGAACTGCTGGGAAACAATATTTTAATTGGTGCTGAAATATCACAATCAAGAAGGAAGGCTGGCTTTGGGGGGGAAATAAGTTACTGTCATAACTAAATACACAGGTGCTGGTCTCTCTGTATGGACTTCTGTGTCTGTAGATATGAGGAGCAAAGAGAGAAGCCCGTAGCAATAATTCATAAGACTGATAATTTCGTGGATTGCAGCTGTAGAAAGTTGGTAGGGGGAGCAGAAGGACAGGAAGGTATCTGTGGACAGGAGATTGAAGGGAAGTAAGATAGACCTTTCCAATGCAAAGTAAAACCAACCAAAATAGGAACCACTCTAACCCATTTCTATGCGGATGTAGTGGTGAAATAATTATCCAGTAATGATACAGAAAACAACTGTAGCCAAAAAATACAACTGTTGCAGGGTCTGGGCAGTGATGAGGTAGATTTCCTTCCCAACAGGGACTGTGGAGTCTATAAAAAATGCAGCAGAAGTGTCAGGAATTTGAAGGTGGCAATTTAGATGGAATGCACCAGAACCACACTGCAAAGCACTGAAAAGAGCTGCCTGGAAAAGACTCTTGGGGACTTTGGTAAGTTTTGAGAGGTCTGATAGGCCTAGAAGCACAGTGGCATTGCACCAGTACTACAACGAGTAAATAAGGAAGCAAGCTAAGCAGAGACCTGGTGGAGCCTCCATTCCTGAGCTTTCCAATTAGGAAGAATGAATTAAAGGGGGCAGCATAATTTGAATCAGTGAGCCTAGGCAGGTAGAAAATGGACCTGGTTAGACTAAAGACAGCTTGACAGAGCTCCAACTTCTTCAGGCCATCTTTGTTCATGCCACAGGATGACCCAAACTAAGCATCAATCTTATTAAGTGGATTAAAAAGTGAAGAATTACCATTCGGCAGGCTGCACCTTGGGCCCAGCTCCTTCAAACCCAGCTCCTAAAAGCTATAATAAATTACTCCTGTTGGAGTCTGAAGATGGTGCGAGGATGGAACTACGAAGCAACAAAGAGGAGCTGGTGCTGGTGCGGCAAAACACCGATTGGCAGAGCTTGTGCAAACACCATGTGCTCTAGTGCAGAAATGTATGATTCCCAGCTGTGGAAGAAAGGAAAAGACTTCCCACCAGAAGGGGATTTTTACCCAAGTGAGTCAGAAATCTGGAGATAACTTGGAAGTCATGGAAGTGTCCTCCCGGCTGAAATACGCTGTCAAGGTTAGCAAGATCCTGCGCCTCAAAACAGGAAATACTACACAGCAAAAGGGAGATTGCAGTATCCCAGCTTTCAGCAGCAAGGCAACTGCTGCTGGGATCACTGCATGGGCAGGGAGGAGCCAGAAGGGTGCTGAGAAGAGCCAGAGGATGACTGCAGCACTGGAAAAGATGCCATGGATTAGAGCTGCCAGGACACAGGCTGTTTGTTGGATGAAAGCGAAGGGCATGGGCAATTTGGTCATGGCATGTAAGAGCCTCACACTGGAGACAGCAGTGCAACAGCAGAGGGTTCCTTTTGGTTTAGCAGTGACAAATATTAGGAGCCCCAGTGGAGGGGAGTGGTGCAGGGTAATCTAGGAGATAGAAATAAGGCAAAAACGCAACTGAGGATCATTACCAGAAGCTCAGGGGGGGTCCTGAAAACTGGAAATCTTTCAACCACTTACAGAAAAGGGCCTGGATGTTTCTCCTGGATCCAAACAGGGCTGAACTCAGGAAGAGCCTTTGGCCCAGTGACGCAGAGCAGACGAGATGGCTGCTGCAGCCCCGTTAGCCCTACGTCTCTGAGTCCTTGCTAAGAGCTGGTGGGGTCTGCGGGTGTGTTTGCTGCTTGCTTTCATGGCAGGGGGGGCTCACACCTCCCTGGGGAAGGAGCTCCCATCTCCTGCACAAGCACTCAAACGCTTGGCCCATGTTTGGCCTGGGGGTTGGTTTTTCATAGACTCATAGAATGGTCTGGGCCAGAAGGGACATCCCCACTAGACCAGGGCCCCGTCGAGCCTCACCTTGAACGTCTCCAGGAAGGTGCCTCAACCTCCTCCCTGGGCAACTGCTCCAGTGCTCCAGCACGCTCACAGCAGAGAACCTGTTCCTAACATCCAATCTCCATCTGCTCTTCCCCTTCTAGTGAGGCAACCCCAACGGCATTTTCCTGCCGGCCACACTCCCCCCTGCTGGCGGCAGGCTGCAGCCCGGTCTGTTTCTGGTGCTTTCTGGAGGTGAGATAGGGAGGAAGGTGCTGGCGGCACACACCTGCTCCCGTGCCTGCAGGAGCACCAATTACCCAGCCCTTGCCCATGGGTTTCGACAGGGCATGAGTTTCAGCCCGGCCAAGGGGAGCAGGGAAGAATCCAAGGCCTGTGCAAACAGAGTTACCTAAGCCAAGGGAGCCTTGGCCTGCATACGCCGCTGCAGGAAAGACTCAGCGGCGCCCAGGAGCTGCAGAGGGCTGCTGGACAGGTGTGTGAACAGGAATGGCATTGGCTGTAGCACTGCCTGCGTTGTACACAGAATCACACAGAATTAACCAGGGTGGAAAAGACCTCCAGGATCATGGAGTCCTACCTATCAGTGACCCTTCCAGTTAACTAAACCATGGCACTGTGCGCCTCATCCAGCCCCCTCCTGCTGACTCCACCAGCTCCCCGGGCAGCCCGTTCCAGTGGGCAATCACTCTCTCTGTGAAGAATCTCTCCCTGATGTCCAGCCTAAGCCTGCCCTGGCGCAGTTTGAGACGGTGTCCTCTCGTTCTGGCACTGGGTGCCTGGCAGAAGAGACCAACCCCCATGGCTCCTGGCTGGAACTGGAGGCTCAAAGCTGTTACCTGACAGTGCGGTCATAACCCCAGCAGAAATAGATTGCTAAAAATTAACTTGTTAGTGTTGTTGTTGTTGTTAGTAAGAGGGCAGCTATGGCAGCACTAAGGCAAAGGAATGGCCTGTCCCCCCTTGCCAATCGTGCTCTGAAGCCAGGATCTTCCTGCTGAAGATAGGGATTAAGGAGAAAAATGAGTGAAGATTTCCGTTTCTGAGCTAGCTGGTAATAATTAACATGTGGCTAATGGAGGGCCATGCTAGCTGGGCTTCCCAGGGAATCTCCTCTAGCTGCGAGAAGATGGAAAAATTCCAGAGTGAAATGCAACTGGCCTTGCACCTCATATTTCTTGTGCTCCCTCGATCCCATCAGGCCATTAGAAGGCCTGACCCCGAGCATGCTAAAGCTACTTGGAGCATTTTCCTTGTGTGTAGAAGGCTTTGGGGCAAGGCTGCTAAGTCCCAAAGAAGAAAACTGGGATTATACTCCTGCTGGGGAGAGCTGAAGCTCAAGAAGCCTGTGGGATACCTCCATCTCTCTGGCAGTATTCTTCTGCCAAACTAAGCCTGTCATCTCTTGCCGAAGCTCCCCCTCTACCCCAAGCCACTCTCTCTTTCAGAAGCTGGTTCATCAGGGAAAATATGGACCAAGATTTTGTAGAGAAGGACTCCAGTATGCCTACCAACAGGCCAGTGTGTGGTCTGATCCACAGGCTACACACCACCACAAACCACTCTGGATAACAAGGGAGCACAGACCTCGTTGGAACAGGGACAGAATGACCCCACTAGTGATAAGTCAGATTTTTTGTGCACCCCTGGTCTAGCTGGTAAGGAATCCAGCACAGGCAGGACACTTCTCTCACTGTTAGCCTATATGACACTATGAGTTTCCAAGCAGGGAAGCAAAGAGCAACTTCTCCCAACAACTGTGATTAGACACATTTATATACAAAGAGTAAAAAATGCCATCAGTTTGTGCTGCTATCACTGTTTACTATTGCATATGCAGCAGGACTAGCTCAAGATAGTGCAAGAAAAATAGCTGCAAAGCCATACAAACACAAAGATTCTAGGATATTTATGAGACAAGATAGCACAGCGAGGAAGGACAGATAAGGTGGTGTAGGAAGAAAAGAAAGGAAAATCAGACATTTTGCCCAAGGCAGTTGAGAGATTGAGGAAGATACAGATTTGAATGAGAAAGTTTTAAACATCAGATGTTCTCCAAAGAACGTTTGTGGTTTTCCTTTCCTTCATAAACACAAAGCGCAGCACAAACGGGGGGAGAGGAAACCCCCACTGAGATCTTAGTTCACATTAACAGCATTTTAGGAAGAAGGTCTCACTCCATGCAGCTCCTTGCAGCTCTGTACAGGCAAAGAGCCGCATGGGAAAGGGGAGTGAAAGACCATTAGTAATCACACCCCCAATCTCCTGCGATTACCATCCAATCACCAAACAAAAAGTCTTCACCATTTGCTGTAACCGCAACTCCATTGTCTTTGCTCCCAAGTACCTCGGCTCACAGTTACAGAACCGCTCATGCAGGACGTCAGGTTATAATTCTGAGAGCTGGTGGAGACAAAGAGAAAGTCCACCAGGGAAAGATAAATATTGTTCTATAAAGATCACCAACCAAATCTACTCAAATTCCAGAAGATAAGAATCGTTAATAATTTCCTGCTCAGAGTGGTCAGCCCTGGCCTCTCCTGCAACCTCTTGTTCCCATGAAGATAACAGTTTTGAATAATATTTTTTTTTTTAATAAAGGGAAAAAAATTACCCCAAACTAAAGCAGTTTTCCCCTGAGTAAAACTTAAGTCCCTAATTTAGCCAATGTTGGCCTTAGGCCATCGCAACTCTTTCTTCTCTTGGGGGTTTGTATGGTGCATTTGGAGAACTGCAGCTGAAGTTGAAATGCTCAAGCACTTTACTTTAAGCAGAACACAGTTTATGTCCACCTCCAAAAGGCATAAGCATTCCAGTAAATAAAAGCTATCCATTCATCTTACCAGGCTGCAGCCTCTATCAACTGTCCCCGGAGAACAAATAACAATAAGTAAATTTTGCCGTGGATTCTGTCTTTTAGGAGCTGGTGAAACGCTTTGAGTGTAACTCTGCAGAGTCACTCTCTGGAATTGTTAGCTGCCAGTGGACTCCAGTGAGTTCAGACTCCCTCACACACTCCAATAGCTGAAAGTTTACAACCCTGGTGTTATTTTCAGGCCTTTCCAAGGCCGTTTTGGTTTGGTAATGCATTCTCTTCTGTTAGAGAAAATGCTTTGCAGGAGCTGATTTCTGGCTCTTCGGACGTTGCAAGATCCCCACAGCAAAGCAGCTGCAGAAGTGATTTGCCTCCTAAGAAGAACTGTAAAGTGCATCACTGGAAAGGGAAAACAGGACCAGTTGTTACTACAACAGCATCGCAACGTGGTCTGCAAAATGTCTTGTGGCTGTGACCACTCCTTAGGGCAGAGCTGAGCTCCCTGCGTCTGCCTTGTGTTGCTTACTCTTGAAGCTCCCACTCAGGGCTTTTCCCTCCGTGCTATCCCCACAGGAGCCATCCAGCTGTGAGAGAGAAAACCAGTTCTGATCACCAGAAAAATGGCATTTGGCTTATTAGCATTCCCCAGAGAGCTCTGCTTGTGGGAGCCAGATGCAAAGGTAGGCTGGCATGGTGGGCACTGGAGGTCAGTAAGTTATCGCTTTATTTGTAAACAGGCGAACACTTCATCTGGAGTCAATAAGCCCATGGACTCCCAGGGGGGCATGTTCTGGAGTCAAAAGCAATAAATTCAGAAAGCTCTTGCTTGCAGAGAAGGGAAACTGGCAAAGAGCAGCAGCATAATCATATGTTACACTGTATATCTAGAGGCCTTTTGATCCCTGGATGCTTACAAATATTAAGGAGTCATGCTTCCCAAGCACCTTCTCCGAAGGTATCATTAGACCATTTTCCAGATGAGGAACCCCACAGGAGAGAGGTGATCCTTCCATAGCCACACGGAGCGTCTATGACACAGGCAACAGCAGAAACCAGACATTCTTGCTTCCCAGTCCTTTGTTTTTAATTATAGCAGCATTCTTCCTCTGGTACTTTATGCTGTATTTTACAGCAAGTCATACACCTATGCAGGTATGGTTTACTTCCCACCACTCACACTGACATTTCAGTCCCTACACCAAATTAGCTGTAACTGACTCCTTTATAGCAGAAAACTCAGTAATAACTACAGGCTGCAGTCACACAGAGAGCGTTCTTCACCCAGAATAGTAACTGCCTTTACAAGCAGCAGCAGGACACTGCACATTCAAGAGCAGATGCACCTTTAACGTTCCAGAGGAAACTTTTATCAGAAGAGGAAGAAAAATGAATCTATACATACAAGTGAATGTCAGCATAATGTTGTGCCATGCTGGCCTGGTTAAGTCCTGGGCTGCAGCAGGAGAAGTGTGGCCAGCAGATCAAGGGAGGTGACTCTCCCCCTCTAGTCTGCTCTGGTGAGACCCCACCTGGAGTACCACATCCAGTTCTGGAGCCCCTATTACAAGAAGGATGTGGAGATGCTGGAGCGTGTCCAGAGAAGGGCCACGAGGATGCTCAGAGGGGTGCAGCAGCTCTGCTGTGAGCACAGACTGAAAGAGTTGGGGCTGTGCAGTCTGCAGAAGAGGAGGCTCCGAGGTGACCTTCTTGTGGCCTTCCAGGATCTGAAAAGGGCTTACAAAAAAGCTGGGGAAGGACTTTTCAGGATATCAGGGAGTGACAGGACTGGGAGGAATGGAGCAAAGCTGGAGATGGGTAGGTTGAAGCTGGACATGAGGAGGAAATTTTTCACCATGAGAGTGGTGAAAGCCTGGACTGGGTTGCCCAGGGAGGTGGTTGAGGCTCCGTCCCTGGAGTGGTTTAAGGCCAGGCTGGATGAGGCTGTGGCCAGCCTGATCTAGGGTGGGGTGTTCCTGCCCATGGCAGGGGGGTTGGAACGAGATGATCCTTGTGGTCCCTTCCAACCCTGACTGATTCTATGATTCTGTGATTCTAAGTCCAGCAACTCTGTAGCTACAACATCTTGAGGCACTAAACTTAAAGAGACAGAATTCAGTGTCTCTGGGTTTGTTGAAAGATCAGAGGGAGAAGAGAAAGGCATGAAAAAAAAACCCTTCCTGTATTCTCGAGCCTGTGAGAAAGCAGCTCTTGGTAAACACCTTCGCTCTGAGGGAGCTGATAAAAGAAGCCACCTTGTTTGGTGACACATCACCTGGCACTGCTTTTTCGCTCCTGTGGTGGATAGGCAGGACAGGTGGCAGTGGATGACCCAACCCACAGCAGCTATTCTTTCCTCTAGAACACCACAGATTTTCTTTGCTTCCTCTTCTTCTTTTTTTTTTCATATTTTTCTTTTTATGAGGGTTTTTGGCTTTAATGTTTGTTGAGGCTTTTGTTTGGGGTAGTGGCATTTTGCTTGAGTGTTTTTGGTTGTTGTTTTAAAAGATACAGATTCTTTGCATATAACAGCTCGTGATACTTTGAAGCCAGGACACTATCACACAGCTGAGGCTAATAGGAGAACTTCATTTACATACAGGGCCAGCACTTACTAGCATATTTCTACAGACCATATCAAACCAATCAGATCCTCCTGTACCCACCAAATCCATAGGTAAGGGAGTGACACTGGCCTTTGCACTGATTCTGCACCTTACCAGCCCTGGAGTGGTGTAGGAATTCGATGACTTTATCACTTTCTCCCTAGCTTTCTCTTCAGCCCTGCTCTTCTCTGCTCTCACCTTTGATTTAGGTGTTTGCTCTTTCAAGACAACAAAGTAATTGCTCTGGATTTTACCAGGGGACGTTTTGCTGTTGGGATAAACCTGTCCAGATGTTGGCATTTACATCAGAGTTAGACGTCTAGACTGACTCTAACAGTCAGCAGCGAGAAACAGGCATTCTAGGGCATAGGTAATCTCATTTCAAAGTAGATGTTGAAAAGTGCTCAGATGAACCACGTCCTGGAAGCACCTATCTCTCCCCATTGACTGTAAAGATTGCCTGAAGCAGAGGTTCAAACATATACATCAAAAGTTCAGATAGATGAAAGTGAGTGGTCCTCAAAGTACCCTAATACAAAGGCAGCTCAATAGGCACTGGGCTTTGGGTTTTCTGCAGTGCTTGTGGTTTTCATGGTGTGATCCAGTAGGAACAGAAAATAAGAACAACTATTTTCTTGGAAGGAATCACAACCCTGTGCTACCTTTCTGGTGCTGGTATCCGCTCACATACCTGAAGACAGTTAGAGTAAGCCTCAGCTTCAAACCGGACAGCTCTGGTTCAAGTATTTCTGCTGCTATCGGTGGAGTCAGATTGCCCTGTCCCGGTCTGAGCCGGAGAAAGAATGACTTTACAGCAAACTCCACTCAAGGGCAGAGCTGCCTGCCTAGTGTCACCGAGAAAATGTCCCTAAGTGCAGTCTTTCACCATGCTGGTTCATGGCTCCCTAACGTGAGGCAAAATACTTCATCGTCTCTAGAGTTCTAGCAAGAAAATGCATCAACTCTGTTGCCTTCATGAGCAGTTTGCAACTTGTTACTAGTGAGACCTTGTCTCATTCACCTCACAACAGGCAGCTGTGCTCAGACTCCCTTGCCAAACCCCTCCCCCAGCTAACCATTCCTTCACCTTCTTCACACTGGAAGACAACAGACAACCACTTGTGCAGGTGCCTGTTTCTTCCCTTTCTTTAATAGCAGGGCTGACTCTTACTGTACTGAGATTTCTTTCCAAATCTAGCTAGGTTTGAGCAGTGGCAGCTTCTCAACGAAACTAGGCAGACACCAGTATCACCACACAGCTAAAAAGCCTGGCTTCTTGCGAGGACCTTTCTTCCCCCAAGGCAAATATTCCAAAGATGCCTGAGGAAAGAGGAAGGGGTCTTGTAGAGCTTGCTCTAAACTGCCAGCCTAAAAATGTGCAAGTGGGAGGTTTTGCTCTCTGAATGGCCTTCTACTCTCTGCTCTCCAAGCATTCAGTGCTGCTTTGCTTTAGCTGGTGTCAGAGGCCGAGTGAAGACCAACAAGCTACCCGCAATGCTGGTTGTTCTTTCCAGACAGTTTATCAGGAAGGTGTCATTTCCAAGCACTCCCTTTTGCTTGATGAACTAAGCTTGTTTTCCTCAGTTCTCCTCTTGTTCTCTACGAACACTTTCTGGCTGAAACATCTTTGTTTCTTAGAAGTTCATCAGCTCTCACCATCTGTTTCTCTCATGATGTCACCGCTCTCACTTTTGCCTCATCGCTATTTGCACAGCAGTCAGTCAGAACTGGATGCCTCGAATGTCTGACCCCCATGAGGAATTAAAACACAGAACAGAAAGGATATGGAAGGGGTGGGAAAGGATAATGGTAATCAAAACCAGGGAAAAACAGCTGCTCAGAGTCTCTGATTGTCTCTAAAGGCGATTCTTCTTCTAAGGTTCTGTATTATGGCATCATTTTTTACAATGGTTTAAAGTTGGTCTCTAAATAAAAGCTGTTTGAATGTATGGACTTTAAGAGGTAGGTGTTCAGTAATGTATTAATCATGTCTTTGAAAGGAGTGGTTTCTCTGCTTACTCAGACTTTTGTAAACTGAGTATCAAGAGAGAGAACTATTGACACTTCTTACAAGATAAGAAAAAGAGAAGAGCATGCTGGCATTTTGAAGTGAAGGATTAATTTAGTTTTCTTGATATTGGTGCTTGATAAACAGAAGGAAATAATACATTTGTTAACAATCACTCTCTAAATGTAGACATGAGACATCTGTTGGTTCTGAAGCATACATCAAAACTGAGGAAAACCTCGATGCAAAAACTCTGCTGTCTTTAGCTGAAAAAATCAGCAAGCCATTTCTTCATCCCATTTTTCTTTCTTGTCCTGAGCACAGAATGTCAACAAACAAATAAGGCCATAAACCCAGTTGTATTTTGTCTTGGCAGGGCACCTGTAGCATCTGCTTGCTCTTACACAAACCAGAGCTTTTTAGCCACTCTTTATTGCTTTCTGCAGCATCGAGGTGCTCTCGACATTCCAGGCAGGAGCTCTCCACTGCTTCTGGGGCTGTAACCGTGCCAGAAATATCACTGCAGAAAGGGACGCTTCCTTTCCATGCACCAGGAACAATATTTTCTACAGATCCCCAGCTTGCACAGGTTAGTGTGACCACAGGCCTCTTCCTCAGCCCCCTGTGGTGTCTATCATGATGAAAGCAATGGAAAGTGCTTTGTACACTAAACTTCCTGAAACTGACGGGAGGGCTCAGTGTGGCGTTCTGCAACCTGAGCGTCCATCTAAGCAGCCGTGGCCCTCATGAAGTCCCAGTGCCGCACATGCTGCGTATCTGTGCTAGCAATTACTGCAGAGGGGTGCAGCTGAGCCTGATCTCAACACAGCTGAAGCTCAGGCACTGCCAAGAACAGAGTGTGTTCAGTGCTGTTTCAAGAAGTATAGTTTGTCTTCATATTCAAGAGCTCTCCTTGCTCTCACCTCTCTTCAGTAAGAAAGTTCTGTCCCTCCTTGCTCACAGTGAAAATCACTTGCCTTAGTTTGGAACTTCATCTAAATAGACATTTCCCCCCTAGATCTTTGTCTATCATCATTGGGGTAGGTGCATCCCAAGGCATACATCCACACGTGTCCATCCAATAATTTCCAGGAGAAATATTTCCTCTGTACTTGATAATGAGACATCTCTCACTGTATGCCCAGTTCCATCTTCAGACTGCTTCACGAGCCTTTGATTTCCCATGATCACTCCCCTGGAAGAAGAATCCTTTTCTCTACATCTTATACTTGGAGAAGAACTTGGTGAGAAGATTCTTACCTGGATTATGTGTCTGCCTCATTAGTAGCATACCTATCTTGGGACAGCAGGATGACAGGGTTGTTCTGAACAGATGAGTTCTTTGTTTAGTGGGAGAGAAAAGCTGTGTTGGAACAATTTTTGTGCTTGGTGTTTGGCTACCACTAGGCGAGCAGTCTCCATAAAGTGATATTTGGGCTCATCTGATAAGGTGATCACTGTAAATACACGAACGGACGCTGCATAGTAACCATATCTCCTCCTGGTGACCCTTCCCAGGAGTCTAGTGTTTGTCTTGTACCATTTCAGGCAAGACACTCATCAGTGCCACCCTCTTTTTCAATCATTATGTGAGCATAACTGATCCTTTTCAGTAGTTATGGACAAACACACAGCTTCTGAGAGATGAATTGCAGAGGGCCTCAGTAACCTCCAGTTGTGTTGTCTATTTCCACATATGCACACTCAGATTCTCCTTTTCTACTTCCCTCTTTCCCTCATCCTTGTTTTCAGCTGCCTTTTCTTTTCCCCTCATCAGTGGGCCTGCAGCCGAATTCCCACTGGATCTGCAGCATGGGCAGTGAGGTCTGTATGCCTTAAAAAGAGAAACCTGGGGAGAAATCCTGAAGCCTCCTGAAGCCAAGCTGAAACATCAGAATTCTGCTCAGAAGACCAGCAGATCTGCAGCTGCAAAAATGATCCCTTGGCACCAAGCAAGATAAGCAGGAGATGTTGAAAGTTAGGCTGTCTGCCTAGAAGTCCTTTATACTAATCCCTGCCTCTGACTTTGAGGGTGACCTATAGGGAGACTCCATTTGCCTCTAGATGATTACAGAGTTTCGGGCGGAAAAGCAATGAAGACGTTGAGCGTTTCGTTTCTCTGCTTCACATAAATGGGCAATGACCCCCACTCACAGCTGAACTGACCCAATTGTCCCTCTCATTAAAAGAAACCAGAGTTCAGCATCTATTCTGGGAAATAGAGACGGGAGGGAAGGGAAGAAGGGGGAGACCTGTTTCCATGGTTTCAGGCTTTTTCTTTCTTTACATTGCTTCCCTCCTCTTCAGCAGCCAATTTCTCCCATTCAGGGGCTCGGGCCCCACTCTGCTTCCTGTGGCACAACAGGGTCTTTCACACCTTGTCAGGTACTTCACAGAGCAACGTGGCTGGAAGTGAGTGGTCTACTCCTGCTTGTGCTGGGGCAGATCCTGCCATGTGTTGCACCCCAACTTTCGTTTTCAGGTAGCTGTGTACCATTGTGGCTTCCCTCTTCTCATCGAGGTGCCCCTTACACAAATGACCCAGTTGTATGTTTCCCTCAGCTGCCCTCAACAGTGGGGCATGTAATACCTCTCAGATAAGCTAAAACTCTTGTCTGTCCTTATGCCAGGGCAAAAGGCTCTTTACAGACCCACAATTTCCCTCCCTTAGCCCCACTGAAAAGTTATCCCACCAATCTTATCTTTTCAAGGACAGCAGCCTAAGGATCTAAGTTCTTTCAAGGCTGCATCCAGTAGGTCCTGCTGGTGGCATGGGAAGTGTTCTCCTGGCAGGGACTGAGCTCACACTGCTGTGGTTCCCTCTATCCCTGCCAGCCCACGGCAAAACCTCTCGCTATTTTCCCCCCAGGTGCTCCCTTGCTCTTCCCCCCAAACTTCCTTCCCAGCAGATTCTCCCCCACAGACCAGAGGCAGATTTTCTCCTTGGAGACTCTGTACAGGAAAAAGAAGAGAGCCAGCTCAAGAAGCAGGTTCCCTGCAAACACCTCACACCTGCTTTTTCTGAGAAGGAAACAGCATAGAGACATTGGGCTTATGGCTTCAAGTCCCAACACAGGGAAAGAGAAAGAGGGACTGAAACATGAAATAGGAAAAGGATTAAGCTTATCTTCCTAGGAAACAGAGGAGTGGGAATTGGCAGTGTGAGTGGCCTACAGTTAAACAAGCTTTGTTTGCAAGAGAAGTAGGTTTTATTCCTGGCAAGAACAACTAAGCCATGTTTACAAACATATTTACAATGTGTTTACAAACAGGGCTGACAGTCCAGCCATGACTGTGCTCCAAAAATGCAGCATCCTTACTCCTGCATTGCCTCAGCACTGCATCCCCAGAGACAGGGAGCAGCAATAAATCAGAGCAGCAATCCAAAACATGACACAACTTTTGAGCAATATTTTCTTGTGCCTTGTGGTATGCAGAGGGCTGCTGTCCCACATCCCACTGGCAATTGCTCTGGTAACAAAAATATTATTGTCTGCACCGTGATGGACAATAAAGACCCCTCGGGCTCATTGTTTTAAAGCCGGGATTCAGCTCAAGTATCCTTACCACGCCTCTGCCTCTAAAGGCTGTGATTCAGTGACTTGGCTGTGGGCTGCAGTCGCTCCCTCCCATCTGCTGCTTGGGTCAGTCCTGGAGGTGGGATGGAGGTGGTGCGAGGACCTTGGGCTGACCTGCAAGACAAGGGCAAGTTAGACCTCCATGGGAGATGGTGCTTCAGGGCTCTCTGCATGACAGTGGTTGAGAGGTGCCCGACGGCTCTCCTTTTCCCCCTTGCCCAAAGCATGGCTCTGCAGCTGTGGACTGTCAGCAGGTCTCCTGTGTCTTTTGAACCCTAGAGGGTACTAGAGAGCAATATTCAGGCTCCTGAGAAACAGGCTGCTTGTCCGTGGTCCCGGAGGTGTCTGGCTGAACTAGGAGGCATCCTTGGAGCCACCGGGGCCTAAGCACCTCTCTCCTTCACCATCCTTCTCTGAAGCAACTCAGGTCACAGTCCAGCGCAGGGAACGTTCAAAGCCTGGCAAAGGATGTTCTTTCCTCTGGAGTTTCAAGACAGGCAGCTCTGGGCTCTAGGTGATGATGAAAGGATGTTCAGACGTGCACCTGCCAGTACCTCTCTGAAGTTAGTTCCAGGGATCCCTTCATTATCACCTCCTCTGCTTTACAAGGCACGTTGCTGAGATGCTGTGGTGCTGGGGATGGTAAAAGCACAAGTGCCAGGTAGACTTAGGCAACCTCTGCCACTCCAAGCAGTGGCTCCAAATATCCCAGCACGGAGGAGAGCACACAGTGTGTGCCCTGCCTGAAGCTGTAATGCGCAATGGGATCATCCCGAACCCATCCCATCGAGGCACTCATCCAAATCGCACAAGTTCTGTGAGTTCAGACGCAAGAGAAACATTTCTGCCCTTTCTGCTTTGCCCTGTGATGACAGCAGGACAGCAGAGACTGGGTGGGAAGTAAACCAAGAGGACCCCACCAAACAATGTCCTTGAAAACAATGACCTGCCTTGGTGACCTGTTTCTCTGTCCTGGACCTCAGTCCTGAGCTCAGCAAAGCCCTTCTGCTTCCAGAGAAAGAAACATCTCTGGCAAGGCAGGGTCACAGATATCAGCAGTTGTGTGCAGCATGCTGGCCACATGCCAGCTTCTTGAGGCTGGCATGTTAATTACACTTGACCGTATAGAAGATCTTAATCAGCTCTAACCACTCATAACTTTCTATTTGGGCAGCAAAAGCACACAGAATTTCACAAAGCATGAGATAGATCAAAATCAAGCTTTCAGAGCAGCAGGAGAAAGAGCCTGAAGAACCAAAGAGTGTGGGGGGAAGTGCCCTACTTCTTTCTTAGCCTGTTTTAACTTGGTGGAACTGGCACAGGTGCTACACTACACAGCTGAGCCTTCCCTGGGACTTCTTTTTGGAAGTCACTTCTTAAAGGTAAGATTTGTTTGTTCACAACTTTCTCATTAGCCTTGCAGAGCCATATTTCACCTGTCCCTGAAGCTGTTCCCAGGGTTCAGAGAGAGGCAAAGAGAAGCAAAGAGAGGTCTCTGTTTGATAGGACTTCATGTCATACCTTCATCCTTTCTGGGCCTGAGTTTCTCTTTTCCACCAGTGACTCTCCTTCCTGTCCGTGGCCTCCGTTGCTCAAACCTCTCCCGGCTGATCTCTCTGCACAGTAACAGGCTCTGGTATTTCATGCCAACAAGAAAATTAGCTCCTGACATCACCTGCACTAACAGCCTGATTAAAAGAGAGAAATGAAGGAAAGCACAGGTTGGGATGGTTATTTTTGTGGGACAGCTGATTACAGAGCTTTTGGGAGGAACTCAGACCAACATTTTCACCAAGAGGGAAGGACAGGTCCTCTGGCTGAAGCTAGCACATGTCTCCTTTCTCTTACTTAAACCAATGATTCAGAAATTGTAAGCTGTTTAATTTGTTTCTGGTTTTGCTGTTCAGATGAATTTGAGAAATAAGATGTCCCCAAGTGTGTTCACAAATGATTTCACAGAGTGTCAGACAGACTCAAGCCCTGCTGTGGTCCTGCACATCTCATTCGTCAGCAGGCACAGACAGTGATGCACAGTGGGACCCTCTGTAATACCAGAGTCCCCTCTTAGAAAACTAACAGAGTTTGGCTTCAAGGTGGTAATGGATATGCAGAAAAGATAAACTGCCTGTGCCCCCAGACACCTCTAAGCCATTCAGTAAAACAGCCTTGATGTGCCCTGTGCCTTTCAGGATAACCATTGCTGTCACCTTGGCGTTGCCTGAGAGTTTGAAAGAAAAAAATGAGAGACATTACTTTGCAGGAGCAGTTCTTTTTTGAAAGCCATAATGGTTCTCCTCTCATCTGCCAAGGGAAACAAAAAAAAAAAAGAAAGAAAGAATTCATTCTTTGGCATTAAAATTTGAACATTTAATATAAGGGACTATTTAAGTGCCCGGAAAACGCCAGATCACAATGTGCTTTGCCATCTTCAGACACTTCATTCTTTCATCATCATCAACGTCTTTGTCCACTTCAGAAAAACTACAAATTCCACCAAAACTCTGGCAAACTTCAAACAACCACTGACCATGCCATTTACCTGCTGGGAGTGTAAGACTGCCATGGTGTTACCTGACAGACCTCACGGTCTGAGCACAGGATCGCAGCATGTCAGCGGTTGAAAGGGGCCCAAAGAGATCATAGAGTCCAACCCTCCCTGCCAGAACAGGACCATAATCTAGCTCAGGTCACACAGGAACGCATCCAGACAGAGAAGGAGACTCCACAACCTCTCTGGGGAGCCTGTTCCAGTGCTCTGGGATCCTTACAGTAAAGTCATTCCCCCTTGTGTTGTGGATGGTGAGTTGAGTTTCTGTGAGGTGGGGTGTTGCTCCTTGTCCTACCACAGGGAGCAGTGAGCAGAGCCTGTGTCCCCCCTCTCTGACCCCCAGCCCTCAGATATTTATAAACATTTATCAAATCCCCTCTCAGTCTCCTCTCCAGCCCAAAAAGCTTCAGGTCTCTCTGCCTCTCCTCATCAGGCAGTGCTCCAGTCCCCTAATCATCCTCGTAGCCCTCCACTGGACCTTCTCCAGCAGACCCCTGTCCATTGAGGTTTTACTGCTTCTCACATACATTCACCTAAAGCCCCTGTTTTTGTAGTCACCTGCATGAATTCTGTTTACATCCATGCAGGACTCAAAGGAGGCCCTGCCAGGAAGTGGTCTGAAGCTCAGAAATCTCCCTGAGCCCTGCTCCATGCAGCCATCCCCACTGGCAGATGCAGAGCAGCTGAGGGTCAGCAGGTGTGACCACACGCAGAACACACCACAGACACTGAAACCACACTGCCAGTGTGAGGAAAACCAGGTGGACACCAGATAAGACCTGTCCTAAGTGCAGGCTCAGGCCCAGACACAAATTCAGATGACACATCACTTGTGAAACCATGAATGAGGCAGAAGCTACCTTGACAGCAGCAATCAAAGCCCAAGTTTCAAACTATCAGACCTCCTGCACTGGCCCAGAGATGAAGGCACATTCAGAAGCTATTCACTGCACTGCAGGGTCTCTTTTCACTCCACAGAGCAAATAAATGTCCTGGCCATGAGCAGTCAGTTGTTTGGCTTTTGCTAGGCATACACAGGGAAAATTCCTGCTAACATCTTGCACTGTCATCAAATACCATGAGTTTGTTTCTCTGCACTAAGCTATGCTCAAGCTTGAATTCATAATTCGTAGACTTTGAACTGAGGGTAACATTGTTTTAGCTGAGGTTCACAGCTTCTTAAGGCCATAGAGGGCCAGCCAGAGCATTTTGTCTGACCTCTTGCTTCCTCTAGGCCACAGGCTTCCACAGTTCAAAAGCCAGACTCGTTCTCAGCAAATCTCTGCTGGCAGTACCAGGCAGATCCACAAGATCTGGGGGTTTGCACTGAAGAGAAGGCAAGCTACTTATCAGGTGTCTTTGCTGATGTAGCTTTGCTAGAAGGAGCCACCCAAGGAAGTACACTGAAATCTCCATCACACCAGTCCTTACACCCCAATCTGGGTGAGGACAGATCAGACTATTTCCAGTTGTTCTCTTGGATCTTAACAGAGGGCTCAGGATGAGGCCTCTCAGGCCAGCAGTTCTGCCATTTCTGGTGCACAGTCTCTGGAGCATTACCAGACCTCTCGCCCCCACTCTCTCCACTCAGTCCTTCCAAACTGATGAACCCATAGGCAAAAATGACACTTGAAGAAAACACAAGGTTATTTCTGAAGGCTCATTATCCACCTTTAATTAGAAGGCTGAGATCTCTGCGTAATTGCAGCCAAGAAGCTGTTATAAAACCCCAGCTCATTCATAAAGATAAACAAAGGGGGAAGTTGTATGCAAGGAGCAATTCACAGATCACAGCTCCATTAGCTCTGGCCCTCCAAACCCTCTGCCCTCCACCTTTGCTTTGGTACCCATCTACACAGGTTGTTCCCGGGAAGCCTACATGGGAGAACAGAAAGAAAGCTGAGATGATCTCCCCTGCTCACAGGCAGGAAGCAGACACTAGGTGAGGATTTCAGAGACACTTCTCTCTTGCTTTCACTATCTTCAGAGATTCATACCAGCTGGAATGAATGCTTATGGCCAAATTCTTGTGGGAAAGATTCTTGCTGGTGGAAAACCAGAAATTCTCCTTTGCAGGAGATGCCAGGAGCTCTGTTTTCTCCCTAAATGAATCAGAAAGGTCAGAAATCAACACTTCCTGCAGAAGGATATTTCCCAACATTTTGGTTTACATATTGGGAAGAAAAGATATGCCAGTTTGAGTTTTACAAGCCACAGCTCTGCAAGACATGTGCCAAGTGTAAGACCCTCTGGACATCTCTGTCCTGTAACTCCAAAAGCCACACCATGCAGCACCAGAGACAGTGCTATCAGCAACATCAGACTGTCCTGCAGGAAATGCAGTGCCCACCCAGGTAACAGCTGTGACCTTCCCCTCGCTGACACACCAGAGTGGAGAGAGACTGCCTTCTTTGCCGGGCCGTTTGGTGAGCTCTCTTCTGATAGCCGTGCAAGGTGAAAGTGTGTTTACACTGTGAGTGCTTTCTCCTTCCCCTGTCATTACCTCTCCCACACACTATGTGTGTTGCAGTGACGTGCAAAGGAAGTTACAGATGACATAGGAGAGGGACAACCTTTTAAGACATTCCCCAGAGCCTCGAAACAAAGGCTGTTAAGGAGAACTGTCTGTGCCTCTTTCAGGGCAGAGAGTGCATGCACACCCACATGACACCTCCTGAAGCCTGGATTGTGCAATCCTGTGCAGCACCAGCAAAGCTTCGAGTAAATAGCCTCACACAGCACACTCTGAACTCAGTTTGTGATGCTGAATGAGGGTGATTACACCCCTGCATCTTCCTTCTGCATCAAGAAAAAGAAGCAATGGTCAGTAGCAGGCAGCTTCATGAGGTGATGCACTTCTAGCACGGTGGCATGTGGGACTGCAGCCTCCAAAGCCCAGTCTGGAACTCAGGTAGGAAGAGGGGCAGCAATAGACCAAGGCCTGGTGCCACTCCTCTGTGCCAGAGCTGCACAGATGTTTACTAAAGCAAGCCAGAATCAAGCAGAGATTGCATTAAATAAGGCAGTCCCAGGAGAAGGTTTCCTCAAGTGCCCAAGCACCACGGGCAAAAGATGGTTTAACAGAAGTAGCAAGAAAGAATTGTTCTGTAAAGTCCAACCATCACCTCCAGCTCCCAGGCTGCTCTGTGGCATGTTTATAGCAGCAGCACACCAAGGAGACTGCAGATGCAGGCATTACAGGTTATACTATGTGATGCTGGACAACTTCAGTTAGTTTAGGCAGTGGATTTCCTGACTGGAGCACAAGGAAAGTGGTGTGTAGGGAATCTTCCCTGGCAAGTAGAAACAAAAAAGCCTAACAAACCACTGTGAGCTTCCAATGGGAATCAGAGGACAGAAGGGCTGCAAAGCACATGCATGAAGCACATGAAAAACAAGAAGTAGAGCCTAGGAAACCAAGTAGCTGAATAATTTCTTCCTGAGTTTGCGCATGAAATTCCTGTCTGGTAAAGGTGCTGTATCCTCCACAAAGCCCATGCACCAGGAGAGCAATGCAAGGCCTCTTCAGTGGGCCATAAGATGAAATAACACCTTGCAAGAAGGGATTTCAGATTGCAGGTATTGCTGTCAAGGGTTACAAACACAAGCCTTGATTCTGCTTATGTGATTCTCACAGGTGCCTCCACCTGCTCAACCTCCAGATGTGGTTAACTTAGATGTCTGCTCACACATTGCTCCTTGCAGGACCAGGACCTATTCCAATGCCAAACACTCTATTTCTGTGAAGAACTTCTAAACATCCAGCCTAAACCTGCCCTGGCACAGTTTGAGACCGTCCCCCCTTGTTCTGTCACTGGGTACCTGGCAGCAGAGCCCAACCCCACCTGGCTACAGCCTCCCTTCAGGTAGTTGCAGACAGCAATGAGGTCTCCCCTCAGCCTCCTCTGCTGCAGGCTGCACACCCCCAGCTCCCTCAGCCTCTCCTCACAGGGCTGTGCTCCAGCCCCTCCCCAGTCCTGCTGCCCTTCTCTGGACACTTTCCAGCACCTCAACATCTTTCTTAAATTGGGGGGCCCAGAACTGGACACAGCACTCAAGGTGTGGCCTGACCAGTGCCGAGTGCAGGGGCAGAATAACCTCCCTGATCCTGCTGGCCATACTTTTCCAGGTACAGGCCAGGATGCCATTGGCCTTCTTGGCCACCTGGGCACACTGCTGGCTCATGTGCAGTCACTGCCAACCAGTACCCCCAGGTCCCTCTCTGCCTGGCTGCTCTCAGCCACACTGTCCCCAGCCTGTAGCACTGCATGGGGTTGCTGTGGCCAAAGTGCAGAACCTGGCACTTGGCCTTGTTAAAACTCCTGGCACTGGACTGTGCCCATCTGTCCAGCCTGTCCAGGTGCCTTGCAGAGCCCTCCTGCCCTCTAACAGATGAACACTTGCTCCCAACTTGGTGTCATCTGCAAACTTACTGATGCTGGACTCCAGCCCCTCATCCAGATCATCAGTGAAGATGTTGAACAGGACTGTGCCCAGCACTGATCCCTGGGGGACACCACTAGTGACAGCTGCCAACTGGATGTGGCTCCATTCACTGCCACTCTGGGTCCAGCCCTCCAGCCAGTTCTTACCCCAGCACAGTGTCCCTGTCCCAGCCACAGGCTGACAGCCAGTAGGCTCAATATAGAAGGTAATAAATATATACATATACAAATACATATGCACATGTACTACTAGCCAGTAGCCCTGCCATCCCCCTGTGCACCCCTGTGCACCCCTCTGGACAAAGCCCAGAGGCTGTTACCAGCTAACACAGCGTTTTCTCTCCCTGCTCCCAGTTAATGCTCTTACCAAAAGCCCAAACGATGGCTGGTGCAGATGAACAAAGCAAAGTTCAGAGGAGTACAGAAGGAAAAGAGGAGGAAGTAAGGAACACACCATAACTCCAAACTAGAGAGAATTTTTCAGCCCAATGGAATGCGATAATCATATCTCCTCTATTTTGTTCTGCCCCTTTGGGAGTGGAGTGCCTCCCCCTGGACTCTCTCAAATTCTCTGGAAAACTTTTATCTACACTTTAGGACACTGGTCCTAAAAATGTAACACTTCCTCAAAGTTTCATCATGCTCACTAATTCCCCCAGGCAAGAGAACCTTCCTCACTCCCAGTTCAGGAAGCAGCCACAGCAGCATGCCACGGTGGTGAGAGTGGCCTGTGGCTGCAAGGTTACAGGGAGTAGAGAATAGCCAGAAGGCTTCACAGAGCTATTGTTAAGGGGCTTCTAGTGGCAATATCCTACCAAAACTGACATCAGGCAGTATGAAGAGAAACAAAGGTGGAGGAGATGCCACGAGAGTGGCAGTCCCACGGTGCAAAGGGCTAACACTAGCCTAATATGACACTTTATCTCCCTTTAAATACATGGGGAATTGTATGGGCACAAGTGAGTCTCCAGTGGACTCCAGCCTAGCGTTACTTTCTCTCCAGAGCAGTGAATTCCCACCAGCACCAATGCCCAAAAATAAGGCTGTTACCAAAAACGTTTTCTAGCTCTATTAGCAAGGGGAGGAGAAATTGACAATAGCAAGCCTAGCAAAGTACTGTGGGACCTTCCCCACTTCTCTACTGCAAGAGCTGGACCTTAGGATGAGCAGGGTTTATGCCAGCAAGTGTTTGTCTGCATGGTAGAGCTAACTCGTGCTATTTACAGTCCAGTGTCCCACTCCAGTTAGCTGAGTTTGCAGGAGGGTAGCCGTGCCTCACTGCTCCTCTCTGTGCCTTTGGGGTCTTATCTCACAGCCCCAGGTGCTCTGCAGGGAACTGCATGGCTCTGCAAACCCTTTCCCAGAGAAGTGGGAGGAGAGACGCCTGTCTGACCCAGGGCAAGGGAGGGATTATAGGGAGCCCCTGGAGGACTTAGCGCACAGAAGAGGGGCTAGCCTGCACCCGCATTGCAAAGTAGTTATGTCAGCAGCCTGAGGATTGTACTCTAGCCCATCTCCTGGGCTGGCCAGCTCGAGTCAAAAACCATCTCTGATTTACAGGGATGTGGGTGTGGATAAAACACAAGTTACCAGTAACATTGGCGTTATAATCTCATTAACTCTGCGGTGAACGCTCACTCTTAACTGAGCAGAATGGCCAGGGAGGCTGAGTGCCTCCAAAGGAGAGAAAAGGCAGCCAAGTTTGTAGTTCTGGTTCACTTGTGGCCTTCTCTCTCTGACTCCCTTCAGCCCACACACCAAAAAATCACAGTTCCACCTGCACAAGGTGAGGGCAGTTTCCTTTCCATCCCCAGCCAGTCATCCGTCTGCCACTTCTTACCCCAAGACCCTGCAGCTGGGTCCAGAGCACACAGCCAGAAATGGGAGCTGTCAGTGCAATCAGAGTGGGTTTCACAACCTCCTGTTAGCAGAGCTTTACAGTTCCTTTGCTCTGTGTGCCAACACATGTGGGCACATGCTCTGCTTCAGCAGATCTACATGCACCTCTGTGCCATGCCACCTGCCACCTAAAGCACAGGGGAATGCCAGACCTGTGCACAGGTGATGTCTGCATGCTTTGTGGTCACTCCGTCTGTCAGATCAGCATGGGAAATTTCTGCTGGACTCTGGCAAGGAGTCTCTCTCTTGGCTAATTTTTAATGGCAAAGGTTTTGTAATCACCATCCGAGCCTGAGGAGCAGAAATTCCTGAGGGCTAATTGGCTTTGTCGGTCTGTTGGACTCACTCAGCCTTGATCTCTTCAATTACCATGCACATGTTCCTCCTCTCACACTGACGCGCCAGTGAGGACAAGCCTGCCAGCTCCATCAATGGAGGCATGAACTCAAGCACTGCAAGCACCCTGGTAGCTGATGCAGTGCACAAGACATGGAGCAAGGCTAATGAGCAACATCTCAGCTCGGTGGCAGCCACTTCATGAAAAACATCACAGAGGAGGCAGGGCCTGTGGACACAGGGGTAAAAATAAGCGAATCATTGGCTGGTCCTCTTCTGCTGCTTGACTCAGGTGGCTGACCTCGAAGTTCTCAACTGCCACCACACAGGCAACCTCATTCTCACTGCCAGCAAGGCCTTCTTCATGCAGACAATTGGTCAGCTGCTGTAGCAAACCTTCCCGTCAGAGACACAGCTACTGCAGGAAAGCAGTCTGCACAGGCCAAGGCGAGTTACTGCAGATGAATATGCTGCCAGCAGAGCAGCACATCACCTTAAGACTCATGCCACCAGAGCTGTATCCATGGAAGGGACAAGATGACTTTTCCTTTCCTTAATTAATGGGGTCATACAGGCAAAGATTTGTGGAGAATGGACCAGGCTGATGACCTCTTAATGCTGCCTCATCAACAAGCAGCATTTAAAGGATGTGTATGACATTGAAGCATGCTTTGAGGCCTTTCCGTTGGGTCTGGGAGGGCTACACATAGGCATAAATTGTCAAACCCCTCATTTTACATCAAATCACACACTGGGGTCTCAGTACAACAAAGAACATAGAGTCACAGATTCACAGAGTCAGTCAGGGTTGGAAGAGACCACGAGGATCATCCAGTTCCAACCCCCGTGCCATGGGCAGGGACACCTCACACTCGATCAGGCTGTCTAGAGCCTCATCCAGCCTGGCCTTAAACGCCTCCAGGGATGGAGCATCAACCATACCCCTGGGTAACCCCTTCCAGGGTCTGACCACCCTCATGGTGAAGAACCTCTTCCTAACATCCAGTCTGGATCTACCCATGTCTAGCTTTGTTCCATTCCCCCTAGTCTATCACTACCTGACATTCTAAGAAGTCCCTCCCCAGCTTTCTTGTAGGAGGCACACGTGCACCATCCTCCTCATGAAGTCCAAGCCTTCATCACGACCTGACTAGCGTGTTCCTCCATGCTATCTCCTGTCTGTGCCACTCATGTCCCACATGCTGCTTTGGTCCCACTCCGTCCTCTTCACCTCCTCTCCACAGCAAACTGTCCACTGCTGCCTTTTCCCCTCCAGCCCTCAGGCCTGCCACCCTGTCCCAGCACATGGTCGGAGCTGCTGGCAGTGGCCAGCGTGTTGTTCCCCAGCTCCTCCATCCCCAGAGTTCACCGCAGGCAACTTTCACTCCCTCATCTGCTATAATTGCGGTCAGCACCCCCGGGCTGGAGGCACTCATAAATACCATGGCCCTGCGAGGGAGTCTTCCAGGCAGTAATTGACTAAACTTTCCAGATGCGCTTCCAGCAAGAAATTAACAAGCAATGTGACCCTTGTCAAGGGCATGGGCACACCCCACGGTGCAAACACCCCTGCCAGGACAGCCTCGGCCCCACAGACTGGGGCTGGCAGGGCTGGCAGAACCCATGGTGGCAGGAGGTGATGGGGCAGGGGGGGCTGTAAATCAGGCCCTTATTAGCACTGCTCAGCATGGTGGGCAATACAGGAGGGCTGTCAGCAAGGCAGCCACTGCTGCTGACAGAAATGAGGGTCTCGTTGGGACAGTTCCTGCTCCCCTGGGAGCCTCCAAGCCCCAGAGGCACATGAGCTCAGCCTGTGGCTACCCACTCCCCAGGGCAGTGGACCTGGCATGGATAACATCTCCTCCTCCCTGCTTTCAGCCCTGGCTCCCAATAACACTGTGGCCTGCAACCTAACTGTCCAGCTCTTCTCTTTGCCAGCACATCTGCCTCTGGCAGGCCTGGTGCCTTAACCTGGGCAGGCGTTCACCTCCCTGTCTCCTTTCCCCTTTGCCTCATGACAAATTGGGGGTCAATGAAAAATAAACTAGTCAGGAGCTCTACAGACAAGGAGAAAATGGGTTACAGGTGTGCACCCCAGGGGAGGCACTTCCTTCTCTAGCCTCAGCCCCCGGGAGCATCGCTGAATGCCAGAGGGTCTGGTTTGCTGGGGGTCATCTCAAATGCACAACTCTCTCTCTCAGCACCCAAGCAAGACCACAGCTTTCCAAACAAGCTTCTGTTTCCTTCAGCAACGTTGTGATGAAAGAGGAGGCATATCAGAATCTCCTCACTGGAGGCCTGACTCTCTGATCAGGCTCCAAAACATGTGGCAGCATCCATCAGAGCTGCCACCTCACCAGGCTCTACAAGAAGCCACGGAACTAGTACAGCATGAGGTGTAGGGCAGAAAGGCTGCGGAGCAGAGCCCAGGCGGGGAAGAGTGGAGCAAGACAGAGGTCCTCAGCAGGGCTGCCTGCAACCAGAGGGGTCTGGAGTCGTTCAGCACCAGAGTCAAGGACCACAGAAAGCTTTGGGGTGGAAAGTTGCTTTCTGTGTTGGATTCCTGCTCCCTGTCTTTCCTTTGGAGCAATGACCACCAGGACAGAAATGATGGTCTCCAGCTACAGCACTTGCAAGCAGAGGAGAGGGTCCCAGTCTGAGGGATGCCATCCTTTAGTACCAGTGCTGGGTGGAGACAAAACTAGGTGTGATGTTCCTCCTGGCCAGCCTTAGCTGGTAGCTGGGTAGCAGAGGAAAGGGCTAGTGTGACGAGAAGAGCAGAAATGTCCCAGCAGGGGCAGGGGCAGGGCAAGGCTCCCTGACCAAGGCATAGATGGAAGTGCCCCGGGTTTGCTAGTGATTCACAGCATCATGGGCAGGCACAGATAAACGGTTGAAAGGTCTCTTGCCCTGCTAATCCTGCATCCCTCCAATAGCTTTAAATCCATCACTTAAAAATCCAGTGTGTCTCTGTTGGAGAGCTGGGTGGCCAACAGGATGAATGGAGCTTTTCACCCCAGGGCAGCAGGGAGACTCCAGAGAACAGGGCCAGGAAGGCACTGGTATGTTAGCACGTAGCTAGGTTATAACTTACACACATATGCCATATGCTTACTCCCATTAGCATCTCAGCTTGGAAGGCACCCAGTGTCTTTTCACCCCTGAAAGAATCAGCTCCATTAGAAAGCACTCAGAGGCCTGTATGGCTGTATTTGCCTGAAAAATAGAGGCAGCTACTCTGAGACCAAAGACAAGGCTTGAACATCAGGCTTGCTTGCTTTTGACAGAGCTAGAAAGCTGGCATTTTTCATGGTGGGCACTCTGAAACTAGCCACTTTCCCTGAGGAGACACAGCACACAAAGAGTTCTTCTGTGCAATTGCAGTGACACACAGTAGGGATGGTTTGGGTCTGTATAGCTCAGACAGCACAACAGATTGCCCGAGAGCCCACTGAAGATCCAGTAAGCTGACAGGAGACAACTGTGTGGGCAGCCCACATAAGCCAGGATCTTGGGGTTATTATTGTCACTAACCCCAGTCACACTGAGTGTGACAAATACTATCCCACTTCTGCTGTCCTCTGGGGAAGTTTCAACCACTTCAGAAGCCCCAGACAAGCCGCAGAGGTAGGTGAGGTCATCAAGGGTCAAACTAGGACTCCCAGCTGCACTGGAGGCTGTTGTCTTCAGGTAAACTTGTAGCCAAGCAGCTTACCCACTCGTCCACCTCTCCAGAAGGCCATAGCCTCACATCAGTCCCTCCTGTCCTTTTCCATGGCGTTCCTACCACTTCCACTTAGTGACTGCCATAATGCCTGTTCCCTGATCCCTGCAGACAAGCAAACCCAACGCAGGGTCCCAGATGGAGAGCTGGGGGGAGGACTGCTGACTTTGTGTATTCTTGCAAGTCTCCCCCTCACACACTCCTCCACACAGAAACATCCCTGCTCCTATCAGCGGTTTTGCAGCTGACGCCCTTCATGACGAGGGTAACATCCTGCAGGGCGACGAGGAACGCTCTCCTCCCCGCCAGGCCCTGGGACCCTGCCCGCCCCAGCTGGGGAGACTTCACAGTCACCCCACAGCTGATGCTCACAGGATGCTGCTGGGTCGTGCTGGTTTGCTGGAGGTCAAGCCTGGTGACAAAGTAGAGCAGTACTGACTTAGACCCTCCCAGACAGCTGCTCTTTGAAATCCTCTTTCCCTGCATCCAGCAGCCAGCTTTTTCCTTCCTTTGGGCTTTCAAAAGGCCATGCTGACAAGAGCCCTGCATGCTCTCTTGACCAGCACTTCCAAGCACTGAAATCAGGGTTGAAAGCACTGCAAGTGCTGGAGCTCCAGCCCACACTGCCTGCCTGGCACCTCCACAGTGTTGTCATAAGGACAGCTTGGCTCACACACATGAGCAATGGACTGTATGCAGTGGCTGATCACGGCAAGGAGCAGGACTCTCATGGAATGGCCTCAAAGGTAGCCTCACCATCATGCCAGTGCATACCTTCTATGGAAACACTGTCCTGATTTGACCACATCAGACCCTTTGCAGTAGAAAGAAGCTTGACCAGGCACTGCGGGCCCAGGACATAGTGAATGCCTTAGGCAAGGTGCTGAAATCCTGTCATGCCTTGGTGCAAAGGGTCAGAGCTTCCTTACTAGTTAGGTGCTAAATTTCTTCTACAGCCTCAAGCTACTGATTCAGGTCAAATGCAGCCTTCACCACTGTAAGAGAAGTAGCTTCTAACCCTCTTGATTTTTTTTCCTTCCTTCCTGAATTCCTTCCTGAATTCCTGAATTCCTTCCTGTCTTATTTCCTTCCCTACTTCCTTATTACTTCCTTTATTCCAAAATCCTTCCTTCTAAATTCCTTCCTTCCAAATCCCTTCATTCCAAATTCATTCTAAATTCCTTCCTCCTTCCCTCCTGTCTTTACTACCTGCCTGCCTCTCTCTCTTGTCCCTAGAGTTCTTCCCTCCTGCAGCTGCCAATGCAAGGGAGAGCTCTCACCTTGTCCCTAGAGTTCGTCCCTCCTGCAGCTGCCAATGCAAGGGAGAGCTCTGCTTATCTCTTCCAGAAGGAATTTCTCACCTCCACTCAATTCTGCTCAGCTGCCTAGGCGGCAGCCTGGTTACCAGAGACAGCATCTGACCTGCCGTGTAGGCGAAGCCATAAGAAACAAGGAGTGCACACGGAGATAAGGGCAGCACTGACACAGGCTTTAAGCCCATTCCCACTGCCCTGCTCACCAGAGAAAGGAGATGGGAAGGAGAGAAGTGTTGTCTTCTGTATTTTGTTGACAACCAGGAGCAAACCTTGGCTGCTACGTCCCCCTGGCCCAGCTGCTCTCAGCCCTGCCCAGTCCCCACACAGAGCTGACAGCCAGAGACATCATTTCATGACCTTTGGAGAGAGAGTAGTGATTTTTCCCTCCTACCCGAGCAGTGCTCTCAAACACCGGGGCACGTTCCTGTGTCAAACACAACAAACATTTTACTTCCAGGCTTGACAGTGAAGCAGGCTCTTCTGGACAGGCATCCGTGGTGCACATTGTCTCCTTCCTTCTCTTCTGCTCTCCTATTGCCCAGTTCTCCATCTGGATGATTCCTCATTCAGATGCCTATCTGCCGCACCCGGCATCAGCCCTTACATCTGAGCGCTCTGCCCACGGTGCTGTTGCACCCTGCAAAGAAGCCTAATGATACACAATGTAACCGCCTGACAAAGGAGGGCAAGTTAGCATTCGCCTGGCAGTTTTCACACACACCGTTCAATTGATGGCAAGGGCTCATTTGTGCCTCCATTCAGCACGGAGCTCACTCACCAGGAGGGGTTCGCCCATTTCCAGAGGCTGCAACCAGAACTACTGCCCCCATCCCCAGCAGCAGAAGCAAAGCCCTGCTCTGAGTGCCCCCTTTCTGCACCCTCCAGGACATTCAGGCTCTGTGGCCTTCCCCTTCACAGCCCTCCAGCTCCTCCCACCACCTGCACCCCTCCATTCCTGAGTCTTCTCTTACAGCTCACCTCAGGCAGGTGTTTGAAAACTCACTCAGGCATGTTTGGTACACTCAGACAAGCCTCTCTCTTGCAGCACTCTCCAGCACTTTGTGCTCTCGTGTCTGGGTGCTGGGGCCTGCTAGGAGACCCAGTGGGGGGCCACCTGTAGGACACTGGGCATCCCCCAGGGCCCAGTGCACATCCCCAACCCTAAATGACCAGCCTGAGAGTGAGGCACAGCCAGGCCCAGCACAGCCAAGCTCATTTTTCGGGCTATGCAGAGGGCTGCTGTGGCTGATGATGTCCTTGCTGCCTTGGCAGATGGGATGAGTTAGCTGCAGCCCTTCAGTGCTGATGTGGGAATGGCAATGCTTCTCAGTATAGGAATGCCACTCTAAAAGAACACCCCAAAACCCCACAAGTCTCCATTGTGCTGTGAGGCTGACAGTGGTAAAGGCCACTTTATCCTGAAATATCTGGAATTGTAATGATGCTCAGCTCCCACTGAGGACAATAGCAAATCCCACCACCCAAGGGGCAGCAGAAGCGCTGAAAAGCCGTCTGACAGCGCTGCTGCTGCTGTTGGAGCCTTGTGGCTGCAGGATGCCTCACCAGGAGTGAAGAGCAAGCAGGACTTCCCCTTCCCTGGCACTCTGTCTCCACCTTTGTGTTGCAAAAACAAAGAGGTTTGGGTGTGATCCTGCCCTGCACCCAGCAGCAGCTCCAGCCCTTGCGTGCACAACGTGCCTGCTCCTGGTGTTGCTCATGGAGGAGGAGGGTGTCTGTGCCCTGGGTGCGTTCCTGTGCCCCTGAGGCACCGTACTTCTCCCTCTCCAAAGTATACATGCCTGCACCACCGCCCCCATGTCGGCAGCAGAAGGTTGCTGAAGACTTTTCCATGCTGCAAGCCAGACTGGATGAGGAAGGCCAGACTCTTCCCAAGGTGCCCAGATGCCTCCTAACGTGAAATCGTGGAGCTGATTGATGCAGATGAGCACGTAGAGCAGTGGGAGGGACACTATGTGCTGTCCCAGCCTGACTAAAAGGGTTTATAGCTTACAGCCAAACCTGCCTTGACCTCCTCCAGGATCACCCTGGGAAGCCAAGCTCTTCTCCAGCTTTCCTTTTCTCATTTTATCTTTTTTGACCTGTATAGAAATACACAAGAAAACCTTTCAGGCCAGAAACCGAAGTTTTCCTCAGTGGTCAGTGGAAGTCAAGAACAAAGAGAGATGTACTAATTCACTCCACCACCCCAAGATGTGCCTACAGGGTCCAGGATCCCACCACAAAAATTATGAGGGTCATATCTCTACAATGCAGTGCATTAGGTGTCTGAGGGAAGAAAGAAGCAGAAGACACTACACATGCACATGTACCTAACTAAAAGCAATAGAGCAAACGATGAAGACCCCAGGCCAGAAGGAACAGAGTTAGAGTAGCATCTCCACCAAATTTGGACACTGAGAAGAGGAGCCTGTTGTGAGCAAGCTGGCAAAGCCTGCCAGAGCCAAGCTGTACACATCAGCTGTCAGGAGCAGAGCCTCTGGGCTATTCCATCTAGCGTTGCTTTTTAAGTCTTACTTGGCTTTTTCCAAACTCCAGGCTCTGGCAAGCACTCTGGACAGCCTGGTAACTGCGTGCTAAGTTTGGCCTGAAAGCATATAATCCTAATGAGAATAGAAAGACCTGACTCTCTCCGGGAGCCCCTCTAGGCTTCAAAGGTTCCAGGACTCACCAAGCGGTTTTGAAACCCATCCATGACTTCTGGCCCAGTTACTGATCATTGCTGAGGAGGCAAGGCTGCATGCATGCCTGGGAAGGGACGTGGGGCTAGGAAGGGAAAACAGGGCATGTTCAACGGGAGCAGGGTGGAGAAGCAGGACTCTGTGCGCAGTGAGGGACAGCCTAGAGGGAGTTGTGTGCCAAAGAGGGGCCAGGAAGAGCAGGAAGCATGTACACAAGTTTTCTTCTTGTTGCTAAAGAAAGGGCAGATGGCATGGTGAAGATGAGAGGGTGGAAGAGGAATGGAAGATATCCATTAGTGTCCAAGAAGAAAGACAGGGCAACAAGGCACAGAGCTGGTGAAACAGGTGTGGGTGTCACAGGGGGGTGTATAGACAGGAGTGGGCTAGAAAAGACAGCCTGAGAGCACACACGTTAGCCTGCATGGATGCCCACAAGCATGCTGAGCTGGGGCTCCTGTTTCTTCATCTGCCCACTTAGCACCAGCCTCCTGAACCTTGTGAAACTGTAAACAACTGTCCCAAAGGAAAGTGTTTCCTAGGGATGGAAGGGCCTCCAAGAGAACAGGCTCCTTCAGCCCACTTTCCACCTTACACTGGTTTTGCTGCACATCAGAGGGGAGCAAATATGTGTTTCAGCAGAGATACTGCTCTGTGCATAGATAAGTAGGGGGTCAAAATGTGCACACCTTCCACCAGTTCAACTCAGTGGGCCTTGAAACTTTTGGAGGCTTCCTCTCCACCACCACCCTGGAAGGAAAGTTCTGCATACTTTAGCAGAGATATTTCAGGCTAAGGAGCACAGAGAGGCCATGAAAGGTATAAAAATAACACTGCCACACAGGTATTAGTACTAGCTGAGGATATCACATGAAACTGGAGAACTGGGAATGTAAGGACAATCTAGTTACTTGAGAAAAAAAAAAGCAGAGCCCTCCTGTGTATCTCTTCCCTCTTGTCAAGTCTAATATGCCCCAGACTGGAGCTACACATGGATGTGCTGCTAATGGAGCAGCACGCAGCTGAAAGCCTGGTGCTATGCCAAGAAGCATGTGTGGCACATTGCTAATGCAGAGGGCAGCTATGTCCCAGAGGCACCACTGGCACTTCAGTGCCTGATCTCTCATGTATTTATACACATGTGGCCATCCCATTGCTGGACTGCCTCACATGGAGAGCCAAGAGCAATGCCTTTAGCAGACTGTACAGAGATGCTCACCTGCCTACCAGCTGCTTCCTGCTACTCTGCCAACTTCATCACTCCCTCCTTGCAAACATCAGCCTTTTCAACACCACTCAGTACCAGCCACAGCTGTTACTAAATTACTTGCTCCACAGGAGCTGCTTGCCCAGAAATAGAGAGGCAACAGCCTGCCTTCCTTGCTCTCCATGGATCCCAGGCTGCATTGCCAGGGAGGGATCACCCAGCCCCATCGCTCTTTCCCCACCTCTTGGCAGCAGCAAGATGAGCAGCAACATCTCATCTCACACACAAGTGCTGCTGCATTCAGTGCTCAGAGCCACCAGGACAGGGCATACCATTGGTCTGTGCCCCACATCATAACAACTCAGCCCTCTTAGCAGCGCCAGGAGTGCACAGACACACACACAAGTACACCCAATCTGGGCCCATGCAGAGCCTCTGATGCAGACATGCTCTCCTGCCCAGCACTCACAGACAATGGGAATGGTCTCATTAAGAAAATCTGCAGACAGAATGAATCATAGCCTAGTCTATGGGCCCTTCCCAAAGAGAGGATGACAAGAAACAGCCAGCCCACCCCCCGGAGCCACTTGCTAGCTGTATGCAGCACTGGGAGGAGAAGCACCCTGCTTGCTGCTCTGGGAGCGGCTCAGGCTGGGAAAGGAATAAAAAGGAGGAGTGCTCCCGGAGTCACAGCCCTCCAACGGTGAGGAAACTCCAGGACCACAGCAGTGGCTGCCTGGGAACAGCACTCCTAGAGTCACAGGCAGTGCAAGGAGCCCCAGGTGCTGAGAGAGGCAGGCAGATGTAATGTAGCAGTGAGAGAAAGCAGATGTCCATCACGGAAAGAAGCTTCAACATTTCCCCTGGGAGATGGAGGCGTTTGTGCCTTGCTCTGGGACACTCTGTTCTGTCCCAGAGAATGTAAGAACTAGCACCTCTTTGACTTGTCTCTCCACTCACTGGTTTCAATTGCTTGTAAGTTGCCATTTTCACCACTTGGGCTGATATTTTCCAGACCAGGCACTACCTTAGTCTGTTAAAAGAAGGAAAAAAACCAAGACAAACAAAAAAGGTCCACACAGACTTAGGGATTTTTACTCTTTTTAACAGACAAGAAGATAAAAAGGTTATTCTATCCACGCTAAAACCCCAGTGCTTACAACTGGTTAACTGAGAGCTTACAATTTAAGGCAAGTACTTGAAGTTAGGCAAGGGAAGTGCCCAGCTGCCAAGAACATGTCTCTGCTGTCCCCAAGACAAACATCCCTGAATTTTGATCCAGTTATGAGCTTGATACTCAGGCAGAACAGATTTGGCTGCGTTGGCAGCTCCATGCTGCAAAGTCTCTGCCTGAAGCGAGTGTAGTTCCCAAGGGCCAAGCTGAACTGGTCTTACCCTGGAACATCTGCACCCCTCTGTGTCAGTGAGTTTGTGGTGAGGGGCACTGATAGAAGTTTTACTTTCTCCACAGAACATATAACTTTGACTGGTAAAATCTTGCTGAAGCACCCCGTCTCAGTTGCCAAACATCAAACTCTTGCCAGGCCTACCCTGACTTCGTTCACTTCACATATCTTCTGAGTTCTTCCATGATCAAGACTGTATCCCACCAACAGCTCTGGTTTCTTTCCCTGGAGAAGACTAATTTGTGTCCACTAATCCTGAGAGCCATGCAAACCAGCAAAAAAACCCCATATAAAATGCAATGTGATGGTACACCTGTAGTATCTGATATCCTTACACACCAGGGATTTAGATACTAGATGCAAAGACAACCTTCCTTTCACTGGTTTTTCACCTAGGTGGTCTGACAATGTTTCTAACTTCTCTTGCTATGTAGGCTCTTAGAGCACTTTGGTGTCTGGGGGTTTCCAAGACAGTCCTAAGCAATATCAATCGTGACTCTGAGACCTGAGCCTCAGTCCTTTGAGTCTGCACACAGGAGGGGAATCAAAGCATTTTGAAACCTCCTGTCTCAGGCATTACTGGTTTGGATAGATGTGGCAAAACAAGGAGCACAGCCCCTGGATGTCCACTCCCAGAAGAAATGGTCATACCACGGCAAGTGCCCTCTTGGTGCTCCTCAGCTCTGTAGAGGAAGGCTGAGGCTGTCTTCAGGAAGGCTGAAGGCTACCAAGCTGCATCTTTCAGAGTATTTGGAGGTCCAGATTTCCAGACTCGCTTTTCAAGTCAGCAGGCCAGACAGCAGAAAAGTAAAGCACAGCATTAACTACATAGCATCTTTCGTGCCAGTACACCCTGGGCATTTTGTATCAGTTCCACCTCAACAGACCAGAGGATGTGAGTAACAATTATTACTTTTTCCTTCTGCAGAGAAAGAAGGGGGGAAAAAAAACCCAAAAACCAACCTAGACTGAACACAAGGCAGATTTCCCAGAGACAATAGCTAAGTGATATACACAGTTATGAGGGGAACACAGGTGTCCTAACTCTCCTCTTCCTGCTTTGGCCACGAACATGAGCTGGAAGAGCAAATTCCGCATACAGAAAACAGTAACACCCAATGCTTGACTTTACAGAACCCTCTGATTTTATCCAAGTTATTGTGTTCTCCTCTCTCTTGTTCTGCTAAGTATTTATTCACATCTATGCCTAGCCACACTGACAGTGAAGAATATAGCACAGAGAGATGGAGGGAATAAAGAATCATCATCCAGAGTGATGGGTGTTAATGGGGTGTGAGATGGAATAAGTATTTCCATCTACTGCCCCTTTTATCAGCATAGTGAGATTCACAGAAAGAGTAGTGGAGTTTTCTAATTAGACCAGCTGATGTATCTGGGGACAGAAAGATGAGCTGCCAAGAGTCTGAGCTCTTCTTTAGGTCTGAAAGAGACATGTCAAGCCTTCAGCTAAGTATCAACTGCAAAAGGTATCTCACATTTAACTTCAGGTATGTCAATCCAATAGCTGTTTAGAAGGAAAGGGGCTGTTAGCACACCCACTGCAGCAGGGAGAAAGGCAGAGACTGCCAGTTTCCATACAAAAAGCTGAGGAGGAGGTTCATGCCAGGCATATAGCAAGGGATTAGTGGAAGAGGGGGCAACTGGGGAAAACTATAAGACTAATACTGGGGCTACACCCTTAGCTTCTAGTATCCAATAAAGTCACAGATTTTCATTCCCTAGGCACCTTCTGAAGGAGGTTTATAGGTTTGCCATAAGGATCAGGACCAAGCCTGTGGCAGTATGGCTATTTGTGCTGCCAAGAGTGTTTTCCTGCCTGGGTGTCCTCTGTTGTTCAGTCTGACTGCAGGGTGGCAATGCCTTGTTGTGCCACGTAAAGTCCCCAGCATGGACTACTTCTTCCTCACCTGAGGTAATGCTACACCACCCAGCACTTCACCTCCCATTCTCAGTGGCTGCTTTTCCCTGGCTATGTCTGTCTCCCACAAGCCTCCAGCTGTGTCAGCTGTCCAGCCTCACTGCAAGGGTCACAAATGGTTATCTTGACACAGGCAGGGCCATGCTCATCCTCAGCCTGCCCCAAGTGCTGGGAGCTGCCATCACAGCGACCACACTTAGCTACATTGCATGCCATAAATCTAGGTGACTGTTCAGGAAGCATGGGACAATTTCTGAGGATGAAAGAGGTGGGAACAGAAAGCTTTCCCTCCAGCCCTAGGAACAGGGTCTGAATATTACTCTGCCACGTCCCCACCACATAATTCATCACAGAGTAGTTTCTTCATGCTGCATCTCACCCTGTTTCAGCTATCTCTCTGACTCTCTCATCTCTCTCTTTCAATCCCTACTATCCGGTCCATGAAACTATTAGTCAGATGATTTGCACAAGCTGCTCCCAGGCAACAGTTCACTCATGAACAAGTTCTATATAGGTCTGTCTGAAATATCAGCTGTTCTGAGCGGATGTGCAGGTGCTGTGGGGTCCTTCTGTCCCTTGCCATGAGGGGAATCCTTTGGATAGCACAGATATGCTCAACTACAAACCCTGGAGTGGTTTCCTGAGGACACTCTCTCATCTGAGGTTCATATCCCTTTAGAGCTAAGTGAATGCTCAAGGCAGAGCCATCAGGTCCAAAAGGAGTTTACTAAATTAATAGCTATGAACCAACTTAACCACAGAGGGCAGTTTGGACAGGAAGGCCAGAAACAGCTGAATCTTCAGCAGACTTTAACAAAGTTTTCATGCCCCTGCCAAAATAAAGGAGTACAGAGGTGGATAAATCAGTATCCACTGTTTACTCCATCCTTTTTCCATTATTTCCCCCGGGAGAACAAATCATCCAAAGCCTGTGCTTGGGCCCACTCCCAGTATCACAACTGAACCCTACTCTAGTTGAGATCACATTGGAAGCGTTTCTCAGGGTGAGGAGCCTGCTGCTTTTCCCCAAAGAGGGACTTAAAACAAAACAGCCAAAGCCACTCAATTAGAGTTTGGGGCTTAGAAGGCCCTTTATCTCATAAAAAAAAGAGAGATTAAAGCCCTCTGATAATTTATAAAGCGCTTAAAAGTTTAAAGGGGAATTGGGCTTTTATCTAAACTATCAGATAACACAAGGCACGCAAAGGCCATGCACAAGGCAGCCCCAGGGTGCAGCCACTTCATCACAGAGAGGTTGTGCTTCCAACCATGGATCTGATCCCAGTTCCTGAAATTAATAGCCAGACTTTCAGGCTCTCATAGACTAGTAGCCAGGCCAGTCTGACATGTCACCGTGGCTCAGACATGCAGTCACGTAACTCTCGCTTAGAAAGTAATGGAGTCTTCACTTAGCTGTGCCTGACAGCTCATGTGGTGAGGTACACTGGATGGCCTGGATGCCTTTGAGTGAGCACCCTGGCATGGAGAGCTTCTTCCACCACACCAGTGGCCAGTGCTTACTTAATGAAGGTGTGCAGTGTGCTCAGCACACCCTAAGCAATGTGCAGTTGGCCCGAGTACTCTCAGAAGCTTGCCCAACCAGTTTTCACTTGAGTTGGTATTTCAAACAGCCAGTTATTATTTGGGTGGCTGAGGCCATCACTCTCCTGCCAGACTTCTGCTGTCTTCCCAGCTCTCTCTCTCCTCATTACCCACTCTGGCCAGCACTGACAATGCTGTCCTGGCAGGCTGAGACCACCATCAAACAGTACAGGGAAGAAAATGTGTGGGACACAGAGTGTGCCCTGGAGCTGGCCCTGGATTCTGAAACTCACTCCTGCAGGCAACAAGGACTCTCAGGCTCACAGCAAACCAAGCTCAGCCACTCCTCAGCACTGTCTGCACATAAAGGAAGTTGCTCTTTGAGCAACACAGCTAGAAAAGCCCAAAGTTCCCCAGTTCATAGAATCACAAAATGTCAGGGGCTGGAAGGGACCTCAAAAGATCACCTGGTCCAGTCCCCCTGCCAGAGCAGGATCACCTAGACCAGATCACATTGGAACACATCCAGACAGTTCTTGAATATCTCCAGGGAGGGATACGCCACAACCCCCCTGGGCAGCCTGTTCCAGTGCTCTGTCACCCTCACATTGAAAAAATTCCTCCTTAGGTTCACATGGAACCTCCTATGGCTCAGCTTCCACCCATTGCCCCTTGTCCTGTCACTGGGCATCACCCAGCAGAGCCTGGCTCCAGCCTCCTGGCACTCACCCTGCACATATTTATTACCATTAATGAGGTCACCTCTCAGTCTCCTCCTTTCCAAGCTAAAAAGCCCCAGCTCCTTCAGGGTCTCCCCATAAGAGAGATGTTCAACTTCCTGAATCCTTAATTCCTTTGTCCCCAGACACCTTCTCCTCACTCACTGCATTAACCCTCACCCCACAGCATGCAAGAGACAGTAGCAGTGTGCATAGTCTAAAGCTAATTACTTGCTGGAGAGCAGGTCACATTCACACATGGTGATGGTGTGGCAAGCCCATGTCTAACAGAAGGTACACCAGCTGGGTTCTCCCCCTGCTGCACAGATCACTGCTTTACATTATTTCATCTACTCTAGCAGCCACAAAGTCAGTGGTTTTGAAGCTCCTACCAATCTTCCAGATGCAGCTGAAACTGACTAACTTGTTGCAGAGGGAAGGGTGGACAACCAGTCAGCCATTGCCTTCTTCAGAAAATGGGGCTCTGCAAACACCCTGCAAATAAAACAGACTTTATTCCTCTGTGATGACCCTTGGGAGAAGTGTGTACTCCACCCAGCAGAAAACCTCCTAACCCCAGTCATCCTGACATGCAGAAAGAGCCACCTGGTCTGGCCCATCCTCACTCGACCAAACTCCTCACTGTCTCAGGAGTGAATGAATCAAAAATTCCACCTTGCATCTGCTTTGCTGGCAGCCCATAAGAGGATCAAAATGTTCCCAAACAGATACATTATACAAATTGTTTGCCAAATACTCACTTGTTTTGAAGGACCTTTTTGCAGCCTTTCAAGGTCAAGTTAAAGACAAAGGTTACCTCTGGAGATTTTGGTGGATCACTTGAGACAGAGCCTTGTGAGTAGATAAAGCTCTAGTCTGAAGGTCAGGAGACCCCAAGTTCCCTTTCCAGCTCTCTCTAAGATCTTCCATAGGATCTTAGAGAAACAATTCCCTTTTGTAATTTTCCTTTCAGAGTTTGTCCACCTGATTCAGTTAAATTGTTTTTCCCTTTGGGGAGAAGGCTGGCAGTAGTGAAGATCTGACTGGCACTTCCAGAATGGGACTTGTGAGTCACGGAATCACAGGATGTCAGGGGCTGGAAGGGACCTTAAAAGATCATCTCATCCAATCCCCCTGCCAGAGCAGGATCACACAGGAACACATCCAGGTGGGTTTTGAATCTCTCCAGAGACGGAGACTCCACAACCCCCCTGGGCAGCCTGTTCCAGTGCTCTGTCACCCTCACACTGATAAAAAATCCCTCCTCATGTTTACATGGAACTTCCTATGCCTCAGCTTCCACCCATTGCCCCTTGTCCTGTCACTGGGCATCACCCAGCAGAGCCTGGCTCCAGCCTCCTGGCACTCACCCTGCACATATTTATAACCATTGATGAGGTCACCTCTCAGTCTCTTCTTCTCCAAGCAGCACAGCCCCAGCTCCCTCAGCCTCTCCTTGTAACAGAGCTGCTCCATTCCCTTCAGCATCTTTGTGGCTCTGTGCTGGACTCTCTCAAGCAGTTCTGTGTCCCTCTTGAACTGGAGGACCTAGAACTGGACACAGTACTCCAGATGTGACCTCACCAGGGCAGAGTAGAGGGGCAGGAGAACCTCTCTCAACCTACTAGCCACAGCCCTTCTAATACACCCCAGAAAGGCATTGGCCTTCCTGGCCACAAGAGCACATTGCTGGCTCATGATCAACCTCCCACCAACTAGGATACCCAAATCCTTTTCCCTTTTGCTGCCTTCCAACAGGTCAATCCCCAACCTATCCTGATCCCTGGGGTTGTTCTTTCCCAAGTGCAAGACTCTACACTTGCCCTTGTTGAATTTCGTTCAATTTCTTCCTGCCCAACCCTCCTGCCTGTCCAAGTCTGGTGAATGTGGCAGACAGGCCACTGTAACACCACCTTATATTACTGTGCACACAGTAATAGATGAAGGCTTTGCAAGTCTTCACTTCTGGAGAAGCTGATGCAAATAAGTGTGTACATCATACACCTCTAAGGGAATGCAGACCTCTCTGTATACATATATAAAGCTCACATGTATGAGAACCCAACACAAAGGGTGAGACTCAGCATGCTGAAACCTCAAGCAGGCACTCTGAAAACGCCTGCAAGTGTTTGTTCCAGCCATCGGTACTGGCAACCTGTACTACACATGGAAAACTGCTAGCAGTTAGTGAGAGATGCCACACAGCCAGGCCTCTCTGACACTCTCACGCAGCCAGGGAAGGCTCACTCTAGTGCCAGTGAGTGTCAGTACTCGGTAGCCAACAGCTCTCATCTGCTGAAGAGGACTTAGTGTGTACAGCAGCCACTGGGCATGCAAGGTGCTAAGCGTGGGAGCCACTCTGAGACAGAAGCATTCAAACCACTTGTGAAGCATTAGCACATTTTTGGGGTTTGTCCTTGGGTTTAGGACACCACTAGAACTGGCCAAGAGCACTTCAGCATAACAGAGTTCTTGTTTGCATGGCCTGCATGCTAACATCCTCATTCTTACCTTGCATGTCTGTCAAGTGTAAACAGAGTCGCTATTAATTGTGTCTGACTGCGTTTCCGCTGCTCTTTTAAAAGGTTGTTGATGTAAGTTTAGACAATAGGCCAAGAAGAGGCTGAATCCCCAGCAAGAACATGCAAGGCATTCCCCTGTGTCACTGAGTTAATAAGGTAGAGTTGAATTTGCTCCTGTTTAAAAAGGTCCAAATACTTTGAAGGTTTCTGCTTGAATGAAAACTGGAATTCCTTTTGGCTGCACTCTCATCCTGTGTGCTCACCTCCCTGTGCTGATCCAGTCAGGGACTTCTACTGTGTGGAATATCTGCAAGAACAGCAAGGTTGTTGCTAGCATTTCTGTGGGAAATCCTGTTTCCAGCAGGTATCTCTTTCCAAGTATGAGGCTCATCCTCCATGGCCAGCAGCGAGAGAGACTCCAAATGAGTCAGGAGTCTCAGCATCCAAGACCATAAATGACGTGATCAGCATTTCCCGAGGAGATTAACTCTTATTTTGAAGAACTGGGGATTTGCAAGAAACACTCTGCTGAGAGTTCATCAGGAGGCAAGACATGAAAGTACCACTTGAGATGACAAATGATCAATCATAAAACCATGTACTGCTTAAAAACACGAACAGGGTTTAACTGCCTCAGATACATGACTGGAAGTGTTACTCACTTGGTTGCAGGCATGACTCCTCGGGTCCACATGGTAACTAGAAACACAGCCAAGATGTCACCAAATTTGCCCTAGCTGCCAACTCTGAGGCCCCTTCACTTAGTCAAGTCCTACACACTTCCTGTCCTATTCCTTTCCAAAGTTCTACTCATCTGCAGCTCACCCCCAGCAGCAGATGGAAAACATCCACAGCAACAATCGATGGGGGAAAAAAACAGCTCCGGTTGGCTTCTTACTCCTCAGCATGCTCCAAAGCTGGTGAGCTGGGCTGGCTCCATATCCCAAAGAGTGCTGCCATCTCTCCCTTTCTATTTTAACCATCTCACATAAGGACTGGGAAATTCTGTGAGGGAATTAAGCTGGTAAGCACTGAGTAACCTCCCACTTGCCCGAGTAGCAAGAAGTGCAATGCTGAGGGAAGCAGGGCAGACCAGTGCCACGCTGGGACGTGGCTGTCCCACCACAACTGCTCTGTGCCTCAGATGCCATGAAACTCAACACCCTAAAGCCCGGTACCTGTGCGTTGTACTTGCTCCACGCTCGTGTGAGGTGCTGGGCTGTGCTACCTCGCACCTCTGCAGCAGCTCCAGACAGGAGGTACAGCCAGGCACACCACTCGCGGGCTGGCAGCGCACCTCGTGGAGTGCCACGCTGAGGGTGCCACGCGCCTAACGCACCCAGAGAGGCAGGCTGTGCACTGCTGCCGCTGCCACGACCACGGCTTGGCACCTCTGGAGTGACAACAGACAGACAGTTTCTATTACGCAAACTGCAGCAGGTACAGCCAAGCAATCCGCAGCGAGCAGCGCTGGCATTCTAGGAACGGCTCTGCTCCTCTGCTGCCAAATCACTCTGCCCACAGCACGTCCCAGTGTGGCGGCAGGCAGGCAGGGAGCTACAACTACAGAGAAACCTCTTCTGGCAACATGGCAGCGCCTTTCAGGCCTGGCTTGTTCCAAGAGGATAACTAACGTGGAGCTCTGCTAGAGAAAGCCAGCTGCTAGGTGGCTATGGAGCAGCTCAGGCAAGATCCAGTACCACCCAGGGTGCCTGCTGTTTACATAAAGCAGCTAATAAAGACGGTTATCATCCTGATAACTCCTGCATTAGGTGTCAGTGGCCATGTGGAAGACTCCCGAGAACAATACACATGCTGGCTTTGCCGCCCAAGGAGACGAATGTAAAGTAGGAACTTGGCAGTTGGGTTTTGTTGGTCCTTTAACAGAGATCTAGCAACAAAGCTATACTCCAAAGGCACTTAAATATGCACAGATTAAAGTTAAGCATGCGTTTGTGAGCTGCCCTAGATCACTGCGACCTCAGGGCCTGTGTCTGGGAAGACTCCATGGGCAGAAAGCATCTTCAAACAAAATGCCACCTACTGAGAACAGGCATTTGCTGGGCTCTCTGCTCCTAATGGTAGGACATACCAAACCAATATGCAGAGACACAGTCGGCGTAGAGGCTTTGAGCACGTTTGGTCACACTCACCAACAAAATTATCCCAAGTTCATATAGCTGCATTGTGCCCCCAGATTTTTGTGAAAGAGAGGCACATAGAAGAGACAAACTCACACCTCTGCCCCAGTGAGCACACATCCTTCCTTCCCTTAGGGTGAGAATATACCACAGTGCGTTTACTTGTAACCAAAAGCATGAGAGGCAGGTAAGCCTCAGTGAAGACTCATCCAAGGAAACTCTTAAGATACAAGAACTGGGGGCATCAAATGAAAGTGGCAGGCAAAACCAGCACTAGTAGGTGTCCATTTACACAACAGGTGGAAGTCCTTGCCACAGGATGCTGTGGAAACTACAAGTTTACAGGGTTTCAAAAACCAGCAAGACAAATGTATAGAGAAGTAAAAACCTCAATAAAGGCATTAGGTTTTCCTCAGAAAGTCCACAAAGTACAGACTGTGGGAGGCTGAGGAGCATCTGGGAGACATATCACATTGTCTCCCATATACATTTGCCTTCAAATAACGCTCTTTGTTGTGCATGCACTATCAGCCATCGCTGGAGACAGGCTGCTGGGCTCCACGAACCCTTGGTGTAACACAGCACAGCTGTTCCTCCTCTGTGCAGATTCTCCTTTTGCTTGGTGGGGGCAGAAAGGAGCAGCGGGCTCCCAGCAATCGGTGCCAGAAGGAAAACCCAAGCCTCGGATCAGGCTCCGTGCCACGGCTGATTGTGCATGATTAGGGGGAGATATTTTGCCCCCAAATGAGATTGAGCAGACACTTGAATTCAGGCATCTCTTGAGCCATTTGCCTAGGCACAAACACTAGCATGCACCCCTCATATTCCAGCTTTGAGAAAGGTAGGTTTCGGTCTGCAAATCACATTTCACGCTCCAAAAAAAGGCAGTTTGACACAACACTCTGCCTGGATCGCTGAAATACTGTGGCTATGTCCCAACACAGACCCAGAGCTCATTAGGAAGCTCTGAAAGCTGTTCCCAAACAGACTTGCTTTCCTCTGGTTGTCTACTGTGGCAGCCTTGCTCTGGAAATAGACAAGGATGTGGGAAAGAGACAAGGACCTGTATCAGTGATACATAAATGTATCTGCAAAAGAACAGTATGGTCTGTTTTGCACACAAGTAGTAGCGTGGCTGTGGTTAGAAACTGAGGCTCTGAAAAGTGTTGGAGTTCTATTTTTCCAATCCTACAAAAGGAAATGCCAAAGGCGACGAGGACAAGCAGTGCTGGGGTTGGAGGGGGGAATCTGGTAGAGTCTGGGCTCTCCTTGCTGATTAAAAATCACACCAGAAAGACAGTAAGCACCATTCTAACACAGTGATGGCAATCTCAGGCATTCAAAAGCACAAATCAGACTCAAAAGACTTCATGAGTTTCATTTAAGAACAAAAAAAACACTAACATCCAGCATGGCAAGATGAAGCTTTCACGTCTGCCGCTGAGTCTTTAAACCTTCAGAGCTCATAGTGCTAAACTCTTCTTGGTGGAGTAGAAATGCATATAAAGAAAAGTCAGAAATGTGTGGAAAATAATTTGATTTAGAGCTCTTTAGATTTTGAGTTTGCCACAGCCATTCTGAATTCCCTGCTGTTCAGTGCAGAGCAGCTTCTGCCTAAGTAAGGGTTTGGCCCAAATATTTACTCTGAAAAAGACCTAGCAAGGTCGAGCAAGAATAGGGCCAAGGATCTATGCATGACTACCATTGCTAGAACAATGAAAAAGAAGAAGAGGAATGTTCTGCATGTTGTCTTCCCTTCCCCCACCCCCACCCCCCCCAAGTATGGCACAGTGGGGCCAAAGTTTCTGGATTCATTGGTCCACTCAAGTCAAGTGGCTTATGACCAGAATAGCCTGCAGAGTGTTAGGGGGGGGAAAGAAAGTAATAAAGACATTAGCTGATTTTGCAACACAGAAAAAGAAAATAAAGCTAGCTGCTGCCATGAATGGACACCTCTTAGCATTCAAAGTCGTTACTGAATGATTAAGTTACCAACTCATTAGGGGTTATTTACATTGTTTAGGAGCATGTGACTAATTACACAATGAAGATACAGAAACCTAATCACCTAATAACAGCATATGGTTGTGGCACAGATGAATTGGGTGAGCAGGGAGATCCTGACTAAGTGCTGCTAGCAAGCCCCAGCCTGCCCTGTTCATGAGGCACTCGGAATGCTGCTTCCCTATCTCCCAACAAGAAGCAAGTCCAGAAGATGCAACAATAAATACTGCAGGGACACTTGTTTTAGAGATGTCACAGTCCAGAGGAGAAAGCACGGAGGGGAGTGTGCATACCCTCACAGGCACACATAACTGAGAAACCCCACATGGAGCCTGAATATCAGTGCCACCAACAGGGAGGGCATAATCTGGATGAGAGGTATTTGGGAGTGGTTCTCACTCTGTTCAGAGGCAAATACCAACTCAAGAGGATTTGATCCCGATGACAGGTGCTTGACAGGCAGCCTTGAAGACCAAAGGTTTCAACATTCAAAGAAATGGCAACATCAGCGCAAGTGGAGCAATTCTCCTTGTCCACAGCAGAGCCTCCATGCTGGCCCCACAGGGGGATTTGAGGAAGAATATTATCTCCAAAGATCCAGTGAGTGTCTTCTGCAGAAACTGTAACAAGGGCACTGAAGCACAGCCAGGAGTGCAAGACTGGAACTTTACCCTGGCCAAGAAAGCCAGGGATTCCAGGGAGCTGTTAGCCTTAACGGTAGCAACATCTTCGATGAGGTTCTTCCAGAAGAAAGTGCTGTACAGGCAATGACAACACGAAGAGACTTATGTTACCATTTATCATCTCCTCAGTGCTGCCCCATCTGATGCTGCTGCAGCATCTGAATGTATCAGAAAGCTGCCTGCATCCCCCATAGTGCTCCACAGATTGGCAGCATCTGGACATTGCACCACAGTCCCAAGCTGTGACCCCTGACAGACTGATATGCCCCTGCTCACACAGCAGAGTGATGGCAGAGACAATGTCGGACCACAGCCATGGTTTTCTGAAGGCACCTGCAAAGAGCTCAGTTTGCTGCTGGACTAATAATTATCTGTTCTTCATGGTGCTTTCTCCATTCCTCCTCCTCACCCAGGTAATTTTTCTGCCACGTGTGAAAATCAGAAGCACACTGTACCTAGAACAGAAACCAGAAGTCTGACAGCATGGTCAGTGTTGAGTGCTGCACATTCAGAGGGGCCCAGGGCATTTGGGTGGATGTCATCCACTTCATCACTCAAAGCACTAGACAGTCACACCAGAGCACCCTCAGCACGAACCACACAGAGAGAGGCAGAAGAAAGAAAAGACTCTGCCTGGCCTAGGAATATTTTGTTCTGTGCCAGTGCCCATAAAGGAGATGAATGTAGCTGGGTAAGAAGAATATGGATTAAATCCTGGTTCCTTCAGGCAGTGCCACTGTAATCTACAACTCCCTGTGCCTGCAGGCTCCTCATGCTGCTCTTATTCCAACCACCCCGAAGTTAACCTCCTTCCCAAGCTCACGTGTCCAAAGCTGCCATGGATTTGCACCCTGAAGCTCAGGAAGCAGTCGCAGGCCCTGCTCTTTGGACTGGCTCCTTTGCATGGATGTAAACTGAAGCTCCAGCAGGAACTACCCTGCCTCCAAACCGCAGAAGCCTGATTCTGAGTCTAGAAAGGAGAGGTAAAGGACTGAGTTTTCCAAGTTTCCCCTCTCTTCTTCTCTCACCTCCTGCCCAAAACAGGATGCTGGTTTATTAAAGCAGCTCTTGTGCTGAAAAGAGGCCCTGGGTGCAGGAGTGCTGAGCTCAGCTGAAATTGGGCATCTCCCTCGAGCAGCGGGACAGGGAAATGTGTATCAGCTGAGGAGTGACCCTGCTGCAAGGCGTCCAGCTGCTTCCCTTCCCGCCTGCGCCCGAGACAGCGCCAGCCTGCCCGCCTGCCTCCCCCGGCACATCTGTCGCGGCCACGCCGGCCCCGGGAGCGAGGTGTCACACACCGACAGCCCGCGCGGAGCGCCTTACACAGCTCGGACAAACGGGGCGAGGGCAGCACCCAGCCGGAGCGCTTCGTGCAGGAGACCCTGCGCTGAGCACTCTTCCCAGCCCTCCCACAGGACGCGGCTCTGCCGGGGTGCGAAAAGCAAGGGCTGCCCCAGCCACTCTGAAGGCAGATCAAAGGGTAGTGCTGACAGGTACAGGAAGAAACTCCCGGTAGGGTTTGCAGGGCTGAAATCTGCCACAGTCACTCAGGAACCAGGGGTACCAGATCAGGTGAGACGCTGCAGGGAAACCACAGGTGTGGCCCTTTGGCTGCGCCCAGTGCACGGCGTAGTGGAAAAGTTTTACCTGGGTTACCTCACATCCCCTGTGCCTGCTGATTCAACCTCCTGCATTTTCAAACAAGGTGTCCAGTGTCACCTCCTAGGGAAAATTACCCTTCAGCTCCAGAAAGAAATGCGATACCTCATGCCTGCTCTGCCCCATCCCAGGGGAGTCCCCTCAGCTGGACTTGACAATCTGAGAGCTCTTTTCCAACTGACAAAAATCTGTGCTTCTATGGCCCTGGATGTGACAGCATTAAATGGCAACCAGCACTGCTCCTTCAGCCAAGGGGACTTCTGCAGCATCTGCTCTGAGACTATGCACAAGCTTCATTTGTGAGAAACACTGTGAAGGGAGGAAAAAGGGGCCTGAGTTGTAGGACAGCACGGGTGAGGGACCAGGGCTGTGCAGTTTGCATTTTCATGGTAAAAAGGGAGGGAGGGCTGAAAACACAGGCTGGGGAGAGGGGGTAGGGAGGCTGGATGCCACAGGCAGCACTCATTCGGGTCAGCAGCCGGCCAGCGTCAGGCGGTGATCGGGAGGCACTGGCCTCGGGAACGGGGACAGAGAGCGGCTGAGGAGGACAAGTCTGGAGAGGGACCCGACTCGTGCAACGGGAGGAGAAGAGAGCGGGCAGGGGGCAGAGGCATGCAAATCAGGGTCTGGGGTTTTCCTTTAAAGCCCTTGCTTTCACTGGGGGAGGAATTCTTTCAGGGCTTGCCTGGAAAAGGAAGGCAATTTCTAGTCTGGGCAAACTCACTCAAAAAGTTAAGAGTTGTGTCCTGAGAGGAATTTTAAGCACTTGGAAGTGAGAGAGGAGGGGCCATTAAATGCAGATGCTTTTCTTTACTGGTATTTTCACTTACTCTATCAATCTGTTGCACACTTCAGGCTTGCAGTGTGGAATTTTTAGGGCCAATGTGCAGGACAGCTACTCACCAGTAGCTGGAAAGTGCAACAGGGCTGCAGCACTGCTCCCACTCCCCACCCATGCTGCTCAGGATGTGTCCAGCCTCACAGACAGCCCAGCACTGTCATCTCATTTCCCTCTCCTGTATCCCCATGTCCCTCTCTCTTCAGAGAGCCTCAGCTCCATTACATAGAGCCCCTTCCATCCCCCCATGCATTGGCTTGTCATGCCCCAGAGAGAGCCCAGGAAGCACCAAAGCGAGGCTGCCATGCAGTGCTGGCTTTGTGACCCAACTTCACCAACCACAATTCCTCTGGGGACATAGGGCCAGCTACAGGTGTCCATCACCTGGAGGACGCAGCCATGGAGCAGTGTTTCTATCACATGCTGAAGAAGGAAAACCACAGAGTCAGCCAGAGCCCAAGGACAACAGGCAGGAGAGGAGGGGTTCCTTAAGAGCAAAGGCAAGGGAAGCAAAGCATGTTTGTGTAAGGGCAGAGCCAGCGGCAAGCCGGCCGGCAAACCACGCTCGCAGAGGCGCAGGGCTGGAGCCATGTCCGCGCCGCCGCCCCCACGCCAGACGCTGTGTCCCGGTGAGAGGTGGTCAGGGACTCTCCGCCCCCTCCCAGCGGGGCCAGGGGACTCCAGTAGTGGGGCCTCACCAAGCTCGATGCTTTCTCCCTCTCCCTCCCAGCAGCATCAGTTGTTGCTGCCTTTGGGCAGCAGCCCTTGGGGCAAGTGAGGCGTTTCTGAGAGCCCGAGGCCCCATGAGGGGGCACACCCCTGCTCCTCCTTGCTCCCAGCCTAGCATCCCCTCTGGCACGTAGGCCACAAAGTTCCCAGCGAACGAGTTGGAACCGACTTCAAAAGGATTTACAGGGAGCAACCTTTCTGTCTCTTGATCCTCTCGGCTCTCCACTGGATTAGGAGCTGGCTAAAGCCTGGAGCCCCCAGGCGGGGGCTAGCTCCCCTCAGTTTCGGGGGATGCACTGGGGACCTACTTGTCTCCAAGCTCTGTCTCTCAGTTTCCCGTACAGACCTGGAGGTCTGCAAGAGGGAAGTTCTGCCCAGCATCAGTGCTGTTTCCTGGGGCCTGGCTAGCAGAGGCACAGGGTCCCTCCCAAGGACATGGGATAGCATTGCCCACTACAACACCATCTAGTAAAGCTCTCGAAGGATACAACACCTCCTGCACCTCAGGATTCCACCCTGTGCCCAGGAGGAGGGAAAGCTGAATTGCCCCAAACCTTGTCATCCCTAACTGTGTCTGCCAAGACAGCCAAACCCATGAGCCTTACACCACCCTGGGGCTGAGCCATTTTGATCTTTAGCTGAGCTGCTTCTCCTTGGGAAATATAATTAGGTTCTTCCATAGCACACCCATGCCATGGGGCTGACCCATCTCCGCAGGACCCAGCGGGCAGGGAATAGTGCTGGAGCAACACCATGAGGACTCAGACGAGGGATAACTTTGCACAGAGGAGGGAAACACTAAAGAGGCTAGTGCAAATCTTAACTGAATGGCTAAGCTCTCAAAAAGGAAACAGAAAACCGGGGGTGGGGGTGCAGGTGTTTGCTTGAGGGTTTTTTAGTGGACTAAGGAGCTGCTCACCGGTTTTGAATCATAAAAACAGAGAAGGTTTTCGAAAGGCAGAAAAACTATTCTGGTTCAGCTCAGGGTAGCAGAAAAGTGGTTTGGATTCAGCACTGCTAACTTTGCAGAATGGGTCAATATGGTGTCAATTTGTTTTTGAAAAGGATGTCCAGACTTTTTCCAGTAGGTGGGAATGGGAACAGAGGTGGAGTCACTTCATTAAGAAGAAAAGGATGAGGAATTGCTCAAGCAAAGTTCATACTACAAAAGTGAAGGTGAAAGGCTAAGCAGCAGGACTGGAGCAGCAGAGCAAGGGTCTCAAAAGCCCACTTTTACCACTGACTCCAACAACCTCCAGTAGGTGACAGAGATGCCAACCAGTACTGTCACATGTTTTGAGAGCTGCTGAGAAAGGGAGAGGACTCCAAACTGTTGATGCAGTGTATTCAATAGAGTTTACTGAGACGAGCTTGTTTGCTGAGCCTTCGGCCCCCATCACACTCTCCCCCGCAGCTGGGTCAGCCAGGGCTGGGAGGACTAATACACTGGGAGGTGCCAAATAATCACTGGACAGAGCCACCACTAGTGCCAGTGCTGCCTCAGTCTGTTTGTTTTCGCTAATCCCAAGAGACAGCATCTGTGACATGGCAGCAGTGTGATTAAGATGATCCAGTGTTGCTGTCACAAGCATGCAATTACGGGTTTCCTGTGTCACTCCTGCTGCGAGGTCAGTGACTTGCCCTCCCTCACTCTGCCAGTGGGAGGGAATGGCCACCAGATCCCATCTGCCTCTTAACCCCATGCCCAGCTCCAGCCTCCAGGCTCCACAGCCCTGGGGAAGGGTGGGCAGGCTGTAGCATGCAGTCAGGCTGGGGAGGATCTGCAGGCTGAGAGCTCTGACCCAGAACAAAGAAGAGGGGGACAGGGAATACTAGAGAGATGGGGGCTCAAAAGGGAGACTGCAGATGGTACTTGGTACTCTTAGGTTTGCCCTCAAGGCTCTGCAGCAAAGTAGTCCATGTGGAGGCCACTCAACAGCTGCCAAGAAGGAACCTGACTTTCAAGAGGAGGTGCCTGGTGGGCTTTGGGAGACTGTCTTTCAGATCTCACAGGGGACTTGCCTGTTCAAGGGTGACCCTGGTCCCAGGGAAATGGGAAGCACTCTCCTCATGAGCACAAGGGCCTTCCAGGGGCCAGTGTGAGGGCCAAACTGCCCATGGAGGCAGAAAAGTGGAAACTGTAGCCTACTTCCCCTCCCACGACCCTTTTAACACGTAATACGTCCGGGACCATCCTAAGAGACCTGGGCAAGCTTTCCCATCCCCTACAGCCACATATCTCTGCCTACAAGGACATGAAGAATGAGAGCTTTGCCACAGGCTGCCCTAGGTTCTCTCAAAAGACACTGCAAAATCGTTTAGGAGGCCCCCAAGGAATCACCTCTCTCCTAAACATCTATGTTTCCCTTGCAACTACCAGCCTGGTCAGGGATGCACAGAGGCTCTGCTCTCACCAGATCAGTTTCTGAAGCAGTTGCACACAGGATTAGCTGCAAATCACAGCAGAGGAGAACCCAACGCTGGCCTGTCAGAACAAGAAGAGGTTTTGTGCTGCATCTGCCCCTGAAGAAGGCAGGGCTTCCTCAAGCTTTATTTGTTTAGTGACCCCTACATAAGGGAATCCATCACATAGCCTCCTTTATTAATGCTGGCAATCATCTGCAAACAGCTGTTGCCCAGCTGTCAGAGCTGGTATTGAATGGGAATCCCTGCATAGAGTGCCACATCCTCTCTCATACTTAGAGACTTAGGCTACAAAAGAGACTTAAGGCAGAGCCTGGGAGGATATGGCAGTACCTTTCTTAGCTGGGTTACTGGTACAGGCAGATGCAGCAGACCTTAACTCCTACTCACAAAGTAAACTGCAGCTCAAATGTACCCCCGGCTGGCTGCATCCCCACAGAGCCTCACAGCAGTGCACATCCTTGGCAGGAGCAAAGCACTTCTGTCTGTGAGGAGCTAGTACATGATCATGATTCTCAGGCCCAGCAAAGCTTAGCTCTCTCCAAAGCATCACATACCGTTGTGTTTAGATGGAAACCAAAGCCCAGATTCAAATGTTCAGGCCAAAATAGATTAGCATCTCATACACAAAGCTAGAAGTGAAACTGAGTCTCAGTTCTTCCCTTCTTGACAGCAACTATTTGAATCTACTAAGGTCTACCTTCCTGAAGGTCCTCCAGTTTCAATTCAAAGGCAACAAGAGGCAGAGAAGCCACCACCAACTATAACAGAGGTCCCCAGTGAAGAGTTAGCTTCACCACTGAAGAACTTCTGCTTTCTTACTAGTTTGGATGTGGCTGGCAGGAACTGAAAAGCAGGCAAACCACACATAAGTCATGTTTACATCTAGCACATTTATCAAGAGACGTAGTCTTGAAGTAAGTGCTATATAAAGCTACACATGAGTAGATAGCAGGGAGGACTTTTGCAAGTGTCTTCTAGTCTGCATTGCACTAGCAACATGAGCTCTGTCCAGTATGCCATAAGCAGAGGCAGGATCTAGAACCTCAGAGAGAAGGAGATTTTCACAATTCATGCCAGCAGCCGTCTCAGCCCCATGCTGCTGCTCAAACAAGCAAGGATCTCTCAGAAACAAAAGCAGCATGAAGGCCTTTCAACTGAAGGTTCCCAGGAGCAGCCTCATGCCACAGAAAGCTCCAGATAATACACGGGCTTAGAGGTCACTGTGTGGTTTAGCTATAAAGAGCCTTCTTGAAGGGGTAGCACAAAGCTAGCAGTGGGAGTGAAGAGACAGCTGAAGGAGGCACGAGGCATCCATGTGGATCCTGCCAACCACCATAGGGAGCAGAGGGGAATGCTGCAGGATGCAGGCCTGTGGTGAGGATTACTGCTGAAATCCTCACTGCATACCCCTACACAGCTGCCCTGTGCACTGATACAGCCCCCTGCACAGACGAGGCTTCACATAAAGCAGTCATCTTGCTCCTGACCTCCTTCACAGCCAGTGCCCGAAACTCTGCTGCTTTCTTTCTTATCCTCTCATTTTGACGGCACAGCATCGGCTTCTGAATGTGCTCCTGGTGATTCATGGGCACACACACACACACACTGGCCTGTTTTAGCACGAGTGCAGGGAGGAGCTCTACCTGCCACAGCAGAAATACTACTGCTTTCTGAAACACTTCCCAGGAGGAAAACCCTTCCTTTTGCCAAGGGCAGAATCATGCCGGCTGTGCCTTTGCAGGGTTAGCAGAGACTGACACGCACAGGGTCCCCTCCCAGGATGCAGGAGCTAATCACTTCCCTTGACCTGACACAGCCCCAGGGGTGGGAATGTATCTCATAGCAGACGAGACCCGGGAGGCAAAGCCCAGAAGTTATGTTCTATGTTGAACCAGTGCAAGAAACACCAAATCTGCACACAGTGAAGGTTAACTTTGGAAGCAAACCAGAAGACATTCTTTAAACATCAGGCAGTGAAGAGTTAGGTTGGACTGGATGATCTTGATCCCTTCCAACCTGGCTGATTCTATGACTCTAAGAGACCAACAGCTATTTGTCAGCTACAGGATTACTGGTCTGGGTAGGACCACCAAGGCCATCTGTTCCACTCCCTACAACTAAGGGTTGATCCAGAGAGATCACAAGAGCATTTACCCCACTCCGTTCCATCACCCACATGGTGAAGTATGTCATTGTTCTCCTCAGCAATTCACAGGAACATCTCCTGGTGCCCTTGGACAGCAGGCCAGGCCACGCGCTACAGAAGGTTAAAAAGTCCTTCCTGACAATCTGCTGTGGATGGAAATACTTTTCTGCCCTCAAGCCTGGCATTTCCTTAAGGCTAAAACACGTGCATTGGACATGTTAGGCAGGCCTTGGAGGAGTTTCTGTGTGCCACTAAAATCACCACAACACCCTGCCACATCTTGTCTCTAACCATAGCCACTGCACTGGGGAGGGGAGAGAGAAAAGTCCTTTGATTTTTTTTTTTCCCAGCATTTTTTCTAAGCAAATGAAAAGGGGAAAATGTTTGCTGGTGCCTTAACATGAGCAACCCAAGATAGGAATTCATTCAGCAGAATTGTGTGTATTAACTAAGATTAATTAGTGCACTGTGACAAACTGAAATCAGATCACTTTTCATGTCCCTTTTGGCAACACCACCAACTGGAGCATCTGAGACTCAGTGTTGCAAGCTTTGTTCCCCTTGTCCAGAACCCTGTTATCCTGTCATCCTATCTCCTCCATAAATTGGGCAACCCTGCCAAGGAATAGTTACTCAGGTATCCTAGGTCTTCTGCATCAGCTGCTACTCACATCTAAGGTCAAGACCGCAAGGAATGGGGAAGAAGGGCAAAAAACTAAGCCAGTTTGCTTTCTCCACAGATAGAGAATGCTCTATAGCACCTCTCAGAAAAAGGGCCAGGGCTCTCCAAAGTTCTTCTGCTCTCCTAGCTAAGATGCAGAATGGTCATAGGGAAGGGCGAGCGATTAATAAACTGGATATGAATCTCATATTAAGGCTGCATGGTGAAATTGTATCTTTTAACCTCATGGTCACTGGGACTTGCACAGAACACCATTTTTCACTGTCACTTTTGGCTTTTTGTTCTGTTTCTCTAACCCACTCACATATCTGATGTGGGAAGTACTGAGAGGACATGACTCAGAAATACAGATAAATCTATTTCCTCTACATTTATGCAAGTAAATTCCCAAGGACTTGCTGCCAAGGATGGCTGCATTGCACTGGACAGAGCAGGTACTTGTAAAAAGCATCCTCAGGGTCCTCTGAGCTCAGGGAAATGGCCTCTCCTCAGACACTCTGGGGCCTTCTACCATGATACATGACAGCCACACTTACTGGGGCATTGGTTTGTGACGGAGGCCCAACACCACAAGTCCTACTGCTTTCTACTAACCTAAGCAAGGTACAGTTTTGTGATGTTCCTTCTCCACAAAGGGATGTACCTGCTGAAGAAAACACTCTTGTCCCACCAAAAAGAGACAGTTTTCCTAGGAAGCAGAGTAGGTCACAGAGGAATGGTGTTAGTCACCCGTCCTGACAAGCTGCTGAAGAGTGGTGTGTTTTGAAGCATGAGGCATGAGCGACAGCATATGCTAGCTGATCTTGCACCAAGGAATCAAGTCCAGCCTCGTACATGATGGCTTTGCTGATGTTTATCTGCTAGAAATGTGATTAGTCTATTCAGAGATGGGTCTGGTGGGGAACCTGTAAAAGGTGAAAGCTCAGCAAGGAGAGAAGAGAGGCAGATGAATGATTGGTTGGTCTTGCCAGAGAAGGGCCCTCCTGCAGCTCAGACAGAAGTGGTCTAGACTGTATGCTCTGCAGATGAGCAAGAGAGAACTGACAGTCAGGCAAGGAAAAGCAAAGCTCCTTTATGCTCCTTTGAGACACTTCCTGGAGTTTATTATCAATTCACCCGGGTCTAATGCTAATAGAGACAGATCTTCCTGACAACAAAAGTTCTGAAAGTTCTGAAACAAAGATCCCAAAAAGAACTAAAGCAGGACAAACATCGTTGCAAAGACAGGAATGTCACTGGAGAAGCTGACCTTGCCGCCAAGCTGTGAAGAGCAGCACTAGGTCACTAGGCCATTTCAACACCTAGGTATCATTGCTTCTTGAGGTCTGATTGCTAATGTCAGAGCTTCAGAGAAAAGCAGAAGAACCTCCAAAAACCAGTATGTAAGTGTGGTACAGCAAGCATGAGACATTTGATTGCAACATATAACACCTCCGCCAGAAATTCCAGAAAACTCCAACACCTTCCACAACAAAAGCCAGTTAAACTTTACATCAAAGGCAGTCCTATTTTACTGATGATCAGGAAACTCAGGGATAAGGACACTCCCAATGTTTCTAAATGTGGAAGCATCAACCAAATGTCTAAAAAGCTCACAGACATGTCAGAAAGCTTCTTGGTCTTTCCAAGAAGCTTGATGTCTCAAGTGTTGCTCACTGAACAACTGCCAGCTGACCGACTTCAGCATTCATAATCACAATACCTCTCCCTCGACGTGGCAGATTGGTATTGCTACTACTGATAAGGGGGCCCAGTACAGCCAGTCCATTCTTCTAACTAACTCCAAGGTTCTAATGTCATTGCCGCCCAATCCAAAAGAGGAGGTGGCTGTCATGCAATTTGCTTAAGACTTCCCCAAGTCCTCAGTTACCTCTTGCACAGATTAGTTTGAATCAGAAGGCAGCAGAGTCATGCATGACTATGTGGGGCCATTAGATCCTATCACTTTCAAACAAACGCCCCCCTGGAAATCAGGTGTTAACAAGTCCAGGCAAGGAAAATCTGTGTCCCAACACCACAGATGACTGTAGTAGAGATCTGCATTAACATGTCCTTCCCAGGCCAAAAGAGAACTCACAGCTTTTTACCATAAGCCAGCTTTATCCAAACTTCTGGTTTGGCTTACTGAATCAGATGTTTGAACAAATCTACTCACTGCTCCTCTTACAGCAAGACAGCAAGGAGCTTATGTGGCCGGGTTGATACTGTTCTGTTGGGTAAGAGCACACAGCTTCATGGACATCAAAAGAGCGACCCTTCATCACTTACAATACAAGAAAGAACTCCCGTCCATGAAAATACTAATCTTAACACTTTCCCAACCTGTGTTAAATTAGTAGCATTCATGCACAGCACTTCAGGCCATTTACAAGGGGCATTTCCTGCAATCAAAAACATATGTCTCATAAATGGCCGAGTTCTGTGGAAGTTTGCTTTCCTAGAGCAGCTGGCCATTCCTGAGAACACAAAGGAGAATGTTTAAGCAAGTGTAGTGTTTGCTGATATCCAGAGCTGGCCAGGAAACAAAAATCCCTTTCATCGAGAAAGAAAACAATAGTAACTGCCTTTCTTTTTCAGAAAAATCCTGGACTGGGAAATCAGAACCAGCATTTCCATTAAAGTTCTGCAACAGCCATGCCTCACAAGAAGCAAAAGGGAAAATTCTGGCTTTCTGGCTGTCCATCTGAAAGGGCACTATTTGATTTCAGGTGCAGGTGAGCTGTTAAAAACTTGGTAGGGCAGCTTCCTACCTCCCACCCTTCTTGTGCCTCTGACTGCTCAGCTCTGTCTCTGATTTCTGGACCTGAGGAGAAGAATGGGTGGCTGAGAGCTGCGTGGAAATACAACTTCTGCTAGCTTGCCTGCAACACTCTAAGCAAGTTTATTTTCTCCTTGTAGAAAAAGAGCCAAAGATACTTCAGCTTGATTTTCCCAATGGAAACCTGCAATTTTCTTACAAAAACTGCTGAGTTAGTCAAAAGGGCATTTTCCATTGGAGAACTATTCTGATGGAAATTTTCCCAACTAGCTTTATTAATACCCTTGACATTGTTTTGTCATTCCCCTTATTTGTGTATCAGTGCCTGGCCACTGAACTAAATTTCCAGCCAGCACTTTCATAGTTATTATACCCAGAGGGCCATCATGTAATTCTTGGAGTTCACTAGATCAGAGATTTATTACAGTAACTGCTCTGGTGCCACACATTAGGCAACCTGGACATGTATTTCAGTGCTCTCTTTCTAGCCAAGACAGCTAGGAGAGGCTGTGCGCTAAGCCCATCTTCTCATCCTTTTGTCAGATGCCTGTTAGGCCTGGCTCACTCTCAGATTCAGGTTTCATCAGAGTATCTGCCACTTGCCAGGTGCTTGCAGCATGTGCCACTATGTATTCCCACCACGCTATGAAGACAGGTAGTACCCCCGAAAACCTTATATCTCCCTAACCAGGCTGTTACTACTAACACTGGAGCCAGCGTTTGACATCTGCAACCAGAGTAAAGAGTTTCCTCTTGAGATAAGCTGCAGTTAAACTGCTGACCACCCAAGACAATGTGTGGATCTTTCCTCTGGGTGTGAGCACAGCTACTGCAGACTGATGCCAGTGAGCCCCAGGTGCAGGTCTCTTCAGTATCTTACCCTGATGGCTGGCACTCAGCATCAGCTTCAGTCCCACAGAGAAGTGCTGAAAGATAATTTTACAAGTGGAGTTTCACCTTCTGGTAATTCAAAGTTCTTTTCTTCATTTGGAGCCTTGGTACATCATGTGGATCAAGACTACTTCTGTAGTGTAATAGTGCTGCTGTGTTGGGCAAGACCCCTTGGTAATAACTGCCTATCCCTAGAAAGGAAGAAAATTGTGACATATTTTGCAGCTGAGGTACCTTGAGAATAGCCTCAAGCATTACTGCTGATTTATGAAAATTATCTGCAAGTAGCACAGCACATGGCCAAGCCTCTGGAAAATTCACTTTTCCCTCACTTGCTGCTCAGCCATTCTTGACAGCCTCACCAATACCTCTGCAGTTATCCCTAGCTGTCATTCCCATCGGCGCACGTACTGTCGGCACTGCTCCGATGCTAACAACACTTGGCAATAGCTGCTCTCAACAGGGTTGCAGAAGCTATCCTGTTATCCTGGGGTAAAACCTTGTCTGCATTACACACAGAGTATTTGTTTGCCATTAGTCAGCATCCCCATGTGACTGATAGGTTTTACTTAGTCAGATCCAGGCAAAGGATACCTGTCTTTTTTCACAGCAACCAAGGAACCAGAAAGAACGGAAAGCTCTCTCTTTCGTCTTCTGTGGCACCATATCCTCCCTCGGTAACCCCTGGGGGCATCCCAGGATTTTCTGCCCCTACACAGGTAATCATGCAGAGTGGGATTAAAGCTACATTCCTCTTTCAAGCAAAGCTTTATCTCCTGAATGTTTTCAGTTCCGATGTTGTCCTGGAAGAGTTTCAGGGTGAACGGCCCCCAAAGTGGGAACAATAAAAGCTTTGGTTTAAGCTGTTTGACGATGTTGCAACTCCCTGTCCTCTGGAGTAGCTGCATCTTTTGACACAGCAGTTCCTAGAGCACATTTTAGGGGCAAATCAGCCTCAGATAATAACCATTTTTGTATTGCTTCATTTTACATACCACACACTTAACCGCAGCCCTGGCGCAGCACTTAAACTCTCTCCAAAGTGGCAATCCACTATTCATTTCCTTAACCCTCCAAAGAGATGCAGAAATTGTTTCATTTGCCTTCTTTTTTTTTTTAATATCCCATTTTTAGGAGCTCAAATGCATTGCTATCACAAGTGCCTTTATGAAGAGAGGATCTGGGAACACTCCCACCATCTCGACAAGCATTTCACTCGCTGCTTTAAGAGAAGCCACTCGTCTGTGGTTTCTTCTTAAGCTTTCAGCAGTCACAGTATTCCTGGATTATAATCCCACTCTGGTAACCATTTCTTGTTTTTCTTTCTTTCTCAGTCATAACACAAAGAGCCACATAGTCATGGATGAGTGCTTACTGTGTATACACAGCAATTTCTCCCACTACAACTTGGCCATGAGTGTGGAGCAAATGTTGCTCTCTCCTTCAGCACTTAAGCCTGTCTTGTTAACCATTTATTTTCTCCCCAGAGGCCGTTTATCTGAGGGATGTAAAGAGCTGGTTTGATTACACATCTGTCCAGAGTATCTGAACTGATCTCAGGCAGCTGTTGATCTCAACATGCCAGTGAATCCTCTCTGGGTGGAGTTCAAACACCCAAGTTGTTGTATGTACATGGTCAGCAGTGCAGAGGCCTCACCACAGCACACGAATAGCTCGCACCACTGCCAGCATACATCTCTGCTCACAGCTTCAGGCCTTCAACCTCCTTTCTCTCTTCTCCCTAAGGGACAATGTGATGCCTTTGCTTTCCACAGACCAGGAGAATCTGCCCTAGCCTTGACCCACCTTAGCTTGGAGTCAGTCCCCACCTTCCTCCAGCATGCATCAGTGAAGCGACCACCAGTCAAAACTGCGTCCCAGCTTCAACCATGGTATTCATTTCCTTGCTTTTCCCTTAATATCACTACCCTAAACACCTCTAGTGCCAAAACTACTGGAGCCTCATTGCAGCCCCTACTACTGCCACCATCTCCCAGTGCATCCACACCAGGCTGCACTGTCACTCCAGACCAGCACTGCACTACACTTTGCTGGGAGGGAAACTGGAGGGAGGAGACTGGCACCACCAAACATCGGAGAGACTTATACTTCCTGTGGGCCACTGCCAATGCAGCAGCTGGCTTCCAACACAGGTGTGAGTCTCCTACAATCCCTGCACCATGTGGAATCTCTCCTGGCACCACAGGAGACTGACAGAGGTGCCTCATGATGATTACTTACTCTATAGACACTCTTTCTGCACATGATCAATCAAGAAAAAACCTTACATGCATCACTTCTGGATAGCCAATAGGAAGCAGAGAAAGGGGGCCCACGTATCTTAGAGAAAGGAGGGAGGAACAGAGAGAGGTGGAGGAATAGTCCATTCTTACAGAGGTACAGTCCAGGCACCTGAGTGGGGAAAGGAATTTTTCATCTCTGCTTTCTGGCACTTCTGTATATTCTGGCAGAGCTGTGGAAATTCACCTGCATTGTTACATCACTGGTGCTTGGCACAGAAAGATGAAAAGGAAGAGGCTTCACCAAGCACTCAAGTGCTGGCTGCAGGTGAAAGAGTGTGGTTGGAAAGGTACTGAGATGACAGTGAGTCACAGGTACAGTCATGTCAGAAAGAGGATACCAGCTTGTCCCCTCCCATATGGATTTCAGAAGTTGCTGTTTGGCTTCTGATAGTGGCATTTTCCATGAGATCTTGGCAGCACTGGTGATGCCCGGGATTAGCTTCCCCTGGGGGAAGAAGGGAAAGCCAGGTGATATTTGAGGTTGTGCCAATCTGAATGTCACACAAAAAGAAGACCTGGCCATTTCCAAGCTCTGCCTCTTTCTCTTACCTTCATGGGAACACATCCCCCTCCCTTCAGGGACTGGCCAGAGGGGCAGAGGGAGAGGCATATTGTCAGCTATGCTAAGTAGACTGGCCCAACGCTACAGCAGTGAAGGGCATTGCAGGATTCCCCTGATGCAAAAAAAAAAAAAAGGTGGGCACCATGATCTCTTCTTTCTGGGGCTTTGTCCTTCCTCCCTGATGTGCTGCTGCCTTGCTCAGGCACCATGTGTGTGCCAACTTCACAGGAGCTGCAACCTCTCATGGCTTGTAGAGAAACCAGCAGCCAAGCAGTAACCCTGCTTTCTTGTAGCTTAGATATGTCAAACGTCAAAGAAGATATGAGGAATGGCTTTGGCCTGAAGTTCAGGATGGACAACAGTGAAAGCCAGGCCATGGGCAGTTTTAAGGCAATTATCTTTCATTTTACTGTCTTGCAGACTGTTGGTGTCCTATCCCAGGATAGAGCTGTTCCCCCAGGAAAGAGATGCTGTCACCTTCCCAGAGGCACTAGGTCAAGCATCAGCTCTGCAGAGTCCAAGGCATCCTAACACAACATGAAGCTCAAAGTCATGATTTCGTGTGAAAAGAGGAAGCTGTTTAAAAGCACCTGGGAGGAAAGGGCTGCAAGTAAGGACTGAGCTATCACAGGCACAGCAGGGCTGCACAACAGGGTCAGAGGCAAGGTCTAAGGCTGAAACAGCTGGGGCTGAGGGGCAGCAGTGTGGAAAGAGGCTTTGGACTGGATGAACTGCAGATAGAAATGAAGGGTACGAGCTGAGCTGCACGGATGACATTTCCACAGTCACCCATCTGCAATACACTTGGCTCTTGCCTCTGCCCTTGGTCTATTCATCCTTAATAAGCCACAGCTGTTTGATTGTTTGTTCACAGCAATTTCAAACCCAAGAGTAAGGCTGGATTTGCCCAGAGCAGTGCCACTGTCCACACACCGGCTGACCTCGCACAAGTATATGCCAGGAATGTATCTGCGCCACACAGTAATGACCAGGATCTGCAGCTTTAAACTCCAGCTATAGGTGTTGCGTCAGGTTATGTAAAGTTCAGTTGCATCACACACCGTTGCTCAATGCAGCCTGCGCCTGATGGCTGCGTGCCAAACCCTGCTTCATTCATCGATCAGGTCTTGTTGGCCGCAGCAAGCTGGTCAGGAGATAGGTGTCTGCTCCGCAGGGTACCCCAGTGTGGGAACAGCCTCACCCAGCTTTCCACACCCTCCTAAAACGTGCAGGGGGAGCTGCCACCCAGGTCTCTGTTGTGTTTGGCACAATAGCAGCACAGAGAGTGAACAAGGTGTGAGCTGCCCAGGCAGCCTCCTCTTGAAGGGCACTTGAGAGAGCATCTCCTCGCAGAGACCCTCCACTGACACTGCTCTGCAGGAAGCTCTGGCAGGCAGAAGGTGCCATTTCAGAGCCCAGCACCCACCTCACTGATGGTGGCCCTGCATCTTGTGCAAGCGATCGTGGTCAGCCCAGCATAGCACTGACCCAGCCAGTGCAGACTTCCCGCAGTTCATAGCCCTTAGGATCTGTTGAAAGCATCTGTAGATCACCCAGGGCCAGGGCACCACAGCAGCATTGCCCTGCACAAGCACATCAAACCACAGGCTAATGGCAAAAATATTGAGCGGCCCTTCAGGGGCCAAAGGGGATGGCAATGGCCTGTCCAGATCACTTGGCAATCAGAGACCAACAAGAGCACACCCAAAACCCGAAGTGGGTTTGCTTCCAGAGAGCCCCCAGCTGCCACACCTGCTGGGCTCCTGCGCACCACGCCTCCAGGGACAGGCTGGGCCGCGCACGGCGGCAGGAGCTCGCCGCTCCCGTGTGGAACGCTCCCTTCTCGCCGCCCGCTCCCCGCGCTGCCGCAGGCGCCGTGCCGCGGGGGCCGCTCGGGCTGCGCACACCCACCGCGCCGAGCGCCGCAAAGCCCCGCTGGGGGCACGGCACCTACACGGCCACGGAGGTGCTCTGTCCCCCTCCAGTGGCAGCGACCTTCAGAACTACCTATCCTAAGTCACTCCGACAGTGAGGACAGCAGAACGCGGGCATTCGAGGCCACCGGGTAGTGCCAAGTGCCACAGGTTGCAGGCAGAGCGGGGTCCAGAAGTGCCATACCGAGAAAGTCTCCGCTGAAAGCTACTCTGGCAAGAGCTCCAGCAGCCTGGGGAGACCCCAAGTCAACCACGGCCTGACCCTGTGCAGACTCTGCCCTCAGCTCAGGCACACAGAGCTTTGTGGCTTCTGTATTCACTTCAGAAAAAGAGAGGGGTTTGTCTTTCTACCCTACTCTTGATACCACTGCTAGAGGGAGAAAATCCACAGTGTCTCTGTATGCAGAACTACAAATTTGGTCTTGCATTTGCCATGCCTGCTGTAATTGAGCAGGGACGTGCACTACTCCACTGCAGGACTCCATGCCTCTACATCCCAGCTCTTGGGGAAGACCACAAGCAGTCCCAGGACAAGAGATACCCACCCAGATTACGACACAGAAATGCTCAGGTGATTCTCCTAGAGCAGCTGCTGATGCAGGGATGATGCAGCACTGGCAAACACAAACCCAGGTCCCCTGAATACTTAATCACCTTCCTACAGCTGGAACATCCTGCAGGCTAGGCATGATCTTGGCATGGGGAGGATGAAGGTGAGAGGTCTGGGAAGATAAGGGAGCCTGACAGTCTATGCATGTCTAGTGTTCTCTCTGTGCAATGGCAGAAAGAAAACACATCCACGCCCTCATGACTGATTCTGCCAACAAGATATCGTACGTTAGCTGCAGCAGGAGCACATGGTGGGGAAGAAAGTCACAACCAAGCCACGGCCCAACTCTTCTGCAGTTAACTGCTGCCTCCAGAAAGGCACCCAGCAGCCACAAGCCTGGCTTTGCTGGGTTTACTCAGGCTGTTGAGTAGGAGGAGGTTTTAATACAAACCGTTTAAGATGTGAGGGTAGTCTGGGCTGGATGAGGGCACCGGGAGTTTGTTGGACCTACTGTGACCTCTACTGGCTTGGTCTGAAATTGGTGTACTAGTTGGCCTGGTCTCACCAGAGCGTGGTGGGAGCTCCTGTCCCTACTCTAGGGCACCCAGGAGCTCGCACACTGCTCAGTACCTCTAGCACGATCTTCGGTTTCACTCCCCACTCAATTCCCTCGCCTCTCCTGGAAAGACAGTAGGCCTCTAATCCCCAGGATATCATCCTTCTGCAGTCCTCAGGCATACCCAGTTTAAACTGCAATTTCCTCAGAAGCTCCATGGGGTTAGGGAGTGCCACGCTGAGACAAGAGATTTCCACCCAGCAGTGATGTCCTGCTCCAAGCAGGACTGGTGGTTCATGCGATCCCACCCCAGGCCTTTCCCCATCCTGTTGCCAACATGGCCTCTAGTAGAGCTATTCCATGAAAAGGACTTGCTCAGGGTGGGATGCAAATGATTCTATGATTCTATGATTCTATGGTTCTATGATGCTCTGAACACCTGTGACCTGTGAGTTCATGACAAGTGGATGCTTGGGTCCACTTCAGATGAGCCTTGGAAAGGACACTTCAGTGAGGTGAGCAGGACAGCTCACTCCTTTTACAGCTGCTACCTCAAGGCCTAAGTCTGAATCAATTATTTCCAAGAAGAAAGCTGGTTTGAAATTTTCCTGCCCCTCTCAAGCCTGGTTCCTGAACCTGTGCTGTAATGTTATGCCCTTCCAGGGTCATATCAATGACAACTTTTCCTTGGTAGGAAAGCTGTCCATGAAGCTTCTGACCCAGCTTGATATTCCTGACCCTGCACAGCAGCTTGTCCTTCTTATCCCTCACCCCCAGTGGTGCCACTACACCACTGTCCATAGCCACGGAGAGAGCTCATGCACTGAAATGGTTTGGGATTCAAAAAAAAAGATCTTTCTAAAATTAAAGCAAGTTTTGTGCTCCTTTGTAACCCACTCCACAGCTCAGCCTGCAGATGAGAGCAGTGGCAGAACAAAAGGCACAGTAAACCTCAGTGCAGAGGCAAGAGTGAGCACTTCGAGAGAGAAACTTCTGTCCACCTTTGCCACCAGGCAAACTGAAGAACTGAACTACACCCCTGGGGTTTTGGGACCCCAGAAGAAGCTGTTGCATCACTTCTCTTTAGCTCAGGGTTTTGATCTCTTTTATGCAGGCAGAGAGCAGGAAGCTTTCTTTCTTAAAGGAAATCTGAGCTTTCAGTTTAATCCTGTGTTTTTAGGAATGCCCAGATCTTAATCCAAGCCTGGAGTTTGGACTGTTTTAAATAGATGTCGTGTGACATTTCAGAGCTAGTTGCATTTAATTGGTGACCTAAAGTCTGCTCCCACTGCTTTGTATTAAGTTTTTGGTTATAGTCTGATGGAAAACAAAAACACACTCAGCCACATATTCATCTCCAGCCTCTACATATAAAAAGAAGAGCAAAGGGGGACAGAGAGGCAAAATCATTAGCAAACCAGCAGGGCGCTGAACCTCACTCTGAAAATCAAAACCAGAGACTCATTGGTGATGACACAAAGTGTCACAGGCTGGTCCCATAAAAGACACTGCAGAAATACCTTTTATCTGGTGTTTGTGCTTTTTCCTATGCAAGACACTGACTACAGCAACGCAAATGTTTCTTCTAGCAGAAGAACTCTGCCAGTAGTTTCATGCTTTAAACGCAAGTTCTCCTGCACCACTGAACAAGACCAAATGCTTATGCAGCTTTAGTGGGGTTTGCACTCATCTGACCTCTCTTGTAATCCAAATACTCTTCATCACAGCAAGCACACCTTCCTCTGGGCTGTTTGTTCCTGCTAAACACAGGACAGATTCTCATCAATGCTGCAGTATGTACTGAACAAATACTGTGTCGTGATTTGAAAAATAAAATGTTGTGAAACGAAAAACTGGGACATTGCAAAGCTCCTAGAAGACATTCTTGTGTCACAGGGATGTCATTGGAAAAGCTGAGACATACAAACAAACAACACCACTCCTCCTGACCAGCCAACCTTTGTCCCAGCTCACCAGACTGCTCTATGAGTATAGTATGGACTTGTGAACTTGGCCATACTGTGATGCTTTAGTGAGCCTAGCCTTTCTTTAGCAAAGGGGATTGTCCACAGAGAGGAGGGCAAGAGGTTGGTACACCTCCAGACAGCCAACAGAGGCACAGCAGAAAGTGCTGACAGCAGTGAATAAAGGACGGTGAACACCACAAAGCAGGAGGCTACGTTGTTGCTGTTACTATGGCCATTTTCTTGCTACACCACCTAGAAGATTCAAACTCACATCTTCAGGCCCAATGTGCAGTATCAAAAGCTGAGGTCTTCCCCAAGCAACACATGAACTGAGACAGGCAGGTGAATGAAGGACACAGAGAAGGGCAAGATAAGGATAGACTCCCCAAACAGACACCATGCCCCATCCCAGGGGCAGCTTAATTCTCTGAGCTGAGGCAGTGTTGGTCTGAAAGAAAACTTGGACCATGGAGAGCTGTGATGACTGTGACTGCGAGAAAAACTATCCTGCGGTATCAGTCTTGACCTCACCAAAGCAAAGCCCTCCGAGGCAGGGTGGGGTGAAGCAAGATTAACTTAAGGAAAAGGAGACTCAAACACTCCCAAAGCGAGAGGCTCAGTAACAAGTGAAGTGGCTGAAGAGGACGGCAGTCGCAGGCTCTGCCGTGGGCTGTAGGCTGAATCGCCAAAGCTGGAAAGTTCCTTGCAGTGTTCATATAAATATTTCTGTAAGTTATTTTTAAGTGTGTGTTTTGAAACCAGAGTATATTTAGACTGGTTAAATGAAAATATGGTTTATAGAGGGCCGCTGCTTTAGAAATTTCCCACGCTGGGGAGTCCACTTGGCCGTGCTTGGTCCATGCCAGGGCTGCCAGGACCTGCAGGCAGCTTTGCAGGCTGGCGCCATGTGGGCAGCAGCAGCAACATGGGGCAGAAGCAGGGGCACCTCTGTCACTGGGGAGGAGAAGACAGCCACGCACCAGCCCCATTGTTGGCACAGGAAGGCTGGCAGCCCACACAACATTTACATGCTGCTTTTTGATCCTAGCACGCAAGAGTAGGGTGAGATGTGGTACAAGGCACGAGAGAGAGGAAGGCATGAGGGGAAAGTCCTGGATCTAGAGAAAGCAAGCTTTCTCCTTCCTGTGAGTCATGGCCAAGTAACTTTCCCAGGGCATGGCAGGGGTCACGACAATAGTTTCTTCCTGATGCAAAGCAAATCTGGGGTACTCATCACGTGTGGTCTGATACCAAAGTATCTGCCACAGAGTAAGGACATTGCTATGGCCAGGCTCCAGCCTGGCTTGAGAGGCCAGTGCCCTTTTGCAGAAGCTAGAGATCGACAAAGTTCATGAGATGGACATTGGAGTCACTCTGCCTGGTCAATGCAAACTGCTGCATAGGATCACAGCATGCCATGTTCTGCCTCTCTGTTTTCCTGAAGGAGTTTCAGTGGCTGCAGACTTCCTTTTCCTTGCACATTCCAAGCCACTCTGAAGTGCTGTGGGATATGCAAGGACAGTGCTCTGTCTTACCCCAGAGAGAAATATTTTGCAGAGGATAGTAAAGTCTTCCTTTCCTGCATTTAAGGCTGAAGGAGAAATATGATTATTTATGCACTGGCTCACAGAAAATAACGCTGGGAATGACAGCACACAGAAAACTACTTCTCTGTTGTACTTACTTGCATCTCGTGAGCAAAATTCTCACCAGCATTCCCATGGATCTCGGACGGCTGGCTTGATTTAGGGAAAACCTTTTGAAGCTCCTCCACTCCAGTCTGCACAGTTGGATTGCTTTTCGGGGGAGTTCTGGGAAGTGTATATCCAACAAAACCTCTTTCCAGGACTCTGATTTTCTTTTCCAGCTGGAACAGCAGCAGCATCTATGCTACAGTTTAGAAATCTGACCTAGTTCCTTTAATCCGTGCTAGCCACGGCAGCTCTCAGAGGGCACAGGAGCAGCGCACAGACTCGCCAGGTCACTCACAACACAGGCTTTAAAGAAACAGCTTTATCTAAGAGTAAAAAACATCCTTTGATGGATATTAAATTAACCAAAAATGGGGGAGGGGAACAGCAGACTTTAAGCTTAAACAACAGCAAACTTTAAGTCCAGTTTGTTCTGCAGATGAATTAGAGCTTAACTGTCTGCAGTACAGCCTGCACCACCCATAAGAGCGCCTTGCAGGAGAATTCCAAAAACCAGAGCAAGAGATGTATCTGGTGAACACAAATACAGGATTAACAGCAACTGACCCAGTGGCAGAACCCAAAGCAAGCTGTTGAAATGACATATAAAGCTTACATTAAGTCCCGTTTGTTGTGCTGCACATCCCCAGTGCTTGAGGGGCAGTGTTCCCCAGCTGGTGGGCTGCCATCTGTGGAAAGGCTGCCGAAGGGGGTGGCAAGGCTGCCAGCATGTTATTAAAACCCAAAGAGAAGCAACACTGAGGCTTTCTGTCCCTTGATCAATGCTGTTCTTCAAGGTTCAGAAGTCACCTCTCTGAAGACCATTTCTCCTCCCAAAGCCATCAGCCTAGCATTTTGGTGTTCCTTTTCTTTTTCTCTAACACACACACAAGGGCTTGGGTTTGTTGGTTTGGGGTTCTTTGGGTTTTGGGTTTTTTTCCAAGTGAGGCAGTAGTCTTTGTATTAAAGGAAAGCTGAGAAATGCACTTCTAGGTATCCTTTTCACAGAAAAGCAGAGGTGTTTGGAACCATATTCACAGTCTCTTTGGAGGCTGGTCTCTTCCTACAATGATAGGTGCTGTTTAAAAAGTCAGAAGACAAGCAGACCTGCTGTCCTTCTAGCTGAAGCCAATGACAACATTTCTTATCCTAAATCACCCTCATCCTTTCCCTCTGTCACTGTAGAAGTGCTTTTCCCAGGCTCCCAGCCTTTCTTAATAGCAGCACCCCAACCCCCTCTGTTTCTTTTTCTCTAGAGCTGAAGTCTGTGTTCCCTTCCCATGTGAAAATGCCATTACAATATTTTCTGATTTTTCTTTTTTCTCCCTTCCATCCCACTCCCATTTTTGTTATTTACTGTCTTCTTTTGCTCCCAGCCATGCCCACTGGTACTGAGCCTCCCAGCCAAGTAACTAGAGCTCATTTAAAGCACAGTCCTATGAACACATGGTTTGACCAGTCCCTTGCCATACACCTTTATGCAGGTTGGTTTGGACCTCAGGGTCCAGATGTTTCGCACCACCCTCCTCATGCCTCCCTGGGAGGAAACCTCTGGGTCTCCTTATCAAAGTCAAAAATGCCTTTTGGATGCAGTTTTTTATCTTGCCAAGTATCCTAATAGAAGAAGCATATTTGCCTCACAGTTTTGATCCATGTAGTCAGGAATAATATCAAGCATACTAAAAGGACATTTGCAAAGAGCAGTTATGAAAACTTAAGAGGTGTGCCAAAATCCCTCTTCCTCTTCTATGCAGGGCAACGTTTGCAGGATCGCTGGAGGTTTGTTTTGCTGGGGTTTGGGCAAGGGGAATTTCGGGTTTGTTTCACGGAGTTCACATGCAGCTGAAGGGGTTTTCCGAAACAAACTCCACCCTCCGTTACAAAAAGATGCCTCCGAAGGGCATTCTAGCCACACAAAAGCAGCAATGTTTCAGCAACAGTGATAATTTGGCTAATAGGAGCATTCAGGGTGAGACAGGCAGGCAGACAGGTTCTGGGAGGGCATATAGACGCTGCCGAGGCAGAGCTGACTGCACTCTGCACCCCTGGAGACAAGGTGCCACACACGCTGGCCGCAGGGACCTGTGCACCTGCGCCTGCACAGCACCAGCGCCGGGCTGCGGCCAAGGGCAGCCCCAGCAGCCTGCTGCACGGCAGACCCCGCAGAGCCTGCCCCGGCGGGGCGGCCAGAGCACAACTCTCCCCACCTCCCGCTTTTCAAAGGGTCCTTTCTTACGGCCCCCCCCTGCCCACCTCCCCACTTCCACACGTGACAGGCATTCCAGGCAAATGCCCTTTCGGTCTGCTCACCCCTGCCTTTCGGCGGCCCCTCCAGCAGGCAAGATCATGGCCAGCCGGGCAAACATTACCTCGGGGCGCCGTGAATCGGGGCTGGGGGCGTGAATGGGCCCCGCACATTCTCTGCAGCCTCTTCCCTTTCCTATAGCAACCAAGTTGGGAGCAGGCAGGTCACACAGCCCCTCTGTTGTGTGGGGCTGGGGCCGGGGGGCAGCCTTTTGGCCGCCCCGTCTGGGAGCGGGTCGCAGGGGGCCAGGGGTGGGAGCAGGAGGCCCAGGGAGCAGGGCTCAGCCTGTGCAAACATGGCAGGGGATGCCCCAGCTCCCCACTCGGGGTCTGGTCAGTGGCTGTACCCCAACAGTGACTGTCTCTTCCCAGTTAACTGATACTGTCTTTATGGGTGCAAAAGGAAGCTTTTTGGTTCAACCCAAGTCTTTTCTGCCCTTCAGAGAGGGGAAAGGAAAGCAGCATAACAAAACCCCTTTCTGTGTCACGCACAGTTGCCAAAGGAGAGCACCAGGCAAAGGGGAGGGAGGAGCTGGAGGAACCTTTCCACCAGCACAAGCTCTCCAAGGAGTCTTGGAAAGGGCCCTCCTGCCGGCAGACCCAAGGCCTCACCTGCCCTGCGCAGGGCAGGAGCCTCTGCCCAAGGCAGTCCTCTCAAGGTGCTGTGCCTACCTCTCCACACAGAGCCCCGACTCTTCCTCACAGGTTTGCCAGAGCAGCTCCTTGCGAGGCCCTCAGCCTCGGCGCACACAGCAGCACCAAGTCGGGGGATGCCCTCCTGTGCCGCCAGGACTCCACATGGCAGTGCCCGAGGTCTGGCTTCACCTCTGTCTCTCACCAAGTCTCAGCACACGCTGGGGACCACATTTCAGCAGTCCCCCATCCTTCCCCAGGCACGAACACCAGCTCACCTGCACTACCAGAAGGCTCTCTGCAGCCCTGTGCTGACTTGCCTGCTCCTTTCCTTGCCACAGGGCTCTGCGTAGTTTCAACCCAGGGGAACCTGTGGTGCACAAACCACAGAGTATTTAGCTGAAGATGCCAAAGGCCATCTGACTTCTGACCTCCCACGGGTCACCTCCACGTTGCCATGCGTGCCTCCGTGAGCAGGGTAGCAGGGTTTAAACACAGCTCCCAGCTGACCCTGCGGAACGGCGTGTCTGGGTGTCCTCAGGGACAGCACACAAGTTGCACAACCCAGCCCCAGCACCATGAGCAGCGACAGCACACATCGACAGCTGGGAATGGGAGGTGATTGGTGTATCCACAAGAGGAAGGGGAGGGGATGCTGGTTTGTCCCTGTGAAGCTGTCCCCTGCAAAATATCTACATACAACAGCAGCTTCCCTGTGGCTCTACGCACAAGAAGACACACAGCTGTACTGGGTCAAAGCAAGCACCCATTTAGCCAAGCACTTTGTCTCCAGCTTTGGCTGATAGCAGATGCCTGAGGGAGAAAACAGTGAAACTGCCTCCGCATGCTCTCCCAAGACGATTGTGCCTCAGGACATCCTGGGCCAGAGGCCATCTTCATACCTACTTTTTCTCTAAGAGCCTGAGTAGTCAGCCTCAGGAGCCACAGACTTTTAGCACCTACCACATCCTGACCCTTACCCAAAGGTTGTGTGAAGGACTAGTTCCCTTTGCTTTTGTACTCTACGTGACATTGCCTACCCATGACATCTTAAATAAACCAAAATCAACATTAACTGGATATTTTTTTTCTTGGAAGCATGATGGTGTCTGGGATGCCAGAGCAGATCCTTTCCCTCCAGGCTTCTAGTAAGACACTGAATACACCCGTACAGTAAGAGGCTGCACAGGCAGAGGCAAGTTCAGTCCTGTGTTCCCTCCATCATGCAGAGGCGTGATGGGACTTGCTGCCTTTCTATGCCAGAGCTGCAGCTCCTGGGGTTGATGTTGTGCAGAGCTGAATGGAACAGCTGGTGCCTCTGCCAGTGAGTCTTACCAGGAACCCCTACAGCATACAACCAGCATCACAACTTCAGCCACTCTTCTGTCACTTGTACTCTTCTCTACTATTCTGTCTTCTGAAGCCCTTCCCCAGGAGCCATTTCAGTCACTGACATGGTAGATCTCTCACAGAGAATGGCCATGGAAGGATCCAGCCCCTTTCATAGGCCAGGTTTAGCCCATCAGAGAGCTCCAAAGTCTTAAAACAGAGACACTGAACAGGACTTTGTATTCCAGGACAGAAAGGGGGATAGCTCATAGAGGTGTAGACATGAAAGGATCCCTGCTCAGGCATCACCAGCACTATCTGGGAGATGCTAGTCTAAGCCCCTCTGAAAACATGACAGGAACCATTCCCCACTGCTGCCTCAGATTGTTTGCTCCAGCATTAACCAGCCTGACAGTTAGAACATGTTTCCTAATATGATACCTCAAATATTCACAGACACTTATGTGGGCTAAGCCTCATACCAGCTGGAACTTTTTCAGGGCCTGTGGCTTTACTCCTAAATATAGAGGGAAACTGCCTGTTTGAACTCCTGTGTGGATGAAAATGAGCGTGCTGTGGGTTCGTTACCAACATTTTCTCATGTCACGGCAGCAGCTACGAGGCACTACGACTTGGGCAGACAGTGAGCAAAGTGTGGTCTTCCCAAAATCCTATGTGACTCGTGGAGCATGACAAAAGGTGGGCAGCAGGGAGCAGCACGCCAGGAAAGCGATAGCAACAGTGACTAACATCCTGAAAGCCAGGAGCCGTCTTGGCTCTCCTGCCCACGCCTGAGACCCTCCATCACTCTTGTGGTTTCCCAGTCATATATTCCAGTTTCTAAAAAAGCTTCTCCTCTCCCCCAAAGGCTTGTGCAAGGCCCACCCAAACAACGGAAGAAACTCAGTGACTAGGCGAAAAGTGACTGCACCCAAAATACTGACACGTACCACACAGCCCAGCCAGGAGCCCAGCAGGAGTGCTTCCCTCTGCTCCTGTGCTCTTGGGAACGTCACAGCTCAGCAGCAGGATGGAAGTAAGGATGTGAGAGATGTGTGCTTTCAAGTGGATAGTGCCCCTTCAACAACTAGCTGCGTCCTCTGCCAAGAGACAACTGGGTCTATCCGGGGATCTTTTGGGATGAAGATGTATCTGCCATCTCCTGGGAAATCTCTCCTTGCTCTGGCCTTTCTCTCACTCTGTGACAAGAAGTCAGCCTTCATCTCAACACCCATGGCTATTTCCACCACATGGCAAGACTTGCACTCTCCAGGCAATGCAGAAAACCAGTCCTCTGACCATGCACCAAAGACACTGATGGTCCTGTGACAAGAAAGAGGCCAGGGGCTGTCGGTTGCAGGAATGCTTTGTGGAGCCCACAACCTGCTCTCATGGGCCTTTGAAGGCTTCAGGGAAAAGAGAACGTAAGAAAGAGCACATCCTGAGCCAGACAATGTGGTCTGACTGACCCCGGGCTGGATGCCATCATGTCAGCTTGAAAGAACAACTTAATGGGGTATGGCAGCCCCACATGCATGGTAACTTACCAGACATTACACCAAGCAAGAGCCACATGTTGGCACAATAATACACTCCAGCAGCAGCTCAACCCACTCCAGAGCTAGTCACTGCCCCAACCTGGGGTCATTGACCTGTGCATCCAAGATGAGACCACATGGTACCCTGGGAAAGGGTTTGGGCTGGTTTCTAACCTCCGGGGAGGCTGGCAATCCGCTCTGAGAGGGGCTGACAGCCACCACTGCATCAATAGCCTCCACACACAGAGACGCCCACATTCCTTCCTCCTGACTCCAGGGCAGAAAACCAGGCGCTGCCTGGCAACTGACTCTGTTATTTGGGGTTAGGAACCTGGCCAAGCTGGCGGGCTTGGTGCATTGGCCATGCTGCTAACAGGGCTGGATGTGCTTCCAGCGCAGCGGGGAGAGCATGCTGCTAACAGGTCCTCTGTATCCTGGAGGGCCCTTGCCACTCTCCTGCCACCTAAAACCCTGCCCTTGGGGAAGGAGCCTGGCAGAGAAAACACAGCCCCCCAGCACTGGCCAAGAAGATCTGGCAGTGGGCTCTTTGCAATTGCACCGCTCGAGGGAAACTTCCAAGAGCCCTGAATCGTCAGACCATGTCCCACCCCAACTTAGCAGAGGTGGTACCAGTTACAGCTTTTGCCCTCAGCCCCACAGAAACTTTCCACATCCCTGCATCTTTCTCAGCCTTCCTCACTTCACCAGGTATGCCCACGGACAACAAAACACAGCTTTGTGATTAAAGCACTGGCTTCAGGTCTCCCACTGCATGCAGCAGGCAAATTCTTTCTTGCCTCAACCCTGTCGTGAGGCAGGGCTGACAGGCCACTGCCCCTTTGTCCTGGCCCACCCGGAAAAGAAGCCTGCTAAGGCTGCATTTGCATCAGCCCCCATGCTTGCTGCTGAGGAGCAGGTTCACACGTAGCTTGTGCGTCACACTGGCAGCTTCAACCAAATTCAGCAGGAGCACAGCAGCGATGCGTCGGCTGAGGCCACTTATCCTGCCACCCCCGTGTGTGCAAAGCCTCCATCTGAGGGACCTGTGCCTCTCCAGAGACATCCCCTGCTCAGACTGTGGGCAGAACCCTCTCATTCCAGCTATCTCCTGCTCTTCAGCCCTGCAATTGCCTGTGAATTAAAAGGAGCTACTCTTGCTACTTCTTCTGAAACCCAGAAGTTCTCAGAAAATGCACTTCTACCCTATATATATATATGTGTACATGCTAACAGAGGCCTTCAGCAAGGCACTCACCTGTCTTCCTGCCTCATTGCCACCTATCCACATCAGCAAGAGCAGTGGGTAGCAGAGTATCTCCCTGCTGAGAAGCAAAAGCACCAGGAAGGTGGCCCAGCTACCCAAGTGGGAAACACAGTGGTCTGCAAGCTCTTGGCCTCAAAGTGAGGTGGTTTATTTCTGGTAACTCAGCCACAGCAGCTTCCAGTAATGCTCATAAAGCTCCTTTCCACTCGGGAGACAGTGGCTTTCAAGAACCATTGCAGCTAGCATACTACCAGTTTGGCTTCCTTTAGAGCTTGCTGGTGGCAGGCTCAAGTCAGTGAGTAAATTGAGGCTGCCCAAGATCCCATGGTGGGGGACACCAGAGATTTCCTAACAGAGCTCATGAGGCACTTCTACACTCTGAGTAGTGACAAGCCAACCTCAGATGGTCTGGCTAGCATCCAGGGCTGGTGTACCAGAGGATAAAATGCCTTATGGAGACTGCCTGTTCCTGTCCCTCTTCAGATCTGCCTTATCTGGGCAGGGACTCCCAAAGACCTCTGAACCGGTTGCTCACATCACCTCAGCCCATGATGGGGCAGTCTTAGCTGGGCACAGCTGTGGCTTTGCCTGATGTCTTGCATCTGCACTATCCCATGGGGAAGATGGGACATTGACTGAAAGACATCTCCTGGAGGAGCTGCAGAAATGAAACCACTGCACATCAAAGCCCAGCCTCGGCCAGAGCTGTTGTACAACCAGATCCATTGACTGTGCTATAAAAACCATCAGACCTGAACCAATGTGAAGCTGAATAAGGCATGGTGAAGCTGAAGAATGCCAGCCTCAATCACTGATTGCTAGCTGCTCTTCAACAGAAACAGGACATCTCATCTACCATGGTGTTTTGCCTCCCTGCCACTCTGGAAAACAGCAGCAACCTTACAATCAGATCACCAGCTACAGCAAGGCAGCTGTGTGCAAAGTGTGTGCAAAGTGTCACCTCTGCTCCACGCAGCACCTTTGTTCTGTGTGGGCTTCCTCCTGCCTGCATGCGTTCAGCCAGGCACCATCACCACAGCCAGGCACTCAACCCTGAGAAGCTGACCCTGACCAAAGTCTCTGCAGACCCTGGTACCAGTGGCTACACAGCACCACCTGGGGCACTTTATAAGGTAATTTGTCAATGCTTCTTCTTGGTCATTAAAAGTATGATATGTGTTCACTTGATTGTTTGGCAAGATTTGGGGGTTGTGCAGTCACCCCTTTTGTCTGCCTGGAGTTTAGCCCTTTTGCATTTTAGCCTGTGCCCCCTTTGCCTGAAAGATGTGACACACCACAGCCTCTCTGGGTTTCTCTGCAGCAGTCATTCCACTACCACATTGTCCCTATCTCCTCTTTGAGCTACCAGCAAGGGCACAGTGCTCCCCTGTCAGAGACCACGTTTTTCAAAGTGCTCCCTAGTTTACAGCCCATCCTGTCATTCTGGGGCTTAGAGCTGGTGAGGAGCTTCTGTACAGGGATGCAGCACTAAGACAGGGAGGGATGGAGTAGCAATGAGAAACAAAACCTCTTGCCATTAAGAGCACACTGTTGGGTACACACAACTTGGCTTTGGAGGCATCCCACTGTGTTAACAGACATGCACATGCAAACATACACAGACCCAAGCACCACCATTTTACACTAGCATGCTGTTTCCAGAGCCCAGATCAAGGGATCTTCCCCCTCCAGATGCCTCCCAACTATCCCCACTCCCAGGGACTTCCCAAAGCACTTGCTGTCACCCATCTTCCAAGCTAAAAGTCAGGGCAGAAGCATCAAGGAGATTGTCCCAGCAGAAGCCATCTCCAGCTTGGGTACACAAGCACTGTCTGTTCACTGGGGCCTGCCGGGAGATGTTGCTAGCAAGGAGAGAAGGAATTTCATTCCCAGCTGATGTGGAAATGATGGAGATCAGCTGAGAGCCTATCCCCACCCCCTGCCACCACTTCAGGCCATGTTCTGGCTTTTCCTTGGGATAGGAATTTTAGTGACTGAGCATGTCCCTGAATTTCCTGCCAAGTTTCAGTCACTTGGATGGAAAGAGAGAAATACTTGCAAAGAGGGGAAAGGGAACGGAGGCAAAAGGAGGGAGAGATATGTTACCTTCTGCATGTTGGCTGGGGAGAGAGGGGCCTGAGTAAATGAAGGCAAACAAAGATGGGCAGGGAGGTGAACTGCTGCAGTAAGTGGGAAACACAGCTCAAGAGTGAAGGACCCCAACAGGGATGGCAGAGGGAGAGTGGTGAAACATGAAAAACAGTTTAAGAATCTTCAACCTCCTCCCCACAGGGTCATAGTAGTCAGGAACATCTAGACAAGAAAATCAATGAGTATTAGCAGTCAGTGGAGAGCAGGTGTCCAGAGCAACCTGTATGGTTCATTCCCAACAGTGTTCATTTGAGGAGGCCTGCTGACCACTGAAGTGCCTCTGGGTGCCACCAGCTCTCTCTGGGAAGCATTACAATGCATGACCCTAATACATGACATTTTCCAGCTATGGCATGTTCCCTTCCTGCTGGTGCCTCTACATCTCCACTCTGCAAAGGAAAATACCAGCACAGGGCACTGAGGCTGTGGGCATGCTCACCCCTTCAGTTCCCATGCTATTGTCCAGCCTGGACTGGGATCTCCCCTCTATCTGCCAGAGGCTCTGGGTGAGCCAGGCTGGCTGAGGCTCCTCAGTGAGGAACCCAAAGCTTTTTCTGTTTATGCCTCTCCACCTCTCCAATCCACTCATACCTCTGTACCCATCCCACTCCAGCTTGGACTTTGGCCAAATGAACCTTGAATTCGTCCTGTCCTTCCCCAGAATATGCTGGAAGTGTCCTCCCAGGTCAGCTATGCTTTTCACCATGGTGTTTTGCCAAGCCAGGACCCAAGCACGACCCATCCTGGGCTCCCACAACCCACCTGCCTCCCTGTGCAACCCCACATCCCTGCCCTCCAGCAGCCTCAGCACTCTGAGGAGGGCAGGACAATATTTTTACAGGGTTTGGAGAGGAGAAAACAATTAGGAATGCAGTAAGAAGAGAAGAGCTGCTAGCATCCACAGTGTCATCCCTCTGTGCAGGCCTGGGCCCATTTTGCCCTCAGTTCTGCAAATGGCAACAGATAATATGCATTTATATAAATGCCAGTGTTTTAATTAGTCCTTCTAACAATTAATACTAATAAACAGTGCTATCTGAGGACTAGAATCATAGAATCAACGAGGTTGGAAGAGACCTCCAAGATCATCCAGTCCAACCTAGCACCCAGCCCTACCCAGTCAACCAGCCCATGGCACTAAGTGCCTCATCCAGGCTTTTCTTGACTCCACCACCTCCCTGGGCAGCCCATTCCAATGCCAATCACTCTCTCTGCCAACAACTTCCTCCTAACATCCAGCCTAGACCTACCCTGGCACAACTTGAGACTGTGTCCCCTTGTTCTATTGCTGGTTGTCTGGCAGAAGAGGCCAACCCCCACCTGGCTACAACCTCCCTTCAGGTAGTTGTAGACAGTAATAAGATCACCCCTGAGCCTCCTCTTCTCCAGGCTAAACACCCCCAGCTCCCTCAGCCTCTCCTCATAGGGTTTGTGTTCCAGGCCCCTCACCAGCTTTGTTACCCTTCTCTGGACACCTTCCAGCACCTCAACATCTCTCTTGAATTGAGGGGCCCAGAACTGGACACAGTACTCAAGGTGTGGCCTGACCAGTGAGAAGAGCCTCGCAGCTGAGTTGCACTTTCCCCTGTTCCCCTGGTTTTAGTTAACCCAGAGCACAAGAGTCCTCTTTTAAATGGATGAAGCCACTGGGTCAAGGCTGCTCTCGCCCAGTTCTTCCAAAGAACATCTTCTGCTTCCAAGCACTGCAAGCTCTGCTTCACAGGTGAATGCTCCATGCCTGCAGTCCTTGCATCACTGCTCCCCACCACCCCATGGTCCCTCTGGCACCTCCCAGAGAGCACAGTGTCACCAAGACAGAGCCAGTGGATGTCCCAAGCTTCCTGTTGCCCCACTGGGAGCCGACATGCTGAGTCTCCCCTCGTGTTAGTGCTGAGCTGACCTGCAAACCATTGTGAGTGGCCAAGGAGAGGAAATTAATTCCCAGGCTCTTCCACCGCAGAGCCTGAGCAGCTAATCAGGGAACTTTATTAAAAAATAATAATGGCAATAAAAAGGGAGAAAAGTAAGCTGCCTTGGAAGCTGTTCAACCACCGGTGCAAGGAGCAAGGCAGGCTCTTTCAAATGCAAACACAAGTGAGCCTCCTGTGGGACAAGCGGTGCTCAGGACTGCAGCTTGCAATTACCAGCAGTGCCAAGGTCCAGTCCCAGATCACTTCCGATCAAAACCAGCCCCCAGTGGCTCTGCTGAGAACGAAACACATCCCCTCAGCACCTCTTACCAGCATCAGTTCCCACCTGGATGGCAATGAATGAAAACTTTTCACAGAAGCTGGCAGGGCCTTTTCCCAGCAGCTTTCCTCACTGCAGACAAGCATCCCCCAGTGGAATGCCTGAGGCTTACCAAGATCCTGCTCTGTGGCCAGCTCAGAGCTCTTCTAGCACCTAGCAATGTGCAAAGATCAGAACCATCTCGAAAGCCTTTTACAGTATTTTTGTTGAACAGTGGTTTACAAAGCCAGCATCACTCAGAGGCTCGGGATGCACATGGGGATTCCCACACTGATATCACAGAAATCAGATGAGGCAGGATGTGATGTCCCAGAGGTATTTGCACTTCATAATGGTATTTCCTAATGTCTCTCCTCCACTACCCGGTTCACTGCCACTGCTAGGAAGAGTAAGGAGATGGGAAAGTCCCCCTGATTTCATTCTAACCCACTATCCAATCAGGAAGTCAGAGTGTGACTGAGACCTATGAACAGTCCCATCAGCATCCACTCACGCACGCAGAGAGAAGACAACCCCCTCCTAGGGCTAAGACCTCATGGACTCAGAAACGCTCCCTGAAGTCCAGCCTCCTCATCTGTGTGGCGTCTCTCCTCGCAACAGCTGTTCTGTTTCACCACTGCCTATCACAGCTCTCCTGCAATAGTTTCTAGCCTCCACCTAATCTCAGATTTGAGCTGCTCTCTGGCAGCTCCCCTTTATCTTTGTGTTTCATTTCTGCTCATGTAAGCTTGCTCCACTTGATGGAGAGGCCACTCTGAACTATCCTTCCCACTTTGGCAGGTGCCCCTCAAGTCACAGTGCAAGAAGCACTGCAGCACCTCCCTCAGTCCTTCAGTTTATGCTAGAGGTACCAGAAATGGACTTTGGCTGGGGTCTCACAAGAGCAGAGAAGACAGAGAGAATCACCTCCCTCCCCTCATCCTGCTGGCCACACTTCTTTTGATGCAGCCCAAGTTAAGGTTGGTCTTCTGGGCTGTAAGTGAACATTTCCAGTTCATGCTGAATTTCTTGCTGACACCCTGAAATCCTTCTCCCCAAGACTACTCTCAGGCTGCTCCTCACCCAGCGCATATCTGTGCTTGGGATTGCACCAGCCCTGGTCTAGGACCTTGTACTTGGCCTTGCTGAACTTCACAAGGTTGGCTTGGGCCCACCTCTCAAGCCTGTCCAAGTCCCTCTGAATGCAATCCCTTCTTTCCAGCACGTCAGCCAAACCACTCAGCTGTGTGTCATCCACATTCAATTCCACTGCCCATACTGCTGACAAAGATGTTAAATAACACTGGTCCAAGTGCCAGCTCTGAAGGAGCACCACTTGTCACTGGTCTCCATTTGGACATTGAGCCACTGACTGCAACTCTCTGAGTGCAGTCATCCAGCAAATTCTTTATCTAGCAAGTAGACACTCCTCAAGTCCATTCTTTTCCAACTTGGTGACCAGGATGTCCTGTGAGACAGCGTCAAAAGCTTTACACAAGTCCAGGCAGATGACATCAGTTGTTCTTCCCTCATCCACTGACACTAACTCCATCATAGAATGCCACCCAGCCCATCAGGCACAATTTGCCCTTAGTGAAGCCATGTTGGTTACCATCAATCATCTCTCCTTCATTTTCTGTACACCTTAGCAAAGCCTTCAAGAGATTCTGCTCCATAATCTTGCCAGGCACAGAAGTGAGACTCATTGGCCTGTAGTTCCCAGTTTTCCTTTATTCCCTTTTTCAAGATGGGGACAAAACAGGCAGGGCCAGACCAGGTTCCAGTACCCAAAAGTACCTTCCAGGAAAGTCCTCCCATGCCTGGTCAGGACTGGGCTCATCAGCCTGAGTCACTCCTGAGACAAACAGCTGGGAGCCCAGCTCCCTGCAAACACAGCTGGTGCCAGGGCAGAGAGCACCAGTTTGTCATTTCAGGTGTCTCATGCACGAACTTGCCTGCAAGTAGGTGAAAGAAGCAGAGAAACCATCAGATTAAAGAAACCACAAAGCTTGTCTCTGTGTCTCCCTGTCCCCGACGCCTCTGGACGGGACTGATAGGAAACCAAACATCCTGCGCACACAGAGCCTAGCACACGGCAGGTACGGGACCTTATCGCACACTTCCTCTGCCAGCCTGCATGTGCCTCCTAGGCTGCAGCCCTGCTCCCAGCTCCACGCAGTGAGAGCTGCAAACAAACTGCCAGCTCATGTGACCTCTTGGCTCTCAGGGAGGCCTACCAAGAGCAGCTCTCCTCCCCTCACCCTCCTCAGCACACAACGAAAGCAGGAAAAAGTGCTGCTCCTCCACCTCGGGGAGGAAGGAAAGCTCCCGCTTGCACCTCTGCAAACCTATCTGCTTCCCCAGGGCTTTGTTTCCCTCCAGACGATATCTGCCATGCTGATGGCATGGTAAAAAATCACTCTGGCCTCTGGACTCAATCTCCACTCCAGCTCCAGAGGTGTCCCAGAGCTGCCTATGGAATTACACCATAAGGAGAGGGTGCAGGCATGTAGAGCAAGGGGTTCCGCAGCCACTGAAGGTCACAGACGCACATCTCAGCTAGGGTCCACTCTGCATGTCTATGCTGCTATCTATGACATCTTCCCCTGCAGTCTCTGTTTTCCTTTTGGCCAATCCCCGCATTTTTAAAATCACTATCCCAGCACGAGTCCATTGCTACTTCTGTTACTTCCACCATACACAACTGGATGTGCTGGAAGCAAAAAGAAGCTCTCGTGGCTATGTGGCTGTGCAGTCAAAGTATTGCTGCATGCTTCATCAGGACTCAGAGTTTTCATCTTGATGAGAAGTGAAGTGTGAGGTCACTGGGCTGCCTCTCTTAGGTTGGATGTGAATTTGTCTGAGGCTCCTGAAAAATGGGACACCTGAGAGCTCTGAAGTGTCTCTGGGGAGGCCTAGACAAGGTGGAGGAAGCCTGAGAGGGAAGCAGAGAGACCACCCACGTATCTGGAGTGCACCTCGAGCACTAAGATTGAGCAAACCCCATGAGCAAGTTCTCCTTTTCCCCAAGGACACTCTCTCAATGAAAACACATAGGTCCTGGAAGGGATGCTGACAACAAAAGCTATAAATGAATCCTTTGCATTTACTTACAGGGAGAGTAGATAGTTACACCTTCACTAAAAGCTCAGCAGATTGCCACTTCCATCTTCAGGCCATGCAGCCTGGCAGAAGGGGCCAAGTTAGGGATGTTGAAGTGGCTGCCCTCAGGCTCTTTGCATCCCTCTACCCTGCTCCCAGGTTCTGGGAGATCTTTATCAGCCACAAGCATCCCAGAGATTAGCTCTCACCACCCTCCAGGCTCCTTCCATTCCATATGCATTATGAGCTTCCTCCAACCTCAGGGGTAACCTGGCTTTCTGGATGCCCCTGCAAATTCATCAGGGCCGCAGGTATGCACAAGGGCTAACGGGGGTCCGCAGCAACAGCCCATGATGTGCTAATCCTGGGATTAGCCAGAGTTCAGAGGTTAATTACAACAGTGTGAAGAGGAAAAACAGGAGAACAGGGACCACGGGAAAACCCAAAATTACTTCTTTGCCTGACTGGCAAGCCTGGATCTTGGCTGTCAGTTTCTGAAAGAGTGTGAAGGAGACAGTACACTGGGAGGACATGATCTCCCACCTGAGGCTGGAGGGTCCAGTCCACTCCAATTCCTGACTGATCCCCAAGCCGCTGAGACTCCTCCATGCCCCAGTTTATAAAACTAGCACAGCCCTTTCAACAGGGTCTGAGGAAACTAAACCCACCAGAGACAGTGCACAGCTCTAACAAAACCCAGGCCACAAAGGAACCCAGGCCATGGGGATGTGCGGGACACATTTCAAGGGAAGGCAACAGGATCTACAAATCTTCCCACCCAGACTGACTTCTCCAACATCTCTGCAGCTGACAGAGGCATCTCACAGAGAGCCCTGAATGGGATTCCAAGCAGGAAGCAGCAAAATGCTTCGACCTCAATTCATTATCTGAAAACACTGCTAATTTGCTCCAGCACAAGCCTACTAAGTGTGGTTTTCTGCCTTCTAGACCATGAAGTAGCTATCTCCACAGGACACCACTCTTGGATTAAGTAGCTCCACACACCCACGGAGAGCTGCCTGGGTGCCTGGCATGACAGACGCAGCCCCATACCACCCGCTGAGCCCTGCTGATCTCAAGGGGAAGGGAGGATCAGCGGAGGGTCCCTCCCCAGCCAGAATCCCCAGGCAGCAGCTCTGGGGAAGTCAGGGCTGTCAGCCCACCAACAGGTTCCTGGCATGCCCTTCATCCACCCATCACTGCTGCCTCCCCAGGGCTTTCTCCAGGGTTGCCATTAGTCAGAAACTACGGCGTATGACCACACATCTGGAAGGAGTTAGATGACGAGAGCCTCTGCCAGCTGTCTTCATTTAGGTTTGTTCATACTTGGAAGTGTGCTGCAGTGAGATCTGTAAAATAAAAAGTTGTGCTGATTGACCAGAGTTGAAGGTTTCCTCCCTGCCCCCATCACCTCCACCCTGGATGCCAACATTAGTACTTATTAAATCCCGAAGGCAGGCTGCATTCGATGGAGGAGGCTGTGTAAGAACGGTGCAGGAGTCAACCAGCTCTGGCACTGACAAGGAGTTCATGGGAATGTCACCCCCAGCTGACACCAAGGCACCCCACTGACACTACAAAGCCTTACCGCTCTGGGGGCACCCAGTGGGGCCTCAGTGTAACGCTGCTGGGAAGGTAAGGCACATCCCTCAGGGACTTCATCCCTCGCTGAGCGCTACTGCACAGTGGGGGGCTGGGACAGCTGGTTGCTTCCTCATCCTCCTTTCTGCATGTGGGGCTCCTCCAGCCCCCTTCCCAGGCCCTAGTGACCTCTTAGGCTCACGTGTTTTGTTCTGCTGGCAAAGGCAGAGTGAGAGGGAGGAGAGCCCTGACATGCAGTGCCCGGGTGGAGCTGGCCTTCCTCCAGGCCTTGTCTCAGACCTTCACGTGCCAGACTGGGGCATATGGGCAGGTCGTGCTTCCTCTGCTCTAAGGAAGGAGACGGGGATGTGCCACCAGTATAGCAGGGCACACCAAGCACAGGGCAACACAGCAGTCAGCATAGGCATTGGTGTATCAGTGGGGATGTGCTCAGCCTAAACACATGCAACACCAAGCTCAGAAAGGGCTGCAGAGCTCTCTGAAGAAGCTTATGGAAAGCTCAAAGACCCTTTTTTTCCACATTGCACACCAATTTCCCATCTGAAGCTGTTTCTGCAAGCTTGCCTCCAAGTGAAGTAGAGATCAACAAGGTCTGGAATCAACCAAAGGAGACTATCAGGAGAGAAGTGTCTAAACTTCACCAAATCTTCATGGATTTGTCAACAGACTTGGGATCAGCTGTTCCCAATCTAACAACCCAAGCCCCACACATACAGCCAGGGGATGCTGATCTGTTTGAGAATTCTGCAGGGTTAGGTCCTTTCCAGAAAAGATGGAACATGACAGGAGGGGGCAACTGCTGACATAGAGCCCTTCCCAAGAAAAAAGATGTTGCAACCCAGGGAAGCGGGAAAATCTGACACTGGGAGAGTATGTACCTCTGCAAGAGCACCCTGCATTCACAGGGCCATGTAGTCTCTCAGCTTCCACAGGACATGTGTGATCTGCCCAAAAGCAGCACAAGGGGCTCACAGCACAGCCTGGCTAATTGTCTGGTCTGTGTGACACATGATCTCCCAATAAGACTGCCAACGCTGGGCCTCAGCCAAGGGATCACATTCCTAAGGACATGTCTTCAATTAATGCCTTTTTTTCCCTCTTTTTGTTTAGAATTAGGGTTGAGCTGTTTCCAAACAGATGTGTTGGGGTAGCCAAAATATTTGCCTTTCTGCTGGCTGCTTATTTGGCATCCATGCCTGGACGATGCTAAAATATTCCTTCCTCCCATTCACAGTGAGTGAGAAGCAGCAGAGTCAAATTCAGTCAGGTCTCTGCTGCTACCATGTCTTGTTTGCAACCCCAGCATCTTCCACACCAGCTGTGAGCTCTGAAAATCTGGAGAAGTGTGAAAGGAGCCTCTCCCCTGGGAAATGCAGGGGGAGAAGGTCTAGCACTGGGTGCCTTGAACAGGAGGCTAGAGAGGGGGCCCTCACAGCCGGGACAGGGTAGCAGGCAATGCCCTCATGCAAGCACTGAGGCTGCAAGCAGCAAGCACTGCTCTGCTCAGCCCATGAAAGCAGCACTCACAGAGGCAAAGCCTCCGTCAGAGCGGCTGCACTGCCCCACACCAGCGTGTCACCCGGGATTTTCTCCCCCACAATCCGTTTGGCAGAGGAGCAGAGTCAGGGTTTGCCTATCCCATGGAGAAGATGGCTTTGGAGACACTCTGAATTGCAGGAAGAAACAAGGATGCACTTGAGCGAGAGAGACCACGCTGGGGGTGGGGGGGAGTCGTTCGGGATGACGATCACTGTCTGTCCCTGCGCTCACTGCAGAGACAAACCACACAAAACACACCGCGAAGCACCCCAGAGACGTCCACCCACTCAGGGACACTCTCAGCCGCGGCCTGTCAAGAATCAAGCCCTTGGAGCTAACTCCCAGCTGGCTGCAAGTTGGTCTCCCTGCGAGCGAAGGCTTGCGCTGGGTGCCGGGAAGCCCCCGCGGCTCGCAGCCAAGAGCTGCCCCCGTGACTCAGCCGGCGGGACGGCAACGCGCAGGCGGCGATGCGGGCGCGCAGGCACGGGGCTGGCCGCACAGGCGGTGATGCGGGCGCGCAGGCACGGCGCTGGCCGCGCAGGCGGCGATGCTGGCCGCGCAGGCGGCGATGCGGGCGCGCAGGCGGTGATGCTGGCCGCGCAGGCGGCGATGCGGGCGCGCAGGCGGTGATGCGGGCGCGCAGGCGGTGATGCTGGCCGCGCAGGCGGCGATGCGGGCGCGCAGGCGGTGATGCTGGCGCGCAGGCACGGCGCTGGCCGCACAGAGCTGGCTGCGCAGGCGGTGATGCGGGCGCGAAGGCGGTGATGCAGGCGCGCAGGCGGTGATGCTGGCCGCGCAGGCGGTGATGCTGGCTGCGCAGGCGGTGATGCTGGCCGCGCAGGCGGTGATGCTGGCCGCGCAGGAGGCGTGCAGCCGCCCCGTGACTCACCGCTGCTCACCGGCCCCGCCTGACGCGCAGGCTGCACTGCGGAGCCGGCGGCGGGCAGACCTCGGCCTGCCTCGTCCTTCCTGTGAGCGGCCTAAGGAGCAGCATCGCTCCGTGCCGTCCTCTCGCCTCCCCGTGCAGCCCCGGGCACTGGTGCCGGCAGAACACTGCAGGTAGCGCCGGGATTAGGAATGGGGCTGCCGCCACAGACGGCAGATTTCAGCCTGCGGGCGGGCTCCGGCCGTCTGCAAGGGTTAAATGCAGTCCCCTGCCCTCACAAGTGCTCTCACCAAAGCTCCCGCAGCCTTACACGCCAGCTTGACTCTGCAACAAGCTAATAACCAGTGGAGAGAGCATTAAACCAACTGCTCCGGCTGAGCAGCCAGATTCACCTCTACTCAGTCACACACCTGGACACGCATCCATGGCGCAGATGCCCGTTTATGCCAAGGCTTTCAGGCTAGCACACCCTCTGGCCCTGAGCCTGAGGCCACAGCAGGAGGAAGACACTTTTGCATTGCAAGCTCCTGTCCCTTATGCTAAGTAGTAACTCAGCAAGGAGAAATGCTTCTCTCAGTCAGTTCAACCCCAGGCTGAGCCATTTCTGCTTCCTTCCACCTTTTTTTAACCTCTGGTATTTCTCAGGATCCTCTTCCCTCACTCACAAGTGCCTGGGTCCAGATGCCCAGGACGGATCTGGATACCAAAGGACAAAACACTCCTCTCAGGTCAATATCTGGATCCCATCAGCAGCTCTTTGGATCCCACTCAGCAGCTTGTTCTTGCTGGTGGCTTATGCAACCATCACACTCTCAGATCTGACTGCAGCCTCACAAGATGAGATGTCAAGGTCCTGAGGAAGACAGACGTTTCTACAGTAACTGCTTACTGAATTGATTGAGACTAGAATAAAATTCACCTCTGAGCCAGCAGCCCACAGCTCAGCACCACAGAGATGCAGAAAGCCATCAAAAGCCCTTAGTCAAAACAGGAGAGCCAGGAACCTGACCTGGGAACATGGCTCTTGCTTTGTTCTCATATATGGTTTTTGGAGTTTGGGTGCCAGCTATTTGGATCTGGGTGCTTTTAAGCTTCCCTTGACCTCTGTAGGCTTTAGACTCTGATAGACTATTTTGTTCTCCACCATTCCCCTGAAACAGGACCCAGACTCAGCTGGTTTTATCCTTCAGCAGCAGACCTGAGCAGACCAGACACTCCAGTGCTCCACCCCAGAGACAAGCAAATTAGTTTCAATTAGCATTTTAGATGCCAAACTCTTCTGTGGGTCTGGATTTCAGTGCCCAATAGCTGAAGGTCTGTTCTGGATCTGATATTCAGGTTCTCAGCCACCCTGGAGTTTCTTTTATGTGGGGACCTACCTCTGACAGTTTGGAATCTGAAGAGATGGAAGTGAGTGGCAAGAAAAAAGTAGCAGGTGGTGAGACATGCTGGCTGAAGACAAACAGTTGGCACCTGTGATCAAGCTAGTCAGAAACACAGGGCCCAGGGGGTTAGCATGGTCAATCTCAAAGGGACACAGCACTGCACAAAACTCTTCCTTGCGGCTCCAGCTGCATGGCAGCCCAATGCCATCAACAGTTTGAAAGTCAGATATGCTGGTAGGCAAACACAAAGCATGGCCTGAAAGCTGTATCACAGATACATATGGTAGCTTTGGCTCCATATACACCATGTGAGATCAGAGCAAAAATCTGAGACTCCTATTTGTGAGAATAATAGGGAGCACATTCACATGGCAGAGGAAGCGTTGGTAACCTGGGATCATGCAGGGACAGAAGCCCTTAGGTGACAGCAAGCATGCAGGGCTCCAGGCTTCACGAAGGAGAAAAGTCAACATGGTGTTCACATCTGTGTCAGAATGTCTACATAGCTCCCTACCCTTTTCCTTCACTCAGGTCTTACCTTCTCTCCAAGGCTCCATCCAAGGCTTCTCTACAATCAGCACAGGTAAATTAGCATTTCTAGGGTGAGATGAATTTATGCTATTTTAAGTATTTATTTAAGGATGAAATTAATTGGTCACTAAAAATACCTGTTCTTCATTGACTAAAAAGAGTTAGCATCCTCCTTGCCTCCTGCATAGCTACTTAGCTGAGGAAGGTAAAAGGAAAGACAAGAAGTAATAAACAGTTCAGCTTGAAATGCTTTAAAGGCTGAAGATAACATAAAATATTGAAGTACATCACATTGTTACATAGCTTTATCAGAAGCATTAGCATGCATTTGAAAGCACTGTTCCTAAATATATGAGTTCACAATATTGTGGTACATCCAGTGTCATCTTCTGTGCCTTCCACTTACAGTCACTGCCATGGGATTGGACGAGATGACCTTTAAAGGTCGCTTCTGACCTGAAACATTCTATGATTCTGATTCTCTTCTCTGCCTGTGAAAGGCCAAGAGAAGAGGATAGTGGTGCCTCAGTCATGGTACACCACCTTGCAGCCTCCTAACTACTCCAGCTAAATGCCACAGACTATAAAATGGGTTTCCACCAGTAGCGGGGGGGGGTGGCTGGAATCCCCCCTTCACCAGTTAGAGGCTCTGCTTCTCCAGTCTTCCCAGTTCATCATGTCAGGAGACCAGCCATAGCACCACTGCTGCCCAGCCCTTAAGCATTCAAGTATGAAAGGGTGATGTGTAAAGGCATAACTGGCATCCCTACTGATCCCACAGCTGGGACAGCACTGGCTCCGAAGGGCCACAGAGCCCAGAAATAACCAGTTTCTTGCCTCAGCTTCAGATCACTGTGGGCTCTCTCCAGAGCCCACCAGCAAAGATGTGGGTATGTTGTGAGTGTGCCCTGCAGCAGCACATCTGTGACGCATCTGCTCACAGCTGGCAGCACTGGAAGCATCCAGAGCCTCCAAGGGGACAGGAATTTCCACCCCATGTGTGCTGCATGGGCTATTCCTCTCAAGGACTCAGTGCACCCCTCTAAGCCTTTGAGGTGGCAGCTGGCCAGTCCCCTGTGGAGTATCCCTTTCAGCAGGGCTTTGTGACTGGATGTCACCACACAGGAGTATCCAGTGAAGAGGGAGGCGGTGGCAAGGTTTTGTCTGTTCCCTGAGCATCACCAGCTTGCTCACAGCCTTGTCCTGGTGCCCCAGACAGGTCAACCTCCAGTGAGATCTTTCCCCTAAACACCCACCAGCATGAATTCCTTCTCTCTTAGCATAAAGACTTCCTGTGTTTCCTTAGTACCTGTGATCTAGTGTTTCAATTGCTCAACACTCATCTAATGGGTTTCAAGGAAGGGAAGGGGGCAGGGGAGGGGGTCAAGCCAATGTCCTCAGAGCTGATGAGTATCATCCATAAACAGCCCCGAGCATGTCATGAAGGCCTGCCCCAAGTCATCCCCTGTTGAACTCAACACAGTTGTACAGTAAACAACCCGATCTTCAACCCAGCAGTGTCGGACGTTGAGCGTCCCAGTTGGCTGCTTGTGTACACTACTCATCTCCGAGCAGAGAGCACTCACGTCTTCATCACAGCATCAGAGAGGGATTGTATTTTTCCATTTTTAACACTCACCACTGGTGTGAGTCAGTGGTGAGCAAGTGGGGACGTGTGGACTGTGTCCAGTGACAGTGCACCATGTATACACACGTCTGGGACAGTAATTAGACATCTGGCCACACTCTAACCTCAGCCTTCCTCTGTAGTCCCACACTCAACTTGGAAGCCAGAGATTCAGGGAAGAGTTCAGCCTCACTGACCCCAGGTGGGAGAGAGCTCTGATCTGAGGTTATTGCCGGGGTAAGAGATACTCCAGTGTTCACTTCAGACCTTACTGCCCAGCACTTTATAGACAGAGTGAATGGTGATGATAGGGTGAAGGGTGCTGGTGAGATTCTGTTTCCAAGACCCAGCACCACAGCTGGTGATATGTGCCTCCACGGTGCACCACTCCCAGCCCCTCCTGCCCTCATCATACCACTCAGCCCCCCAGCTCAGCAGTGTGTTGGGCAGGGTGTCTCCCAGCTGGTACAACCAGCAGGAAGCACGGGCATGTTCAGGTGCAGGAAACAAGGTCTCTTTCCTCAGGAGTCCCATGCCAGAGAGGCAGAGATGACATCTACAGAAACATGTGCTTTATTTGTAAACGATTCTCCTTCTTTCCTTTACCTTTTTCTTAACCCCTATCTCTCCCCACCTCTGACAGCCCTCCTACCTGCACTCCCAGGGAGGAGGCTATGATAACAGTAGAGCTGGATAAAATCACTTCTCTGCTGCCCAGAAAGCTTTTTGTAGTTTTGCTAAGAGCTATCTCAGCGTAGGCTGAGACACAGGGAGGTATACACCACCCAGAGCTCTGATGGGGAGGACAGAAATTTTCCAGGCTGGGCAAGGTGTGAACAGCACCACCCTGGGCCCCTGCAGACAAATTCCAGGGGTGAGATGGGGTGCAGCTGCCCTGCCAGGAAACAGGGGGAATGGAGGGGGGGGATGGAGGTGCTGCCATCCAGCTCAGCACAGATGAACAGCTTAAGAAATGCAGTTTTCTCATATTTCCCTATCAATGCATTTTCTCACTTAGCATAAGACCTTGAGGAACAAGCAAGGAGCAGGACCACAGCAGGCAGCAGTGGAGCAAACCCACACTCTCTCTACACCCTCCATCAACATAATGAATCCTTCCTGTGCTCTGTATCAAAGCTAAGACCTCTCGGCAAAGCTAGCCTGGGCTGGCAAAACCAGCCTGGCTCTTATGGCCTGGTACAGCCAGGGACATTTGGTTTGGGAGGTTTCACACTATTGTCTTTCAGCAGCTCTTTAACACACAAAACATAAAAGAGAGCTACTCAACCTCTGCCCTCTGCAGAGGAAGCAAGAGTAAGTGTTTGCAGGCTGGTTTTAGAGGAGACAAGCCTACTACAACCCATTCCAACCTCACCTTCAGCACCCCCCAGCACTCATAGCCAGGGCTCACTGGCCCCAGCTGCCTCTCCACTCCAGCTGCCTTGCCAGATGTTGGCCATTAAAAGGGACAAGCACTGGCCTCTGCGAGCTGCCTCTATGTGCTGTTAGTGCTTCATGTGTGTGAGCAGGAGTGTGCATGTGCAAGCCAGCATGCCTGTTTGCAAGTGTGTCTCCAGGGGCTGCAGCAATGCAGCCGCTCCTTTGGCCTGCTGCCAGAGGAGAAACTTCTTTCTCACACACGCACAGTCTTGGCTCTTTGCTCACCCTTGCCCTCTCACTGTTTTGCAAAGCCTCAGACCCAGCTTACTCAACGGCTGAACTATCTGGAGGCCCAGAGCTGGAGGTCTTCCTCCTCCTCAGCAGCATCCACATCCAGCACACAAGGCTTTCCCAGCACGTGGATGTGCCAGCTCCTGACGCTGCCTCTGCCGTCCCCGTTTGGCTCACTTGCTCTCGTCAGCCCAGCTCAGCGTCGCATACACCAAAAGTCAGCTTATTCATCCACCACGGGGCCTGAGGAAAACCCTCAGCTTTCATTTTCTGAGGATAGAGTGGGATCCATGTACTCATACAAGTTAATGTTTTTCTTGTTTATGACAATAGCAGAAAACATTTCAAAGGCAGAGGAGTAGGTTTGGATTTTGCCTCAAACAAAAGATGAATGAACCCATTCCATAATCAAAGGCAAATAAAGCTTCTGGGTGGCTTACTCATAATAATGCTAAATCCTGACCCATACTCTCCACCATCACAATCCAAAAAGATTCTTCATTATGGATAGGGCTGGAGTCCATGAATCCTGGCTCCCCATTCCCTCTTCTGGACACCCAGCCTCACCCCTTCTCACTGCTAAGACGTGATATCAGTAGTCCTGTCTCTCAGTGGCCTCCTTCATCTATTAGGTCAATTCAACTTCTAGAGCTAGAGGGGGAGCCCTGGAGTCCTGCCCCAGTCATTTGGCATCTGTGTTTGAAAGAGCTCTTGTTCCACCCACTGAATAGAGAGGGCTGTGGAGGCACCTAGAGATAAAGCAGAAATCAGGGCTGGCTTCATCCATACACATCAACCCTTCAAAACACGGACACAGAATCCTCAGGTCACACACAGATCAATGCTAGGCAGCTCTAAGGTCAGGAACATCTGAGAAAAGTGGAGGGAAAGCCTTTGGCACAAACTGAACCTACAATAATATTAAGGATTTTACTCCTCAAAGCTTGTTCTGGCCTCCAGGTCTTCACCATTTGGTATTTACCCATTCACAGACTGCATCGGGTCAGAAGGGACCCTTAAAGCTCATTTTGTTCAAGCCCGTTGCAGTCAGCATAGACACCTCCAACTAGATCAGGCTGCCCAGGGCCACAGCAAGTCTGATCTGGAATGTCTCTAGAGATGAGGCCTCAGCTACATCCTTGGGCAACATGTTCCAGCATTTCACTACTCTCATTGTAAAGAACTTCTTCCTAATGTCCAACCTAAATTTATCCTGCTCCAACTTAAAACCACTGCCTCCCATCCAGTCCCCTCAAGCCCTTCTAAACAGTCCTTCCCCAGACTTCCTGTAGGTCCCCTACAGATAACGAAATGCTGTTAAAAGGTCTCCCTAGAGCCGCCTTCTCTCCAGGCTGAAAAGCTCCAACTCTTTCAGCCTCTCCTCATAGAAAAGGTGTTCCAGCCTGATCATCTTTGTGACCCTCCTCTGGACCCTCTCCAACAGGTCTATGTGTTTCTTGTGTCGGGCACCCCAGAACTGGACACAGGACTCTAGGTGAGGTCTCCCCAGCAGAGTAGAACAATCACATCTCTTGGCCTGCTGGCTGTGCTTCTTTTGAAGCTCATGTTGGCTCATGTCCAGCTTGTTGTCCACTAGTACCCTACAGGGCTGCTCTCAATTTCATCATCCCCCAGTCTGCATTGATAGCGAAGATTGCCCCAGCCAAGGTGCAGAACCTTGCTCTTTGCTTTACTGAACCTCATGGAATTCTCCTCAGCCCATCTCTCCAGCCTGTCCAGGGCCCTCTGGATGGCATCCAGTCTTATCAACCACACCACTCAGCTTGGTATCATCTTCAAATGTGCTGAGGGTGCACTCAGTCTCACTGTCTGTGTATCATTCATGAACAGCACTGGTCCCAATACAGACCCTTAAGGGACACCACTTGTCACCCATCACATTGTTACTTGTCACAGCTCCCCAGTAGATGCAGCCAGAGTGTATCACAGTCTGGATGAGTGCTTTGGAAGATGAGCGGAGGCTTGTTGCCTTCTTTGCTGCAGGACCCACAGCAATCACTGCTCCCACTGTTTAGTTGTGAGGAGTGACACCTGGGAGGTGGCTGTGGAGTCCACCTTCAACATTTCCACAGCCTTCTGGGCCCCAGCTCCCACACAGGCCTCTGCGTGCAACAGAAATCCATCAGAGCACGCAAAGTCATGGAGCATGTATTTACAAAAACCTGTGTTGCTAAGCTGACATGCAGCTGGGATTCACACCAGTGAAGTCTCCTTCATTCCTCTTTGGCTCCGTTCCCAGATATAATGAGTTGTACTCAAGTTGCTGAAGGGTCCTGCTGTCAGATCTGCATCCAGCAGAATAGGCGTGGGGGCAATCCATGGTCACATAACCCCCCTGGACTTGAAATGTCATCATTGACTTCACTGGGTGCATTTCACTGCTCTCCAGAACCCTGCAGAGCGACTACTGACATCATTCCTACGGCCAGGCTTGGCAGAGGCAGTGAGGATGAGGCCCACAACGGCCAGCAGGCCAGAGATGGTCTGCATGATTTCCATATGTTCATTGTTTCTTGGGACTCTTACTGCTCAAAGGCCTCAAGTGCCCTCTTTAGCTCACTGGCACAGCAACTGGGACTAATGTTACATATGCAATTTCCACAGATCTGCAGTGAGACACCCTGGCAAACGGGGCAGCTGACTGGAAGTCCTTTACCTGCGTCTGCTGCAAGTAAACAGAAGTTAAATGAATCATCCAGACAGAGCCCTTCCTTGTCATTGGCTTGGCTATGAAATGTAAGATCTTCTTTGTCAGGTGAACACCTTTAACGAGTCACAGCAGGACTCTGGACTGTGCTTCCAAAGATATCTGGACAATGGACAAGTGGGACATACAGGCATATGCCAAGGGATGGGCAGAGGGGAAGGGAAAAGGGACAGCTGGAGATGCACAACAGCAAAGCACTGCTCCAGAAATGATCATCAGAGAAAGAATTACGGTTGTTATTACTAACTAACATCACTACATCCCAACAGTTGCAGTCCACAGCATCCATAAAGCAGACTGAGGTTCACAAGAAGCTCCCAGTAACACTTTTTCCAAAAGAAAGCTAAAAGAGCACAGATTTTACTTTATATGGAGCAAAATGCACACACTAAACAACTGTGTTGTCCACAAAGAACCACTGAGAGCTGCTCTGCATCTCAGCACTTCAGAAACAGGGAAACATAAAGGCTGTAACAATAAGGACAAATTTAACTTGTTCTAGTGAGCAAGAGAACTAGCTCCTCAACTAGGTTAACAAATTAACTTATGTGCACACTATTACAGAGCAAGATGTGTATGAAATGAGGAGAGATTTCACTGTGGTTTGGAAACTGAGATAGTGAAGGTTTCCACACAGAGTCTTGGTCAGGATACTGTGGACAGGGCTTTACTTTCTCATGAAAAAAGACTCAGCTGGAAGAAAGACTCCCTGCAACTTATCTTCTACTGGCATTAGGATGTGCCGTTGGGTTCATCAAGGGAAAGTGACAAATCTTGAATCATCAGGACTTCCTGTTCATTCTGCAATGACTCAGAAGATATCCTTCTAACATCTAACCACTTCTTGTTCCCTTTTTCAGGTAGAATTTATTACACAACCTGATTTCTGTTACTTGGTGTGTCAAACTAAAGCTCCTTCCTGTTGTTTCGTTCGCATGGACCAGTAGGCAAAATGCTGGTGACTTTGTAGTGCATTCAGTTCTCTCTGAAGATTCAGATAATGCAAGATGATTTCTGGTGCAGATTCTCTTCTAGGAAGAAATCTGACATGGCTGGACTTCAGGACTGGTATTTCTCAGTAAGGTGGGGTTTTGGTTGGGTTTTGGGGTTTTTGTGGGTGGGTTTCTTTGAGGTTGGTTGCAGGGGGGTGTTTGGTTTTCAGTTGTTATTAGAAATGTATCAATTCACTGGAAATGAACCTTTCTGTGGAAACTTACCAGGGCTGACATATCACACAGGTGAAGATTAGGCACCGAAGAAGGATGTGGGAGACCCAGATTCATCATCCATATTAAACAAAACAGAGAGACTGATTCACTGTGCTGCTGCGGTTCCCCTGAGAAGGTGAGGCCTGTGATCAAATCTCTCACCAAACACACTCTGATTATCTTACACAACATGAGACAAATCCTTGGGAGGAGGGAGAACACCTCCACACAGAAACCTGCAGGATGGGCAAAATGTCCACACCACTAGAGACTAAGAATTCGGTCCCTGCTTCAAGTCAAGCAAGTATGTAAGCAGCTCTCACTTAAGAGCATCTTCAATATACTTGTGTGGCACTGCCCGCAGCGCTCTGGGTGGCCACTGCACTCGCTGTTACTGCAGCCTTCCTGGCCTGGCAGATCTGACCTGAACTGCTGCTCTCGTGTGCTCTCACTCAGGACAACCAGTGAGGACAGCTAGGCTGCCCTCAAAGCACACATCCATTTATTAATGAGCTGAAGCAAAGTGCCAAACCTCTGCAGAGATCAGCCAAATGCCCACTACAAGGGTGACCACAGGAGACAGACAGCCAGTTGATGAACCACCTTAACTGCTGAGAAAACAGTGGGACTTACATCTCCTACAAATTTTCCACTAACACCCCAAAAAGCAGATGGGATTTCAGGTGCTTCTGGCCACCTGTGGAAGGTCCTTCTCACAGGCCCTGGACAATGGCCCCGAGCAAGTATTTTACCTCCTCCTTCCCCCGGATCCTGTTGTCTAAGCAGGTCACTAAACTGGCAAGAAGCTGGCATCTCTGGAAGAATGATAAACAAGACAGACTGGAGCACATAAAAGCCACTCTGCACACCCACTCCTCTTCTCTCCAGCAGAAAGCACATGGTATTGGCCCACAAGCCACATCCTGGTCATTTAGCCCTCAGTGCCTCAGTACTCATTACAGGGAGCACAGCCCCCACCAAAAGCCACACTCTGCCACCACCACCAGACAATAATCCTGACTCCTAGCCAGCCACAGCAGCCCAGCAGCCCAAGAACTAAGCAATAATCCCCTGGCTTTTGCCAAACAGTTGGAAGGATGCACCAACAACAAAGTTCAAACCTTGTGTCTTCTTTGTCTACCCACCTACATCTGACAGTGTAAAAGGTCACCTCAGCTGTGGGTTCATTTTGCACAGTGAGGTCTTTCACTGCTCACTGCTGCTCCTCAGAGCCCACTCTGCCTGCTGCAGCCCTGTGGCCAGGCTCCGGTTTGCCATTCTGTGGGGAACTTGGCTAGCACAACTTTGCAGGCTACTCCCAGCTGCTCTCTGGCAAAGCTGCTTTCTGGAGGAAGGAATTTCCCTTTGCTAGCTGGTTGCTAGACTAAGGTGGGCTGCGCTTTGCCCAGCACTTCCTGCTCACTTCTGGGCACTAGCCCTTGCCCAGCTGGGGAGCTGCCTTTGCATGCAGCAGCTCCTGGGCTGCAAGACCAGCCCTCCCTCCTGACTGCAGAAGGGGTCTGTGCAAAGCCGCTACTCCCAGTTCTGCCCTCTCTAGTCAGTCCCATCCCGCTCCAAAAGCCCTGCTGGCAGAGTGCCTCCTGGCTCCCGAGAAAGCATCCCCTCGGGCGCTGTTCCTAATTGGTGGTTTCCTCCTTCTTCTCTTTCCTACATTTTGCTTCCTAGAGCATATTTTATAAGGCTGGTTTTTAATAGGCTGTGCAGGCTGCCAGACCTGAGGCTACCTTCAAACTTCTACTACTGGGAAAACACATCCTGTCTTCAAACAGCCGTGGGTTTGTGTCTGGAAGTCGCAGGGCCAGGGGGCCCACCCAGCAGCCAGTAAGAGCTCTAAGCTTTGGAGCTGCAGGTCTTCAGCAATTTGGGTAATGCCCAGGTATCACATCAACAGGCACTGCAGCCCCAAGAAGGCAACCTGGGGGTAGTTTCCAGTGTGCACTCCTGAGATCTGCTAACATATGGCACAGTGTATGTGATGGGCAGGAAAGATCTTCACAGACTGCAATCAGCCTGAATGTTGCCCTCCCATCGTTACTATATTCTCCATCTCCAGCAGATCACCAGCTGAGACAGGGAATAGATGAACCTGAAAACAACACATCCTGAAGTGCAAACAGGTTTTATTGCTGTATGCTCCAGCTGCTGAGGAAGGAGTGACTAGGCACAGGTAATTTGCCAGGACACGACTAACACACAGGAGGAGCCTTCTGCTTCCTTCAGTAGGCCAGGCATAGACAACAGAGGCTGGCAGATGCAGCATACTGATCTCCTGCCACTGCCTTGGTCATTTGTGTCTCCCTCCTGCACCTGAGAACCTGCCTAGTCTCCCCTAGTGTCAGGACACATCTGTCTCCAAGGCTGCTCTAGCCCTTTCTTCCAATGTGAGGACTCGCAAGACGGTCTGGGCAGCAGGGTATCACAGTATCACAGTATCACAGCATCATCAGGGTTGGAAGAGACCTCATAGATCATCAAGTCCAACCCTTTACCACAGAGCTCAAGGCCAGACCATGGCACCAAGTGCCACGTCCAACCTTGCCTTGAACAGCTCCAGGGACGGCGACTCCACCACCTCCCCGGGCAGCCCATTCCAGTGTCCAATGACTCTCTCAGTGAAGAACTTTCTCCTCACCTCCAGCCTAAATCTCCCCTGGCGCAGCCTGAGGCTGTGTCCTCTTGTTCTGGCGCTGGCCACCTGAGAGAAGAGAGCAACCTCCTCCTGGCCACAACCACCCCTCAGGTAGTTGTAGACAGCAATAAGGTCACCCCTGAGCCTCCTCTTCTCCAGGCTAACCAATCCCAGCTCCCTCAGCCTCTCCTCGTAGGGCTGTGCTCAAGGCCTCTCCCCAGCCTCGTCGCCCTTCTCTGGACACGCTCAAGCATCTCAGTGTCCCTCCTAAACTGAGGGGCCCAGAACTGAACACAGTACTCAAGGTGTGGTCTAACCAGTGCAGAGTACAGGGGCAGAATGACCTCCCTGCTCCTGCTGACCACACCATTCCTGATGCAGGCCAGGATGCCACTGGCTCTCTTGGCCACCTGGGCACACTGTTGGCTCATGTTCAGGCGGGTATCAATCAGCACCCCCAGATCCCTCTCTGTCTGGCTGCTCTCAGCCACTCTGACCCCAGCCTGTATCTCTGCATGGGGTTGTTGTGGCCAAAGTGCAGCACCCGGCAGGGTAGATACACCGAAGCTGAACATTAGAGGCAATCTGGCCTGGAAGCCTCTGTTCTGGCTCTAGCAGGGCTGTCACAACAGCAGGGCATGTGTTCACCCACCACCACACACACACCACCCCTAGGTGAGCCCCATGCCCAGGGAACAGGCAGGGATGGAGGCACACGACCATGGTTGATCAAAGTCAGAAGATATTCTCCAAGAGGAAGTCCAGGCTGAAGTCTGCAGTGGCAGCTGCAATCCCCATCTGTGAGGGCAGACTACAGTGAGGAAGATGCCAAAAAAGCCCAGATAAACACAGACAGAATTTTCCTCCCTCCTTTTGGCAGACCTGCTCTGTTGCCAGCTGCTCAGCTCACCTTCAAAGCCCCACCAGCTCCTGGGCCTGAGCAAATCCACAGGTTATCAAACTTACTCACTTCTTTGCTCATATCCAAACAGGAATGCCATCACCCCTCCCTGCTCCCACCTCTCACCCTCACCACAGCCCCAGTGCTGCTGGGAAAGGTTTTGCCTCTCTAGGAGCCCACACACAGTGTGACTACTGAACCCCACATGTGGCTGGCAAGTTGTGAGGGGCTGTTTGTGTTCTCACTCCAATTTGCAGTACTGGCCAGTATACTGTGAATGATGAGCATCAGATATCACAGGCACATCTCCAGCTGGATTTTCCATTCAGAAGGGAGCTACTGGTTCAACAAATGGCATCAGGTGCCTCTCAAGTGTAAGAAAGAGGGGTGCCTGTCAGGGAAGGGTCAGGTCTTGATCCCCTGCATGCATCCCTCCTCCCTCGTTTGTGAGCTGAGGAGGAGTTGCTCTGAAGTGCACAGCCTGTCATTGCCTGCCAGTAAATATTCAGGCAGTCTATCTTGCATCTCCAGGCCTTTGATCCTATTTGCATAATTGCATAATGTCCTCAGAGATAAGGGACAAAGTAGGGAGACAGAGGCAGAATTGTTTCTGAAGAGACTGGAGTGCCCTCTGCTTTCCCATGAAGAATTGGGAGGGCTGCATCCCTTCCAAGCCATTGGCTTCATGCTCTGGTGCTAAGCTCCATCACTAAGCCTGGGCACCAGGTCACCAAGAAAGAGCTCTCAGCTCAACTCTGTGAATGGCAGAGCAGGGTTTACTTAAGTGTGAATTATTATTAATTGCTGCATGCATTACAGCAGAGCACTGAGGTTCCAGCTGAAATCACAGTTTGTAGGCACAAACATACACACACTAAAGCTTGTCCCTGACACAGAGCATCAAGTCTGAAAAGGAGCAGATGCTGATCACAGCAGAAAACAGAACAGAAGTGTCTCAGTCTGAGCTGAGGCCCTCAACTTTCAGGTTATGCCTGTAAGGAGGGAAAAACACTGGGCAGAAGCAGGGTCTGTAAAAGAAGGCAGGTAAAGTATGTGGGAGACTAGAGCAAAGAAATTCATGGGCACAAATCCCCAGCACCACACGTTCTGGCAACCAGAAAGCATCCTGATAAGAGCATACAAAATACTTGCAGAAAGAAAGATACTGGGTATTGCTGCTGTTCTTGGGCACAACAGAGTGAACAGATACTCAGTAAGATGATGAAGCAACCAGTTCAGAACATCAAAGTAAATAATTTCCTTCACATCGCCTGTAAAAGGACTAAGCCTTCCTAATACATTTAGTTAGGGAAGCCAAGAATTCAGCAAACCTGACAAAAAGACAGGACAGTGGTGTCCTATCACAAAGTCTTGCCATAATAATGATAGCTAACAACACTTTTGGGAGAGATGCTCAAATCATAGAATCATAGAATCAACCAGGTTGGAAGAGACCTCCAAGATTATCCAGTCCAACCTAGCACCCAGCCCTAACCAATCAACTAGACCTGGGTCCATTTCCATCTCTAATGAGCAGAAACCAGAAAGTAAGTGATGTTAAGCATGGAACAGATTATGTTACATCTGCCTCCTGCAAAGTTCTTGCACCTTCCCCTGAGACATCTGGCAAAAGCATCAGAGAAAGCACCAGAACATCAGAGACAGGATCTAGGAATAAATGCATTTTGAGGCTCACCTAGTTTGACCATGTCAAGGCTCCAGCATTTCTAGGGTCAAGATTGCAATCTCTGTCTCTGCGTAAACAAAGTCCTTGCAGACATCAGTGAAGTGAAGCCGTCTGAAGTAGCATCGCCAGTGCTTGTGATGGGTCATGGATCTCGTTATGCTCTTGCTGGTTTTCCTTAAAGCTCCAGATCCTGATGACAGACCATTAGGTGGGTAACACCTAGTCCTCTTGATTGTAGGGAAAACTGAAAATTATGACCTTGAAGCAATGGTTTTCTACATGACAGTAGTTTCTAGCACTCTTCACTACGGGGAAAGCTACAAAATGTGATTTGAAAGCAACTATAAGGCTCAAAAACCAAGGGGCAAAGACAGAAAATGCATCTCTGTTCTATTACAAAAGTTCACAATTTTAAAGTTATCTTGATTTTTTGTGGCCAAGCACAAAATGCCTGAAATCTCAGGGCTTAGAATGCTGAATTTAAGGCAACACAAACTGTTTTAAGCTCCTGCATATCTCAGTTCTTGTCAGCTTTTCCCAGTCTCAGGGCTTCTGCTCAGCAGCTCTGCAGAAGCTCTGCTTTGAAGAGTTTCTCTCCCTCTGTGCTGCTGATTTTCTAGATTTCATCAGACATCCCATTCCAGCTGCTGTTTTTTCTTAAAGCCCCATCTCTCAGACTCATTCAAATATATGAAAATACACTTCTTATAAGGAAAAGTTCCTGCTCTTCCCAGCTACCAGGAAAAGCTAGTAACGAAATCTGAGCGTAACCTGAAAGCCCAATTTTACAAGCCTGAGAAAAACACCAGTATCTGCTTACACTACTGAGACACTTATGATTTGGGTCTTGGATCATGTGTCTGAACTCCTGCTGGTAATGCTGTCCCCCCACTTCTTGATTCTGAATCTCTCTTGCCTCAAGCCTGCTTCTATGCCCTCCTAAATTTACACCACTTCCTGAAAAGGCTAAAAGGAATATGGATTCTAGATGAAAAAGGAGATTGATGTTCAGCTCCTTCCTTCAAACGCCAGATATTTGGCAGAGTTCTGTCCAGTTCAGACACCAGTAGTATGTTCTTAGTATGCTCCTGGGCTTTGACCCAGTACGTGTCACCGTTGTACCTACTTCTCACCCTCCAGCTGAGCTCTGCATCCCTCTGCTTGTCCCAGTAACAGCATCCTCTGGCTCCAGTGGGAAAAAGCAGCTCATTTCTTCCACCTTCACTCCACTCCTAGCTCTTCAGTCAGGCAAGCAGAGGCAACTAAAGGCTAGTAAAGGTAGCAATCCATTTCCCAGTGCTGATATAATTCAGCTCTTGTTTGTAGGGAGCAGCACCCTGCTGAGGGTAGGATTTCAGAGCCCCAAAGGCTTTCTAACTGACACTGGGGGGAACTGGACCTGAGGGTCAGGGCATGCATAACTTGCACAGAAAGCAAGTTAGTGCTCAGACCCAGGTGTACATACCCAGGTACTACAGTCTTGTCCTGGTGCCCATGTCTTATGGCAGCACAATGAAGGTGAATGTACACATCTGCTACCTTTGTGCAACCTGCTCAGCAAGGGGTTTCCAGTGTGTCCCTCTTCCCTGTATGCAGGTGTGTGAGATTTGCTTCTGTGGCTGTTGCACACAGGCAGAGCTTTCCAGGGAAGGTGTGTTTTCCAGCTCTTTCCTGGGCCAGTATTGCCGCCACCTGGAGATGAGAGGAATGAAGGGCTCCCAGCCATTTCCCTACCTTCATCCCTCTGCCTCTTCTCAGCTACAAAGCGTCCTCCTCTATTTCAGCTGGAGGGAGAGCTGGCAGACTCCCAATTCCTGCGGTTATGATGTCGCTTGTGCACAGCCTGTTGCAAGCCCTGCTCTGAGGAGGATGGGGCCCTTACACTCTTGCTAAAAACACAGCTCCTGGGCACTCGAGGAGGCTTTGGCAAAAGAAAGCAACCCCCACTCTCAGTGCTGCACCTTCTGGGAGGAGGCAACTAGCCCTGGGCTTTCCAGTGCCTGCTACTTTAGAATTTAAGATGCAGATCTGCATGAATGAACACAGGCTGTGCTTGGCAGAGGGGAGGGCCCTGTGTCTATTTTATGGCACTGCCTGGGTGTGGAGATGGGAGGCAGCTACGCACCACACGTGCACGTTTTCATGTTGCCTGCACATGTGTACATGCGAATGTGCATTTCCATCTTGTGTCTAATAGGCTCTTTGTTTCTCCAGAGAAGAAGGAAAAGGAAATCCGCATGTAATGAATCCATTTATTTTATGGAGCTCCCCTGGAGAGGGGCAGGGGAGCAGGATTTATGCAAAAACCAGGCAGCTGCTGTTGGGAGGGGGGCATCAATCTGGTTTTGATTTTCATTCATAAGCAGAGGTGGCCACACAAGCCAAGGCCTCGTAAACTCCCTGTAGAGGAGAGTAGCCCATTGGTGTGAGGCTGTCAGAGCCTATCTGGCCTTTAGTAGTGAGCTGCTCTCCTCTGCATCTAATTCCTGCCTTCTTGTTCTTCCTTTCTAGGACATTTCCCTGTGCTGAGGCCTCCCATAGAAGACAGAGGCAGAGCTGTACTGGGGAGAAGACTGAAATCTTTGTACTGAAGGGCAAAAAGCTCTGTTCAGAGCATTTGCAGTGTGTGTTACAATTCAGTGTATACTGTATATTATTACAAGGAAAAAAATCTAGAAGTAACATGACTTTCAGAATTATGGAGTGGTTTGGGAAAAGACCTTTAAAGGTCCCCAAGTCCAACCTCCCTGCAGTAAGCAGAGACATCTTGAACTAGATCAGGCTGCTTAGAGCCCCATCCAGCCTCAATTTGAGTGTTTCCAGGGATGAGGCATCTATCACCTCTCAGGGCAAGGTGTTCCACTGTTTCACCACCCTCACTGTAAAAAAAATCTTCCTTATATGTAGTCTAACTCTACCCTCTTTCAGTTTAAAATCACTAAACCTTGAAAAGTACAGCCCAATTCCTCTCTGCCCTTTACAAAAACACAGGGAGTGGGATGAGACAGAAAGATTTCTGGGCTCAGTGAAATGGCCTGAAGACGTGACACCATTCATCAGTCTTTTTTCCAGTCCTACCATTTTGCCTGACTCAATATATGTTGTTAGGACTGTGAGTGCAAAGAGACAGTGGAGAATTTCCCCGTAGGAAAGATCTCAACACTAGGAGAGCTCTCTAAAAGAATTCTGTTTTATCTGTCTTCATCAGATTGAAGACCTGTGGAGTTTATGCATCAGTAACACAGGAGAAAACTGCCTGTAGCATACTCTTATTCACACTATGACTGATAAGGAAGTTACTTTTGGCTTCTTGATGACCTGTCCCAGTTGTCTGTGTCAGGCACGGATTTTTCACATGTGAACTATCCCAAAAAGTAACTCAGGGTCTGCATCTTTCACCATCACCTCGTGCATACCCAGTAGAGGTAGGCAGGTGTATGGACCAACTTCTGTATCAATTCAGGAAACAAAGAGCCAACTATTCTTTTGTGGAAACTGTCTTCACATACTACCTCCAACTAGCTACAGGACAATTTTATGGTTTAGTTACTTTCTGTATCTCCAGCCCCTACAGAGAACACAGATTCTCCAGTTCTCAACACAAAATGGTATTTTTAGATCACTCAGACACACGTTGTCCTTACAGAGCACAGACAGCACTTGCCTGTTGACACATATTTTTTCCTTTCCAGAATAAAAGCCCAGTGGTGGATCAGTGAGAAGTTGAAAGAAGAGGAATGGTTCACTTACCACTCACTAAAATGCCCAAACTATCTCAAAGGAGGAGGAGCTGCAAAAAGGAAGGCAGCACCTGTACTGATTTTCCAGGTAGACTTTCCATGGCTAAGAACTTTCTTTGCTACCATCTTGTAAGATAAGCATGCTTACGCTATGCTGCCATCAGTATGGCCCCTGGCATCACACTGCTCTTACGCTACCAGACACTCTGCACCTCTTGTTCCTGGGATCTGGAAGGGGAAAAATGCTGCTTTGAACGTACAAAGGCCAAGTATGCACTGATGTAAAACAGGCCACAAGGAATGTCTGTTTCTGAAACCAGTGGGATTAGGACCTCTTTATGAAACCAAAAGTGGTAGGTCAACTGGGCCATCAGTTTTCAGGCCAAAAGAGGAAGCTGCTTTTACAGGCCACATTGGAAAAAGCCTCTGTAACACTCTGATCTTCTAGTCTGTGGAGGACTGGATAAGGTCACAGAGCTTCCACTAGCACAATCTTTCAAGAACAGAGTTGGACCATTTCAGAGTTTTGTTTCAAAACAGACCTAAGTGTGCTCTAATTCTCACAACTACTGTCCCTGTAGCAGAGACTAACAAAAATCAGCTGAAAGGCCTTGAATTTACTGTGAAGTGCCATGTGATGGTTTGGGGGTTACCCCGCCCCCCCACACTTTTGAATTTGCCCCAGCTAACTCAGACGGACCCTGGGAATATAGATGAAGCAATTTATTTACAGCTAGCAGAATTTACAAGCAGCTATTTACAATATATACAGTTATATACAATTATATACAGAAATATACAAAGGATAAACAATACAGAAGCACAACTCCCCTCCCAGAAACCTAAGTCCCCAGGAGGGGCTCTCAAACCACCCCAACACCTCCCCCCGGCCCCTCTCAACCTTACCCCAGTTCTCAGGAAGAAGAGAGGTGCAGCCAAGAGGTTAGGGAGCAAGGTTAGTAGGAGCAGGGTTAATGAGATGTGACCAGGTCTAAGGCAAAAGCAAGAGTAAGAGACAAAAATGGAGAATGTTTTTTTCTTCTTCCCAGAGTTCTCAGCGTGACTGTGAGAGAAGTAGACACAATTGTTTTTCATTTCACTGCCTGTTATCTAGTTCTTTTACCAAAACATTCCAGCTTGCTTCAAACTAGCACATGCCATTATCCACACTTACCCACTGAGAATCCCCAATTCAATGATTTTAGTCTGAGAGACAAAATGAGAATCAATGACCAAAACACTGTACAAGCCAGGTGAGTAGCTAAAAGTAAACAGATTATCTTAATGCTCTCCTGTTTTACACTTTTCCTTCCTTGTATATAAAAACATGGGAATCTTCAATAGCATTGCAAGGATATTCAGAATTAGGAAAACATTCAGGCTACCTCTCCACATCATGCACATTTTTACTTTCATTTATCAAGTGCATGTATTTCAAGTCATCTTATGAACTAAACATCTTACAAAATCTTGGTCAAAGGATGATGCACACTGTACCTATCAAAAATTTTCAATGGTCCTTTCAGCTACTGCTTGTGCAACATTTAATGTGTTCATCTTCATACAGACCTACAGGGAAGAGAGGCACAGCCATGTTCCATGTTATGGTTAAGTCACTGTAGAACTCAAAGGCTAAGGCTTGTCCCACACTACAAAGCTCATCCAGCAAAAACCCTCATGTAGGTTCATTTAAACTGATGCTGCCCTACCCTATCCTCATTCTTGTCACTGGGTAAACAAGGAAACAGCTCTAGGCTGGGAAGAGAAAGAAGTAAAGGATGCCCAATCCAACACAAAGATTTCTAGACATGCAACCCATATTCCCAGTAGGACACTCTGCCAGGGTAGCTATGCTCTTGACCATTCAATAATTACTCTAAGCTTATACACAACCACACAGACCAAATGCAGGTACTCTGTACTCCATGAATGACCATCATGCCAAACTGTAAAACTCAAGGACAACTGCAACAACTTTTGCTTCAAAAAATGTGTCATTTGATTGCTTACAAGAAAAACGTGATGGAAAAAACACTTCCTAACTAGCCAAGGTCATGCAGAAAGTCTGTGGCAAAGCAGAGAATTGAAGCCAGGTGGCCTGCATCCTTGGCTAGTCACCCAAGAATACAGATCACACACTGCATCAGAGGCAAGGCAGACTGGAAGCATTCTGAGAAAATTTATGCCATCATTAGGCTGTAAAAACCCAGAAACAGGAAGCAAATAATCCTGGGAGAAAGGGTGAGCTGCCTTGACAGACAGACACAGGGGCATGCTCACGTATGCTACTGCATGGCTAGAGACATGGCATGCCAGACACCCCACAACACAGCATTATGTACATCTGCATGTCGTGCTGTGACACAACACCTCTCCTAACAATAGAAGGATCTGAGACAGAAGACAGGTTTTCTTCAGTACCTCTGCAGACCAAAAGAAGCCTCCATACAACTGAAGACTACACAGCGGAATTTAGACAGCAGCTGTAAGTAGAGATGGTTCCTTCCAGGCCTCAGGGCACCCACCCAAGGCATACTAAATTCTGCTTCTCCTTACACAAAAGCTGTGGGTCTGTTGCTGCTTGCAAGGGTCTCACTAAGTAAGAAGGGCAAGTTAAAATAAAAGAGCCTAGTCTAGTTCACTTGATCAAGAACAAATTCCTTTCTAGCGATAAATAGCATAGCATGGCCCTGACTCCATCTAGGAGGTGATTTCCATCCAAGAGCTCCTCACTAGGAGTTACACCTTTTCAGCCAGCTCTCTGCATTTCCTACTGCCTTGGCTTAATGAAAGTGACTCCTAACCAGGCCTGTTTTAGTAAAGTTCCTACCAGATCAAAACTGACCTCAGCTGGCTCCTGTCATTTCCAACAAGCTCCTGCTGATTTGGCTGACTGCTCAAGCTCCAGGAAAAACTGCATGTAAGCCCTGCACTTGCAGAGGGTAAATTCTGCCTTTCTGGAACACAAAAGAGACAGGAGCAAAGCCAACAGGAACAAAGTCAATTTGTCTGGATAAGAATGTTTGCAGCAACCTCTGCTCTAGGGCTACTGACCCTGACCAAGACATCCCCAGAAGATCTGTATCCTGAGCCTCAGTAACATGTTTCCTCAGCCACCCAGCCACTTTATTTCTAGCTTCTTTTTTAACTGCCCCAGGCCTGGATACCAGTACAACTTCATGCTGCAGGCACTTGCAGAGAGAACTATCCTTATGCAGAGCTATTTCATCTTGCAAAGGGATGATAATTTAGTCCCAAAAAGGACATTCAGAAGCACCCTATGCTTTGGAGATGAGCCCAGTAGGACTTTCATGCACTTTCCTCACCCCTCTCAGATCCTTGGCAGAACTAGGGTTCAAAATGTTTACTTTCATTAGAGACTTACAGCCACTTAAGCATCTAACTTCCATGCATGGCTCACCTGGCAAGGCAGATACACCTCCCCCAAACCCATACTGGACCCATTACGTTTGCAGGCTGTGTGGGCTGCTCTGCTTCAGGGCTGAGGAGCCTGCCGTGTTGCCTTCCAGCTGTGTCGTCGGCAGCGTCATGCTGACAGGTTTAAGCCATGCAGAAAGGGTTGTTTTTATAGCCTGCTCTCTTCTAACAAAACTTTCCCAATGCCACGGTAATGTCCTGGTCTATTCCCAAGTTAAGCACAACTCATCTCTGTGATTCCATGATCCATCTTTGCTGGTACACCTTGGTCTTGTCCCAGATTCACAGCACAGCTCCTTCCATGTGCCTCAGTCCTGACTCTCACATCCTTTAGCCCATACAGACAGAAACCAGCAGATGTGGAACATGTATGTCTGCTGTATCAGGCCCAAAGTCTCTATATTTCATACTACCAGACAAATCAGGGAATGATGTAAAATCCACTTAGTAACCTGTCTGCCATCCAAATTTGAAGTGATATTAATTTATTAGTTTTAAAGCTTGAAACATTATATTTATCTGGCTTTAAATTATGGTATTAATAACCGCAGTGACTCTCTACATACCTGACAGCCACACACTGCCCAATCAAGTATGCTCTCAGTAATACCAATGAGCACACTGAGCAGTGTTGCTCAGGTCTTTTCCTAAACAAAATTAATTAGATCACTTCACAATATCCCAGCAAATGAGTTTACTACCCAGTCAGGCATTATCTTCTGGCATTCTACAGAGAACTTCATTTGCCACTGAGCTGCCTTAAGTATTTTCATCTGGGTTTCTCTGAACTTCCTCACAGCTCCTCTGTAGCCTTGACCAACCTAACTGTAGCTAGTGCTCACATACTAATATTTAAAGCTCCTGCAGTGCAAATGAAAAAAAACCATGCTATAGCAGGAGTCTAAGAAATGCTATTTGGGTTTTGGTTTAATTTTTTTTACTGAACTTGATGTTCTTTATTGCACAGCCTTGGAAGAGAGCTTTGGAGACCAAAGCCCCCTTCTTACCTAAAGGGAGCTGCACAGGCAAGACAAGAGTAACTTTCTTCATAGTATGCTGGAGAATCAACTTCTACATGCACTAGTGAGTTTAGATTCTGAGGAATATTTAGTCCACAAATTCTTTGATTAAACTATTGAAGAGCACAGCCTAAGTCCAGAGATATCCTCACCCCCTAGGACCTGAACTGCAATGAAACTACTTATCTCACACATGCTGCCAAAGAGCCGTCAAATAGAAACAGTTTACTGTGAAATGTTTCTGTCATGAAAATGAATATTCACTCAAGAACAAAACAAAACCTATCAGCCTCCCTGACTTGAAAAACAAAAATCCCTCGGGACAAGAGTTTCAAAGTTGTTCACCACCCTCAGTTGGCTTGAGATCCAGGATCCAACAAAGTGCAAGAGCTGCTGCTCAGTAGGGCAGGGGAATGAGATCCCTAACAGGTGTGGACCAGGTGTGAAAAAGTGCAAGCTTAACACACAGCATCCATCACTGTAGAGCACATCTGTGGAAATGGAAATAAATACTAACTCGAGTCAAAATCTTGTCCTGGACATGAGCAGAACTCTCCCAGTGGCAACTAAAGAGTATCACGTGATGAGCACTGCAGCTGAGCTGATATACTGCTAAACTGTGCTTATATGGTCGCAAGAGGCTCTAATTCCCTCACTGCTGTATTGCTTCTTTTCAACACGAGACAAGGTCCTAGTGCTCTTCTGAATATCTCTCTGGTTCATTTTACCAGTTGCAAAGTAAATGGTTTGGAGTTTCATTGTCTTGCCAGACTCATAAAAAGAAACTATCAAGCACTAGCCAAATAGTGAAGAACAGCATGTTTTATGAAAACCCAATTAAACTCTGGCCATCAGTATCTCACTTTCATCTCTGCTGAGCACTGTCTCAGCTTTCTTGTTGCATGCCAAGCTCAGATTCCTCTCCGATTCACTCAGTGAGATTACAGTTAGCAGTTTTGGTTTGTGTTTGGGGGGGAATGAAGGCAGAGTCCTTGTTTATACATTAGATCTGCAGGGTATCTGAAACAAGTATCTTGAGGATCAGGAGGGAGTTTATTTCCCTGTCTCATCCATCAAAACGGGAATTGCCTGTCACTATCACTCACACAGACACTGAATGCTTTCTCTTCAAAGAGCTGACAAATTAAATGAAAGCAGCAGCAGTGCACTGGAAATCTTCATTGGTGGAATAACTCTGAGCTACACAACATGGCAGAGGCCCATGTACATCCTACAGTCCAGCTTACCAGGAGAAATAGGAAGTGTTATAGAAGTACTCCCGTGGCCTTGTTTCCCCAAGGGGAATTCCCTTTTCCCTTATCTGTCTCTAAATGGATAAGGTATCCAGCCGGGCATGACTCATACTAGGAGGCCATAAGAAACGCAAGAGCATATTGTGTTTTCACCTAACTGCCAAGGAGGCCAATACTATTACTTTCTGGCAGCCTGATTTTAATAGACCAACAACCATAACTCCATCCCATCTGAGCTTTTTTTCCCACTTGCAAGTCCAGGAAGCAAGCTTGACAGTGACTGAAACAAAACAAACTGGCACATCCTACTGTCTTGTACTGTTATCACTCATCTATTGTCTTCTACTCTCTCTGTTTTAGAAGACTCTACTAATACCATCTCCTATTGTCTGCTACTCAGTGTCATTTGCTGCTCAGTGATAAGAAAATGTGGTGAGAAGGGCAGTCTCTGCTTTCATTTGTTGTGACATTTGAGGTTTTTCATGCTAAGCAATATTGGAAAATGGAAAAAAAAAATAAACAAAACCCAAAACCAAACCTAGAAAGCAAATGTGTTGATCCAGATTTGCAAAATGCAAAGATAAAGGAAGATTCAGATAACTGGATTCTGTTGATTACTCAAACCTTCCAGCACTCAGGGTGACAGCAAACATAGGTGTATGTATAAGAAGTGCCATGTTCTAAACTTCTAAGCAGCTGGAAAACAGCAGCATCACACAGAAACACCACTCTGAGAGCTACATCAACAGCAGTTACCCAAGAGCTCTTCTCAGGAATACCTGGAGGAGTTAGATGGCTGAAAGCCTCCAGAAGCAAAGGGCTTTGAGGCAAATCCAGCCAATATATTTGTTCTATGGTGCCAGCATAATTCCCCAAATGGCTAGAGAAAAGGGGAAGCATGAAAAGGGTCACTTGGGAATATATGTGCATGTGGGGGAGGGGGGCAAAGAAAAGGCAAAACTAGCTGAGAACAGGCTCCATTTAAATTGCATACAGACCTCACACAAAGCACAGAGAATTGGTCAGTAGATTGAAGCCATCTGGCTGGAGGAGCCATAAGAGGAAAACCCTGCCGGAGATCTCTCCATCACGTCCCATAGTGGTCCAGCATTAGAGCAAAGCACAGGCTTCCCCACTCCAATCTCATAAAGCTAAATATGGGAAGAAGAGCAAGAGGACTGCAAAGTTCATTGTTATGACAGAGCCTCTACTCTTCTGGCAAGGCATAAACCCATCTGGCACTATTTTCTGCAAATTATTTCAGTGTTGACTCTATGCCTCATTACAAAAATCCCACTTCACTTAAAGTCTAGGTGCTTGATTCCTGGCTGGAATGGGTTTCAAAGGCTGCTCTGTGCTCAGATACCTTTATATATATCTTGACTGGAGAGACCACAGGCTGAGCTCATGGATCCTCCTGCCTGCATAGACAGAGATGTGAAGCTTACAGATGTCCAGATCAAATACTCAATGAAGAAGCTGCTACAGGAAGGCATCAGGAAGGACTTGGCATCACTGATTTTGCCTATGCTGTCCCAAGGGCTCTCTGATAATGCTTAGGCTTCGGTGGCAACACAAGAAAAACTGCATGAAAGCTATATGTGCTGCAGCAAAAACCAGACACAGACAGCTGGCTTCAGGCTGCCGTGACTCCCCAGTGAAAGACCACCCTCACGTGGCTCTCTGATGTGAATGAACCAGAGGACTCCAGGTCTCACTCTGCTCATCCCTACCATTTACAAACACGTCTGTTGTCGGAGGCAAACTCAGCACTCATGACAATCTAGCCTGGAAACATCTGAGGACACAACTTTTTTTTTTTTTCCTACGAAAAACACATAAATGTGTTTTAAAATGTATTAAAATTTACGTTTGCTTTTTGTTTTGCTTTGGGAGTTGTTTGGTTTGGGGGAGTTTTTTTTACGGCCTGGATAAACTCTCTGACTTCAGTTAATGCAAATTAATGCTGCTTTTGTTTCAGCACACTGGTATCTGAACTGTCAACAACACTGTGGTCTTTATGCCAACCAACCCTTACAGATTTCAATGTTTGTCACTGTCTGTTTTTCTGAAGTCCCTCCTTCACCTGGTTTGGAAAAAAAAGCAGCACTTACCCTCTGGAAGAAATAAAGCTTTGGAAGCTTGCCTGTCCCACTGCCATGGTGTTGTTAGGGAGTTTTTGTTCCTTATGGTTCTCTCATGTAGCCCAAATATTAATTGCCAGAGATCAAACCTCGGTGTGATTATGATCTCTGTCACTTGGACTTGCCTATACAGAACATTCCCAAAATCTCACAATTCATTGATATTTTTCAAACACTGAAAATCTCAGAACTTACCATTTCCATATCAGAAGTGATTTTCAGTGATCCTAAAGGTTTCTTCCTCTAACAGATGCCATCGTAGAGGTCATTCAGCTGGTGTCAGCAACGTCACTAAGAACAAAAATATGTAAGGAGACAGACTGGGGGAGGAACAGAACTGAAGTGCCCTTTAAAAAAGAAGTTAGGTTAATTTTCCCACTGGATTTTTCTTGTTTACACTTAGCTTGAAATCTTGGAAGGAAACATAATGAAATTATTGCTTGGTTATTTTACTTTGAAAAATAACCACATCCACTGGGAAAATCAGAAAACCAAAAATATAAACAAGTTATTTTCAAATGAGTTGCTCATTCTTCTACCGGAGCACCACCTCCTCCTGCTCTCTTTGCAGCATTCCCTTCTTACCACCTCCAGCCACCTTCTCACCCCTACTGACGCTTCAAATTACTAATTTCTGCCCCAATATCATTCTCCTCTGTCCTCTAACATCTGTTTCAGAAGCTGGTTGTAATATATTCATAGACAGAGACATTTGGGATAAGCTGCTGTTGTGTGAAACAGCCTGGCCTTTTGTGCTGACAAGCATGTTGCCACTCTCCACCAGGACACCCATACATGAGGTGAACCATGCCGGGCCCTTCTTGCTCTAACAGAATGGTGAGGCAGTTACAAGTCTTCTGAAAGACTGAGTAGGATGAACTGCATTTTTGGTGCAACATGAACTGTTATTCTCACCCCTTACACAGGCTTGTGAGCGGGTTTGTCACGTTTGGGTTTTATGACTGGAAATTTCATTTGAATTATTCAGACTTTTTTAAAGGTAAGTTATAAAACATTACTGCAATAAGCTCTGAGTATTAAGTACCCAACAGGATAAAACTATGAAAAATCTGTGTCTCTTTTTGCTGCCACTGAGCATCCCCAGAGCAGCTGCTCAGGAACTGGAGCATACGTACACAGCTAAGGAGTTATTTTGAAGAGTTCACTAAATGTCTTCATTTAATACTGGAAGATCAGTTGTTGGACTTGGACACATTTCTTCTGCTTTTGATCATCCAACATCAAATTACAAGCTATAACACGAACTCTAGCCGTTTCACAACCTCCTTGTCACCAGATTCACATTTCCTAATTTTTCAGGAAGGGGGAGGGGAGGCAGGCTGTTGGACACCAAGTGTACACTGACCTGCACTGACCCCTTCTGGAAAGCACCAAAAATGTACCGCTAGGAACAAACCTGTTCTGGTCCAGGGGTGCCTGTGGGAACTATGTGACCTAAGAGCTTTTTTCATCTTGATTTCTATGATTTTTAATCATTTGGTTGGAACAGCCTCAGCCTTCATGAGCTATCTGCACTGGTAAGGCTCTGGAGCAGATACATATGTCATCCATCAGCATCCAATAGATCAGAAAAGGCCCAAAGGACCAGAAAAGTTCCTGCATAGCTGGAAAAGAAAAAAGTAATATGTTATAGGAAACAAGAAAAAAAAAAATCCAGACAACAGAACACAATTTAGTATGGGAAAAACCCAAACAAACCCAGAACCTTACAGAACATCTACAATATCTAAATCCAAAAGCAGTTCAAATGAGAGAACATTGTTTCTTTGAGGGACAGTCCCATAAAGCCTCGGGAGGCCAGAAGCAACTAGGACATAAGTTTCTCATCTGAAATACAAACACTGCCTTGCTCCTGACCAGACCCACACTCAGGGGGGCAGGTTTAATTTTAATTCAATAGGAAAAGAAGTCATTCTTCAATGGCCGATGACATCTCATTCTGTTCCTTGGAAATGTACAGCTCTATGTAAATTGGATGACCCTTTGCAGTGCTGACAAATCACAGTCCACAGCTGGACTGACTTACAAAAAGAAAACCACTTTGTGTTCTTTCTCATGTACATGGACATAGTATTCAAGGCTACTTTTCTTTTCCCCAGAATACAAGTGCTTGATGAAATAAAAGCACTCAAAAATTATCCACAAGAAATCTGACATGTCACATTTCCAAACTTGGAAAGAGATGATGGGCTTCAACTCAAATTGGCACACGCTTTATTTGTCTCCTTGGGACTCAGTGGTTTGCATTGCTAATGGTTGTAGGAAAGACTCAGAAGGCAAAGAAAACATCTTAGGAGAAGAGACAATTCACTCAACCCAGAGCCTGCAGGTTTTTAAGAAAGCAACTATTTTCCTTCTCTGCATTAAATTATGTGTCACTTAAATTCCTTTGAAGACAGCATTTGTCTGAAGGTCAGGCAATCAAGCCTTGCCATATCTGGACCGCCACCATGTTGCTGGTCTCTCACCGAAAGCTGCAGTGCTGCTTAACTATCTGCCTCAGAAGTCCTATGATGTAGAGAAAGTCTTCAACAGCCCCTAACCCTCTATCTACAAATCTTTACGTAAGCCAACACTAAGCTTGCCAGCTGATGGTTTCTACCACGCTAAGAGAATCTGTTTTAATCTTCCCCTTCACAAGGGACCAGGAAGCCAGCAGAAGAAATTGCCTTAAATTTGAGCCACTGAATAAACTCTCCTGTTAGGTTGTTGCAGCCAAACTGCTTCCACCGGGACAAAACTCTCTATATTAACAACCAAACCAAAAATCACAAAATATGACATCACTACACTGCTGTACCTAACACTGTTAGTTCTCCTCATAAGAAAATCATCCCTAGAATGGATGACAGTAAGTATTTTTCTTGGCTCTCATCTTTAAGCCTTTGGACAAGCTAAAGACCACTCTTCTTCCAGAAATCATTATATATCATAATGCAGTAGAAGAGGAAGAGAAATCTCTTCCAGCAAGCATTCTTACTCAATTTGTTCTCAGAATAAGTGGGATGGCCTCATTTTCATTAACTGGCACAGAGCAGAGGAATCCATACAGAAGCCCTGCCTTCATTCCCACTTCTTTGGAAACTCCCCGAGCTGAGTGCTCACATCTGTCACAGGAAGACCTTTGCAAACTATAGACTGTCAAAAGCAGTGTGTGCAATGCACAGCAGAGAGGAGGTGCAAGATGAACATTTACATTTTACATCACAATTTATGCCTTACTTTAGCTAGAAACTCAAGAAAACCTACAGAACAACTCACATGAGTGCTGTTGACCTCTGATGGAATACAACAGCAGGAATGTTCATGAATGCAAATTACTTCCAAGGGATTTCATCTCACTCAATTATTTTTGTTTCCTGGGTGTTTGGGTTTTTTTTAAGAGATGAAATTGCAAAAAGAAAACAAAAAAAATGCTCTTGGGGAAAGCCTGTGAACTACCTTTGTTTTTGGCTGCACTTCAAGTCCACCTTAAGTGTACTCCTGATGCAGATAACACCACCCTCTGAAACGAATGGCTTCATAGCATCCAAAGTCCCTACCCCGCACAAGCCCTCAGCTGGCACCTCTGGGCTGTCTTCCACCAAAGGCACACGGAAGAAGCAAAGAGATAAGGTGTGCGAAGCAAGAGGACACGGAAAGCGATCTCCCAGCAGCCTGAAAGCTGCTAGAGACCACCAAAGACAAACGATACCAAAGCCGGGATGCATCTCATCTAGCCTGATTACAGAGGTTAAGTTTGCACCTTGGCAGTGTGCCCCTTCAAATCTTCCCCTGCCTAATGACTCAATCCAGGGCAGGAACATCCACACACCTCAGCACCCCTGGCAGACACAGGTGTAACATCGGCCTGGACACCTCCTGGTGCAGCCCAGAGCCCGCGGCGGCAACAGAGGACGATCTCCACCACCGAGATGAAGCAAAGCGACCTCTGGCTCGCTCTGTCACTAGAGCCGGGGACGCTGAGCTGCTCTGGCGGAAGCGCACAGGAAGGCAGCTCTACCTTTCGATCGCCTCCATCCCAGACTGACAGCAGCTCCGCAGCCCGCCCCAGATAAAAACCCGACGCAACACCAGAAACCTCACAACGCGCACACAAAGAACTAAACCACGCCAGCGGGCCGCGAGGGGAGGGGAGCGCAGCAGCCCGCAGCCCTGGGCGCCCATTCCCCCCTGCGAGCGGGGCGGGAGCGGCGCAGCGCAGCGCAGCGCAGCGCAGCGCCATGCCGCGGCCGGGCCCGCCCTGCCTCTGGCGGAAGCGGCGCTGGCGGCAGCGGCCGTGACGGCGCAAGATGGCGGCGCCCGGCCTCCTGCGCGGGGGCTGGCGGCGGTTGCTCGCTGGGCTCCTCGGGAACGGCTGGGCCTCGCCACCGGCCCGAGGCCTCCGCGAAGGTGAGTCCAGCGGCGGCCCCCAGCTACCCAGCGGTGGCCCGCCCCCCGCCGCCTCTCCGCGGCCGGCAGACACGGTGGTGTTTGCTGTGCTTCACCCTCTCTCCCCCAAAGTGCCGTTTCTGTTCGGCTGAGCGGAGCCTCATTTGGGCCTTTTCTCTCTTTTCTTTCTTTCAGTCGTTGAGACGACTGAAGGCAACACGACCACAGTAAGTGCCCGCACCCGTTTCCCTCGGTACCGTTGCCCTTGCCGCCGCTTTTCCCTCCCGCAGCTTCGCTGTGTGTGTACCTGTGGCGTGCAGCGTCCCTGTGCCCTACAGCCACAAGCCCCAAGTGAGCAAAGGAACAGAATGGCTTTTCTGCCCCAAAGGCGCCTCACGGCGTGCAGGCGAGAGCGAGGTGGGATTCTGTCCTGAGTACATGCAGGCGACAGGAGCTTCAGCGGCTGCAGGTCGGGCTCATGGCCCTCTCACTGGGGTCAGGGGGCTCTGGCCAGCTGCTGCAGGGCCCCTGTGAGCCCTGACGGGAGGCAGGCGAGCGGCAGCGCTCTGCTGGCGTTTGTTGCTCAGAGTAGTGGCGCTTGGCATCCTCTCCAGTGTGGGCAGGCACGGAGGAGGTTTGTCCCCTCTCCCTAGGCGGCAAGGCGCTGCAGGATGGCCCTGACCTGGCTGTACCCCACGCGTGCTGCTCGTCTCGGAGCTGTGTTTGGTCATTGCGGTGTGTGCCGCAGTGGCTGCAGGTGATAAAAGGCTTGCATCTCCTAGCACCCTTCGTGGTAGAGAAAACCCCAAGCGTTCAGGGGCAGGAGTGTCCTCAGCAAAACCTTAATTGCTGAAGGGAAACTGCTCCTGAAAATAGACCACAGGTTTTGAGTAACTGATGGGCATTTTCTCAGCTATGGCTTAAGACAGGCAGGAAGAGATTGAAGGAGTAGAACTAGAATTTCAGCTGAGCTAACACTGTCAGATCAGTTGCACCTTTTCAAGAGAACTGGGAGACTGAAGGAGTAGAACTAGAATTTTAGCTGAGCTAACACTCTCAGATCAGTTGCACCTTTTCAAGAGAACTGGTTTTTTTCAGAAGCAGTACTGAAATTATGGAAGGGGAAAGGACATTGTGCTGTCCTTCTCACATTGTATATGTCAGTTTTTGCCTTGCCTGGAGAAAGGTAGCACAGATAGTTTGAAATACATATCTGATGAGGAGAGTGGACCAAGATTTACTTAGTAGTAGGCAGAAGACAATGCATCTAACTGCTAATCTATAATATAGGTAAGTGATAAGGTGGGAACAACTTTTTATTTGCTAGTGAAACAGTCAAAACCTGGTTGCTCATGCCTTTGAAAGTCTGAGTTTTGTTCTTGTCATGTTTGTACTGGTGGACATTGCCACATTTGAAACCTAAATGGCAAAGATTACTTCTGGTTTACTTGTGTGTTGAGTAGGACATGGCAGTTAGCAAGATCTCTAAGACTGGACAAGAATACATTTAAGGTGTAATGGTAGGTGTGATGAAAAGACTCTTCTAGTTCTCTTCAGGTGCCAAACTGCTAGTCTTTGCACCAAGACCTGAAGAAAAGAGCCTGCCCTAAAATTGTTTTAACCAGAACAAGGAGAGAGCCTGGCAGGCCAGCACAGCACACACAGTGGATTGCTGTGCTCAGCCAGTTTCAAAGGGCATGCAAACTGTAAGTGCTAGGTCCCAATACTTTAACTGAGGTTTGAAGCACAGAGGGTGTGCATTGCAATAGCAGAGCCCTTTGGAAAAATAATTCTTTCTGGCACATTCTAGAAGCATAAGGGAGATCTGGATATTTCTACTATATAACATCCTATCATCAATCCAAGGTCAATTACTGCACCTAAGTGAAGAAAAATCTTCTGGGAAATAGCCTAAAATGACCAACCAAAAGGCTGTCAGTATTTCTTAACGTGTTCTCTGGTCACTCCTACCAACTCTGTCAGTCTTCTGAATCCATCTTTCTATATGTCCTTGCTCTTATCAGTGTTAAGGGGAGTGTTTGACGTGAATCAGATGAATGTTGGTGGGCTTAAATATAAATAATAAAATACTTGAAAAAAAAAAAGAGCCACACACAAAACAAGGGAACGAAAAGCCACAAACCTGCAGACATTTCCTAATGGTGCCATCTTAAACTTAGCTTTTGTTGAGAATTTTCCCTGCATATTTTTGTCCCCAGCTTGTGTCTGCCATTCTGTGACATTCTCATGTGCGCAGAAGACACGTGTTTTAAAGCTTTTGGTTATTAAAGTGCCACTACAATTTCAAGGCATGGTGCTTCTAAGGAGTACTGTAATAAATGGAATTCAGCCAGACAGGAGAACTTCACACTGATAAGTTTGCACTTAGTGAAACATACAAGAAGTTAACAAAGCCCTTGGGTCTAATCTGGGTGATTTTCCTAAGTGAGGGGGAGGGCAGGTAGCACCCAAACCATCACAGTTCTCTATGCCCTCCTATTTACTTTCTTCTTCCCGTAGCTGCAGGTCTAAACCATGCCTAATCGTTGTATCCTTTGAATTGCTTCCTAGATTGAAGGGAGAATTTTAGAGGATCCTGAAACACCAACTCCTCCAAACCCCTCTGGCCAGTGTCCTATCTGTCGCTGGAATCTGAAGCATAAGTACGACTATGTGGTAAGTTTAATGAAGGAGAGTTGTCCTATCCTCAAGCAAAAACACTGCTCTCAGGTCTACATACTGCACAGCCTCACCTCTCTTGTCTTTTCGTGGGTGTAGTCAAGATTATTAACTCGATCTCTCCTTCTGTAGGGTGTAACAGAAGTTTCCTACATAGTAACTGTTTGCCTTGGCTGATGTTTTTGCTGGAAAAAAGAAATACGAGGTCCTATCAAATAGGAGGTTTGGAATTCTATACGTGGCCATCTGATCTGAGAAGGCTACGTATACACCTCTTTTGTGCCCAGCTGCCTTTCAGCATTGCACTTCCAGGAGAATCAAACTGGAATGCAACATGTAGTCAACTGGTCTATCTCCAGAGAGGCCAGAAGACCTGACTGCATCAGTTATGTCTTCAGGCACTACACTGTCTGAATGGGTCATTGTCCACTAAGGTAATAACTGTTTTACATACCCTCTGAAATTCTTGATGGGTAAGAAGGAGAGCATACATGTTTACATCCCTTGCAGCAGAAGAAATGTTTGAGTCAGAGTAGTTGAAGGAAATGCTATTATTAAGTAGTGAGAGAATTACTAGCACTAAATGTGGAAAATGGAAGGGAAATCCTGTAATGCTTTGAAACAAAAGCACAACAGTCAAAAACACTGTAGAATAAGAAGCGTGAGATGGAAGTAGCAGAACGTAACATTACGAGAGGTTATTCAAACAGAGTTTACAAAAGGACTAGGGGCCTCCCTTGCAAGCTAAAAACCCAGTACTGGAATTAGAAAACCACACAGGAATGTGCTGTTCCTCAGATAAGGCAACAGAAAACTCAGAATAAGTTAATGTCAGTAGGATTAGGGTGACAGAGATACCAGTGCATCTGGAGGAAAAGAAATCTTTGTAAGAGAGAGTCCATTAGTAACAGGAAAAGGAGACTGAAAGCTGCATTAGCTGCAGAATGAGTGAGCTGCTGACATGCAGTCCTGGAGCACACAGAAGAAAAACTATGCTTTAATGTCTAGATAGTAGTAGCAGTCTCGCAAACGTGAAACAAAAGCAAGAGACAGATACAGAGATAAGCATTTAATCTGATAGAGACCACCAGGCCTGTATTGCATATGGCCCCAAAACCATAGGGGAATTGGCCTGTGAATGCACTGTGCCACTTGCAGGGTTTTTTGAAAACACTCCCAAAAATCCTCTGGAATCACCAAAAGGTTTGCAAATAGCAAGTGAAATACAAAGTAGTTAAAAGAGGAAGATGAGTATGATGCTGATGATTACAACGTGGTAAATCAAATATTGCAGATTCCAAGTAAAATGGAATCAGCTGGGAGTGAAAAGTGATGTTGGGTAGGACTAATTATGACTCATGAATTATGAAGAATGTGAGCACAGCAATAGTGCCAGACAAAATGCTTGCAATTCCTGCAGGCATGTGAAATCAGAGGTGCAAGATGTAAATAAAATCAGTTTAGTATGATCAGAGGGCTGGAGCACCTCTTCTACGAGGACAGGCTGTGAGAGTTGGGGCTCTTCAGCCTAGAGCAGACTTTGTAGTAGCATTCCAGTATCTGAAGGGGTCTACAAGAAAGCTGGGGAGGGACTATTTACAAGGTCTTGTAATGAAAGGAAGAGGAGTAATGGGTTTAAACTGGCAGAGGGGAGATTTAAACTAGATGTTAGGAAGAAGTTCTTTATAGTGAGAGTGGTGAGACACTGGAACAGGTTGCCCAGGGAGGTTGTAGATGCTGTCTCCCTGGAGGTGTTCAAGGCTAGGTTGGATGAGTCCTTGAGCAACCTATTCTAGTGGGAGGTGTCCCTGCCTATGTCAGGGAGTTGGAACTAGATGATCTTTGAGGTCCCTTCTGACCTAAACCATTCTATGATCTTCAAAAGCCTGTATTGCAGAAATTCAGTTGTTTAGGATTCAGGCATCGTCAGTGGTTCAGAATTAAGCTGGACGCAATATTGAATAGCAAAATGAGTTTGAGGCGGGGGTGGGATTTGACATTCTCTGTTTTGCTTTCTCAGAAATTGGAAAAAAGCTACAAATACAGTGAATTTGCAGGTGATGGTAATTTAGAAGAAACTCCAAATAGCATTAAGCTATGGAAAGTATTACAAAAACAGATCGTGGTGGGGTTTTGTGTAGCTCATGTTTGAATGCAGTGATCTCTTGCGACACTTTCTTCATGGTTGCTGAATTGTGTTGTGATCAAAACAGACCAATTGCATCCACTAGAAAATAGGGGGGGGTTAATACAGTTTTATTTGACTTTCCAACCTGAGGAGTCAACAGCACTATTACACTGAGTACAGATTTCCAGAAAGCATACCATGAGTCACACATTAACAGCTCCAGAGAAACTATAAACCAGTACTTGGGGATGAAATGAGCTACAGGAATGGACTGAATCTTGGAAACTAATTTATAGTCTCACTTACTACTGCTTTCTGTCGTAGAAGACTTGCACACAGAGACACCAGTGTCATCAAGAGTCAAAGAAGCAGTTTCAGACTGTAGAGCCTAACTTCCAGGATTAGATGTAGGCTGTTGGTCCCAACAAACACAATGTAAAGTGTGAGTCTTACGGGTGTGTGTAGAGTGAGCTAAGGTTATGAGTTTTCTTCTTCCACAAGTCAGTTTGATAGGTCGTTATTTCTATCATTCAGTGTGGATGCAGGAGAAAACTATGTTATCCTGCAGCCAGAGTCTTGAGAAGCACTGCTGAGATTTGTCCCAAGAAACTGTGGTCCTGAGAGTCAAGCTAGGAATGTGACCATCCTGGCTGTCGTGCATGTGTTTGGTGTATATGTATATATCCAGGCCACCTGCTCTGGAGCAGAGGAGCCCTTGGACAAAGTGCTAAAGAGGACAATATGAGCTGGTATTTCAGAACTACATAAGCTTATTGCCTCAGTGTTTAGAAGCTTTCCTCTGAAGGGCTGATGAGAACTAGGAGACATTTCAGTTCTGGAGTGAACCACCTTTTCTGCTTGATTAAAAAAAAGCCCTTTTGTGTTTGAATGCTTTGTACCAGTCATGAATTTTCAGTCTTTTAAATGCTATGGTGAACAAAATCACCCTTTTCTTCACAAAAGAGCTCACTGCTGTTTTTCTTTGCTGCAATAGTGATGAGCAGCAGAATCTTGAAATGCCTAAATAACAAAGTGTGTGCATTTGACTGTATGGGTAATTAAACAGTGACACAGTTCCCTCACTGGTGGTTAATTGTCCTAAGATCTGTAAATTGAGAACAGCTATTTTCCTTAGATACAGACGAGTTCATACAGCATAACCTATAACCTGTGCTGGCTAAGAGATCAGGATAGATAGATCACAGTCTTCTTTGAAATTGATAAATTGAGATCAGTCAGTTGCACAGAAGGGAAAGTGTGAGCTTTTTTGCTTAGGACGCTTGTAATTGAGGTGAATGAAGCACTGTGAAAAGGGAAGTGTTGAATTAGCCCCTGAGGGAGCTGAGTAATATGACCTCATAGGACTTTCCTTTTGTCATGTGCAACTAGCACAGTCTAAAGTAGTGGCATAATGAGTTACTTTGACTGTCAGAGAACTGGGGGACTAAAGTTCCCAAAGTTATTAATCAACTGAGCAGGCATTGTGAGCACTAGTAGGTCATGATTCCAACCTGCCTCAGCTGTGGTGTAGAGGGCTGCAGTTGTCTTTGCCAGTTCAGCCCTTAGTCCCTGCTGAGGCTTGGGTATAAATTCCTAGAGTTTGTGGTCTGCACACCCATTGAAGCAGAAACCTTAGTTGATTTTTTTTTTTTTCCAAATTCATTGGACATTAAAAATTTGGGTTTGGTCATTGTTAGGGTGAAACTAGACTGAAATCTGCAATCCTGTTAAAAATGCCTGGAGAATGGTGTACAGCTCCCAGGACTAAGGGAGAAAGTTAAAACTAGACTCTTGTATAGCTGGGGATAATGACTGGCAGACTAGTCTTACACAGCCCACACAGACAGAACTCTTCTTGCAGTAAAGAAAGGTTTTAATGAATTGTATGCAAGCCATCCAAGATCCTGCTTTTCAAATTGTTTGCAGATATTACAGTGCAGAAATGCCTCTGCATTTCGGTTGCAGTCCGTTCACAGGAGCGTGCTGTACGTAGTGTTTCGGTTAGCAAGCTTATCCAGCCCTTTTAGAGGTGAAGGCAAAACTTGATTTTCATTTTTCCCCTTATTCACTTCAAACATCATTAATCTCAGTAGGCAGTAAATATGTCATTTTGCTTTGGCAGCAATTAGGGGAAACCAAGCTGCAAGCTTTGCCTATTAGTCCTAGATTAATTCAATCCAAGTTGTTTTCATCTAATGCTGCAGATTACAGGGGTGGGAATCTGGGTCCAGCCTCGTGGGAGCTGTCCAGTGATTAAAGCAAATCCGTGGTTACAGGCTTGGCTGTGCACTAGCACAGAATCTGAGTTTGATGGAACATGACGGCGCCAGGAGAACTTGCCAGACCTATTTTTCACTTTGAGCCCTCCGCGTAGCTGTTCGCGCTTCTCCGCAGCTGCCCCGTAAAGTTGGCTGCACCTGTCTGCCTTTCCCGGTGCTGAGCTGCATCTGGATGAGTCCTCTGGGTAAGGCACCTGGCCTGTTAAATGTGGAGGTCTTCAGAAATGGACAAACCTTCTGTCAAACGTGTGGCTTTTTCAGCCAGACGACACGAGTGTAATGTGGAGTTGCAGCGGCTGGGACAGGAATGATTTCGGTTACAAAAGCACTGCCACGTGCAGGTGTTGGTCACTCGGTGACACTTTTGGTCAGAGATAATAACAGAGGATGGATTTTCCTGCTTTTTTTTTTTCCATGGGGAGAATAACAAAGTCTGTCTCATTTTGCTTCCTACCTCCTCTCTTTGCATGGAAACACTTGATAACAACCCTGTGACTCCATGAGGCGTGGTGGTAATAAAAGAAATCACTTGGACCACACACACCCTTCACAAGAGCCTGTGGCCTGCTTAGGCTTTCACAGTTGCAAAGACTGGAACAGCTTCAAGCTTGCCATCAGCTCCCTTGTTCCTCTTGTGCACAGAACAGTGCAGCAGGCTTACAGAAAAGTCTAGAAGTTTTTCCTCTTTCTAGGCACTTGCAGCTGAAGAGCTCTTTTTCACTTAAGGAAGCGATGTCTCTGTGCTGAATGGCTGTTGGTGATTTAGAGAACTGTGTGGCTAAAGAAAAGGGGAAAAACAGGGCTGGGTTTTGCTCTGGTTTCCTGAATTCAATCCAGTACATTTCAGGAGTGGCCAAAAGTCAGTGCCCTTGGACTGTTTAGCTGGCCTCTATCCAGTTTCCATCAACACAGCTGGCACCAACTAGTCCCCTGGTTACTGTTCTGATTGGCAAGGCCTTGTTCTAGCCGATCTGAGGACACACCTTTGGATACATCACTTTGTATGGTGGTTGGTATTTTGACATATTGTATCAGGGAGCATTTGCCTAACCTGTGGTGTTTAAAAGGAGCTGGATTTGAAAATCTGAACAAGTTTATTGATGATAAGTGGAGGTAGAAAGGAAGCCAGATAAGGAAAGAGGGAAATTCTGCATCATGATAATATTAGGGTGGGGTTGAAGGCAGAGAGAGGGAAGCACAAAAACCCAAGACAAAAGAACCTCTAAATATTGACTGCAAAACTTATATCATAGTATCATCAGGGTTGGAAGAGACCTCATAGATCATCAAGTGCAACCCTTTGCCACAGAGCTCAAGGCTAGACCATGGCACCAAGTGCCACATCCAATCTTGCCTTGAACAGCTCCAGGGACAGCGACTCCACCACCTCCCCAGGCAGCCCATTCCAGTGTCCAATGACTCTCCCAGTGAAGAACTTTCTTGTCGTAGTCAGTCATTACCAGAAAGCCATACTGAATTCCAGAAGGCTCCTTCAGAGCTGAGCTGATCTTACATGGTAGGGTACATGTATAATTCCTGGATAGCTACGTTTCTGAATATTCATTTATATGTCCACTTGTGATTGCATTTGTAAGGGCAGTAAATGAAGCTAGGACTGCTCCAGGGAGCTCTTTGTAAAGAGCAAAGATGTGGGCTAGGAGCAGGCCTGCAAATCTGAACAACAGGCAGGCTTGGGGGTCACCCAATGTGAATAGCAACAAGGACTCTTTGTTCCTGCCTGCTGCCCTAGATGGGGGAAGGGGGTGAAGTGCTGGCACACCTAGTTTGACTTCTCAGTCTATTGGGGTGATTGCTGGCAGGTTTCTTCCATGGCTCAGCTACCTTGACTATGAACGTGTTTACAGCAGTGGTGAAGTAAGCTCTCAACCAGCAGCATCTCTCAACAGACAGGGAAAAGGCAAACACAGAGTCTGCAGAGGCCTTCTGGGCCAACGTATGCTGACATCAGCATGTCAAGGGGACCCGGCCTGAGGGATAGATGTGCCCTTGTGCTGTGTCTGGAAATGGAGAGCACGTGTCGTAAGTACTGAGATGTTGCACTGGGTGCAGTGAATGGACACTCACACAGCAGCTGTTGTGCTGTGCTGCAAAAATCGTCCCAGCCCTGTGTGATACTGTCTGATGCTAGAGATCCTTTGAATTTTGTTTTGATTAGCAGTGCTTTACATTTCTAGAGCTCTTAATTGGAAAGGTCAACAGCAGTGTGATCTAAATGAGTCTTGAATCATGGATGAACCCTCTGCATGCCCCAAGTGCTCCTTTCGTCCAGCACAGCTGTGATCGCCCCACCTAAATGCGTGCAGAGTCAAAGGACTGAAGGCAGCCATTTATCCACTTCGGCCTTTCTCATCAGTACATGCTCTTTTCTTACAAAAAGATTCTTTGTGCAAGATCTTGGACCATTTCCCTGCTCTTCACCTCTCCAGAGAGACATGAGAAAAGTTCTACCATGGGAAACTGGATAAAAGTTTGAGGAGTAGATAGTAGAGAACAGTTCTGCTCTGAGGGAACGAGGAGGGGGCCAGAGGTGACCTAACACATCTGTGACCTTTAGGTTAGCAGCTGTGGTGGCATTTCAAGTTGTGTAAACACTATCCATCTGTAGGTCTTGTGTAACTGTGCCTGAGTACCTAGGACACATAATAATCTTTGCTAGAATCTTGGAGCAAGTGACAGCGAAGTAGCAGAGATTGCAGTTGACATCATATGTTTACGCTCAAAAAATCAGGGGAAGACTCAGACCATCTGAGTGACCTTAGTGAGCCAAGCTGGCAGGCAGAACGAGAGCAAGCCGAAGCCACTTGTTGTGAAGCTACAGCCAAAATGTGTAAAAAGTAATCATTGTTTTGTTCTGAGTTCTGTGCAGAGCATAAGGGTCATCACAACACCTACAATCACAGCAGTTAAAGTAGCTGTAACAGTGCTGGGTTTGCTTTTCTCTTGCTCCCTCAGGATGTCTTGCTGCTGAGTCAGTTTATCCGTTCTGATGGAGGGATGCTGCCACGAAGGATCACAGGTCTCTGCCTGGAGGAGCACAAGAAGATTGCTGTCTGTGTGCAGATGGCTCACCGTGCAGGTACCTAGCCTCTTCCTGAGACAACCCCTAACTGTGGGCTACCTATAGAATCCCTCGAGAGGCATCTCTCACCCAGTTAGTATGGCTCAGTGAGATGTCAGTGTCCCGTTAAACCTGCAAGCTCATTATGGTCCAAGTGCTGGGACGAGATGATGGACTGGAGACTACTTGTTCTGCTTCCTTGGCAGCAGACATTTCCTCTGCAGATGAGTCTACTGAGTCTCGATCTGGGTAGTAGTTTGGTCTCTGGTAACTAACAATTAAAAAACAGCTTCTGAAATCACTTGACTTAGCTTAAGCTTGACCTGCCTTGTTAGTAACATGCACCTGTCTGCTGCCTGCCTTGCGAGGACTTTTTGCTGAGCTCTGGGAGCAGAACTCGGGTTGATGCGGTTGGAGTATTGTGCTGACCTTTATGCCTGGTACCTGAGTTGTATCAAAGTTAAGTGCACTGAGAATTTTAACAGATTATCACCCTGAAGATGGAATCTGATTGGACACCAGTGCCTCTGCATTCTCAGAAAGCCTCTTTGATAAGCTTGAGTGCCTGTGTGTCTTTCCCACCCACAGAATTTCCTAGCTTCTCTCTGGCTGGGCTATACGTTCAGCAATGACTAAAGAGAGAGTACTCTTTCTGCTGTGCTTTGAGTTTTTGCTGTACTGTCCCAGCAGGGACCTGGGTTGCCTGGCTTACAAGGTGTAATGCAGCTTCTGGATGCTATAGAAGCAACGAGGCACTGCAAAATATTCTCACATCTTTCTATTTCAGGTTTGTTGCCAAACCACAGGCCTCCACTTCCTGAAGGGCATATCCCCAAGAAACCAGTGCTCAACAGGTGAATACTTCTCTGCCCCCTGCCCCCTCTCTCCCCCCTGTCATCTCTCTCTTACCCCATCACAGAGGGCCACTACATTTGTCAGGCATGATATGCCTTTGGTGAAGCCATATTAGCTGCCACCAATCACCCCCATATTCATGTGCCTCAGCAGAGTTTCTAGGAAAATCTGCTTCATAATCTTGCAAGGCAAGGAGGTGAGACTGCCCAGCCTGGACTTCTGCATCTTCCTTTTTTACACTTTCTGAAACTGGGGATTATATTTCCCCTTTTCCAGTCAGATTGGCCTGACTTTTCAAATACAATGCAAAGCAGGTTAGCAGACTCCTCCACCAGTTCACTCAGGACTCACAGAGGGATCCCATCAGATCCCATGGACTTGGGTATCTTGAGATTTTTCAGGAGGTCTTGAACCTCATCTATATTAACAGTTAGTGTTTTTCATTTTCCCAACAGTCCTGGGCTTGGAGGAAGTAATCCTTGAATATTAACCGGCTTTCTTGGGCTCCTCTCCCCTCCAGGGCTTTATCCCATGTTTCTCCTTTTAGCAAACCTTTGAAGAGGCCATAGTAGGCTCTTTCAAAGTCCAGGGTAGTGAGTGAGCTGCTCTCTTAGCCTTTTAGTGCATGGTCCCCAACAGCAAGAGTGTGCCCAGGTGTGCCAGCAGTGAGCTGGGGGCTGAGCAGCTAGCAAGGGCCCATCATAAGCCTGTTCCCCTCTGCTCCATTCCTGTTTCCCCCAGTCAGCAATTCACCCTTCCCCTGCCCTTCCTATTCAACAGGGTCTCTTCTTCCTTCCTGAACTGGATGGCCCCTGGCCTTTGATGGGTGAAGGAAAAGCCTGTGGTCACCTCCTGCACTGTGCTGGGCACTCAGAAGTGCTAATCCCCTGCTTATGACCTCACTCTTTGTTTCCATGGGGATGTCAGAGTGGTTTATGAACAAGCCATGGGGTTACCAGAGGCTATGGGGCTGTTGCTGGGAGAGCTTAGGCTGCAGGGATAGCAGTGGCTGAAGACTCCTGCATTTCAGGTCTGACTCTACAGTGGAGATTTGAGGCAAGCTCTGGGCAGTGTCCCCTGGATACTGACAGGATGCACATTGAGTATCAGTGAGGATCAAATTAGAGCACTCTGCATTTGATGCAGCTCTGTAGCCATCAGATACTTCACCTCTGAAAACTTCTTTCCTGTGTCTTAAAAGTCTTTGGAAATCTTCAGTAGCTGTGCCTGTCTAGCAGCTGTGGGGTGGAGCACACCGAGTTAGCATTCACATAGCAGCCCTGCATAGCAGGTTGAGACAGGAAATGGTAGCTCCTGTATCTCACTGGGATTGCACCAGCACTCCACATCTACTGCCTGACTCTTGCAAGTTGTTCCATAGCCTTCTAGTGAGAACAAAGAGCAAATACCTCCAGATACTTTCCACATGCAAGTAGGTGTGATGCTATACCTCTAAAATTAAGAGATTTGAATTGGAGATTGGGATCCCAACCCTCCCTTTTGCATGATTAGTTCCTCCCTACACCATCCTCCTTTTTTCCCTCACAGCAAGGGAACGAAGTGGGCAAAGTGGAAGCAGAGTTTAGAAAAAAAAGGCAAAGCTGTTGCTGAGGAGAGGGAATAGCATTGACACACTGACCTCTGGGGTCTAGGTGGAGACAAGAGAGTGGGATAAGGAAATCACATTGGAAGTTTTGGTGGTACGGCTGAAACTAAACAAATGAGTCCTGGAGCCAGGCTGGAGTGCAGAGGCACTTCAGGAGCACTCTTCTAGTCCTTCATGAAACTGTCTTCTTGGCCTGCTGGAAGAGGTGAGCTCTGTGTACTGGAGCTGTGTGAAATCTTGGCCTTTGCAGTTCTGGGAGAGTTGTGACTGTACCTGCCCCAGCCTGCACTTCCTGCATTGCTCTCTGGAACAGCAGCTGGCACCACATAAGGCAAGAGATAAAAAGGTCTTCCTTTCTCTAGCCTGAAGAGAGGACGGAAGGGTACTCATATGCTGAAGACATTCAACCAATACTTATTTTGGAAGTGAAGCCAGAGCTTTTATCAACAGTTTCCTGTGGTGTAGTATCAGGGCTGTACACCCAGCGTAGCCTGTCCCTTCACTGCATTTGTGTCTGATGGATTTTGAAGTGCCAGTTCAGGAAGGGATCAACAGGATCTACAGAGAGCCTCTTAGAACAAGCAGCACTTTGCACAGTTAAGGGGTGTATTTTCTAAAGCCTTGAACTACAGCTTTTCTTGAGGTTGCTGCTCTGCCTGCTCTACTTGTCTTCATCTCCTTGCTTAAATGAGAGGTACTGGTCCCTTTCTGCACTGCTGCTCTAGCCCTGGGAATGCCAAGAGGGAGAATCTGAGGTGCCTCATTATGTGCTTTGGCCCGTTGTTAAGGCTTTCCTAAGACAGGAACACAGGTAATAATGTACCTTCCTTAAGAGCAGCCTAAGAAGTCCCTGTGCTCTCCAGCTCTGCCTGTAGTGGCAACCTTTTCTGTGCCCTGCCTGTGGTACTGAAATACACTTTCCTGCACCCTATCCCCTCCAAAATGACACCAGCCACACTTCAGGAGCAAACTAAAGTGCCCATATTGAATGGCTGGAACTATTGAATTGCCACCAGCTGCTTGAGGGACCTTTAACCCAGTCTGCAAAGGAACCAGGCACAGGAGATCGTGACACAGAAGCTCACTCGTTGCGGTGCCACTGATGCTTGTAAAGGTGAGAGAGGCATTGCATGCTTGGCTCTGTGGGACTTTGGTCCTCCCTGCTCAAAACAAAGTAGTCATGCAGCAACAAGCCAGAGAACAGAGCTGGAGACAAACATGTATCAGGGCTGCAAACTGAGGTGGATAGTTCTCACAGGTGGCCAGTAGCACCCAGTATACTGAGAATTTGGTCCATTTGCAGTCCCGCAGCCACTCTTCCTGATGCCTCTCACTCAGCTGCACTTACTGTTGCGCCATCAGGAGCTTGCATTGTGCATGGAAGAGTGCTTTGCTTGCTTTGCTCTCAGAAAACACAGTTCCTGATAAAGTGCTCTACAATAGGAAGTGTAAGGTGAAAAGAACAGAGCACTGTAAAGGTCTCTCTCAAGACTGTGACATTAAGCATTGTCCTGCTGAAGGACAGTGTTTCTCAGTCTTACCTATACTTCTGTGTGCTCACCCTTTCTGCCCTGAAATTCCTCTCCTTGCTCCCCTGTAAGCAATCTCTTGTCTAGATCTTCACTCCAAATTGAGAAATCTTTCACTTTAGTAAAGGAGGGACTTCTGAGAAGTTGTTGTCTACTCCAGATTTGCCCCACATGTTTCTCTGAGAATTTCTATCATCTAGGGACAGAAAGCCTTGCTGACCGGGCTGAAGGCTGTGCTGCTGATACTGGAACTCTTGACATTAGACTACACCATCAGCTTCTAGAGTGGCAGGACCAAGATGAAAGCCTAAGATAACTTCAGGGACTGATACCACTCACACTGCCTGAGATTGGAGATTTGCTGTGAGAGGTGTAACTTGTGGAGTCAGATCCCAGTACCTCTAGCCTAATAGGAACCTGAGCATTCACTTACTGAACGTAGACTCAGAGTAGCAATCCCTGCCTGGCAGATTACACCATTTCTCTGAGGCTTTGCAAAGCTCTTGTTGATGCTGTTTGGCCAGGCTTTTTCCAAGCTTGTGTCAATATTTTTGAGAGCAGTTTTCCATCTGCTGCTGAAAGAGGGACAAATCATCCTCATGAAAAGCTTTGCTCTTTGCCCCTGAAACAATGCACGGGCCAGCTGCATGGTTCCTGGACAAAGGTACTAAGGCAACATATAATGGCTGAGGAGCTATGTTAACATACACTTCTTAGTGCATCAGAAAAGCTGCTCCTCAGCTTTTCTTTGCCTGCAGTTGTGGCTATCTTGGCCAGAACCTTTGGGTCCATGTCACAGTCACCCTGTTCAAAGTGAGCCTGTTTCACATACAAAGTGTCTGGCATGCACTGGCTAGCTCCTAGCTGAGCTTAAAATGTAACATGCCACCATATGGAACTATCAGCATGGTACCTTGTTTTAACTAGGGTCAGGGATGCTGCTCTGCCTCTCCAAAACATGCTCCTCTGGTGCTTGTTCAGTGATGTTTTCTAAAATGCAGAATCCCTGCTCTCTCTTCTCTAGTGATTTGTCTCCATTGTATGAACTTTGGACATTCCCTCCCATATGCCTCAGGTTTTTCTGCAGAGGATTAAGAACTTCCCTGCTTTGCACTAGGTCATTTGGCAGCAGGCCTCCCCCTACACACCCTGTCTCCTGGCACTGTGTCTATTACTGGATTGGAAGAGGCAGAGCAGAATACTCTGGGAAGTAGTGGTCTGCAGATCCCACCTTGTTCTTGGTCATCCAGCTGTCTCAACACAGCGTGGGATCACACATCCAGGATGTGTAGTGTAACACGGAGGAGGAGGAGAAGGTGTAAGATGAAAGTGAAATGGCAGTGTGAGCCAAACCACCAGGGTCCTCACACACTGGGAAAGGAGATTTGTGCCTCGGTGCTTTGCTTCCCCAACCCCCCAGTTCTCACTTTTCGTGCTTATTCAGCCAAGCAAAGTAGGCTGTTTCAGCAGTGCAGGCAGGTGCCTCCTGCTCCTCCACAGAAAGGACTAGGCAGGAATAGGGTGCAGCACTCTCACCCTTGCCAGAGTCCTCACACACTGGGAAAGGAAATTTGTGCTTAAGTGTTTTTTGTGCCTAGGTGCTAGGAGATGTTTGAGAAGGCCTTGTGATCAGAATTCAACTGCTGTTCACTCCCTAGTTCTCTTCTGCCCTGTTCAGCTGGGACACTGTCCAGGTCTCATTTCCTGAACTCCAGTTCTTTGCCTTTTTGCTTTCTGCCTGATTTGGTTTTGACAGCAGTAACTTGTGAATGTCACTACTTAACTGCTTTACTAGCTGTGTGTACTTCTGAAGATATATGACCATGGGAGTACCCACATCACCCATAAACTTTTGAGTCTACTCTCCTGCCCCCTCTCTCCTATATAGTTTGTTTTCAGAAATTGGAATGGAAAATCAATGAAGTTTACCCCACCAATGCAGGATTACTCCCTGCAGTTCATTTTCTCATGTTTGGCCCAGTCTGGGGCTTTCATTGTTTCTAAGGGATGATTCCAGAAGGAAGGCTGTCTTGCAGCGGATTGTTCCCTCATCCTGGATTCTCCTCTTCGTAACTTGCCCCTGTTATTTCTGGATCTGTTTTTGCTCCAGCCTGGCCTGTTCACTTCCAGTTATGTGCTGTAGCAAGAAAAGATACTCACTAGCCCATGAGGCCGAGGAAGCTCTCAGGGGCTTCACCAGCACTGTGCAGAGAGACCAACTGTTCTCAGATTCCAGAGTCCTGTGTGTGCAGGCCACCACACATCAGCATCATTTAGGAAACAGGCCGCAGCTGCAGGTCAAACTTCTGTCTTTGCTTTTGGGAAAGGAAACCTGAATAGCTCAGCAGTTTTCTTTACAGTGTGAAGGCTGTCACGTGGATAGTGTGGACCAACACTCTATCCAGAACAGCCGCTGAGTTCAAGCCAGCACTTAGATGCTCTCTTAATGTGAATATAGCACTCTTTCTTCTGGCAGGTGCAAAATAGTGGTTAAAGCACAACGCTGTGAACTTGTTCCATTTCCAGAAGGCCTTAAGGAACGTCAGAGGTTCCTCTGTCAGCAAGAGGTGCTGCAGATTATGGAGTACTTGATTTTGAGCGCTCAGCTGCCACTCCATTGTCAGCTTCCTACTGCAAGAACAGAACCTGGCACAGATAATATCCTGAACTGAAGAAGTTGCTGTAAGGAAGGGGGCAGGTTCCATATGAACTCCTCATGAATTACAAAATTCTCAGGCTCTGTGGACACCTCTCATCCCTGGGAGCAGAATCTGGTTTCACTGCTATCAGCATTTCACTCCAGCAGCATGTGGTTTCTCTCATCTGCATGGAAACTATGCTGTGTATAGCATGTGAATTCAAAAGCAAAGAGCCCAAGCGGCTCGCAGGTGAGCCGAGCCAAGAGGTGTCATGGGAAGGGATGTGGCAGGGAGGAGGCAGTCTTGCCAGGACTTTGATCGAGTGCTTCCTGCATTCTGTAGCCCTCTGCCTTCTGCTCTCAATCCAAACAAAAGCCAGATTGAAGAAGTTCAGTGAGGGTTCAGAAGTTCAGCCTTGAACTGCACCGGCATGGCCTTCACTTGGGCTGTGTGCAAGACTGCAGTTGCCTCATGGGCAGGTCATTTCCCTTATCCAGCACATGAAAGCCCTGTGCCTAGTCCTAGGTGTTAAGTGGCAGCCTCTGGGTGGGAAGGCTTTTGAGCCCTCCTGTCCAGGGAATAAAGTGCATGGAAGTAGCCTTCCACATGCCACAGAGATTTTTAGGCGATTGCAGTGACTGCGAGTGACTAACCACAGCTTCTTCCATCCCGTTGTGTGTCTTGCATTTTCCCATCAGGGCAGTCCCACCAGGCTTCCCTTCACACTGTATCTGAACTATTCATTTCTGCAGCTTGAGTCTAAGGATTCTAGTTGTTGCCCCACACCCTGTCATGGGGCAAGTAGAGCCCCAAAGTGAGTTGCTGGTCCCCAAGGTTGCCAGTTGTGTCCAGATTTGCCCAGAGTGAGAGCTCTGCACACTGAGGTAACAGCTTAGGAGACTGTGGGACATCTGCATTTGGCATTCTCAAGGAGGCTTTCTCCTGACAGCTCTCAACTGGTTGAGAAAATTCAGACCATCTGCCATTGTGTGTCTGCAGGTTATTATAAAAACTCCCCGAGACAAGCTGGGGGGTTGGATACAGTGGAACGTTGGATGACTTGGCTAGCAAAGGGGCGTGCTGCCTTACATGGACAGCAGAGATTGCAGGGAAGTCCTGTGTGCTGAGCTTGGAGGCTCTCAGATCTAAGTTCTGTGCGTTACTTTTACGCTCAGGAAGGAAAAAAAAATGTGAAGCCGTAGGAAGTGGAGTGAGGAAAAGAGGAACTTTGTAGAATGACTGCTCCCAGGCATCAGGGTTTTGCCACTGCTGAATCAAGGTTTTTTTGTTGGTTGTTTTTTGTTTTGCCTTTTTTTTTTTAAGGCAGCAAATAGGACAAGTTTGAGAGTTTGAGACAAAGCAAGTATTAAAAGTGCTAAAAGCAAATGTGCTCCAGGAAGGGAAAGCGTCCAAATGTCTGTTTCAGCTAACAATGAAAAGCCCCAGCCTGCAGTCCCCAAAGGAAGCCAAAGGCCTGGACCAGAGGGCTGGATTAGACCTGCTTAAAGGAGAAATGACAAAAGCTTTAAAATCAGGCCATTACTAAATCCTTCTTCCTATGCAGAACTGGGGTGTGCACTTCCAGCCCCGAGACAGGAACGGAGATTTCTTAAGAGGCCACTGTCTGCCTAAACCTGCACACTGCATTGTTGTGTATCTCCCTTTCACACGTTCACTTCTCCCACACTGAGATCATGGATTGTCATGGGAGCACTTTCCTTTAAGCATCTGGATGTGTGACCAGAACTGCACTTGGCACACTGATGCTTTAAAACAATTTGGTTTTTTTTTTTCCCTCCTTCACTGTAAGTGCAGCCTTTAAATACCAAAACTCGTGCTACAGACCTCCCCTTGTGCAAGAACAGCATGAAAAGAAGGACCTGGCCCCGTGTGTCCATCTAGTACCCCACAGCTTCTCCCAGAGGAGCTGCCTTGCCGTAGTTCTTTGCCATATTCCACACTGGGGCCTGTATTTGGTCTCTCTGAGCAGCTCTTGCATGTGAAATTAGAGACAGGACTGAGTCTCTCCTATTTCCTGTCCTGGAGTTATGTAAGGGATTCCACTAATGCACTAGCATAACATAAAGGTCAAAAGGGACTAATTTAATGCATGCAGAGGCGAAGGAGTGGTTGGCTCTTGTTCTATGCTGTGTCTCAGGCCCCTCCTACTGTTACTTCTAGGTGTTTTAACTGTCATAAATTCCTCAAAGCAAAAGCAAAGCATTTTGGAAGCAGCAAGTGGTGGGAAAATGGGCTGCTGTTGTGCAGTCTATAGCTGCCTAGCATAGCAAGCTTTCTTTGTCGCCCTCAGGAATGTGCCACATGCCTTCAAACAAATGCATTGTATGGTCTCTGTCCAAAGTTCTTAATATCTCACATTTGCACCATGCAAATAAAAGGTAACAAAGCTGCTTGGGGAGAGGATGACTGATTGAGGTTACATTAAGACCATGGGATTACTCAACAGAGGCATGCAAACATCACTGGACAAAGTTTATCAGTCTGTTCCAGATTCTAATTTGTTGGAGTATTGTTTGTGCAGATTATGCTAGGGTTTTACTTTGGATTGTTATTGTCTGAAAAGACTCCTCTAAGGACCCCTATTCCCCTCTCTACTGGTAGCAAAAGATTTAAAGCCTAACAAAAGTCCAGGCCACCCAGTCACAGGGTAGGATTTCCAGTAACTGATTCTAGATCTGAAATCCCCAGCCTGTTTGCAAAGCCAAGACTCAACCTTCAAATGGTAAAAGGCAGAGGCTATTTGCCAGACATTGCTCTACACAGAGATTGGCAATTGTGCTAACTCCATTCTAGTGCCTCTTTAAACTGCCGATTATAACATCCTGAATCAGCAGGCTGCAACAGTGTTGTACAGAGAGCACTGAATCACATTTGGGCATGTGAAAATACAAGAGTAGACCAAAAATGCATGGCCCTGCAGAAGGAAGAATTGATTATTCACTGGAAGCAAATGAACACTCTCTTGGCGTTGGTATTTCTTACAGCGTTCAGCCTTTGTAGTCGGTTCGCCTTACTGAGGTCAGCTGTTGAAGTAACACCTCCCGTAGAGGCTGCATGCATTCAGTCTTGGACTCAGTTGCAGTGCAGGAATTTGGCAGTGCAGCTTAGCTGCAGGTGGACAGCATGCCAGCAGCCTGGACACTGCACCTGATCTGGTTTTGTGAGGCTGGAAACCAGGCAGCTGCCAGTGGGTTCAGCACAGAGGTGCAGATTAGAAGCTCTGAAACAGACATTCCTTTCCAGTGGTCCCTTCTCACCTGCAAGGGCTCTGCTCAGGGTTATTCCTTTTACAAGGAGGCATGTGGCAAGGCACAGGCTGCAGTGCCTGCCTCATTTGGAACCTTTTCCCAGTGCTGTCTCATGCTGAAATGGTTTTGTGTTTTAACAGGTATCTGACTCGCTGGTCCGTCAGATCTGCAAAGCCCATCTGGAAGAGAGGCCCTAAGTGGTGCAAAAAACCCATGCCAGTTGGACACCCTTTGCTGAAGGATAACGTCAGATATACACAGAAGCCTCTCGTTTTAAATCACTAGTGGCCAGAGCTGGCATGGTCAGTAAAAACAGTGGTTTCACAGTGTTTTGCCTTTTTGTGCAAGCGTGTCCCTGTCTCCAGTCTTCTTACTCCAAAACTGTCAGTAGTGCTCTGGATTGTCTCCAGTGCAGAGTACAGGCTGCACCAGTACAGGCTGGGAGGTGATCTGCTGGAGAGCAGCCCTCTGGAGAGGGACCTGGGAGTCGTGGTGGATAAGTTACCCACGGCACAGCAATGTGCCCTTGTGGCCAAGAAGGCCAATGGGATCCTGGAGTGTATTAGCAAGAGTGTGTCCAGCAGATCAAGGGAGGTTCTCCTCCCCCCACCTACTCTGCCCTTCTGAGACCTCATCTTGAGTACTGCATTCAGGTTTGGCTCCCCAGTTTAAGAGGGACCGAGATCTGCTGGAGACGGTCCAGCAGAGGGCTAAGAGGATGATTAGGAGACTGGAGCACTGCCTGATGAGGAGAGGCTGAGGGACCTGGGGCTTTTTAGTCTGGAGAAGAGAAGACTGAGAGGGGATTCAATAAATGTTTATAAATATCTGAGGGCTGGGGGTCAGGAGGGAGGAGACAGGCTCTGCTCACTGCTCCCTGTGATAGGACAAGGAGCAATGGATGTAAGCCTGACCTCAGTGCCAGGCAAGGTCATGGAACAGATATCTTGAGTGCCATCACAGAGCACCTACAGGATGGCCATGGTCAAGTCAGTTGGATAGGGCTGGGTGCTAGGTTGGCCTGGATGAGCTTGGAGGTCTGTGACAGATCATGCAAAATTAATAATCTGTATTAATTTTGCTACCCAGGCAATGATTGTTAATAACTATGAAAACTGTTTATTAACATTAAAACTCACCAGAAACTTATTCACATGTTCAAAACAGTGCACAGGTTGGAAATGTATACAGGCAGGGCACAGGCAGAACTCGAGCACTTATTTCTGCAAGTGGCAAATGTGAATATTGTACTGGAAGAGGCTTTTAAGTATTGACTCACAACACTGTAAATCAGGCAGTGCCCAAAGCAGATGGAGCTCTGTCCCATTGGCCACTGAGACTTGATTTCTCCCAGGCTTCTGGAAAGGAGGCAGACAATCCCTGACCTTGCCTCTGGGCTCCTCTGGACAATCTGTGTGTCTCCAGGACTTCTCGTCTTGGCAGGAGACTTTCAGGTGCAGGCAGGGTGTCTTGCAGTGTGCAGTCTGAGCACAGCGGCAGTCTGGATGATCACATGCAGGCATTTAGAGCCTGCCCTCGTAAGCTCTCCAGGCAAATTCAGGATGCAAAATGAGGCAGCAGCAGCCCTCGTGCTATCTGCCTGTCCTTTTTATCAATATCCAGCCTGAGACTAATGGGGCATGGGACACAGTTTAGCCAGTCAGAATGGCACTTTGCTAGGCCTCACCATATTCGGTGAAGTCAGGGCTTCCTCCCACACTTGCCTCCCCCCAGCACAGAAGCAGGGGGAGCAGGGGAACATTTCTGGGCAAGCCAACATGGGTAAGCCCATGTTTGCCCCGTCAGGCCTACCACCACAAGGTCTCTCCCAAGCTGGCTGATTCTGTGATTCTAAGCTGCAGCACAGGAGGTTCCACCTCAACACAAGGGGGGATTTCTTTGTGGTAAGGGTCCCAGAGCACTGGAACAGGCTCCCCAGAGAGGTTGTGGAGTCTCCTCTGGAGACTTTCAAGGCCCGTCTGGATGTGTTCCTCTGTGACCTGAGCTAGACTATAGTCCTGCTGTGGCAGGGGCGTTGGACTCAACGATCTCTTTGGGTCCCTTTTAACCCCTGACATCCTGTGAATGATCTGTGACCTGCTCCTCTAGGACAATACAAGATTCAGCAAAGCAAAGTTCAATGTGCAAAATTATTTGGAGAAAGCAGGGGCAACAACTTTTACCTCAAAGCCAGAAAGGATCTGAAAGATTTTGTTCCCTTATGGTCCATGGCTAGGTTTGGAAAAGGTTCCTTTTTTTCCAGCAGTGAGTGGCAATTCCCTGTTAGCATGTGTTTCAACTCAGATGTCTGTATTTGGACTTTTAAACCTGTGACACTGGCGGGCCAAAAAAGTCTCCTGCAGCACTACTGTCCCCTTGGCAGTAACAGAATTTTTGTATGACTACTGAAATGATTTTGGTTTAACAATCTGTACTATCAGTAGGTTGCAGCAGAACAGCTGTGGCAGTGGCAGACAGGCATGTGTGCATCTTCCTGTGCCCTTAGAGGATTCCTGCCTTGTGCTGCTCTCCTGGATCTAGCAAATACAGGATGTTGACATCCTTGATGACTTAGCCTTTTTTTTCCCCTGGCAAATACATTTACCCTGAGTCTTGTGTGCCAGGTATATTGTTGCTTTCTGGGATAGCTTAGGGCTGATAAATGAGCATAACTTTACACAGTGTAACAAAAAGGTGGCACCATTTCTCTCCCGGTACAGTACATGTATGTACCTTCCACCTATTGACTCCTGCTGCTTGAGAAGTGCTCTCTGTAGGCCTGGTACGAAAAGCTCCTTAAATTTATCAGGGTCTCTGCTGCTTTGGCTCCATTTCTTTGTTACTTATGTGGGGATTACAAATTAACACAGCTTTTTTATGCCACTTTACCTTGTACTGCTTTCATCAGAATCACCTGCTAATACCTATTCAGCGTGGACAGGAACAAATGGTAAGGACAAACTTCTATTACCTAGGACATCAAATTAGATTGTAATGGGTTTTAGCCTTCCTTTGTGAAATGGGAGTCCTACTTTTAGCCCCTCGAGCTGGCCAAGATGTTTTTTTGGTCTGTGAGACAGAGCCAAGACTTCATTAACTGTACAGTGATAAGATCTCTGTCTGAAAGGGTTTATTTCAAAGCTTTGCAACCTACAGCTATTCAGACAGAAAAAGGTTTCTCTTCTACATACAGAAGTTACTATGTCTTCTAGCCCAGGTAGCTCTGCTCAAAGAGCTTTACTAATGGAAAAGTCAGTGTGGATTAAACCACTTCCTCGAGATGAACTTGAATGAGCACATTTTGCAACAGATAAGGTGATGCCCACAGTTAATTTGTTCCTACAGTTTTATGCCGTGAGCTGGAAAGACCTCTCTCATTTTGGTGAAACCTAACACCTGAAAAGCAAAGTACTCTTCATTATGCCTTTCTGGAGTTCAGCTCCTTCACAGTATGCATCAGCAGCCTTCTACTCCAACTCTATTTTTGTTTGTCACTCATGGCTGACAGCAGGCATTCATTCATGTTGTCTCTAAATGAGTTTTTGTGTAAGCATGGTGTCTTTGTAACCAAACAGATGGCCTAGCTTTAATTTCTGACCTAGGGCTTCAACGGAAGAAAATGTCATTTGTTACTATCTAAAGGATTTGCAGTGACACTGGGAATTCAATCTGGAATTGACAGGAGGATTGCACCCAGTGAAGACCTAGGGTAAGAATCAAGGTCAGAGCCCACGCACCCAAAAACACCCTACTCAAAATGCAGATGTTTCAGAGGTTTCACACATTTATTAAAACAAACAGGAAACAAAACTCTCCTAAACTTAAAACCTAAATGTCTGAGTTTTCTTCCCAGACAGAGTAGTCACAGCATGAAGGGCAGATCAAAGTTCTTCTCACCAGTGCCAAAGTAGATGTAGCCGTATTGCTTGGTCATTGGGATGTGATAGAAGGTCAGTCCCAGCCACAGCAAGCTCCGCAGCACCACTACAGTGCCTCCCCTCTCTAGCTGAATAGTCCAGGATGCTGTGGGAGAACAGGTACCTGCATTAGTGGGGGGCTGGACTAGGTATCTCCAGAGGTCTCTTTCAACCCTTACTATTCTCTGATTATAATGAGTTAGTCTAATGAGAAAGGCAGCGTCCTGGCACATGCTGTCCCTAAGGCGAGAGAAGGCATGCAGTGGGTTCTGCCTAACCAGTTAACAGTACATAAGGCTGTACTGGAGCTTGGGACACCTGAAAACAGAAGTCAGAGAGGAGAAACTGTGATGCCCATTTTTTCCCCCCATCAATTCAGTATTACAGCTGCCCTGGGTTCCAGATGGCTGCTTCTAGGTTCACACAGTAGCATATTCCCACAGGTATGATGGTAATGTCATATGCGTCACAGGAAGGGACCCCCGGTGCTCCAGACTTGGATGCTTGATTCATAAGAGAGGCTACAGCTATTCCTGGCTGCTTCTGAGTGGGCAGAAGTTACTCTTAACAAGCTCTGCCACCTACTTGGTCTAGCTATATGAAGCCAAGACTAGCTACAGCAGTCTTGCTAGGTATAAAATTCCTTCTTAAAATAAACTTGTGCCATTAGTCATGTGAAGAAGGCACTTTTGTGCTCCAGGGGAAGACAGATTTCCCTGATGCAGCAACTGGGAAAGATGAAGAAGAGAAAAATGAAAACCAGGGTATTTCCTATCCATCTCAGAAAAATTTACAGAGGTCAGTTCTCTTCAGGCTTTCCTGGCTCCACCACTGAAAAAGATGTGTGTGGTGGGAGCAAAGGGATTAGTTTCTGCCTTAATTTTGTTTTGGCTCCACAGAGGAGGTTCAGAGCCAGTGTGAAAATGCAGTTTCTCCTGGATGCAAGGATCCCTGAGCTAGAGTGTTTGTGTAGCATCTGGCACTGCAGCCTGGGAACAGTGCTGGAGAGGAGAGGACTGACATATCAGCTCAGATTCAATGCCCAGAAGACAAGGAGTTGCCAGGAGAAGAAAATACCAGCTTCAGCACCAAATCAGTAATGCCTAGAGGCTACAGTTGTAGAGATGGTTCCTGATGAATCTCCATCTTAAAGCAAAATCTGCAGGCCTTTTTTAATTATTATTATTAATTTTAATTTTTTTAATAATGAAAAAGGTGCTGCAGCTGTCAGGCTGCTACTGGCTTGGAGCCAAGCACTCAGCCTGTCTGCACCAAAAGAGTAAGCAGAAAGCTCATAATATGTTGGGCCAGTTAGATGGTGTTCATCTTTGTAGATAATTTTAGGCTCATCAGTTTATGCAGTGATTCATGCTTACTCATGCCATGGGTAGCCTGGGGAAGGGCTTCTGTGATTGCTGGCAGCTGCCAGTCCTCCCCCTCCCACTAAGTTCTGATTCTTGGCCAAATTTAGTCGCATTTGACAAAGGAACCACGAGTTCCTACATCAGGTCTCCACAGGACATAGCCCAAGGGCTGACTGCAGCTCCTGAAGCTGTTTGGCTTGCCTGGCAGCCAAAAGGCAGCAGCTAGCTGTGTTCCTAAAGCTTTGGGCTCTCGAATGCTCGCTCACAGTGCATGCAGTCTCTTAGGCAGTTCATGGTAAACTAGCTGAGGACATGAGCAAGGAGGGAACTTGTAGGGAAACACATAGGTGGTGGCTGCAGAATCAGAAAGGCACAATGCAAATCAAAGCCCTATAAAAGCAGGTGTCCCAGCTTGTGCTGCTCACATTTCCTAGGTTTTTCTTTGTATTCCTGTACTTTTTCCAGAGTTTCTTGACACCATAATTTCCTGTCTCCTTCAGTGGCAAGTTCCATGGGTTTGTTACACCATGATAGGCACAGCTTGGATCTGTTGCCTTTCAAAGTACCCTCTTCAGTTACGTGTGAACATCCACGCAGATAAGTGAACCAGAGAACACCCTACCTTCCATCACAGTCACTGAACTTGCTGCTAAAAGGGGTCTGGCTGGAGGACAGAAGCTCAAGAGACATCCACAGTCTTTAAAGACTGGGCGATTCCTGCACCAGAGAGCTTAATTCTGACCTCACAGTAACTAAACAGTTGAAAATGCATTAAGGCCTCTGGGATTCATCTTAAAAACCAGCTGGCCTAAGTTGCCGAAACTTTGGTAGGATAGTGTTGGTCACTTCAGGTGAGCAGTGAAATTGTAGTGTATCAGGCAGAAAATAAAATGCTAGGTTTTGCAAGTAAAACTTGTCTCTGCACACTTATAAACACTTCTGCACCCTCATATTTCCAAGGAAATGGGAAATCATCTGCTTGTCTAGAATTTGCTGCAAGTTGAGCTTGTGGTACATGGAGAGAAATGTCTCTTTAAGAAGTTACTGCCCTTTCTATTGAATTTTGGCATCATAAAAGGCTTTTTTCTAACTTGGAGTCCTGATTTTCTTCCACAGAATTTCCAGATGATGCTTTCACTTAAAGACAAACAGCCGGAATCACAGTAAAGCAAAACATTTTGCTGTAGGGTCAGTGTGCCATCTTCTTTACCTTCCTTGCACCGTTACAGTCTTTGTACTGGTCCTAGCTAAAGCATGAGCTAGTGTCTTCACAAGCAGTGGTTTCCCATACAAGGCAACTCAAATCTCCTATGCAGTCTCTTCAGTACCACTCATGGACACAAACTAGACCTGACCTTTGTCATAGCTGGAATTACAACTTATGTTGTGGTTCATGCATCAGGATTACTAATTCTCATTGACTGGGTCTCAGCTAAATCTGTGTGTTCGTAAGGAACCTCGCTCCTTGGGTAACCTAGGAACCCAAATGAAGAACACTTCCATTGCAAGGGTGATGCAAGCAGATGATCTGTTAGCTCAAGCACAGGAGTCATCTGCTGTCAAAGGAAATGCTTTGAAACCATTGACTGAATTCTGCCTCTACAGGTTTGCAGCCATTTGCTAGTGGCAGTACCAAGGCTACACACAGGGGTACTGAGCAACAAGTTAGTGGCAAACAAATAGGCCTGAATCTAATTGTGACAAGTAACCTTCCATTTCTGCTCTGAACACTGACCTGACTTTGCTTTCAGCACAGGTTTCTTGCAGCTTGAACTTGCACAAATTATTTGCAAGCCTTTCATTCAAATAATGGTGGCTCTCGCTGCACCTTTATACATTGGTTTGCAGAAGGGGCTATAAACGTTTGGAAGAGTGACTCTGACAAAAAGATAATGGAATGAGGAACTCTTAGAGTCTTCAAGACCAGTCCTGCAAAATGCAAGTCTGTCCAGAACAGATTGTGCCTTGCCTTGCTGAGTGGTGAAAGCCTTTATAGATTATCTAGTTTGAAAATGCCTCCCAGCTCCCTGGAATCATGCAGCAGCCTGGGTACCTGTGATAGCTTGCATGGATATGTTCATGTACACCGCTGCTCCAAATGATTTACAGAGAACAGAAAGAAATGCCAGGAGCATAACAAGTGGGAAAGGTGAGAGAGGTCTCTGTGACTGTATCTCAATTCATATTTCTTTCTGTTGGACAGATTTACAGAGAAAGTAGAGTACATCAAGTTCAGCTCAATTAAATCCTTTTATCTGCGCTCTGGGGCAATATAGTACAAGAATCCATGATCTCCTCAGAACATTTACCCTGTGTCACACGGGCTTATCAGTCTCTGCAGAGTTATTATGCTGATCAAAGGAGCTTCCCATGCACCTTCACACCTAGCAGAAAGGGACAGATGTAACTGAAGGTTGTGATGTGCAGCTGCTTTATTTCCTTACTGTCTGTCCAAGCTGCAACCTCTCAAAGGGCTCAAGTCCATCATTTCATAAATTTGAGACCTTTGGGGAGATACTAAATTATTATCCTTTCCATGTCTTCTTTGATCCTTGCTTCTGAATCTAGTTCATGCAAATATATACAGGAAAGTTTTGCTAACATTGCAGAAGTTTGCCTGCCTGAATGAAACAAGCAGGTTACTTAGGGGCAGTCCCCAGATGGACAGACACAATATAGGTTGAGGACAGAGGGGGAAAAGTTAAGAAACTGCCTAAAATGAGTATAATTTTCACTCAGATTCTGCTTTCAGACAATGATCAGTAGTCATAGAGTTGCCCTTTATTGTGCAGAGCCAGAGCAGCAGCAGTGCTGACTTCCACCTTTTACTAACCAGATCCCTGGGGATGTTCCTCTAACCTTGCTATCAAAGATGGATATCTAGTCAGAATTCTTTTCCTGATTGAGCTTTTCATTTCTAACCCGTTCAGAACCTGCACTCAATACACAATGCTGCTTTCTGCCTTCTCAGACATCATGTTAAAGTTCTGGAACCTATCTGCTTCTTTTGGGTCTTTTCTTTAAACAGAGAAATTACAGAACTTGGAATATTCTTCCCCCATACCTCACCACATTAGCAGCACTTGAGGAAATGGTCCAGGAAATGTTTGAATTAATAAAACACAGAGAAAGTTGTTCTTGAAAGATCCAAGACAACTGCAGTCTCCTCTATCACAGCTCAAATCTCACTAATCTTTAAACAAGATTCTTTTTCAGGCCCACCTTTCTAGTAGGAGTTTGAAATACTGTCATAAATCACTCTAAAAGTGCTTTAATCAGTAGCTAATGAGCAGTATAATAGCTTAAAATTACTATCCCTTCTTTCCTCCTTTGAAAGAAAGCCTTAGAAATGCATTTGGTTATACAGTATATAGAAAAATGAGAATTCTGGAAATTAAATGCTGCTTCTGGCCTCCCTGCTATTATAATTGGTTCTTGGAGTAAAATCATTGAATGGATAGGTGTAGGTCTGTATTACTGTCAAAATGCAGAAGCAGGATGCTAGGTTCAAAATCCTTTCTAACACTGGATCAGAATATTTCCTGGCAGTCGCTGTGCCAGTCATTGCCCCCCAGTCAGAAAACATCCTCTTAATGGGAGGCTGAGAGACTCAGAGCATCCATCTGGGTGGTACACCAAGACTCCTAGATAAAAGTTGTCAGCAAAAAGATACTACCATTATTATTATTTGCATTGGAGGCAAAATGACTTCTGGGTATAAAGTAGAACCTGGCTTTGCTGGAGTTAAATATCGACTTTAACTTCCATCTATGTGTGACCTGCCTCTAAGTCAGTCAGCAGAGTTAACTTCCGAGGAGAAGGGACCTGGAAGTGATTGGTCTCACGCTGGAGTCTCCCACAGTATCTCTGCTCTGCTGAGGTTTCCTTTCTTCAAAACATTTTTTTTTCAAGAGCAAGTTAATTCTTAAGCTGCACCCAGCAAATCTAAGGAAGCCAAGCACTGTCTGTGCTGAAACTATTGCCTGTTGCTCCAGAAGGGAAGGGAGGGAGCTTCTGTGTGGGAGGAAAGAGCATGGGAAAAGTATCTGCTGGATGAAGATCTGGAGCTTCCTATTCCCTCTCTGAATTAGGCTGCAGCCTCCACCCCTCCAAACGCAGGCAGAAATTCTGAGGAATTCCTTATATCTTTCCCAAACAAGAAAGTGCTTTGAAGATCCTGATGCTCACCCAGAGTTAAACCACTGCCTTTTTTATGGCCCTTCAGCAGCTGTCAGGACGCCAGAGCTGAATTTCAAAAGTCAACCTTCTCAGCTTCTTCTTCCTTTCCAGCTGCCAATAGAGATCCCTGCCTCATCCCCCACGTCTGTCTCGGCTATGGACCGAATCTTGTCATTCACAGAGGTGATAAGGTGCAGGAGACTTTAAGAGGGCTGCTGCAGAACTCTCCTGCTGCAACTGGTCCACTTGTCAGTATGACCTCTCATGGTGTTGCTGTTTTGGAGGCAATTCAGCAATGCCTTATTTCAGTGCAAGCTTGAGAAGAAACAGCTTCAAGAGCTAGGCAGCCTGACAGAAAGGCCTCAGGTTGCAAAAGCTCACAGAGGGTCGTAAAAGCGACATTATCAATTCCTCTTCAAAGAAAGAAGTGTTTCAAGCTACAGCATGCTTGCACTTAGCCTTTAACACAACATGCTGCCAGAAGAGCACATTACAACGTATCTTGCTGCAGTCAGTCCTGAGTAAGGATATGACACATGCTAACACCCAGAGAGGGGCAACATCGCGGCGGCTGCATGACCACAAGCACTTAGCTCTGACAAAGCTACACTACCCCCATGGGATTTAGCTCCTATTTACCTCCAACATAAAATCCAGCACTGGGAAAAGCTTCCTACTTCTAATTTGTTGTCTGTAGGGAACAAAGACAAATTGCAGAGCAGCTGTAAGGAAAGGTCACTGTGCTCTCTCCCAATAAATTCTGCCACACAGACATTTCACACACAGCCTACCAGCCATAAGGACACATCCAAACACACTTACTTGGGGCTCAGACTCCTTCATGCCACTTACTGGCTGCAAACTAAATCCCTTTCATTTGCCTGACACACCACCTGCACCCCATATGTTAACACTGCTGTCAATATTTCCAATTTCCCATATAACTACTTAATAATAATTAAACAAAAACACAGGCTGGTTGCAGGTTCTGCACCATTTAAAAGCCTCAAGAGCCAGGAAAGCACAGCTTACAAACAGTCAGATGCTGCCAAGTGGCTTTTGCACGGTCCTAATGCCTGCCATGTCTATGACACAAATACAACCATGCCCGAACCTCAGAGTAAAATGATCGCACTTCAGAGGCTTTTTCTTTCCATTAGCCTTTCCCACTGGGGATGCCTCTGCAATGATTAAGACAATCCTGGGCCTTCCAGGTCCATACAAAGTACCTGTTTCCTGCTGACAAGGAAGACTCAGGGACTGAATGTTGTCCCAGATGCACAATATTCAGGCACCTTCCAGTACTGTGTGAAACTCAGGCCATACTCAGACATCTGACAAAGTGCTGCTTAAACCAGCTGAAGCAGCCTCTACACTCAAACCCTTATTTCCCACCCCCTAACTCCCCCATAACTCTTCCATCATAGAGACCAGAAAAGTGTTTATTTACTGCGCAGTGAACCAGGTCAGGGAAACGATCTGGATGAAAAACAGTCTAGCCAAAAACAAAGTTATTTTTTCCATCTGGAATCTGGCTGCACATCCAGCAATGCCAACACCAGGAAAAGGACAATGTAGACACACAAATCAGCAGCAGAGAGTGGGAAGGACTGAAAAGGCTAAAGCAGAAGTAATACACATCAACATACAGCCCTCCTTATAGCCCAGTTAGTTTGCCTTTTAGTCCTAAATCCACATGGTAATCAGAATAGAGCAGGAATAACCTTTTTGTGTTGTCAAGGAAAGGATGTTTCGTTAAAGAAAATATGCAGACTTTGCACAGAAATCATCCAGAACAAAGACCTGGAATGGGGCTGAGCGCTGGAGGAAACAGCAAGACATTATTGCAATCAATACTTCGAAGGAGTAAGAAAACAACTTTGAAAATCCTCCCTGTTTTGATTCTGACAACTATGATGCACATCATTGTCTCAGGTCTGGGATCTCTAAGAGTGGCAAAGCATCCTCCTTCCACAGCACAAGTTTATGCTGGCTCTTGTCACACTCCATATTTCTTGTTCAGCTGGTCGCTGTGGAAACGTTTGCGGAGCGTGCTGGGAGTCACGTAGCATCTACCTGGGGAGCCCCTGCATTAATCCGTCACCTTCGTGGGCTTCTGTGAGCCCATTGGTTGGTGGGAAGAAAAAGAAGGAGACTCTCGCCCCTCCCTGTTCTGAATGAAAGACGTTTCCTCTAAATCTTGCTACAGGATTTCAGGCTCAATTCAGCTTCTTTGGGGCTTTTGTCACCAAACAAACGTGATGTCTTTGAAAGAAAGATTAACAGTTTGATGAAAGGATGCAATGGGCAGCTTTGTTCTAGCCTGCTTCCCCCTACAGCTTTTGGTCACTGTCACTTTCTCACCCACGGGAGAATATCTGTCTGAGTCTCAGAGGAGATTATGACCACCTTGTAAGATTTTGCCTCTCCTGGTAACAAAGCACTGGGCACTCTGAGGAGGTGATAATGATGAACAAGGGCTGGATTAAGGGCAAAGAACCTCACATTGATCTCTGAGTTCTGAAAGAACACAAAGCAATTGATGCCGGGATTCAAAACCCACCAAACGCTTAGAGCACATCCAATTCACCCTCCTGCAAGAGGGACAAGGCGACGAGCCCTGTCGGTCCCTCAGTTGCACTTCTTACCTCATCATCAAGTTAGCAGGACTAGTTAAAAGGATTTAGGATGAGGAACAGATGGCAGAGGTTGTAAACTGTCAGTGTTCTCACAGAAAGCTAGATAAGAATTCTGGCCCAAATCGGCTGAGAGTTTACCCGTTTCTAAAAAGGCTGTCACACTGAGCATATCCACACAGCATGCTGTGGTGCTGTTGATACTCAGGCTAATCCTGAACACTAAAGGTGGCTAAGCATATTCTAGTGCCTGGGTTGGCCTATCCATCTCTGCACAGAACAACTGCTGTACAAATATATCCACAGATCAACTGTCCCTCGTACTTCTCCCTCTACACACAGCCACACACCCCTTCAGCACGCAGAATTTCAACCTCTGTCTTTGTGTAAAGCAAGACAACACCTGTTGACTCCCTCTCTGCAAAAAAGTTACGTGGCCAAAGGGGCAGCAAACAGCAAGATAAAGCTATGTACAGAGCTGGCACCAACGCGACTGCTGCACAGGCAGGAGCTGCCACTCCTTACATGGAGCCCCTTCAGAAAGGTACCAGTTCTAGCAAAAGCTGGCCTCGTTCTGACTTCAGCAGCACAGGCTGCCTTAGGCTTCCCCTGCAAGTAGTTTTTCATCATTCCTTAGAGAAAAGGTTAGGCCAAGGCTGATGGATATGGTGATAAAACTACTTCTGGCTCTAAGAGGTTTTTGCCAGCATTTCCCATCAGTTAGCCAGAAGTTTGCCTCCTTTTCATGTCAAATGAACCAGGAGCTGAAAATGAGACAGAGTGGGCAATGATTTTTTCTATTGAGGAGGAAAAAAAACCTTTAAATACAATCCCTAGAAAGCTGCTATGAAGACTTTGCTTCTGTGCTCGTTCTTTCTCTGCAGCAGTCACAGCTCTCAGTTGATGGGCAGCCCTGCTCCAGTATAAACTAATCCAAGGCCTCTGATTAAACAAGACCCCTGAGGTGATGCATCCCTAGGACCCAAAGGCAGTGAGTGCACGGCTTTATGATTCACAGGCACAAAGCCCAAAGAAAACAGGACTCCCTTCCAGAAATGAAGGCAGACCATGGCCAGCCAGTCAAAAGCTACAACGCCAGCTGGCTCTGGACTCCTCCTGCTGTGCTGCCCCACCAGAAGGGTTCCAGTCTCATCCTGAACTCCTGAGCTGACACTGCCCCAGCCTGCAGGACAGCAAACATCCTGTACTGCTCCCAGGCAGCTCTCTTGGGTCACTGCAGGAGTAGCCCTAGCCTCTAAGGGCTCCCCAGTCCACACACCACTAGCGAAACTGACCCCAGACCCTGCTTCTGAAGGATGTAGGGGACATGCCTGTATATTTGTGCCCGTGATCGGTAAGGATGCTAAGGAAGCTAATGAAAAGCCCAGCGACCATTCAAGAAACTCCCTAAACTTGGAAGGGACGAACTCTCTTCTCCACATCTGCAGTTTCGGAGGTCGTTGTAGCACCGCGCCTGCACACCCAGGCCGTACTCCTCCTCACGCCGATGCTGCCCTTGGGGCTTTCCTCTCTCGCTTCGCTCTGCCGCGCTCTGTTCCCGCGCCGAGCGCTGACAACGCCGGCGCCATAGCGCGCCCTGCCGGACGGCGGCCGCTACAGCCGCCCCACCGCGCTGGCGGATGGAAATGGCTGCCTCCGGCTCTAACGGAGAGATAAGTAACCCGCTGCGCTAGCTGCTGGGTTCCACCTCACGTCTGAAAGCCACTGACTTGGTTTACTCCCTCTGTGCCATAAAGCTTGTTTGTCAAAGCCACTTGCACAAATGTCAAGTAGCTCCATGGCATACGGTGGCTCAGTCTCACGCAAGGTTCAGCGAGCCCAAGGATCACCTCTCCTCAGCAGGGAAGCTGTGAGCCGCACTAGGCTCGGCAGTGCACATCTTGGCTACCTCGTTTTGTCCTCGCCAACGCCAAGCACTGCCCGCTCGTTCATTACGGGCCCTTTCGTTTGGATTGCTGTGAGACAGCTTGCAAAGCCTCGTCCCGCTGCGGCTCTTGGCAGGCCAAGCAGTGCTCCTGCGCTCAGCTTTCACAGAGCCGCGGAGCGCTGCTTATTGTTAAGCAATGAGCGGGGAGGGCTCAGGTCACATCTGTGAAATGTTAGCCGAGAAGGGAGGCTGCGTGAAAGTAGGTGGCCAGCACAGCATAGCACTTGGCTGGGTTTTGCAAGACCGTGAGGAGATAGCAGCCATTTGTCTGGGAGCCCTGATAACGGGGCCGACTCAGGCTCTGCTGGCTAGCTAGGGCTGTAAATACCTCTGCAGACACAGACTCTTCAAACGCTGGATAACAGGCTGATAAGGGGTTAATCGCCTAGGAGGGAGCTGGGGGGAAGGAGTTAATTAGCTGTGTTAATGCACGGAGATAAGGCAGGTTGTGTCTCTTAGCCTTCTTCCTTCCAGCACCCGGACATTTGGGGCTACCAGAACGGCCTTAAGAGCAGCCAAAGAGAGTTATTTCCCACTTAGAAATATGCAGCTTCTCCCTCTTAAAAGGCCCATTAAGCACCAGCTTTTGCTAAACTGATAAAAAGCAGGCTAATGAAACTCAGAGACAGGAGGTCAGTGTTTTAACCCAGGCTACTGTTCTGCAAGCTTGCAGAAAGGTGAGTGCCTGAAACGTTCAGCCAAGGGAACAGCCACAAATCCCTCTGCAGTGATGTGTATGGAATGCTCCAAAGCCACTGCACTTACAGCTGAAGCAACAGAGCTACAGGCTGAATGCCTGTTACTTCCTCCACAGTCAAAATGGCAAAGGAGCTGAAATTACCTCTTCTCTAGGAGCTTCTCTAGCTGAATTTTGAAACAGCAAGTAGTGCTGCAGTCCACCCTGCCACTGTACACTCGTTTAGAATGGCACAATGAAATCTCTCCCAGCATGACAGTCAGCAATTACATGAGAGGTCTCAGCTCCCCAGTTTACACTCCACAATGGACAGCACTAAGTCAGGAATCTCTTCAGTCCTTTAAGCTCTCAAGAGGCAAAGCCAGCTGTAGAGAGTCCCGTGCTTAGAGTCACTGTCTCAGGAGCCCCTTCTCACCTCTGTGTTAACGCCACTGGCAATGAAGAAGCTCAAGCTAGACGTCACCCTTGCTATCTGCCATTAAGTTTACAGCTAGGTGTACCGGGAAATTCTGTGCTCTGGATTCCTGCCCACTGCTGCCCATTACAGCTAGGAAGACATGCAGCATGATGACACGAAGAGACACAGACTCATCCACTGCACTTGCTAGCTGGTAATCATCTGACTCTTAAAATTGGTATCTACTTTTTCACTTCAGTTTTTCTGGCTATAATTTTCAGCTGCTGGTTCCTGTTGTGCCTTTCTCAGCTGAACTGAATAGATAGTCAGTACCTAATACTTTATGGAGTATTTACACAGTCATTCTCATGTTCTTTTCCATAAGATAAACAGATTGAACTGTTTATGTCTGTTATCAGCCTTTGAATCATTTCGTGGCTCTTTTCTGCAACTCTCCAGTTTTGCAGTGTGCAGTAATCTAGCTGTGATTCTACTAACTATACTCCAAAGTGAAGTCACCTCCCTGTTCCTATTTGCTACACCCTTGTTTATACATTTACAGATCATAGCAGCCTTTTAAGCCTCAGGATCAGATGTTCAGTGGGTTGAGCTTTCAGAATACAAGTCCGGCTTCTAGGTGCTGCTCTTAGATAGATGACTTTGCAAGTAGCTACCTCAAATTTTACTTTAAGTTCAGTTTACCAGATCTCTCTGGCCATCTTGCCTTTGTCATTATTTGTTTCTCCACCAATCCTTTACTTATGGCAACAAGGGTCATGAAGGGCCTCTGGAGCACGTCCTACAAGGACCGTCTGAAGGAGCTGGGATTGTTCAGTCTAGAGGCTGAGCGGAGACCTCATCACTCTCAACAACTACCTGAAGGGAGCCTGGAGTGAGGAGGGGGCAGCCTCTTCTTGAAGACAAGAGACAGGACTAGAGGAAATGGTTACAAGCTGCACTAGAGGAGGTTTAGGCTGGATATTGAGAAATATTTCTTCAGAGAAGGGGCTATCAAACATTGGAATGGTCAGCCCAAGGCAGTGGTGCAGTCACCATACCTAGGGACATTCAAGCAGCAGAGATGTGTGGACCTGACACTTAGGTACATGGTTTAGTGTTGACCCTTCAAAGCTGGGTCGAAGGTTGGGCTGGATGCTCTTGGAGGTCTCTTCCAAACAGATATATTCTGTGATTCTAGGTAATGTCTAAAAATGTTGAAGAATATCACTACTGGCACTGGTATCAGGTGAATCCCTTTCTGACCCCTTCCAGAAATGCACTCATTCAGTGATTACTGAATCAAAAGTACTAATCAGGGTAAGACTGGGGGAATGTTTCTGCAGTGCTGGGGATAACTAAAGTAACTATGCCACAGGTCTCCTGAGATAATGATTCCAGGGGTAACTTACCTATCTCCACCACCTTCAGGTTTTGACCCTCAGTAAAGGTTGTCTAACTCTATCCTCCCTTAGCAGTCTGAAAATGATCTGAAGCAGCATTTTATTGCCTTCTTTTGATACAAGTCTATGTTCTTTCCAAAAACAAACCAGAAAAAAACAATTGAGCATTTCTGCCCTTATCAGACTTTTTTCCATCACCATTTAGTGACAGTTTCCAGTAGCATTGCTGTGCTTTCTTTTCCACTCAACATGCTTGAAAAAATCCTCTTTATGGGTCTCATGGACTACTATAGGTTGTTCTGGCTTCTCTTGTAATTTTTTTACTCATTATAAATTCCAGTTTATAACAACTGGTTCCAAACTTTCTGCATTTCATTTTACATTGCTTTCTAATTCCTACTCGTTACACCAGTGAACTGTGATAGGCTATCAGCCAAAAGCAGCTATATCAGGCCCCTTGAATAAAGTCTTCTCACATAAATCCTATTTCCACCAATATATTTTCCTATCTACACTTTTCTTTCTGTTTACCTTTAATATACCTCTCCTCATGCATCAGTTTTTAGCAGTGGCCTGTCGGTGCCCCTTATCTCTGTATCAGTGTGTTCTGTAATCTGTCAGTAATCTGTTTCAGAGTCAAGTCACAGCTTTTCTGAACTGCTGTTTGAAAGAGCCAAAGAACTGAATTCTCCATCCCGTTTTTCTCAAGCTTCCCATCCTACAATAGCACATTAGGCTTCCTCCCACCACCTGCCTTTATCCTGATCTGATACCATGGTCACAGGAAAACCATCCTGCCCCCTCCATTTTCACTTTCCCCAGCATTTCAGTGCCCAAGAAGTGATATCGAATGACAACGATGTAGGCATGTTGGGAGTGACTGTTACTTGCTTTGCCAGGCCACTCTCCAGCAGCACATGCAAAACTACCCCAACTCCAACTCCTAGAGGCCCAGGGTGCTGAACTGGATGCGGCAGAAAGGAGAGAGCTGGCAATGTGCCAGCAGCTGAAAGGCTACATCTAATTGAGCATAAAGTCAAGCAGATTGTCTGCTTAGACTAAAGCAAACAAGCTTATCTTTAACTCAGACATATGGCCAGCAAAACCTACAGGCCCCAGCATGCAGCACTCTGGCCAGCTGGCCACTTGAATCAGCATGAAGCACTGCATGATCTGATACTGTGCGGACAGAAGATCAGTATGGCAGCCCCTCCATCGTCAAAAGTCATGAGTCAGGTCACTCAAATTCATGTGTTTGGCTCAGAAAGAAGGAGATTTTTGAAATGATCAACTGGTTCCATTTACTTTTGAGACTGGGCTCACATTCTCCCTCTTTACCATCATTAAACCCCATTTTTTTTAACAAAAGCTAAGTCACACAGTCACTTGTCTCAGGGAGCTGACACCAAGAAAAAACAGACTCACAGTATGATTAGGGAAGGAGCAGCAACATATTCTGAACTCTTAAAGTGCACAGATAACCTGAGAGATGCACAGACAGAACCTGGAACCTGCACTCACCACAGATATCACTGGTAAAGATAAGGTTGGCAGACAGCTTTGTTGCAGAACTCCAGGTTTTCCAGTCTTGCACTAAACTCTCTGCTTTTACCATTGTATCCTTTATACAACCTGGTTTTAACTTCCTTTCTTCCCACCTCTCAGCTGTCACATAAAATGTTCTCTCTGCCTCCAACTTTGCATTCTGCAAGACACCTCTGTTCTCTTCTAATGACACAACACACATTTTATGACAGTTACCCTCTTGACAGCCGTCACAGATGCTCAATCTCCAATTAAAAAAGAAAACTATTCCAACAGTTGTTAACTTTCAAATATTCTAAAATCAGCCCTTAATTACTCAGTCCTGTTCTTTAGATCTTTTAAGATAGGTGGAGAATTCTAGCCAGTGTGGGCTGGGAGGATCACTTAGATGTCGTTCACCTCTGGTGTTACTTGCTGAGGACAGAGACATTTCTGACTTCAGGCACAATTCTAGATGCAATAGATTTGGGCTATCTTACTTGTGCTCTGACAATAACTGTTCAAGAGAGGATCTAGGAAGAAAAGGCAAGAAAGGCTTCAGGTCAAAACAAGGAGGTTCACCAGAGCTACGAATAACATATTAAGAAACAAAAAACCCACTGTCTACCCAGGGTCAGGACCAATATGCCCTGGCAGAGCTGAAGGAAGGTAATGCAAGAACCGAAGTCTGAGTGCCTTGCAACCAGGAGTGAGTGACTTTGGCAAAGCCACACTGATAAAAATCAGCAGGAGCCTGTGTCTGCCCTCTGTTTTTTCCCCCCCATGTTTTCACAGGCAACCAGTACTTTAGGCAACCTGAATGCTTGTTAAAGGGGGTGGGTTGATTTTTAATGTCAGAGCTGCTGTCTGCATGTGATAGAGTGCAATTAGAAAGGCTATGTGCCTTGCTGATCCTGTAACCAGTTCTCTTCCTTCCTCTGACAAGCTCATTCCATCAATCCCCAGGTTCAGTCCAAACAAGAGCAGGACAATACAGCCATGATGAATCTTCTCTTCCATTAACTGCACTTGAGCTCAGCTAATCTTTGAGAGGTAACTTTTTTTTTGCAAAGACTGAGATCTGCACTAACAGCAACAACCTCCAAGGAAGGGAGCAAAGGTTCAGACCTAGACATACCTCAGGTTGCCACATGAAGACAAATGCAGCAGTGGCACAACTGAGTCCCCCCTACTCTGCCCTGGTGTGGCTCCATCTGGAGTACTGTGTCCAGTTCTGGTCCCCCCAGTTCAAGAAGGACACAGAACTGCTTGAGAGAGTCCAGTGCAGAGCCACAAAGATGCTGAAGGGAATGGAACATCTCTCTTATGAGGAGAGCCTGAGGGAGCTGGGGCTATGCTGCTTGGAGAAGAAGAGACTGAGAGGTGACCTCATCAATGGTTATAAATATGTGCAGGGTGAGTGCCAGGAGGCTGGAGCCAGGCTCTGCTGGGTGATGCCCAGTGACAGGACAAGGGGCAATGGGTGGAAGCTGAGGCATAGGAAGTTTCATGTAAACATGAGGAGGATTTTTTTCCCTGTGAGGGTGACAGAGCACTGGAACAGGCTGCCATGGGGGGTTGTGGAGTCTCTCCCTCTGGAGATACTCAAAACCTGCCTGGACGCATTCCTGTGTGATCTGGTCTAGGTAATCCTGCTCTGGCAGAGGGGTGATCTGGATGAGCTTTTGAGGTCTCTTCCAGCCCCTGACATTCTATGTAATTCTCTGTGTGTGATCTACCACACAGCATGACCTGCCATTTTGCCTGGTCCACCTGTGAGACAAAGTCTGAAAAGCAATTTACAGCACTGGCAATTCACTGTCCTTCCAGCCAATTTCATCTGGTACAGGTCACCTGCTGTCCTATCCTGATACTCCAAGATAGCAAAACTAATTTATGATTGTGTCCCAAAAATCTTTCTAGACAGCAGGATGTAAAAATGTCTGGCCCAAACAAAAAAATGCAGCAACTCAGGAGAAAAAAAACAGCAGTGAGAAACAAGTAACAAGTATTTTCCCCATCTCTATAGGGAAATATTCTGCAGAACAGTAGAGAATGAACTGAAGATGCATTCCTTTCTCCTTCCACAGTGTGTAACCCTGCTAGAGTACAGATTATTCTACACTACAGCATTTCTAACACAGTTTATCAAAGGAACATTTGAATTCAGCTTCTCAGAGATAGCTGTTTAGTGTTAATGAGAGCCAATTTAGATAAAGAAGAGCAATACCAGGTGGGACAAGAGGTGTGAAAGACTTCAAACCACATAAATTCCCTCTATCACTGGTGAAGTTATCTCTTCCCTTAGGGACACCAGCTGTCACAGGCTTTCAGATTTATACAGTTCAGGAGGGAATATGGCACCCAGGCAGAGGGAGTAACTGCTGGTGCAATTAAACCTGTTGTGAGGGATGTGACAACCCTGGTACACTTACATCTTATCATTATAAGTGTTTAGAATTGCTTTAAATGGGACTTAAGCACAATATTTAGTAAAAGACAAAGTCCCTTTGGAGAATCATAGGAGCTTCTCCCAAGCAGACTAACTCTACAGTAACCCACACCTTGTCGTCTCTGCATTCCCCAGACTTCTCAGACTGCCTTCCCTTTCACTATCATTGTTGATTCTGCTACCTTTACCTTGTGGGATATCATGCTCCAGAGAGTCAAGAAAGTCAGTGGATGGGTCCAAGTCAGCCTTTTCCAGCACCGTTTTATTCTTCAGGTTAACAGGCACAGTAAAATGGAAATAGGAACTTAACTTCTTTGCCTCCGTCAAAGAAAGACCTGCAAAGAACCATTGGTGACCATTAGCAGAGTGAGCTGGGCTAACATTCTTTATGCCACCAAATAACATCCTGTTTCTCTAACACCTACACTCTGGGACTGAATCACAATCTTTCTCCAGTGGTCTCCACAGAAGACCGAAGACTCACCAGAAATGAGTGACAGCATTTCCTGATGCTGTGCATTGCAGACCATGGTTAACTGAAGCAATTGGCACTAAGTCGAGACCAAGTTTTTGTGCCCACTTGGTTACATCCTGTATCTAGATGGAGAATTCACTGCAGCTATAATTGCCAAACACTGGCACAAACTATACACCAACAAGTAAAGCTACAGACCTAATGACTCAGAGCCATTACTGACTCTTCTCCCACCTTCCAGCATTGAATCATGCACCTGAATATCAGTGGCATGTTAGAATCATTTCAGTTGGAAAAGACCTCTGAGTCCACCAACCTAACACCACTATGACCATTAAATCACTTTCCAAAGTGCCACATCTACATCTTTTTTCTGAACACTTCCAGGGATAGTGACCCTCCACCTCCCTGGGCAGCCTATTCAAATGCCTGGCCACTCTTACAGTATTTTTTCCTAATAGCAAATCAAAGTGCAACTTGAGGCCATTTCCTCTCCTTCTATCACTTGATACTAGGGAGAAGAGACCAATACCCACTTTACTACAACCTCCTTTCAGGTAGTTGTAGAAAGCAATAAGCTCTCCCCTCAGCCTCCTCTTCTCTAGACTAAACAGTTCCAGTTTCCTCATTCACTCATAAGACTTGTTCTCCAGACCTTTCACTAGCTTCACTGCCCTTGCCTGGACAAGCTCCAGCAACTCAGTGTCCTTTTGGTAAGTGAGGGGCCCAAAACCCAACACAGTATTCGAGGTGTGGCTTCAGCAGTGCTGAGTGCAGGAACACAACCACATCCCTAGCACTGCTGGTCACACTGTTCCTGATACAGGCCAGGATGCTGCTGGCCTCCTTGGCCACCTGCACACACTGCTGGTTCATGTTCAGCTGGCTGTTAATGAGCATCCCCAGGTTCTTTTCTGCCAGGCAGCTTTCCATCCACTCTTCCCCAAGCCGGCAGCATCGCATGGGCTTGTTGTGACCCAAGAGCAGGATGTGGCACATGGCATTTTTAAATCCCATCCAACTGTCGTTGTCCCATCAATACACCCTGCCCAGATCCCTCTGTAGCACCTTCCTACCTTCAAGCAGACCAACACTCCCCTCCAATTTGGTGTCATCTGCAAGCTTACTGAGAGAGTAGTCAATCCCCTCATCCAGATCATTGATAAAGATATTAAACAAGGCTGGCCCCAAAACTGAGCCCTGGGGAACACCACTTATGACAAGCTAACAACTGGAATTAGTTCTGTTCACCACCCTTCTTTGGGCCTGGTCATCTGGCCAGTTTTTCCACATCTTACCCAAGGAAAACATAAGCATGAAATCAAAACATCGACTAGATAATGTTGTCTTAATTTACCGCCTCTGTAATCAAAAGAACACTTTATTCTGACAAAGACAATGAGAATTTACCTTCAAAGTTTCTGTTTTCATGCACAGACCCACGAGGAGTCTTCAAAAATGCCCCTCGAGGGATGATGCCAACTGCTTTGTCTATCTGCTCTATTGTAGCTACCAGGCGAGCCTCCTCCTTGATCGTGGGCTTTAAGGAAAAATAAGCAAGTTTTAAAGGCAGGGCTTTCCTTGCTACAATTTGTGAAGATGAGGTGACAGTGGAAACCACATCAGACTCATCAGCTGGGAGACAAATGGCACTAAGAGAAGGACCACAAATTGGACATTCTTTTTCTAAGAACAGAGCAGGGGCAGCCAGTCTAGGTTCAGCAGGGAATTAACTGTCCCTCCCTTCATCCATCCTTTCATGCCTCCCAATTAGGCCACTGATGACTTGTCAAGAATGGTACCTGCAGTTCTTATGTAAAGCTGCAGCACGGATCTGTGCCAGTTGTGCATAATAAACATAAAGGAAAGAAATCTGAGCCATGTCTAACTCCAGGCATAACCGAAGGAAGAATTCAGTCAAGAGCTGCTGCTTTTCCCAGGACACAGGCATAGCTGTGTGCCAAACGATGAGGGCAAAGAGCAAACTCCGTGTGAGCAGGGGCCCAGGCTGCTTGTTGCAAACAACGGAGAGTCACCACCTGCCCCTGTGTGAGGCGCACAACTGGAGCGAAGAGAACCTGAATTTGCTTGTATTTACCTCCTTACCATCTTCAGACAATCTTTCAGCATCTTCTTTTGTCTCGGTGTATGTATACTCAAAAGAAGGATCGCCCTGGAAACGTCCCTTCAGCTGCTCAGCCTGCGCAGCCATCTCCGCAGTTACTGGCGGCAGAAGGCTCCATTCCACGCAGTTCAAGCTGCCAGTAACAAGCAGGATACAGGCTGGAGCCTTCTGAAACACTGGTCTCCTACACTGCCCTGCCATGCTCCTCAGAGCACAAGGAGGCTCCCTCCGGGACTGCTGAACAGCCATCCCTGTCCCCGTCCCGGTCCCCGTCCCCCTTCCTGCTCCCCAGTCCCCTCTCCTCTCCCGCCCCCTAAACTGGCCTCCCGAGGCCTTTTAGACTTCCCCAGGAAGGTGTCTGGGGCGGTGAAGCTCGGCTTGACCTCCGCACCTGTAGAGGCGGCTGCGGGGTGCTGCACGGTCGGAGCCCAGCCCCTCGGCGATGTAGTAGGCGCCTCGCACGCCCTGGATGCAGCCCCAGAACCAGACCCGCTCGAAGCGGTAGTCGCGTTGGAGGAGCAGCAGCGAGGACCCCAGCACTGCCCGCTTTTCGGGGCTCAGTCCCGCACCGCCACCCGCCACCAGCTCCAGCGCGGCAGGTAGCGACGCCGCCTCCATGGCGGCTCCGCGTCGCCGTTGCCAGGCAGCCGGCGGCAGGGCAGGCGGGCGCCGCTAGGGTCAAAGGTGACGGCAGGCTTCCGCCGGCGGGAACGGCCTCCAGTGTCAATCAAGCCAGCGCCGCGGTAACGGCGGGCCGGGGGAGCTGCGCCGCCATGGCAACGGGGCGGGCCGCCTTGCCGCTGCCGTAGGAACGGCGCCGCCGGGCGCTGGCGGGCAATGGCGGAGCCTCCAGGAGCCAGCTGCGCCGGTGCTGTGAGCCCCAGGGCGCGCTTCGTGGGCGAGGCGGGAGCCGTTGACCGGGCGTCTCACGGCGCCTGAGCAGACACAGGGCGACTGCGCCTCCCGTGCGGCTGAAGCGCCGCGTCGGCCCCGGGCCGCCATTCTCGGGGCAGTCACGGCAGGGAAGCGGTGCACCAGCCGCGGGCTTCCTGGAGAGAAGCAAGGGGAAAGCTGGGCCCCGCGGAGCGTGCAGACAGCGGCCCGCACCGGCGGCGCTGGCTGTGCCACTCCTGCCTAAAGCTAACGCTGTCCGTGGCCCAGAGACACCAAGGAGCAGCAGTTAGGGTGGCTGAAATGCACGGGTGCCCTCAGTTTCAAGAGGCATAAATCCAAAGGTACGTCCAAAGAGCAGAAGAACGTAGCACTGTATTGCACCTTGGCAGGGACTCTCCGTATTCCTCATCCCTTAGACGAAGGCCTTCTGAGTCTCATCACTTTTTACAGACCTTAGCTAGCTCCTATACATCTGTGAACGACAGCTCATCCTAAGTGACAACATTTGGCTCACTCCTGGGGGCTCGTTCTGCTGAATCGCATGCAGACAGACGTCCATGAAACGGTTCCTGCTCTCACTCTTGCAGCCCGGTTTAATGCAAAAGGCAATAAATCAGGCCTGAGTCTGCAGCTGCTTAGCCAAATAGAATTTCAGTTTGACGTCTTTAGGAAGTTTAAGCTTTTATATGTGTGCGTTATACAAATAAATGCCTGTGTGTGCACTTACACTTCAATCCATTGTCACATCATAAATTGCTACATTTCTCTTTCATCCATTTCCTGCTCTAAGGAAAACACTGATCCTGGGACCGCTGCCTCTAACAGTCGTCACCTGCTTGTCTGTCAAGTGAAATGCTTAATGAGCTGTTCAGCACACAATCTGACCCATTAGTTTTACTCCTGCCACACAAAAAGCGGCTCAGATTCCTGAACGGTAACCGCCTGGCTTTGATGTGCATTCTGCAGGACACAGAGGTGACCACGAACTCTTTGTCCACGCTCTCGCCTATCACTGTGCCACACTCTGATTTTCTCCACGGGAATAGAAATTTTCAGTGTTTGTAAATTCATTTAATCACTAATGCCTCTAGAACTGTGTGTTAATATTTTCTTCTACAGCTCTTATCTGAGCAGTTCACTAGAACTGCAAGCCAAGGTTTTTTTTCATACAAGTCAGAGGCAACCTGAGACCGTAATGAATTTCTTCCATTGTCAGCTACAGCTGGATTCAAACCAGATGCTAACAGCTGAGAGGCTCTTTAGCCTGTTACGGATCTTCTAAGTCACCCAGTCTGTCTAGTCTTTGCCTGCCTTGACTGAAGATTATCAAAAAGGAAATCTGTAGCTTAAGGAAATTCTTCCTAGTTCAGTAAAGTCTGGTAGGTAACTGTACTCTGCCTTACTTTGTCTTGACCCCAATTACTAACCGCTGATAAGCATCAGGATGTAAGTGGTTGTATTATTTAACAAATGAAAGGTCAAATCGTTGCTATTCAGGAAGGTCAAAGGTTACCATCACTGTTATTAAACAGTTTGAAAGCAGTTTCTCCCATCCGTTGCCATCCCAGGCTCAAACACCGAGCTGCTCAGCAGCTGGGCACCCAGGAGGGAAGAGAGGCACCAGGCATCATTCAGTTATCTGCTGGCTAAGCGTTTTTCTCTAGGGCCTGTTTCAGACAGGGCAGGAGGGAAGGTGCCATGCTCCAGCACCGTACAGCAGCTCCCATCAGGGGACTAAGCTCACCTGCCTTTGCCCAGAACACAGGCATAGCTGCGTGCCAAACAGCTTCAGCTCTTCTCAGCTCCACCCTGTTGGAGCTGGCATCCTCTTGGTTAAGAAATCAAAATCAGATTTCCTTCCACTCTTCTCAGACAGGTACTGAAGCTCACAGAACTCTTTGCGTCATGAAGCATCTTGAAGTCCATGTAAGTTGCTGCTGAGTGCACAGTGGCTCATTTGTGCTTGCACAGCTTTATAACGCATTTAAAAATGCTTCTAGTGATGTAGTAGGAAGTGAGCTCATTCTCCTTCATGTCCTTTAGTATACCACACCTCAAGAGAAAAAAAATAGTTACTAATCCAAGATGCCATTTCTGCCAGTACAGATTAAGAAGGATACCCTCAAAATATTCTTGCAGGACAGTTGTTGTACTGTCCTTGACGTCCATTAGGCTGACGCTGCTCACAAGTTATGCTGCTTTCCATCATCCAGGTCACTTCTTCATGTGGTGGAGACTATCTACAGTTGGTCATGCTGCAACAAGAAAGAGATAGAGGTTATTTTTCCCAAGTGTGTTGAATGTGAAGTATGATTTTCTTCTCACTTATACCAAAACTTTAGACTGTCTTTGCCATCAGCAATTTTGTCTGAATCATTTTCCTGTGTGTCAGTCACTATTGTATAAGGCAAACAGTATAGTAAAAGATGACAAACAAGAAGGGAAAGAGTTTTTCTCCGTGAGGAAGTTATGGTAGATGGCTGCTTGACAGAAGAAAAGGAGATTGTGGATGATAAACAGTTGAACAAACTTGTAAGAACTGCAGATCAAAGTGTTGAGCAATACTGAGGATAAAGTAAGGGACTGGAGCCAAGTAACAGTTTAACAGCAATAGAAGGGACCAGAGATGAATCTGCCTAATAAAGATTCCTCTGCCTTGGAGATTGTACTAAGCAGGGCAATACTCTGGGAATACTTGGGCTTCAGACTTCTCAGAGGTCTTTTGGCTTGTCTGGAACCAGTGCTGTTTTCTCCAGTAGTGAGACCTGAGCTAGCTCTGCACAATCATTAGGAGACTCAGAGGGCGAAGGGGGTGAAGGTGCAACGTGTGCCACAAGCTGGCCTCTGCCACATCTGGAATCTGTGCAGTAGCATTCTCAGTAACAAGTCAACAAGAAATTAGGCCAGTAGGTCAGGACAGGAACAGCTGTGCTGAGATAAAGATGAAATCTAAAGGATGTCTGTGATAAAACTTCCCTGGAGAGTCTTTTTGGCATAATCACAGGCAGGCAGTATGCCAAAAAAAGTGGTTATCTTACCCTACTCAGGAAAAGACAGGCACAAGAGCCAAAGAGCCTTGTCATTTCGTGACACAAAATTTTCTGTGTCTTAAAGGTTCATTTCATGCTTTTCATCACTCCCCTAATAGCATTTATCTTCCTGACTGCTCTTGGCACAGGAGACAGGTGAAGAGTTTAGTGGGATAAGAAGTACCAATGTGCTGATTATATCATCTTGCCTGGGCATCACATGAGGAGCTGTGATTCTTCCAGCTGGCAACTGAACACACACATCTTTCTTTGTGTTTTTCAGGTACCTAGAGGGGTGCAATGCAGTCCTCTGACCTTGCACCCACCAAGCTGCCAGTCAAACTGCTGCCAGTCTGAGTAGGAAGATGCTCTTGAGGAAGCCTGGGAAAGATGAGAAAGCACAGTGAGAAACGGCTGTGTAAGTGTAGTTCTCACTGCTTAGGCTTCAGGAGGATTTAATGCATTGGTACAGCTACATCTTGACACTATAAGTTAATATATTCACAGATAACTAATACAAGATGTTTGTAGACATCCTAAGCAAGGATAGGCACTGCATGAAAGATTAGCAAATTATTTTGGTGATTCCCTGAAACCAGCTTGCTGACAATGATCCCTAGTCTTTACAGGTTTAAGTTTTAGGACTCTACAGGCTGCTACAGCAAAATGGTGGAAGAGCATGTCTTGTAGAGGCTTTAGGCTTTTCAGACCCATGACCCAGAATATATACTATAGAGAGGAGTAAATTGGCAGCCATTAGTAAGCAGAGTCTTTGTGTAACAAGGTTTAATCAGCTTGTTCTTTGAAGAAAGCCTAACAAGTCCTTCCAGCTTGCAGGTGCCTCTAGGCTGAACCTCTAATCTGTTTAAGCAAAAGGGCCACAAAGACCTGGGTGGTGTCTGAGAAAAGCACGTGGCAAGCTGGTGATAGGATGAGAATTTCTGACCTACCTCCTGAGAGCCCAGAGGAGAAGTGAGGAAGATGATCGAGGGGGAGCTCTGGGATCTTACCGTTGAGAAGGCAGATCTCAATAACTAAGCATACATTCTCAGAAAACATCCTTCTTCCAGTAAGCTTATTGCAGTTGGAGACAGTCACATCTCTCCTTTGCCAGACAGAAGCCACTGGCCTTCTGTTGCTTCACTTTCTGTAGTGATTGCTGTATCTAACACCTTCATTTTCCTTCCTCAGGAAAATCACAGGCTCACAGGATATTAGGGGTAGGAAGGGACCCAAGGAGATCATCGAGTCCCTGCCACAGCAGGAGCATACAATCTAGCTCAGGGCACACAGGAACACATCCAGACAGGCCTTGAAAGTCTCCAGAGGAGGAGACTCCACAGCCTCTCTGGGAAGCCTATTCCAGTGCTCTGTGACCCTTACAGCAAAGAAGTTCCCCCTTGTGTTGAGGCAGAACCTCTTTTGCTGCAGCTTACACCCAGTGCTCCTTGTCCTATCACAGGAAGCAGTGAGCAGAGCCTGTCCTCCCCTCCTGGCCATCCTTCAGATACTTATAAACATTGGTTAAATCCCCTTTAAGTCTTCTCTTCTCCAGACTAAGTAGCCCCAGGTCCCTCAGCCTCTCCCCATAAGCCATGCACTCCAATCCCCTCATCATCCTCTTAGCCCTCTGCTGGACCCTCTCCAGCAGATCCCTGTCCCTCTTCAACTGGAGAGCCCAAAACTGAACACAGTATTCAAGGTGAGGTCTCACTAGGGCAGAGGAGGAGGAGGAGAACCTCCCTTGATCTGCTGGACACACTCTTCCTAATACACCCCAGGATCTCATTGGCCTTCTTGGCCACAAGGGCACATTGCTGTGCCATGGGTAACTTGTTAGCCACCAGGACCTCCAGGTCCCTCTCCACAGGACTGCTTTCCAGCCTATACTTCTCATTTTGAGTATTCTGCTCACTCTCAGGCACCTGTTTAGAACTGTTAGCCTTATACAAATGTGTGGGAGCCAGAAACCAGCTCAGGTGGAGTGAACGGCTGGAGATAATTGTGCCCTTCGAGCAGCAAACACCTAGAGATGCATGCCCATCTCTTGTCAACAGAGCTCAGCCATACCCTTAGCAAGCCTTTGTGTCAATTCACTCGTCCCACCTGCTGCTGAATTACCCTGTTTGAACAGCCCAGCTGCGTCACGCTGACACTTTCATGTGTTTTCTTTTCCCCATCATAGAGTGGAGCCAGATAAATCATATCTGAAAAGAGGGCTCCCTGCACGTCATCCGCTCCAGAGACTGTACCTTCATGTGCAGTGTGTGGCCATCACCCAGCCAGTCTTGCATTTGTAGTAACAAAGGAGAGGATTCCTAGTTCTTACTACAAGTCTGAAAAAATACACTCTTTCTAGTTGTTGAGAAAGTGTTACTGCTCTCAGATTTCCAGCCTTTCTTTCCCACTTGTGCTTAGTTTTAGGTAGATACAGAGGAAATCTGAGATGACACAAGAGAACCAACAGCAGAGATCTCTCTACCTCAACTGTTTGCACAGCTAATACCCTTTCCAAATCCTGGCACCTGGGAATCCTTTAATGACTTGGATGGTGCTTCGTGTAGACTGAATAACTGTTTTGAGAAACAAAGGCTTATTATTTATTTTTCTGCCTTACATCTTACAAGCAGTTGGAAAGTAACTCTTTCTTGTACTGTATTCCTGCCTCTGTGCCAGATATCAAGAGGCCAAAGTATGCACTCATTTACTCTGATTTAACAACAATCATAAGTCTATGTTAGGGCAGATACTTCAGATTCATGTAAGATTTTCAAAGGGCACAATTTGTTCCTATTTAGTTAATAGAAACTTAAATACATACTCCCTATACAGGAGGGAATCATATGTGAAAAAATCCAAATGTTCAGTGTGTTCTTCCAGCAGAGCTATTCAAAAGCTGAATAACTCTTCATAAATAAGGACAGAAAGGCTGTCACTGAAAGGAGTAACAGACCACCATGCCAAATGTATTTTATCCTCTACCTTGGGAAATTAGTTTAATCAATGGAACCTTCATTGGTATTTTTTTATTGACAGAGCTCCAGTAAAAGAAATATTTCCTTCTTATTTTCTTAGAGACCTCTGCTTGATCTGAAGAGAGAATACAATTTGTGGTTTCACAGACATGCATGGAGGCTCTTCTGGATAACCTGATCCAGAGTCATAATCCTTTGGCATTTCTTTTCTACCTCTCTCCTTCTTGTATTGATTTGTTTATAATTTGAGTTGATTTGTTTAGCACTCTGTGTGACTCCCCAAACTTAATTAACAATATAAAAGTCCTAATTTGTGGGCTTGAGACACTCAGTTCCTTGCAGACTCTGTCCTTTCTTGCTTTGGTCTCTTTTTCCAGTTTTCTCATCTTTCAATAAGTTAAAGCATTTAGAGGGGGGAAAAGATGAACAAGTAAATGCTGCAACTTGAGCAGCACAAGTGAGTTTACACTTGTAAACTGCAAGGATGAGGGTTACTCTGCATTTGTTTAGCACCCAGCAGAATTAATTCCCTATCCAGTGACACTTGTGACCTTTAGTCTATATGAGAATACAAGCACTGTCACAATTAGTAATGATCATAGTGACTACCAGCTTGCTTTCTGGCAGTAACTGCTCTATTTGCCTTGCTGCTACCTGTACCTCAGATTTTCTTGCAGCACAGTGACCTTGTCCAGGAAGGTCTGTGGGTCATTGCAGATCTGAGCCAAGGAAGTTTCCTCAGTGGCAGTCTGGCCATGCCCCTGATTTGGACACAGTGCTATGACAGTGGGAAAAAGTGTAGGTCTCACATCTTTGTCTGGGCTTCCTAGCCAGCCACAGTGCCATTTCATGCCCACAACAACCTTTGAGGCATAGAGGTGCATCTGGACTGCAAGGCCTTGAACTGTTTTCCAGCTTGGAGGCCCAGATGTGCACTGCAGTCACATCCTACTTGCTTGTCAAGATGCAGCCTGAGTGTGTAGCTGTTTGCCCTCTCCTTCTTGCCATGTTTCACACTAGAAAGAACACCGAGATGGAGGGTAGGGGAATGGATGCTGTGATGGTCTGCTGGTTTAGGCAGCCACAGTGTCTCTCACAGTTCACCTCAGACTAATAACAACACATCACAAAGCTAGCTTGATCTGGTACAACAGAATCATGGTGGGATGGGCTACTGTCAACTTCTGAGCACCTGGGACACGCAGACTTGGGCTACAAGTAGTGCTTTTGAATCGAATTTCCAGAGAAACAACACGAGGCAGCCACAAGTACTATTTGTTTTACAGTACCACTAGCAGCAGGGATGGGTTAAGGCATAGTTGTTCAGGGAGAGAACTGTTCTGGCCAGTACTGACTGATCTGGATTCCTAGTTTTAGGACTTCAGCAGGTCTCTGTGTGAAAATGCTTAATCAGTTTCAAAACACAAAACAATGTTTCCTTTTTATTTGACCACAGCTTTATTTTTGCCCCAGTTAACCCAGAATCCCATCTTGGCAGCTGGAGATGGTTTATCTTCAAAATGATGGGCCACAGCTGTACGAACTTGGCTGCCTGCAGGGGAAAGCTGCAGCTTATTTCCAAAGATTATCTACTTGATGTAAGCAGAAAGAGGAGCTCAGGTAGGCTGTTACACATGTGTGTTACTGGGTGGTTGGAAGAATGTTGCCATTACAACAAACCTGTATTTGGGTTAAGATACAGGCTTAGCAACCCCAGGGACTACTGGTTGAAGCCCAGGTCTAGCAGAAGCCAGTGAGAAAGCTTTCATTGATCTTGATGTAAGCACAAATGAGGAGCCAATGAAACAGCAATATTAAAAACAGCAGTGAAGCAATTGTTGTAAGGTTGGGTATGATGCTCAATGTTTTGCATGAAGAAACAAAACTGTTAACCTGCAATATGAACTTGATGAGAAAGTTAAAGGGGTTGGGAAGTAACTACATGCTCTGAATAAAAGCTGCAAGATAACAGATGTGATGGTTTGGGTGTTACCTGCCCCCCACTCTTATGAAATCACCCAGACTAGACTCAGCCGAGCTGGAAATTAAGAATGAAGCTTATATTTACAGCTTAGCACAATGTGCAAGCAGATATTTAGAGTATATACAGCCAGATACAGAAATATTCAATTTAAAAAAGTAATACAGATACACAACAGCCCTCCCAGAAACCACAGTCTCCAGGAGGGGCTCCAAACCACCCTTCCACCCCTCTACCTTATCCCAGACTTTGTCTTACATTCAAGGTGAGTTTGGAGGATTGGCCAAGGGTGTTAGAAAGCAGAAGGATTAGTTGCACAGATAGCAGGTTAGGATGAAAAGTACACACACCAGCTGCACTCAGAGAGCAACTGTGTTATATATGCTTATGTTCTTGTTTTCATACATCTCAGCAAGCCCATGAGTGAAGTACACATCACCACTGTTTCAGTTTTACAGCCTATAACCTGATTTCTCTCACTAAAATATCCCAGCTAGGCTCAAACTAGCACAGGAGATAATTAGAGGTCTGATCACTGGGAGTATCTACCTCTCTCCCAAAGAAAACTCACAGCTGCTCCATATGACTGATTAATGCATTGACACAGCCTCAGGCTGCGCCAGGGGAAATTTCGGCTCGAGGTGAGGAGAAAGTTCTTCACTGAGAGAGTCATTGGGCACTGGAATGGGCTGCCTGGGGAGGTGGTGGAGTCGTCGTCCCTGGGGCAGTTCAAGGCAAGGTTGGATGTGGCACTTGGTGCCATGGTCTAGCCTTGGGCACTGTGGTAAAGGGTTGGACTTGATGATCTGTGAGGTCTCTTCCAACCTTGATGATACTCTGTGTGTGTGTGTGACTCCTAAGGGGAGAGATGCCTCACCAATTACTTCATGTGAGAGCACAACAGCACAGGTAAAACTCCCAGAGGACGTCCAGTTACAATTGTATTACAGTGCTAAAGTCCACTGAACTGATGGCTTAAGCCAAAAGTAACCTTGAGTGATGACTAGGTCCCTTGTATGCTGTAGACCTCCTACCTTGTAAACATTCCCAGAATTTCTACTCACCAGAGCAGCCTGCTCCCTCAGTAGTAAGAACACCAAGACACTCATTCCTGCTCTATAATGATTGGTTTGTGAGAAGGCAGTGTGCAAGAAATCTCTTTTCTGTTTATCTTAACCAGTACTTCCTTGGGTGCCTCTGAACAGCTAATGAACAGCAATTTCTCCTCTTCTCCACTGTTTTTCAACTGAGAGTTGAAAAAAAACAACCCAGCTAATAGAAGCTGGAGGTATCAAGGGAAGCTTCCTTTTGTGTCTTCTTTAAATTGTATTTTGTAGGAATTCTTTGTTTGCAGGGTTATGTCTCTGGAAAAGGCCTAGGGTAGATGAAGAGATTTCTCTCCATTAGGTGATGTGTCATAGAATCATAGAACCATAGAATCAACCAGGTTGGAAGAGACCTCCAAGATCATCCAGGCCAACCTAGCACCCAGCCCTAGCCAGTCAACCAGACCATGGCACCAAGTGCCCTATCCAGTTTTCTCTTGAACACTCCCAGGGATGGTGACTCCACCACCTCCCTGGGCAGCCCATTCCAATGCCAATCACTCTCTCTGCCAACAACTTCCTCCTAACATCCAGCCTAGACTTCCCCGGGCACAACTTGAGACTGTGTCCCCTTGTTCTGTTGCTGGTTGCCTGGGAGAAGAGGCCAACCCCACCTGGCTACAGCCTCCCTTCAGGTAGATGTAGACATCCCAGACACGGATGTCAGCTATGTTCTATGGGCAAGTCAAGTTGATCTTTTAATTGATACAACAGTTGAGTTAAAAAAAAATACAAACCAACAAACTGGTCTAGTGAAGAAACAGCAGGCCTGGGAAAGTAGGGAGCAGGTAAGCAGCAGATGTGAATTGCACTGATCTCATCTGCTACAGCAAAAGCTTGGTAGACAGTGCCCTCTTTGTTCTACAAAGAAGAATGCATTGCTCTGGACCTTGCTGTGTCAAGAAGCAAGCAAAGTTCTGGCTAAAAGAGATGTTAAAGAGATGCCAACCCTTCAGCCTGGCCTGCTTAATCTCTGTGTGTTTGTAAATCTGCACAAGTCAAGGCTCCTCCAGCCCAGATTGGAGACTGCAGCAAATGTCTGAGTGTAGATTTGAATGTCTCTGAAGGGAGACACAGCAGACAGGAACGCCCAGGCCTTTGCCAGCAGAAATAAAGAGGGACTTTGCCCATCTCTAGGAGCACCAGAACTGCATCTGCTTCAAACCCTATGTCCATGGAAAGGCTCTTGTAATCTGGAGCCTTTGCAGGAACCAAACACAGAGATCCACTGATATCCTCTCTCTTTATATTCCTTGTGTCTCTACTAGAGCTCAGCCAGGCTTGTCACAAGCTGAAACTGCCTCTCCCTCTGGTTTTGGTCACAACAAGATGGGTATTTTTGAGTAGCCTTCCTGAGTGAAAGAAACACAAAATGCAGAGGTGCCAGAGTCTAAAAGAGGACTTTTCATGCCCCAGGAAAACGTGAAGGTCTCTGTCTTAGAAACAAGCCTGTACAGGAAGGGTCTAGAAGTAGCCTGTTGCCCAGTAGTGTGGCAATGTGTGTGGTGGGCAGGCCACACTCAGCATCGGGGGACACAGCAGCAGCTGTGCTTGGCTCATGCACACAGATGCTGTAGAGGCCCCAGCTCTTTGTAGTTCCAGGAACTGGAGGAAGACGCAGCCAGGAGGAACAAAAAAACCACACACTGAATAACCAGGAAAGAAGATAAACTGTGCTGAGAGGTCTGTAGAGAATAGGCTGCATAAATACCCCGAGGGCCTTTGTGCATCATCCCTAGGAAGCTCATCCCCAGAGAGAGGCTCAGCTGGATCCTCATGCCGCTCCACACTGGAGGTATGTTTACGTCTGGAGGGCCTTCAGTCTTTCCTGTGAGAACATTCCCCTGCTCATAACCAGTATATACTGACCTTTCAACGAGCACTGTCTCCTTTCTGTGTCTGTACACATCTGTCCCTGCAAAAAAAAGCCTCCAAATGAATTATTTACTGTTCAGCCTCTCGTAGGCACAGACACCAGAGGGGCAGTCCAGTTCCTGTTTTCCCAGTGTCAAATGGGAAGACTGTCCACCAGGTAACAGAAGTTTCCCCTTGTCTCCCATGCACAGGTGGCATCCAGTGTAGTTTCTCTAACTGTGTGTTCTTTCACTGGAAGCAATTGGTAAGGAAAACGAGCCTGGCATGATTTTCAGCATCATATATACTGGCAGTTCTACACTGACACTGCTGCACTTAGCAGGATGGGTGACTTTTGGAAGAGGAACGTGGCTTGCCAGCACAGTGAAGTCTTGGTGCCTGCTGTTAATGCTGCTTGCAGATGTAACTGTGCAAACCATCGTTCAATGAGTATTAAGCAAAGTGTACCACCAGTCTGCCCTGCTGGTTTACCCTCAGGTCCACTTTGTGTCTGCTACGTCCCTTTCTTTTTCTTTCCCTCCTCTACTGTCATTCTCTTCTCTCTCTGTCCCCACCCCAGACCTCCAGCAGTGTGCCTTGTTCTGTTCATTGCCTGCACGCTCGCCAGTGCCAGAGGCAAGCAGCAGTTCTGGCTCTGTCTTTGATATGATCTTAAATGATCTTGGCGAAAGAACTGACCTCAGCCTGGAGCTGAGGGTTTCCTTTTGGGACTCGCCAGAGGTCCTATGCAGCAGGGGTGGCTGAAGGAGAGCAACATCTGAAATTATTTACTATCAAACATTTGTTTGAAGGAGACCAGTGCTATTGAAGCAGTTTTTTTGGTGCCTCCTGGCCCTGCTTGGTGCTTGAGCTGTAGCAGCAGTGAAATGTTTGGTCTTGCATCAACCAAAGCCTTGGACTTTCTTCCATTGCCCCTATGTTGCTGTTTCCACCCTTCTTTTTCACACTTTTGGTACCTGTCACCACCCAACACCTGGCTCAGCAAAGGGACTGTCTGACAGAAAAGATTCAATGGCTGATTTAATGCAGGAAATTAGGAAATAAGAAACTCTGTTTAGTATGGTCTATGCCACCAGCATGTCAAGCATGCTGCAGTGCTGCAGGCACACCACAGTCCCTGACACAGACAGTAACCCTGTGCTAGGAAAGTGGCAGTCTGGCTTAGAAATGAAATGGCAAGAAACAGCAAGGAAGAAGAGAGATGTGCTCCATGGCAGGTATCTTCCCTCTCTCCAAAGTACACAAGTAACTTACAGTGTTTATTTCATACAGGGCAAAGATATTAGGCAATAACTGTCCCCTTTATTCTGCAAATTAAAGGCAGGTAGTAGAAATAAACCCGAGTGGAAAACAAATTAAGAAACCTGGACATTCAGAACAGGAGGGGGAAGAGGCTAATTGCACAGTGACTCCTGGCATCTACTTACAACCTTTCTGTCCCACTCTGTAGTTCTGTAAGATGAGTTTCAGTTAAGGATCTGAGTCACCCTCTTGTCGTTTAATTGGCTGTTGATGGTGGTCACAGGCTCTAAATGAGAACAGATGACTATGTGCACTTAGTGCAGTACCAAGGAACTTCTTCTGTGGATCAGAATCTAATTATTCTAAAACCACAAACAAATAAAAACACAAGCACAGGAAAAAAGAAAACAAACAAAACCCCTAACAGTACCCAACAACAAAGTTGGTTTTAGTCAAAGCAGTTTAAAAGGAAAAATTAAAGGAGAGGAAAAAAAGAGATGGAGAGAGAAAATATTATCACCTTCTCTTCATGGGTGGGAACTAGAGCTTTAAGAGATTAAATGACTCACCCAAAGTCACTGAAAGGCTGGGCCAGGAGGAGAACCCAACCTGTCACAGCCCCTTGCTTGCAATCTCATCTCATCTTTTCTTTCACAAGGTCTCTGCTCCACCTGTGCAGAGAATGTGTTCATTTAGCTACCAGGCAAGAGTCTGGGCATAAAACTCCAGTTCAGGACATAAGATGGAGTATTGACAAGGTGTAAGAAATGAACTTTGGAATTTCTGTAACTCATGCTGCTAATGACTGTCTACTTTATTCCATGGACCCATAAGAAGGACTCCATCTGATGATTTCTGTCTATCTGTACTTGCACCTGTGATCTGCCTAAATCTGACAACTCACAGGCAATGCAGTAACCACCTAAGTCCTAAGGCTAATGCTTCAGGACAGGAAATTAGGGGAACTGAAAGCTTGGAACAAATCTCTGGTTTATGCTGGTTTTAATGGAAACTATCTGCATTATCCTCTTGAAGAAAGCCTGTCTGGAAGCTGCTGAAGGATGGAAAAGCTTTTTTTCCAGAGGCTGAGGTGGATGCAGCCACTTGTACTGCAGGTTGGGCAGTGGGCATGCAGCTAGTGGCTCCTGTGAGCCCATCAATTTGCCACTGTCATCACAGCTGCTGGAGATCCATTCCTGCATCCTGCCCTCTAAACAGCAGCTCATAACCACAAAGTACCGAGCGTCTCTGGTCCAGCATCAGCTCAGGGAGCCAGAGAGCTGCTTGCTGAAAGCTGCCTTCTGTTTGCTTGCAGACGTGTCAATATTTACTGAGTGAGGCTCCACTTTTGCCCAGCTGGATCATGACAGCTTTGCCACTCTTGCACTCAGTGGCCTTATCTTCCAGCATTAACATCAGGAGGTGATGAGTGACCAAGCTGGCCTGATAAATGAGAAGAGATCTGCAAACAGAGAACAGCAAACACTTCCTGGGGGGCTCAGGACACCTGCTGAGAAAGATGTTCTTTTTTTGCAAGGATCAGGTAGCATATGATGCTGTATCAGGAGAGACACAGGAAAAGTGCTATTGGTGGTGCTGGGTGCTGGGGAAAGCCCAGCTGTTGAGGCTACAGAGAAGGCACCGTGGGAGCTTAGAGCTGTAGCTGTGTCACTGGAGCCCTGTAAGCACAACAGCATGTATCAGGGAGGAGAGAAAGATAGCTGAAGAGGTGCTCCAGTGAAGTTGACCACTTCCCCAGTTTCTGACTATACAGGACATGGGGAAGGCAGGACACAGGAGATACTTGTAGGGAAAGTGCTGTCCCAGGCTGGAAGACAATGAGCTCCACTGCACAGTTAGAGCTGCAGTTCCTCAGTTATCAAAGCTGGACAAGTAAGCCATTACATGCAAATAAAAATCAAGAGGCTAGTTTCTGCCATAAACTCTTCAAGCTCAGTTCTCTGGGATTTGACAGCTATTTGTGGGTACTGTAGTGATAGACACAATACAACTAATGGTTTGAATTTGGCTGGAGCTTACTGGCATGTTCTGCTCTGCGTTAGGCAGACAGTAGCTCCCAGTGGTGGGGACTGGCAGAAGGAAGGAATCAGCAATCAGTAGAAAGGACTTAGAGATACTGAGGCAGATTCAAAAGAGGATAAACTGATCAGTTTGGGATGTTTCTTCTTGTTACTTTTGGCTGGAGCACAAACCCTATGAGGAGAGGCTGAGGGAGCTGGGGGTGTGCAGCCTGCAGAAGAGGAGGCTCAGGGCAGAGCTCATTGCTGTCTACAACTACCTGAAGGGAGTACTGAAGGGAAGGCTATGGAGAATGAAAGGAAGGAGGAAAAAGTGCCTCATGCACTGAGAAAGTTTTGGCAGCTGAACTCTGTATAAAGTCAGGGAATGTCAGTGGCCTGTTCTGGCTTTTCTGATGCCAAGCTTTGCACCACAGATGGTTTAACATGCCTTGGGACTAGTGACCCCATGGTTCAGATCTCCTTTACCATCATGGATTGGATGGTTCACCTCAGTGGGCCCCAGCATCCCACAGTTTGCTGCTCATGTCTTATGATCATATGGAAAGGCTGCCTGGTGCAACAAGCTGCCACAGCAGAAAAGGAAGCCGGCAGGGCCACCCACAGCACTGTCCTCTGAGGAGCAGTGCAAGAATCTCAGCCTCGCTGCCCTGAGCTAGCAGAGCCTGGGGCAGAGAGCAGCTGCACGCTGCTGCCTCCCAGAAGCGAGGTAGACAGGATCAGCCAACACCTGCTCCCCCTTAATCTGCTGTTCTCTCTGTGTTGGTGCCGTGGGTCTGTGCGCAGTGAGTTGCATGCTCTGGCGCATGCCCAGGCGCTCTCCTGATGCTGAGTGCTGCCAGGACCGAAGAACTCTATGAGGCTGGGATGTGTCAGGAGGCCATGCAGACTCAAGTGTGCTCCTGCTGCTCCAGCTTCTCCTGCCCCACCAGGCTCAGCAGGGCTCCCAGGGCTCACCAGACCCTCTCAGAAGAGGCTGAACCGTGCAAGCCGACTGCCCTTCATGGTTCCCGCTGCTCTGATTACAAGGGGTTCCTATCAGGGCAACCTCCAGGGCTTCCTTTCACTCACACCCCCTTACACAGTTAATGCCTGCACCTGCAGGGTCCATTCACCTGGAGCCACCCATGCTTTTAACCTCTGCTGTATGTCTTTGAGCACACTCAGTTGCTTTACAAGAAACTGAAGGAGGGGAACAATGTACTAATAGTCTTTCACAACGGCCTTGTGCTTTCTCAGCTTCCACTGCAGCCTCCAGAAGTTCGCTGTGACCCTGGGAAGGGAGCCAAAGACGTCTCCTGCTGAGAAAAACAGTCACGGATACTTTGTGGCATCCTCCTCCATTTAAGCCTCTGCTGAAAGAACTCACAAAGCAGCTTCCAGGGCAGCAGCTCCTTGCGATACAAAGGGCAAACCTCAGGAGAAGTGCTTTTCTCTCCATACAGTGTGTGAAACTCTAGATAAACTTCCTTCTGCCTCGGTGTTTAGGTCAGAAAACACAGGAGAACAGTATTAACTGCCTTCCATCTGAGCCTTTCGAAACAGCATGGATTCTGGAATCCATGCAGACATTCTTCAGCCAGGCAATCACCTGCAAGAGCAATGTACACCGAGTGGCACTTAGCTGAAGCAGCGACATGCAGCTTCTGCACAACAGCAAGCTGCAATCAGGAGCAGTAATGATGACAGCATCACACATGGAAGAGCAGTTCAGATGGAAAAGTGATGTCAGAAATATGCAATGGGACAGATACTGGAGGCCACTGAACCCAGAACAGCGCCAAAGGATTGTGAAATGACCCTTCCCCATGTCCAGCTGTAAGACAAAGCTGGCTGGATCTATATTCCCAAAACTCAGAGCAAGGCAGGATGAACAAAGCATGAGGCCCTACGCAGAGGGGACTGCTGGCTTCCAGATTTTCCATGACCAACACAGTTTCATGCTGGCACGTGTGCCTCTGCTTTGGTGGGCACATTCTCTGCTTGAAGTGAAAAGGAGAAGTGGGATAATGGCATCCAACAACTGAAGTAAAAGAGCCAGAAACCACTTGGAAAGCTGAGCTGCTGTCCTGCTCACACAGCCAGTTGGTGGGATCCATCAACGGCTGTGACCTACTGGTGATGCACCAGCCAGCGTTTGGCCATCTCTTCCTGTCCCTGTCTCTGTGCTAAGATAAGGATGATGGACTTTCTCTCACCTTCTCCTCTGGGGTCCATGCAGCAGGGAGGGGTTGTCATGGCTGGGGAGCACATACAGCTATGGAAGCTAATGCTGTTCCGTTCTCACAACAGCTTTATTGTCTAGAAACCACTGAAACCAGGATATGATGAAACCAAATGAACCTCTCTGACTGCTTCTCCCAGGAAAACAGTCTATGGGCAAGGACCCTACAAAGCCAGGAAGGAACTGCCAGGAAAAATAAAACAGTCTCCTAGCGGTGACTTCCCCTCCAGCTAGGAGGACCTCTGCCATATCTTCTGTAAAAGAACAATTTGTATCTCTCTCTTCATGTCACTGCACAGGTCAGGTGCTTGAATGCATTACTGGACACCCTTTGTATGCCACTTTGCAACAGTGGAACCTAAGGGTAGGAGATATTAGAAACCAACACAGAGCAATAAGCACTTCAGTACTAGTCCCCTTCTTCCCTTTCTCATCCTCAGCTCAGGGATATCCAGTTTCAGAACCTGCATAGGATGTTGGTAAAAAACCAACAGACAGGGTTCTGGGTTGCCAGAAAAGCCATGGATTAGTGCCCTCTGTGGGAAAACTACTCTCCTTTTCTTCCTAGCCATTTCTTCTAAGTTTGCAGTAGAGAGATCTGTCTCACCAGCTTATGTGCTCCAGATCCCAGCTGCTGTGCCATGGAAATATGAAGGACTTTTGAGCTGCCAACTGTCCTGAAGACAGAAAGAGATTTTTTTTCCTCTTTCTTGGGAATTAGTGGTTCACAAAACAAAGTAATGCTTGCTTGGGCTGCTTTTGCTTAAGCAGAGCTTCAGGGTTCAGCTACTATTAGAGGCAAAACAAAAGCTATTTGCTTTTTGATTATTAATCTTTAAAGGGAACATGAAGAGCAGACTGTGGGGATAATGTTCTAGCAGAGATGGTGCATTAGCCTGTGTCCAGGGTCAGAGGCAGGCTGAGTGCTGACTCCTCCATCTCAAGGGAAAAATCATTGCTGCAGACTGTAGGAAAGTAGTATGGCTGGGTATGTTTAGCCATACTTGCAAATAAGCCCTCCATGTAGAGGCAATAGGTCTGCCTTTCTTTCGTGGTTTTGGTTTGTTTCTTTCTTTCTTCAAGGGCTTTTTTTGTAGCTGTGTCATTAGTGTTAGAGTTCAGTTCTATAATGGAACTGTTAGAAGAATCAAGATTCTCTTTCTTAAACAGGGTATCTGGGAAGGGAAGGAGAGGTTGCTGTCTTGTATCAGTTTCAGTTTGGAGTCAGTTTAGTTACTTCAGATGAGTTTGCTTCCAAAAATTTCAGGCTCCACCACACTTAGGGCATGCCTGCCACAGGACCAGTGTTTAATCACAGCATAGCAACTGCGTGTAAACTCTAACAAGGATGAAGTAACAACAAGACACTCTTCCAGGAAGGCAGTCAAATCTAGTTGAAAGCTTGAGCAAGCCTGTTAGACCACACTGCTGCAGTTTCACTGTTACTGACATCCCAGCTACATGGAGCTAGATGAGTTTGCTGGTGCAGCATTTCCATCTCCAATTGCATTTAAATAAGGACCACTTCGTGGATCCTTCTGTACAGTCCTGGTGTAACAGTGCATGCCACATGTTGGACAAGCCCAAAACTGCTCCTTTTCCAGGGCTCTCCAGGGGCACCACATCACCCTGAAGATGTGGCTCTGCAGTTCTAAAGAAAATGAATTCCATATCTGTGCAAGGAACTCTGTGCAAAGAATTTTCATGCTGGAACGTTCCAAGGGCTGATGTGGCCACTTCAATGGTTAAAGGAGACAGATCGAGGGACAGAAAAGGAAGAAAGGGAGAGTCTAGTACAGAGAGGTTTGAATTTGGGTGTCAAGTGGATGATTAACAGCTATCAGAGGGAACAGTGGGGAAAGAGATGGCTCTCAGCTGTACCAGTGCCCCTCAAACATCACTATCAAAGGATGCTGAGAGTGGAATAGAGAGCTGGGGTGATGAGGGGTAGTAACTCCAAGACCTGCACAAAAACACCCCCACAGTGCTACAAGGGAGCTGGATACAGCAGAAGTGCAGACTAGGTTTAAACAGGCAGAGAGAAGATGTCACCTCTCTACTGTCCTGGTTTGTAATGCTTGCTTTACTGAGTACCACTAACCTGGGCAAGTTGGCAGCTCCTACTAAATGATGGTCTCTGCCCCTCTGCCTCAGTACCGTTTTCTTGTACTGTGCTTACAGAGGCACTCAGAGCCCTCCCCCACCATGGACACTGCCTAAGCTTTTGTCTTCCTGAGCAGTGAGCAGATGCTAACCTACCCTCGAATGCCACAGCTTTAGCTCTGCAGCTTAGCTCTGTCTTCAGCAGTGGCACAGCATGATCCTGCCAACTCTGTATGCTAAATCCAGTCCTTGAAGAGGCTTGGGCAGCACAGGGCTTGCAGCATCACAGCTCTGCTGGCTTGCTCAGTGCATCCATATAACCCTGTCCTATCCTCCTCTGCCCCTTACTGGAAGGCTCCTTGCACCTCTCTCCTTCCACATAAGGAAGAAGGGGAGGGCTGCCTGCCCCTGAGGAGGGACCAAGCTGAATCACTTCCATCATGGCCATCCTGTTGGCTGTTAGAGGTGCTTAGTTGTATTCACACACTGGTGCCTGGTTCTCAGTTCCCTTGAGTCCCTCTGGCACAGCTTTCTGAGCCCACAGCTCACTACAGGATCATTGGCATATAAGTATCTCATTGCTCCTCGCAGTGAGGCTCTGCCAAAGTTGTGCTACGGTAGAAAACCCTCAACTGTAGGGCAGGTAGGACTTCTGTGTCCTCTCTTTAGATCTGCCTGCACACAAAGGTAGCACCTCCCATCCATACTATAAATTCAGCATTCCCTTCCATACCTTGCTCTAGGCACCAGTTCAGTGTTTACATTACACAGAGCAGGATGCCTCCTCCTCACTAAAGAAACAGTAATCCAGAATCAGTGCAAACAGCCTCAAGGTGTGCCTCCAGCCAAGAGCCCAAACACATGCTTCTGGGAAAAGCAGGGGGAGGTAGAGCCCTGGCCTGAAATCAGTGCTGCTCTAGAGCACTCCCAAAATATTTCATAGGTTGGCAAAGAGGAAAGATCCTTTTTGAGACCGTGTGGATTCTGAAAGTTGAGGATGGAGCAAAACGTTTGGGATTTCCTGGGACTTCTGGCACTTTTCCTTGAGGAATGGCTTCTCCTTTTCAAAGAATTTCTTGCTTCCTGGTACCTCTGTTTGTTCTCCCCACTACACCTGGCCCACTACTCATCTCCTGACTATCACACAGACTATGAGCTGCTCCTCTCGACCAAGCTGTCTGTAACTGACACATGCTCTGCTCACCCTGGCAGAGTCCTGCTCTTTCATTAGAGCATCAGAATATCAATACCTTCAATTGGCAGGCAAGTGTCTCACAGGTAGGGAAAACAGGACAAGAAGACAGGTACATTGTCTTTGCCTCATTTCCACCAATTACACCCGGTTCTATCTTCCTTTATTGTGCTAAATAATTTCAGCTCACTCTTCAAATATTTAAAGGCCAGGATGCTTCTCCTAATCAATCATCCCTTAGGCAAACTAGCTTTTGCTTTTGTAATGTTTTTCTGCGTAGTAGCTTCAACCTCCTAATCAGCTTTGTTGGTGTTCTTTGAGCTGCTTCTTGTTTGTCACGATTTTTCTGGTACAGCGATTCCTGGAAGAGAGCACAGTATTCCAGGCACAGGAGCCCTGCACATCCCATTGCATGTCTGATGTTGCCCTCAGGTGGTTACTCCAGAGAGAAGATACTCTCAGAATAGATTCGTAACTGCACGGGAGCTGTGGAAAAGATAACTCTGCGCTCTTAAGAGATGCCACCGCAACAGAATTCAGGGTTACACTGGCCTTTTCTGGCCACCCACCCTCAGCTCTGTGGCTCTGCCTTTTCAGTGTATTTCCCCATACAGATGCTGCTATCTTTAAAGAGCAGCAGGACAATCTCAGCTTTAACGAGCTACACAAAACTGAATGGGAAACTTAAGACTAGGCAGAAGAACTGACAGACTTTCATCATCACAGCTTAATTAATGACTTATCACTCCAGGTACTTGTCTTGGGCACACTTTTCAGCGACTTTGACAACACTGCCCCGGTGGTTACGGGGCCAGAGATTTTTCTGCCTTTTCTATCCCCTTCTGCCTCTTTGTCACAGGAATGTCCATACCTAGAATTGATTTCAAGGTAGAGACACACAGCTGATTTATTTAGGGATTATTATGGTAATAATGCATTACTGAATTATTTAACACATGCCATCTTACTTTGGATTTGCTTTGCTCTGCACTGAGCTTCCTCACTCAGCAGCACTGTGCTGTCCACAGAAGTACCTGGAGGTTTTTCCTGAGAACAGCCCTAACTCAGAAATTGTCATTTAAATATTAGGTCAGTGAAATACTTTTTTCCATCTTCCCTTAACTTATACTAGCATACAGAGAGCTCCCATCTGCCATCACTTTGTCCCACTTAATTAACTTCTGGTTCATCCGTGCTTCCACTGAATGCAAATGCCAAGACAGGAATTGAGTTTAAAAGGAGCAGCTTTTTGAAGTGTTTTTCCCCAGTCACTACAGAGATTTGGCCACCTCACTGAGCACTCGATCCTCCAGATGTGGTGCAAAAGTAAGCTGTGGTCTCACTGAAGATTCTGCCATTGAAGCCAAAGGAGCTGGACTGGATCATTCTTGGCTACTGTACATCCCATGAGGAATGCCTTGCAACTGCTGTCAATGCAACACCACTAAGAAATGGATGCTATCTCTTATATTTTCTTTCACAGCTTCACTTCAGTCCCTTGCTCCCTGCAAAACCTGTGTTGGTACTATCACTTGCTGTGTCTATATATTGATAATGATATTGGTATTTGCTGATTTCAACAACTTTGGCAGCGTGGATACCCAGAGTAGTTCTGTAATAAGTTACTACAAGTTGCATGAAAACTGCTTGTTTTGGGCAGTGCAGGAGGGTGGGGGTTTATAAACATACCCAGAGAAAACAAAGGTGGTTCACAATGGATTGCTACCTACCCTTTTTAGTGCCAAACCACATATCAAATTTAATCATATGGAAAGAACTGGAAAATAGAATTAGCACAGAGTTCTGTGGACATTGATACTAATGAAATTTCCTGTACATTTGTACCTTACTTTATGAGTAAACTCTGTTGTGTAGGAGGAATAAGCATCTCAGGTTGTGCTGGGGAAGGTATAGGCTGGATCTTGGGAAGTTCTTCACAGAGAAAGTGATTTGCCATTGGAATGGGGGCTGGGGGATAGGTTGTACTGGATGATCTTGGAGGTCTCTTCCAACCTGGTTGATTCTATGATTCTATGCAGAAAGCTTTGGGTTTGCATTTGCAAAATGCTCATTCTTTGTGTTAGCAAATAGTAGCTGTATTTTACAAAGATCTGTTAAGAAATGAGGCTTCATTAGTTCCACTGCTTGTGGAGCTGCTTATTGATCTTTGGCAAGGATTCATTTGCCAAGTTTTCTTAACTTTATCCATGCACCTTTGGAAGGGGCCAGTCAGTTACATAAGCTGGTAATAGCTTAGATAAGTCCAAGAATGCTGAAAAAGTGGAGAAGAGGAAAGAATATATTTACAGACTTGTTAATAGGCTCCTGTTTGATGTGTTCAGAGCAATACCTTGAAATAACAGCACCTGTTTTTTTTTCTGATCTGTATTTGTGGGTTCTCACATAAGGCTGAAGGTCCACAGTGGTATTTTCTTTAGATGAGATGTCTGCAGTGCTGTTATTACATCCCTGGTTTTCCAGAGTAGCTGTTTTCAGAGAAACACTACAATCACATCCTTATGTTAGAAGTTCAGTTGATTCCCTCTCAATTTTCTGAACGCCTCTGGACCTGCAGAGTTTCTTCATATTACGGTGGTTGTTATACAATGTAGGCATAACAACTTAATAATGGGCAGGAGGAAAAACCATGAAGAGAAGAGAGAATTACTCAGAAAGGAGGCCACAGGAATATTTCCACATAGCTAGCACAGTTCCCATACAGGGGGAAATAATGCAAAGGATCAGAGAAGAAAACTTCTCAACATTTCTAGTAAACTGAACACATCATGATAGCAGCTTCTCAAAACACATCTCCTCTTGCACATTCCTTCAAGCTTGCAAAGGGGAACTCACATGCTGCAGCAGCCCCTTGGCCGCCTCCTGTACCGTCTGCAGAACCTCTGTGGGTGCCTAATGCTTGACTGTTGTCTCTGCAAAGATCCATGCTTAAATTTATGCTTCCCCTGTTCCCTCTTGTGCTAGTTTGAAGCAAGCTAGAATGTTTTGGTAACAGAACTAGATAACAGGCAGTGAAATCAAAACAATTGATGTCAACTTCTCTCACAGTTACGCTGAGAACTCTGGGAAGAAGAAAGTCTTATTCTCCATTTTGTTTCTCACTCTTGCTTTTGCCTTAGACCTGGTCACATCTCATTAACCCTGCTCCTACTAACCTTGCTCCCTAACCTCTTGGCTGCACCTCTTTTCTTCCTGAGAACTGGGGTAAGGTTGAGAGGGCCGGGGGAGGTGTTGGGGTGGTTTGAGAGCCCCTCCTGGGGACTCAGGTTTCTGGGAGGGGAGTTGTGCTTTTGTATTGTTTATCCTTTGTATATTTCTGTATATAATTGTATATAACTGTATATATTGTAAATAGCTGCTTGTAAATTCTGCTATCTGTAAATAAATTGCTTCATCTATATTCCCAGGGTCCGTCTGAGTTAGCTGGGGCAAATACAAAGTGTGGGAGGGGCGGGGTAACCCCCAAACCATCACATTTTTTATATTGGCGCCCAACGTGGGGCTCAAACCCACGACCCTGGGATTAAGAGTCCCATGCTCTACCGACTGAGCTAGCCGGGCAAATACAAAGTGTGGGAGGGGCGGGGTAACCCCCAAACCATCACATTTTTAAATTGGCTTTCCCAACGTGGGGCCAGATATTTTGGAGTGAGTGGAAATTAGCTCTGGGAATTAAGATGAAGCTAATCAAGCAGCTATTGTATTTGGTTGGTGCATTGCTCTGGTCTGGTTTTGTTTTCTTGGTATTTAGTTGGTTAAAAGGTCAAATTGTTGCTTATTTCATTGATCTGGCTTATAATAAGGCTAAAGCTAAGGTTTCAGATATGTTCTGGAGCTGGGGTGATTTTATTCTTGGTTATGCTGGTTTTAGTGTCACTGAGAATATTACTAGTGATATTACAAGAGTTTTTGTCAATAATGTGACGATCAGTCAAAATGCTGCTTTATCTACTGCTCTCATGAGGGTCATCCAGCCCCAAACTGAAATGCCAAATCCCTGCAAGGATTTCTACTCGAAACAGAGCATGGCAGGGATGCTGGGCATTATACTGGCTCTTGTAGTTTTAAATTTCATATTAATTTTGGCATTATTGGTGAAAAATTCAAAACCAGCTTCTGTAAGGACTAGGAAAAATTCTGTGTCTCAGAAGCAGTCTCTTTCACAGCAAAACAAGGGAACACAGTTATCGGCTTCCCCCTTGCCAGCCTCTCCACCCTCCTCTGTAGGTTCTGGGAACACAGCCAGCGTTCCCGCCACTAACGTAAACAATGATAAGGATAACCAAAACAAGCCACAGAGTTTAGCAGGAGCCTCAGGAGCACAGGCAGGTACCCAAAATCAGAATGTTCCTAGCAACAATCAAAACACGTCAGGGTTGGCAGGCATCCCAGGAGGACAGGCAAATAATAATACTACTAGTGCTGGTAACGCTAGCCCAGTCAGTCCAAATCCTAATGACACCAGCTCAGCTAATTCAAACCCCCAGCCAGCAGACCAGAACCAAAATCCTCCTGTTAAAAGCAAGGCAGATTTGAACTCACAAGCTCCAAGTCAGACCCCTAAGGATACAAATGCTCCAGGTCAGACCTCCAATAATTCAAACCCTTCGGATCAGACTCCTAAAGATTCAAATCCTCCAGCAGACACATCCAAGTCTGTTGCTGCTCAGGCCCTTCTGGCACCTGCTAAGGCAAAAGCTAAAACAAAGAGTGGTTCGCAGGAGGATGTAAGACAGGGGACCTCTGGTGATCAGCAGCAAGAGGAGGAAGAGGAGGCAGTTAGTCTGCGAGACCTTGTAGATGTGCTGAGACAACAATACTCAAGTGAGAGGAGCACTGGGAGGTTAGCTGCCAGGAGAGAGGATGGTTCCAATGAGTTTAGGAATGCTATGAGGAAGATTGTGTTAGGCCAGGCACCACCAGAACAACAGGAGGAAGAGGAGGAAGATGACATCCAAGGCTCCAAGGATCCACTCAGAGAGTTCAGGGAAGTTAGGAAGGAATACACAAGGGAATCAGGTGAGCCAATCCTAAGCTGGCTAGTGAGATGCCGTGGCATTGGTGCTAATGCTCTGCAGGTAGGAGACAAGTCTGCCAAGCAGCTGGGACCACTCACTAAGGAGAGTGGAGTGGATAAACACCTGGCAAGTCCTCTTGGTAGGGTTAGCTTGTGGACACGCCTTTTGTTGGCTGTGGCTATGAGATATCCTTCCCGAGATGATTTGCCATGGGCTGCCAAGAAGTGGAACACCGTTGAGCAGGGAATTAAGCTTCTGAAGGAGTTTGCTGTGAAGGAAGTGCTTTATGGAGATCATGGTACACATGAGCCTGACGATATTCCTTTGGGAACAGGTCTCATGAAGAAGCTGATTAAGCTTGCTCCTTCATCCTATGCTAACATCTTGGCCAGCAAGTTTCTAGCAAGGAGTGATAATGGAAGATCTTTCACTGTTGGTGAATTCACTGACCAGCTCAGGCAGATAGAGGATAGCTTGTCACATTCTGGTATAATCTGTGCCATAAAGACTATGACTACAGAGCTTAAAGATGGTTTTCAGGAGAGCATGAAAGAACTGAAGGAGGACCTTAAAACCTCAATTTCCAATCTGGTAAAGGATACCATTCCTGCATCATCTGAATGGGTGCATGTTTCTGCAGTCAGGAACAGACGCCCACCTCCTGCAAGGCAATTCCAGCCCAGGAGGAGACAAATTCCACCCAGACAGCAGCAATCACGTGCGTCACTGTGGATACTTCTGCGTGACACATACGGGGAGAACATGAACAAATGGGATGGTAAACCTACTTCAGCTCTTTCAAAGAGAGTCAGGGAACTGCAGAGTGGCAGAAACAGAGGCAGTAATGCCAGGAAAGTAGCTGTCACTTCTTCAGCTCCCGAGAGCAACTGCAATTGTTCCAACAGTTGCAGTTCCTCTCGCAACAACACCAATCACTGTGTACACCCTATATGCCATGTTCAGCATTAGGGGTGCCCTGCCTCCAGCCAGGAGGAGGAAAGGGATAGTGGAGAGAACCGAATCTATTGGAATGTATTCATTAGGTGGCCTGGCAGTTCAAGAGTTCGGAAATACAGGGCTTTAGTTGACACAGGTGCTCAGTGTACTTTATTGCCATCAAATTGCAAAGGGACAGAGTCCATTTCTATCTTTGGAATCACTGGTGGATCTCAAGAGTTAACTAAAATACAGGCTGAGATCAGTTTAACTGGTAAAGAGTGGAAGACACATACTATTGTAACTGGTCCTGATGCGCCTTGCATTTTGGGAATTGACTTTTTGAGACAAGGTTGTTTCAAAGATCCTAAGGGTCACAAATGGGCTTTTGGAATAGCATCTGTAGAGATTGAGGATGATAAATTGAAATTGTCCATTAGACCTGAACTTTCTGATGAATCTGCAGTTGTGGGACATCATGACATAGAGGACCTGGAAGTGCCAATTGCAACTCAAACTGTTCATCATAGGCAGTACAGAACTAACCGTGACTCTTTGTTGCCCATTCATCAGCTGATTCGTCAATTGGAGAGTCAGGCTGTCATTGAGAAAGCTCATTCACCTTTCAACAGTCCCATCTGGCCTGTGCGCAAACCTACGGGTGACTGGAGACTGACAGTTGACTTTCGTGCCCTCAACGAGGTGACGCCACCCATGAGCGCAGCTGTGCCGGACATGCTGGAACTCCAGTACGAGCTGGAATCGAAGGAGGCTAAATGGTATGCAACCATAGACATTGCTAATGCTTTCTTCTCTATTCCCATAGCAAAGGAGTGCAGGCCTCAGTTTGCATTCACCTGGAGAGGAATCCAGTACCAGTTCAATCGTTTGCCTCAGGGGTGGAAACACAGCTCAACCATCTGTCATTCAGTCATCCACAATGCACTGGAGAAAGGTAAAGCTCCAGAGCACATCCAATACATCGACGACATCATTGTGTGGGGCCAAACTGCTGAGGAAGTCTTTGAGAAAGGTAACAAAATCATTGACATTCTGTTGCAAGCAGGTTTTGCCATTAAGAGAGACAAGGTCAAAGGACCTGCCAGAGAAATTCAGTTTCTGGGAGTGCGGTGGCAGGATGGTCGCCGTTACATTCCTCAGGATGTGATTAACAAAGTCTCTACCATGGCTGTTCCCACCAGTAAGAAGGACACACTTTCTTTTCTTGGTGTGGTGGGATTTTGGAGACTACACATTCCTGGTTTCAGTCAGATTGTCAAACCTCTGCATGATGTGACTCGTAAGAGAAACAATTTCGAGTGGGGACCTGAACAACAAGCAGCCTTTGATCAAATTAAGCGAGAAGTAGTCCATGCAGTGGGCTTAGGACCTGTGAGATCTGGTCCAGACATTAAAAACATTCTGTACACGGCTGCCAGTGACAATGGTCCAACTTGGAGTCTCTGGCAGAGAGCTCCAAATGAGACACGTGGTCGTCCACTTGGTTTCTGGGGACGTTGCTACAGAGGTTCAGAGACAAATTACACCGCAACAGAGAAAGAGATACTAGCAGCCTATGAGGGAGTGAAAGCAGCTTCTGAAGTGATTGGAACTGAGTCACAATTGCTTTTAGCTCCTAGACTGCCAGTTCTTAACTGGATGTTCAAGGGCAAAGGTTCATCACCACATCATGCCACAGATGCAACCTGGTCTAAATGGATGGCTTTGATAACCCAACGAGCACGAATGGGTAATCTTGACCAACCTGGTCTGGTGGAGGTGATCACCAACTGGCCGGAAGGCACAGACTGTTCCAAACCTCCAGAGGAGAAAATAACTCGTGCTGAGGAAGCTCCTCCCTATGGTGATCTCTCCGATCAGGAAAAGAACTATGCTTTGTTCACAGATGGTTCCTGTCGTCTTGTTGGGAACAAGCGAAGATGGAAGTCAGCGGTTTGGAGTCCAACCAGAAGAGTTACCGAAACGAAAGATGGCGAAGGAGAATCCAGTCAGTTCGCTGAGGTAAAAGCTGTTCAACTTGCTCTTGATGTGGCTGAACGTGAAAATTGGCCTATCCTTTACCTCTACACCGACTCGTGGATGGTAGCCAATGCTCTATGGGGTTGGCTAAAGGACTGGAAGAAGAATGGTTGGCAGAGGAAAGGAAAGCCTATTTGGTGTGCTGATCTATGGCAGGACATTGATGCACGGCTGGAGAAAATTCCAGTGAAGGTGCGGCACGTAGACGCACACATGCCTAAGAGCAGAGCCACTGAAGAACATCAACATAATCAGAAGGCAGATCAAGCTGCTAAGATTGCTCAAGTTGATACCAACTCTGATCTTGACATTGACCTTGATTGGAAACACCGAGGTGAGCTGTTCCTAGCTCGGTGGGCCCATGACTCATCTGGACATCAAGGCAGAGATGGAACATACCGATGGGCTCGTGATAGGTCAATTGACTTGTCCATGGACGCTATCACCCAAGTCATCTATGACTGTGACATTTGTGCTGCTATTAAGCAGGCTAAGCGAATCAAGCCCTTATGGTATGGTGAGAGATGGTCAAAGTACAAGTATGGTGAAGCCTGGCAGATTGACTACATCACTTTTCCTAGATCACGTTCTGGCAAGCAGTATGTGTTGACGATGGTAGAAGCCAGCACTGGATGGCTGGAAACCTATCCAGTTCCACATGCTACTGCACGTAACACCATTGTTGGTTTGGAGAGACAGATCTTGTGGAGACATGGAACTCCAGAGAGAATCGAGTCAGACAATGGCACTCATTTCAAGAACAATCTAGTGAAAAACTGGGCCAAAGAGCATGGTATTGAATGGATCTATCACATACCCTACTATGCACCAGCTTCAGGGAAGATTGAACGCTACAATGGTTTGCTGAAAACCACCCTAAAGGCCATGGGGGGTGGAACTCTGAAAAACTGGGACAAACATTTAGCACAAGCTACCTGGTTGGTAAATAGTAGAGGTTCAGTAAACAGAGCAGGACCTGCACAATCAGATTTGGTCCAAACAGTAGACGGTGATAAAGTTCCTGTTGTACATGAGAAGAATCTGTTAGGGAAAACTGTTTGGGTATTTTCTCCTTCGGGCGAAGGGAAACCTGTCCGAGGGGTGGTTTCTGCTGAAGGTCCTGGTCATACATACTGGGTAATGCAGGAGAATGGTGAAATCCAGTGTATTCCACAGAGAAATTTAACCTTAGCTGAGAGAGTTTAAATTCAAGCTGTTAGGAGTTTTCTGTTCTAGGTAACATCGGCGCCCAACACTGAGAGAATCTACAATAGAATCTACAGCACGTGAGCACGAACCCAATATCATCTGGGAGTCCCTGTTCTGAGCTTTTGAATCACCTACATCTGATTGAAGTGTGAACTGAACTTGTATATATTGTTTTAGTGTAAATATTGGTTTAGATTAGATTGGATAATTCTCAGCGATACTCTGAGCGAAGTAGACAGGGGTGGATTGTGCTAGTTTGAAGCAAGCTAGAATGTTTTGGTAACAGAACTAGATAACAGGCAGTGAAATCAAAACAATTGATGTCAACTTCTCTCACAGTTACGCTGAGAACTCTGGGAAGAAGAAAGTCTTATTCTCCATTTTGTTTCTCACTCTTGCTTTTGCCTTAGACCTGGTCACATCTCATTAACCCTGCTCCTACTAACCTTGCTCCCTAACCTCTTGGCTGCACCTCTTTTCTTCCTGAGAACTGGGGTAAGGTTGAGAGGGCCGGGGGAGGTGTTGGGGTGGTTTGAGAGCCCCTCCTGGGGACTCAGGTTTCTGGGAGGGGAGTTGTGCTTTTGTATTGTTTATCCTTTGTATATTTCTGTATATAATTGTATATAACTGTATATATTGTAAATAGCTGCTTGTAAATTCTGCTAGCTGTAAATAAATTGCTTCATCTATATTCCCAGGGTCCGTCTGAGTTAGCTGGGGCAAATACAAAGTGTGGGAGGGGCGGGGTAACCCCCAAACCATCACACCTCTGACGCCCTTTTTTGTAAGGACTACTTTTCAGAAGCTGGTTGTGAGCTATGGCAAAGCAATGGGACAGAGGTAACCTGCCTCTCTTCTGCAGCACCTTGCAGATGCCCACTAAAAGCAAGACCAGGAGTTTGCCAACATAAGGATGGAGAAAATGAACCTGGGATCTGGTCTGTGATAAGAGTTACCATTGCAGGGTCCTCAGCAGTTCCATTGTTATTGAGGATGATGGAGATGATTCTGTACCATTTCTTTCTGCCTACAATAACTGCTTTTTTCTGAGTTTTTTTTGTTATCTACACGAATGATTAAGTATGGACTCCCTACACATACTGACTGATCTGCAGCCCTCTTCTGAATGCCTTTGTTTCTGCCACCAGTGCTTCTGCTACTACAGTAACGACCAATCACCCAGGCTATACTTTTCCATAGCATATTTGTACTGTTCTACAGGTCTCAAGACCAGCCCTTCCCTCAAGAGCCTTTGGTCAGTTTGGTTTTTAAATGATTCTTGCTGTAATTTTAGATAGCTTGGGGCAACAGTTGCACACACACCATTACACAACACGTTGATGTGATGGTTTGGGCTCTTACCCGCCCCTCCGCACTTTGTCTTTGCCCCAGTTAACTCAGACGGACCCTGGGAATATAGATGAAGCAATTTATTTACAGATAGCAGAATTTACAAGCAGCTATTTACAATATATACAGTTATATACAATTATATACAGAAATATACAAAGGATAAACAATACAAAAGCACAACTCCCCTCTCAGAAACCTGAGTCCCCAGGAGGGGCTCTCAAACCACCCCAACACCTCCCCCCGGCCCTCTCAACCTTACCCCAGTTCTCAGGAAGAAAAGAGGTGCGGCCAAGAGGTTAGGGAGCAGGGTTAGTAGGAGCAGGGTTAATGAGATGTGACCAGGTCTGAAGGCAAAAGCAGAAGAGAAAACAAAATGGAGAAAGTTTACTTCTTCTTCCCAGAGCTCTCAGCGTGACTGTGAGAGAAGGAGACACCATGTTTTTCATTCCACTGCCTGTTATCTAGTTCTTCTACCAAAACATTCCAGCTTGCTTCTAACTAGCACAGTTGATAAGACTGTAAGGCACCAAAACTGGCATAACTAATCAGAGTTTAAAACTGTAGCTGTATTGATTGTATGGAGTTCCCTTCTGTATAAGAAATTCCTCATGCCCAGGCTGCTGGGCACCTGGGTTAGTTGAGCCAAGCCTCCATCACGCTGGCCAAAACATCAGCAATATGTCCAAGCCCAAGAGGGCTCTGTCTCGCATTACACTCCAGGATTAACCCTCCTAGTGCACAAAATAGCAAGACCCATATCCCAGAACACAGGAAAGACTTGTGCATCTGACTTCCAGTGGATGACTGAGTGCACATGCAGGGACCATCACATTGGGGCTCTGTGCACAAGTTCCCAGGGCCTGCTCTCTGCCTCCCATCACTAATATCCCTGAGATTATCCCTGGGGTACCAGTGGCCTAAATACACTGGTCTGGACTTGAAAGTTGCTTTTGTTTTTAATGTTGCTGAGTCTCTAAAACCAGCACACGTAACAAACTGCCTGTTTCCAAGCAGCTGTTGTGTAACTTGGCTCCCCACCCCCAGAGATGTGGCCTGCCATTCATTTAATTTCACTGGGAAATGCCTGGGGGAGCCTCTTAGCTCACTAATTAACAACAGAAGGGGCCAGTCCCTGTTGGAGGTAACAGTGAAACATTTGTGAGGTCTCCTGAGAGTAAGGCAGGCAGAGAAGAGGCCAATTCCATCTGGGAAAACACTACCTTGTTTTCTACATACAGTGCAGAGCAGAGGACCACGGAGGTGTTGAGGGGAAGGTACTTGCACAAATGACAATGAGCTTTCTGGGCAAGAAAGGAATGTTTGTGAAGGAGAAGGAGGAGATGGGCAAGACTGGCACTGGCCCTCCCAAATTGTTCATTGCTTGTGCAGTCTGAGGTTTATCTAAAATACCATGGAGCAGCACAGAGGCCTCATGGGCTGGCTGCCAGTGAAAGCTTGAGCAAGGTGTTGCTTCAATCTTCTCTCAAGTGCTTGAGCTGGGTCTTGTTAATAAGATTCAGGAATTAACAGCTTGGAAGTGCTTAGGAGCTCAATCTTTCCTCCAGGAATGTGATCACTGAGGCTGAGCACAGAGCCTGCCATTCAGGGCTGGAGTAGACTTTGATGCAAAACACATCTCTTACCAACCAGCTGAATGTCCTGAGACCTCACCAGGACGGTGAATACTTCACTCATCCGTTGCAGGTAGGTGATGTGCTTGGGGCTACTCCTTAACCCCCCAGGACACAACTACATGTGGCAAGCTTTCAATTTTTTTGGCATCTGATCCCATTTCTGTGCAGAGCTTGTTTCATACAATACCAGCCAGGAAGAATTGCATGTGCATAGCCAGTCCCAGTTTGTACCTGTTGTGCTATGGGGACTACTCGCCTTCAGAATTCATGTGGGGAAATAGTACCTTCCTTACAAAGCTAACAAAAAATGTTAACTTCACAGACACAGTGGTGTCACGAGGCAAGCAGAGTTGCAAGAGCTTGGAAAACCACAGGAGAGATCTGAAGCTTCCAGATATTGCCCTGCCCTGAAGCATCACCAGCCAATGGCTTACCTGTCATGGCCACTGCCACTGACCAGACAGAAAGAGGACCCTGGTATAAGTCAGAAAAGTATATTCATAAAGATCACCTACTAGTGACCATCATTTGCTCTCAGTAGTATTCTTCAGACAGTGAACCTGATTTTGTGCATGCAGCATGCACTGTGCAGCAAAGCCTTCTCACTGTAAGACGAAGGCCAGCATATTACAGCTGGAGCCACTAAATTCCAGTGAGGGGTCCCAGAGAGCTCTAAAGGTCAACGTGGTCATTTCCAAGTTGCCACATCATCTCAAGCTACAAAAGAGCTGTGTTCAAAGCTTCTGTGTTCCAATCTTAGCCCTCTTCATTAGCTCATTTTATAACCAGAAGCCACCAGCTTTCCTCCCTGTGTCTCAAGTTTTGATATTAATAGGCTGGGGAAGGCAGCAAAGGGGAAATGGATTTGGGGGTCCTAGTTGAGTGGAGGTTGACCATGAGCCAGCAACATGCACTTGTGGCCAGGAGGGCCAATGCCATTCTGGGGTGTATTAGAATGGGTATGGCTAGTAGGTTGAGAGGCTCTCCTGCCCCTCTACTCCACCCTGGTGAGGCTGCATCTGGAGTGCTGTGTCCAGTTCTGGACTCCCCAGTTCAAGGACATAGAACTGCTTGAGAGAGTCCAGCGCAGAGCCACAAAGATGGTTAAGGGAACATCTCTCTTATGAGGAGAGGCTGAGGGAGTTGGGGCTGTGCTGCTTGGAGCGGAGGAGGCTGAGAGGTGACCTCATCGGTGATGATAAATATGCAAAGGGTGAGTGGCAGGAGGCTGGAGCCAGGCTCTGCTGGGTGATGCCCAGTGACAGGACAAGGGGCAATGGGTGGAAGCTGAGGCATAGGAAGTTCCATGTAAACATGAGGAGGGATTTTTTATCAGTGTGAGGGTGACAGAGCACTGGAACAGGCTGCCCAGGGGGGTTGTGGAGTCTCCCTCTCTGGAGATATTCAAACCCACCTGGACACGTTCCTGTGTGATCTGCTCTAGGTGATCCTGCTCTGGCAGGGGGGTTGGACTGGAAGATCTTTTGAGGTCCTTTCCAGCCCCTAACATTCTGTGATTCTGTGTGATTCTGTAATAGTGTTTGAGGCTCAAGCACATGAGGCCTGGGTTATGAATATGTACAACTGGCAATGAGAAAAACAAAGAGTCCCAAACAAGCCCTCCAGAAACAAGGGAGCAGGCAAAGGCAGAAGCGGTGCGGGTGCACTGCCAGCTCCTCCGCCCCACTAGAGGGCAGCCGCAGGTCACACTGGGTCAGCTCCCTGTCCGCGCCTGGCTCCTGCTCCTGCCGCGCTGCTAAGCCAGCCCAGAATACGCTACGGGACCCCTCTGTGTGCGCCTCCCCTCCCACTGCTGCAGGGCTGAACCTGCAGAGCGGTGCTGAGAGCAAGAGAAAAACGTGGGAAACAAGCTCGCTGTCAGGGTGTGATTTGTGCAACTGGACCAAGAGACTCCTTCAGGAAATGCTGCCAGTCGCAAAGGGACGGCAGCAACTAGACGTGCAGCTGGAGATGCAGTGGACACCTAGAGTGTATCAAACGTTATTCTCTCTCTTTTTTTTCCTTTCTCCGTGCCATGGAGCAGCTGGATCAGCAAAATCACAGCACTGGGACAGGCTCAGAAAACTTTCTAACAGTGCTTCAAAGAGATGCTTTAAAAATGGGCTTGCTAAGATGTCTGTCACTAAGGATAAAGGATCCTGGCCCCAGTGCAGATGCTTAGAGACACTTCCACGTGTCCCTTCTTGTGCCATTTCTCCTTCCATTTTCGGGTTATGCACCAAAAGTCTCATGGGAGGCAGCCTTACTGACTCCAGCAGTTTCTGCCTGGGTCTGTGCATTCTGGCCACTGGAGCTTGTAAGAGAGAGGTGGGGGAAATCCTTGCTTTTTAAGGACAAGCTGCTGCAGCACCCCAGGGCAGAGCTTCCTCTGGGACTCTTGGATCTCTACCAACCAGCACTCACATAAAACTCCTGCACATACCCTACATCTCAGTAGATAGGATCCTGAAATCTTAGTTGTTTGAGATTTGTTAGTGAGGCTTTGTTGCCTTTTACCTCCATGGTATTAATGACCTTAGTGAGTTCCCTTATGTCTTAAGCAAAAGCCATTTTTGTTCTCCTTTCTTTTAGACAGAGAGCAGCATTTGGTATCTCTTCTTCACAACCTTACCTAGGTCTGCTGTCTCTTTTCCCACATTCTTGGTATACTGCCAGTTGTACATACTCATAACCCAGGCCTCATATGCTTGAGCCTCAAACACTATTACAGAATCACACAGAATCACAGAATGTTAGGGGCTGGAAAGGACCTCAAAAGATCTTCCAGTCCAACCCCCCTGCCAGAGCAGGATCACCTAGAGCAGATCACACAGGAACGTGTCCAGGTGGGTTTGAATATCTCCAGAGAGGGAGACTCCACAACCCCCCATGGCAGCCTGTTCCAGTGTCCTTTCACCCTCACACTGAAAAAATTCATCATTCTCAGATGTTTAAGCCAGACTTTCCTTCACAAGCCTTTATGCTTCTTCCTAGTGCTAAGTTAAACCCAGAATTTTCCCAAGGTCTCTTTTGTCTCCTGGAGACATTACATCCTGTTGTTCCTCAACCTGGCACCTTACTGGGTCCTCGCTTACCTTCCACGTGGGCTGCAATTCTTTACTTTTGTTGCTAATAATTATCTAATTTTCTGACTACAGTCCCTTTACAGTCAGGGATACCATCTTCTAAAAGGCCTCAAAAGTGATGGATTTGTTTGGGAAATAAAACCCTAAAGCTAAGTAATCCCAGGTGGATATAACCACAAATGGCTATGATGCAGCAATAAACTGAACTTCAGCCAAATCAAAGATTTACAAGCTTTTCTTTCTGATAGCACAATGGCTGCATAAGAACTCACAGAAGTATGAGACCTAATTATTGTAGAACTCACTGGTGATGGTACTTCATTTTGAGCATCGCCTGAAGACAGGAGTAATTTACTCCGACAGTAAAATGCAGCTGCTCCTGGAAAGGAGCACATAAGGACACTGTGCAACAATTCCAGAAGGAAAAGCCTTTATCCTGCAATATTTTGACCAACAGTGAAGGAAATTAAAGTCTGATTCCCTGTTGATTTCTGAGGAAAATTAAACCCCTCACTTTTCTATTTCATTTTGGCTGCTGCAAACCACAGGTGCACATGGAACAGAGCCATGTGAGAGAGGTTAGAAGGGACATCTGAAGGTCAGCTTACCCCAGAGCACCTTCATGTAGGTCAGATTGCTCAGTGCCTCGTTCTGGTCAAATTTTGAACGCTTCCAATAGAGATCCCATATCCTATCTGGGTTCACTTCCACGGTGAACTACTTTCTCCTCATATTTAACCAGAATCTCCCCTGTGGTAATTGTGTCCACTGCATTTGGTTCTCAACTGTTGCACCTCCAGGATGAGTTTGGGTTCATTTTTCCTAAGCTCTTCACTAGGTAAGTGTAGACAGCAGTAAGACTCCACTTTTGGTCTTCTCCAGGCTGAACCAAGTCTTTCTGTCTCGCCTTGTATGCCACACATTCCAGCCTCCCAGCAGCCTGGATCTCTTCACTCCTGCCTGCTGGCTATACTCGCTGTATAGCCCTCTACGCAGCTGGCCTTTGCTGCGAGGAAGGACACCGTCCTGACCCGGGCTCAGCCTAGGACCCCGGGCCAGGCTCAGCAGAACTGTTCCTTACGCATTCGGCATCCAGTCCGTGCTGCTGCGCAGGGATGCTGCTGTCCCGTGCAGGACTTTGTACGGCTCCTATCGGTCCGCAGCTGCGCAGCTCGGCAATAGGTGGCACTGCCGGATGATGTAAGCTGCGCTGTCACCAGAGAGCGCCACTACCGACGGGGAGCCCGGCAGAGCCGCGCCTGGCTTGCTCCGCTCACGGCAGCCGACGGCAGAGGCGAGACGGACATGTGGCACCAGATCCTTCCCAACGCCTGGTGAGATATCCTCGGCAGAGGAAGCTGCCACTCTGAACAGGGCTCCCAGGGGCTGGGGTGGGAGAAAACCTCTGCCGCGGCACAAGGCTATTGCATGCCCAGCATGCAGCCGAGTTCTCCTGAGCATGCAGCCGAGTTCTCCTGAGCATGCATGCCTTGTTAGACTGAGCCAGCTTCTGTGGAACAGAGGGAGCTGCTTCTGGGACATGCGTTCTTCACTAGCAGTGCAGTTTGTGCTGTTGTCACGATGACTGCTTTCATGCCTCTTACTAAACTCCAGGATGGATACTAGGGGTATAGAGAGATATGCAGAGGCATGTTATGACATGTTGCACAAGCTACTTAGCTTCCAGAGAGGTGGAGGCTGACACTGTTTGCTCACAGGAGCTCTGTTCTTCCTTATCTGAGAGCGACTTAAAGCCATCCCTCCTTAAAAATCACACTAAGGCTGTCTCAGACATCATTACCAAATTGCCTTGGCCACTGCTGGGGTCTCCAGGACGGGCACCAGCTTCTGCATCGTAAGCAGCAGTGGGAAACCAGGTGAAAAGAAACACCAAGTGGACTTGGTTTTACATGGAGTTTTATGGAGGATTGCTTTGGGAGTTTTTTGGTTGGTTGCTGTTTGGTTTGGTTCAGGTTTTGGTTGGGTTTTTTTTGGGGGGAGGGGGAGTTTTTTTTCCTCAAGCTGTCGCTATTGTGGCACCGAACAGCGCTGTGACTTTCTTGTAAGAGAATCTACCAAGCTGCAAGAGAAACAGGGAGGATCTTTTCTTCTTGCAGGCAAATGAGACCTAGAAGTTGGTATCCAGACAGGTGCAGTTAGAAGTAACTAAAGTAGCAATGAGCTGCTGCTGGTTGAACTCTGAACAGGGAAAGGCCCCAAAAGCCTCTCCTCATGCTAGCCCTGCAGCACAATGAGTATCACGTGTCTGGCAGCAGGACAACCCTTGAACTTGGAATTCTCTGTGAAGGGTGTGCACCTAATGCTACACAGCAGTTAAGATAAACTATTTTCTTGGCTGAGATACCAGGGCTACTTGGAGGAGGAAGCACCACAAGGTTAATGCCTTTTATCTAAATTGTGCTGAAGGAGGGAGTATTATGGCAACTATCCAGCCTAGAAAGACTCTCTTTGTGCAGAGGCCCTTCTGTCTCATCCAGAAAAAGTAGGAAAAATACTGGCAGATGTTGCCAGGTGGCTAAGGAGCTTGTGATTCTGTGGCAGGGCAGCAAATGGCAGGTGAGAATCTTTGCGTCGCCCCCAAGGGTTGATACCATTCAGCCAGCTACCAGACTTTAAGTATGTTTTGTTTGTTTGTGTTTTTTCCTTTATAGGGAGAACATCTTGTCCCAGATCAGGTAAGTGAAATAGCTGCTCTGTGCTGGGGCTTCCACTTAGCATCAGCAAGTGGCTCAGCATTGTCCCTTCCCTACCCTTTATAACAACAGCAGCAAAATCTTTATTAGCAGTCCCCTTGCAGCCACTTGGAGTAGCCCTGAACACCTCTACTAGTCCCTAAGGGAAGCTGAAGAGCTTGAGGCAGAGCTCAGAGGAACAGGAAGCTACACTACACTTAGGACAAATTTCTCAAGCATTTGAATAGTTTTCAAACATGCTACAGGTCTGCTAAAATCAACTCTCACACTCAAGAAAGTCTGTGCCCTTGCTGTCTAGAGCAGAAACAGGAGCGCCAGACAGGCCCTTCATGTTGGGGAGTCAGTGGTTCCCTAAAGAGCAACTGAATCTGTAGGGGACTTGGGTATTAAGCACTGCCAAGAGGGGCACCTCCAGCGCATTCATCTCTCTCCACGAGCTGAAGACCCTTGTCTTTGCTCTGGCTCCTCAGCCCAATCTGTGCAGTTTTTATTCCTGCAGAGGTCCAGCTGCAGCTGTCCCATTCACTCCAGTACTGGCCTTAAATGAAGATCTACCCATACCCTACTGACCCTTGTCCCACAGGGCAGCCTGGTTCAGAGCGAGAGCCCAGCCCTGACCAGCGGGCACTTGATGCTCCTGAGAAGCGCTGGCAGATCCAACCCTGCCACAGGCCTTGCCTGTGATCTTCAGAGATAACCGAGCCCCCAGGCCTGTCGGCTCCATGGGGGGCGCAGGCTTTTGGTGCAGCTCGGGCCCAGCCCCTGTGAACACAAACCTCGGGGTGGTCCCTGTGCCCTTGGTGCTTCTCTTGCTGAACGCAAACAACTCTTTGGTTTCCCAGATCTTTTGAGTATTCACAGAAGAATGCAGTCCTGCTCCCTGTGGCGGCCCTGGGGGTTGGAGGTATCCTGCTTTGCTGTCTGAGGTCTAGACACAAGGTCAAGACTCTTGAAATGGGCGATGGATGGTGGGGCTCAGGTGAAAGACCCCTAAAAGGAAAAGAAGATGAAAGTATCCGTCCCTTCAAGATTGAAACGTCTGACCGAGAGATTGAGGTACCCGTGGCTGGGATGTAAGGCGAGGTCAAAAGCAGCAGGGTGGAGTCAGTCCATCACCCACCTCACTGCTTCAGGGTGACAGCAGTGCACTTACCTATGCCAGTGCAGCTGCCTAGCTCCACTAGCAGGACTTTCTGAGGCCACAGCGCTCCGTGCAGCCTGGGGCTGCTCCTGCAGGCAGGGTGCAATTCGAGCAGCAGGCTTTGACAGTGGGGCTATGAATGGTGGAGCAGGACGGTGGGAGGGCACTGGGACAGCATGGCACCTGTGTGGCAGGACCGAAGGACTTCCACAGAGGAAAGGGCTAGAAGGGTGAAGAGGGACAGGGCCTTGACTGAGTCACAGCACCTCTGTTCGTACATGTCTGCCTGTAATAACTGTCTGGCCAACTAGCAGACAGCAGCTGTAGGACCCAGTGCTGCTGGGGGCCGCAGGGGAACCAGTAGAAAAATACCTTCCCTGTTCAAATGATTCAGGAGGTCATGCAGAGGATGGCACTGCTTCAGGAAGGCTTGTGGTGTCCCAGAGCCCAGTACAAATGTCATCAGTCAGGAGAGCCCGTCCGTGCCCACTCTGGCATAAGGCTACTGGCCAGCCTCACAGGAAGGTGTCTTCTGCACAGGACCTGCACCGTCGCCTGGAGCAGGCCCGCTATGCAGAGCCATTGGAAGGAGCTGCCTTCGATTATGGCTTCAACTCCAACTACCTGCAGAGGGTGGTGGCCTACTGGAGGAATGAGTTTGACTGGCACAAGCAAGTGGAAGTCCTGAACAAATACCCCCATTTCCGCACCACCATTGAAGGTGAGGTGATCTCTGTGGCTTGAGCAGGTACCACTGTGCAGCACGCAGAGAGAAGGGGGAATGTTAGCGGTTAGTGTTTAAGGCAACAGCATGTACAACAGCCTAATGATGGGAATGAAATAACTCTAGGGGAGGCTATATTGTTAATAACCTTCTATAGATTTAAGGGCATTACAGAATGGCCGTAGAACTAGGTCTGCTTCAAGATGGACTTCATCTGCTTCTGAACCTCATGATGAGGTTTTTCTTCTGCTATTGCCCTGAAGCTACCTTTGAAAAATGCAAAATGTCCCCAGTTTCTGAGGCTGGAATAGCACCCACCTCAGTTTAGCCAGGTGAGGTTAGCCAGACTCTGGATAAGTGATCTGCAGGTTAAACTTCTTTCTTGCACTTACTTCTTCATGTTTCTGTTTATTGCCCACATATTCAGTCATCTTGTCATGCTTTCGCACTTGCCTTCCCTGCATTGTGCTGTTCATTTAAGTGCAGCACTACTTACGTACTGCGAGACCAGGTTCTTGGGATATAGATGCTCAGTCTCCTGAGACAGATATCTGGGACTGGGATCAGTACCTCTGTATGTAAAAGACAAGACACAGTTACAATACCAGGCGGCCCCTGTTACCTAAGCATCTTCTTGCCGTGGGTTGGTTGTGTAACATGTGCTATGAATGCTAGTTAGAGTTTTTATTCCCTACTTCTTCAGGGTTCAAAGCAGAAACTGTGATGGAACTAGAGCTTTAATTTGTCTTTCTTGGATGTGTGGCAGGGATCGATATCCATTTCATCCATGTGAAGCCCTCCTATGTCCCTCATGGCCGAGCTGTTCAGCCTCTGCTGATGGTCCATGGCTGGCCTGGCTCCTTCTACGAGTTCTACAAGATCATCCCTCTGCTCACAGAGCCAGCCAGATACGGTCTGAATGACGGTGATGTGGTGTTTGAGGTCATCTGCCCATCCATCCCAGGCTATGGCTTCTCAGAGGCACCACACCAGAAAGGTAAGGGATGGAAAGGCTCCATTGGAATCACAGGGATTTTGAAGTAGCACCACAGTCATCGCCAGGCCCATAGGGCTTTGTGACTACAGATGCTCTGTACTAACACCCACATGGCTGAGGCTCTGAGGTTGGCTGTGGAGGTCTGCTTTCCACTTTCCCTACTTTCCACTGAATTTCTATCATATTGTGTACACTTTTTTTTGCCAAGGAGTAAAGCAGAGCAGCACAGCCACTGTGCTTCACACAGCAGCACGTTTACATGTCTCTAATAGGCAACGATCTTTGACCAGAGGGTGAACGCTAGGACAAAGAGGTCTCCTCTGCTTATCTTTATTGACAGGCTTTGACACCATAGCAACTGCTCGGATATTTCACAAGCTGATGAACAGGCTGGGCTTCAAGCAGTACTACGTACAGGGAGGAGACTGGGGATCTCGTGTTACCACAAACATGTCTCAGATGCTGCCGCAGTGAGTAGCACAAGGATTCAGTGCAGAAAAGCCGCTCCAGTTCTTACCCTATCATCTGGCCCCAACGTTCTTGTCCTGCCTTCTGTTTGTTGCTCTGCCCCTCATTCCATGAGTTTCCTGCAGTGATATCCCCAGCCCTGTGCATTCAGTTGTATTCATACACTTTGTGTTGACATTGGTGTGGTTCTTAGAGCATTTCAGTGCTGTTTGACTTCTGTTTCACTAGCTGTGAATGCAAACTGCTGCATTGTGATTTGAGACATCAAGGAGACAGGTCATTCAAAATCAGGAAGGAGATAAACTGAAAATCAGCAGGGGCAAAAGGAAAGAAGAAGTTCAGCCTTTCAGCAGCTGAACAGTACCACAACGTATAGAACTTTCCTATCTAAAATGCAGAGTTGAGATTTATGAGACAAGAAGCACATTATGTTCCTTAGAAGGTGGCTTATTGTGTAGCATTTAATGAATGGGGAGCACCACAGCCATGCTTAGGTCAGATAAATTGGGAAAGCTCTCAGAGCACTTAGATTGCAGGCTGAACAATGTATTGTTCCTGATGCAGCTGTGCTTTACAGCACCCAGAGCACTATGGCCACGTGTGATCCACTCCAGCTTTTCAGAAAATATCCAATGCAGCCTGTTCCCTACAGTGCAGAAAACACAAGATTAACAGCCAGAGCTACTAACTTGATATGCTGCATCCAGGAACTGCTTGCTTAGTGCTGTCATACCAGTGGCAGAGCTGGACAGAGACGGCAGCTGCTGCACCATTTCTAACTCCCTTGTCTGTTTGGGTTTTTTTTTGGTTGGTTGGTTGGTTTGTGGGTTTTAATCATGATCAGTCTGAAAGGCTTTATGTATCTGGCTCAGTGAAATGCTTCTATCACAGCTCCAGTCAGACTTATTTTGTGGAAATGTTTGTGACAGAAGAGAATTTGATTTAACCTTCTGTTCATTACCTTAATTTTAGATCTGTGAAAGGGCTTCATCTGAATCTCGTCTTCCGTGGCAGTCCAAGTTTGAGAAAGATACTTGCTGTGATGATTGGGGCTTATGTACCATGGCTTGTAGGTTTCACCAGGGAAGATGCTCAACTTATGTACCCTTTCATGCAGAAGAGTATATATACTATTCTGCAAGAGTCTGGATACTTACACATCCAGGCCACCAAACCAGATACTGCAGGTAATGAACCTTTTCTGTATCATTATGAACTTTGAACATTAACTGCTTATGGTGTATAAAAACTTTAGTTGACCAAAGGCCAGCTGTGTTTGAGAAGCAGCGTTTTGATGACTGAATTTGAGACATGAGGACAAGATAAGATCCAAAATCTGATGACTGTATGAAAGTTACAAGGAACAGATTATAACAAGATGAAGACTAACACCATTTTTCACACTCTTTTAAATGGCATGCTGGGTCTTTTGAGGAAATAACTCCTTTGCAAAAAGCATCCTGAGGTAGAGCACAGGCTCCCAAAAATGAAGCTTCTAGAAATAAACATGGGTGAAAACAAGAAAAATATAACCAAATGCAATGTGAAGCTTGCAGAAAGGTAGACACAGCTGAAAAGCCTGAAGTCTGCCACATTTATTTGAGGCAGTAGATAGCGAGTCTGAAGACACTCAAACTCTAACATCAATTAATGCCTAGTCTCTTGCTTGAGCTAACTGCAATACCAAAGAAATTAAAGGAGACAAACAAGATACCAGGGTGGGGTTTGTTGTTGTTTTTTTAAGATAAATAGTGAAGGCAGTCCCAGAAGAATTAAGATCAGTATGTCTAGTCTCAAATCAGAAAAATAGCAGAGTTATTTTAAAGAGCAGACTTGATTTATGTGTGATAATATCACAGGGAAATCACGCTTTGAAAACTCTGCTCTGGCAGAATCAAAGGACTTTGTATCCAGTGATGAAACATATTAATTTAAAAAAATGGGGTTTTTTGAGGTTACTTCTCCAATGTTCTTAAAAAAAATCCATCAAAATGCCTTAAGAAAAGGATTAATTTTGTAGATTAATAACTGGTTAACATGAGGATGCAACACAGGAATGAGTAAGCAGGTTTCAGGGGAGAGACAGTACCATAAAAAATCTGTACTGGCACCTGTGCATTTCAACATGATCCTAATATTTCTGCAGATAAAAGTTAATGGTTAAGTGAAAATTCTACAACTGCCCAAAGTTTTGCGCAACCTAGAGATAATTGCAGGGAGTTGCAAAAAGCATTTAAGCATTTGGCTTGATGTCTACAAAGTTCAGAGCAAGTGAACTAGAGGAAGAAAATCACGATAGGCTCAAGTTTGGCTGCTGCCATATGCAAGAATTGGTGAGTTTTGAAGTGTTAGCTGGTTCAGAGTTTAAAAGAATCTCAAATTCTTAAAGACTGAAAAAAAACACCATGCTAAAGCAGCATTTGAATCAGTTGCACCTCTGTTCCCTCTGTTTTGTAAGTATACAGGAAGAGGGTCAAAAGGAAAATGGAAGTGATCAAGTAGCTATCATACAAGCATTGTACATAGTCTGGGACTCTTCAGCTTCACGATTTTGCAGCCTGCAAACTGCGAAATGTAGAAAATAGGGGGGAAATGCTCCCTACTAACTCTCAAGAAATATCTACACCATCAGTTTAGTTCTTATTAGGCAGGTTTAAAGCAAAGCTAATGTATTTTCTCTCACTAAAAGCTGTGGTGCAGGTCGATTGATTAACAAATTGCAAGAGACTGGCATTTCTGAGCATCTAATGCGTGGTTGTTACAGACACAGGCTTAGAGGCAGCTTTCAGGCCAGAGAAATGCTCATCTCCAGTTGCACTGCCAGGAGACTTCAATAGCTCTCCCATTCCTCTCCTAAATGGGAGCGACTGAGGGAGCTGGGGCTGTTTAGTTGGAAAAAGAGGAGGCTGAGAGGAGACCTCATCGCTGTCTACAACTACCTGAAGGGACATTGTAGAGTGGCTGGTGCTGGTCTCTTCGCACAGGTAATTGAAGACAGAGCAAGGGGGAATGGTTTCAGGCTGAGACTAGGTAGGTTTAGACTGGACATTAGGAAAATGTTTTTCACAGAAAGTAGTGAGGCACTGGGATGAGCTGCCCAGGGAGGTGGTTGAGTCACCCACCCTGGATGTGTTTATGGGTCATTTGGATGTGGTGCTTAGGGATATGGTTTAAGGTGAATCTCGTAGAGTAGGGTTATGGGTTGGACTTGGTGATCTTGAGGGTCTTTTCCAACCTGGATGTTTCTGTGATTCTGTGAATTAGGCTGTGGCCTGAATGACTCCCCTGTGGGGCTTGCTGCATATATCCTGGAGAAATTCTCTACCTGGACAGATAAATCATTTCTGCATAAAACTGATGGAGGCTTGGAAAGGTAAGAAGACAGCAGCACTTCCATGAAGAGACTCATTCAAACAGTAAGTGATGATAAGTAACGATGAGTCAGGTAAAACACCGAATGCAAAGCTGAATTTTAAGAATGAAAGATTGCACAAGATGCATTGTAAACTTACAGCAGAGCACCTGCAAACTACTACTTCAGCAACAGGCAGTTTTCCTCTGGGCATACAGGTGCAGATTTGCTGCTTGAAAATGGGCTGAGAAACAGCTTTCAATTAAATTTCTTTATCTTCCTCTCTCAACAGCAAATACACTCTTGATGAGCTTCTGACTAATGTGATGATATATTGGGTGACAGGCTCCATTGTGTCCTCAATGCGATACTACAAGGAGAACTTTTCCAAGGACCCTACACTAGCTGTTGACAGGTAATGAAGTAGCAGGTGCAATACTGATTTGCAAATCAAACTGAATCACCGTTGCCTGTATAAACATTTAAAGTCAGAGCTCTTGGTGGGGCTTTTTGACAAACATAGTTAGGGATCACTTTTCTTTTGAGTCTGCAACTCACACAAGGTAACTTGTGGCAAAGACAAGGCAGAGGATGTGAAGTATATTGAGTCATGTGTTCAAATACACTTACACAAATGTGATCTATGTCTTAATTTAGTAAAAATCATGGACATTCCTAAGAGAGGCTTAAACTGACTTACGAATGGTATGGCTTACTGGTGGATAACTGAAAACTACAAGTGTTAAGTACAAACTTAGAGGCAATTTGGAGAGCAGTACCTGAAACAAAGCACCTTGTAACAGCTACTGGCTTTCAGAGTACTGTAAGAGAGGCTGACCAGGAAGAGACTGCTGGGCATAATTCTCCAAGGGAGCAATCCCACGAACAAAAAGGAGAGCCTTTTTTTTTTGGCAATTGAACCAGCTTCCCTTCCCTCTTAAGAGTCTTTTGTTCTAAAGTAAACATGAACTAGCTCACTTTTGACTGTAAGAGGTGTGGCACCTTTCCACACAACCTTAAAACAAGGGAAGTCTCAAAGTCTGAAGCATTTCAAGATTGAACTGTGTACAAAGTTGGCTCTGCCTTACATGTCTTTGGGTGTAATGTTCTTAACCTTAAAGAAATCCAAATACAAGTGAAGCTTTTCAGCAGAAGAGGGTTGCTGGTGTGAAACTTCTCCAGTTGAGTGTAGCAATTACCAGAGTCAGGTGGTTTTTATTTTATAGACTTTCCCCAGGAATTCTCTTTTAAAAATGCAACTAAATAATGTCTTCTAGGATCGGAGTACACGTTCCAACTGGGATTGCAGCTTTTCCTCACGAGATACTACACACACCACGTGTCTGGGTAAAGGAGGTATTCAGTAACATCGTCACTTTCTCTTACATGCCCCGTGGAGGGCATTTTGCTGCCTTTGAGGAGCCAAGGCTCCTGGCAGAACACATCATTCAGTTTGTCAGAAAGGTGGAAAAGCTGTGAACCCGTGGTTTGGACACATGCAGAGAACGGAAACAAGTTGTTCTGCCACCAGCGGAAACTTTAAGGAATGAATCACATGCATAAGACAGCATTTTATTTGGATGATTATAGTACAAAACTTGTTAATCAAGCTCTAAATCTTTTCATAAAAGATGAAAAAAGGAACATCTTGTCTTTTCTCTCCCAGCACCATGTAATTGCTGTATTCATAGTTCAAGTATAACAGTACGTAAACAGTTTAACGCGGTAACATTGCACTCATCTGGGGAAGAGAAGGGAACCCACCCCTTGATCAGAACTAAGGCTCCTGTTCAAAAGGGGTTTTAAATGCTTGAGTGTTAGCATTCTTACATATGTATTACAAGCACCTTTGGTGGAAGTGTAAAGAGTTTATCTCCTGAGCACATGCCCTCCTACATTCAAATTATATTTCATTCCAAAGACCTGCAACTACATATTCAAGTGAGCAGCTGCACATCAGGCAGCTTTCTTCATTTTAGCAGTTTTGCCTAGAGCTAGCTTTAGCAGTTACTCTATATTGGAAACAGTTGCTAACTGACAGGGCAGAGAGTGTTCCTTGTGTTCTGCAAGTTCGGAAGTATCATTTTTCCCTAGTTCCATAACCTCATTCCATTCCAAAAGCTAAAAGCTAAAATAAGCACTAGTTGTAGAGGGTTACCTCAACCTTTAGCCTTCTTTCAAAGGATTTTTTTACCACCCATCCCATCATGCAATTTTTGCTAGCAAGAAACTGGAAGCAACCTCACTACCAGTATGATGAAGTTTCTCTTCAGATTGAATAAGGTCTTTAGAGCTGTTAAGCTCGTTACATTACAGTACATACACAGCTGACTGAAGACAACTTCAGTAGATATTTAGTTCTAAGACGCTACACTCTGTTTCCTTCCTTTCTTGTCCCATTCTGCACTGGAGACCAGGCCATAAGGGCTGGAGTTCTGCTTCTAGACAATACATTCTGACTTACAGCATGAACTTGACACCTAAAAATAGTGCTGAACTTGATCGTACTCCCCACAACTCTTCATTTCAGAAATACTTAGAATCTAAGACCCTAAGACTGAAGATTTTAAATAAGGAACAAGTTTCATTCTCACTTAAAACTGTAGCATATTGAGGCAGGAGTCCCAGCTAGAGCAGAAGCTACTTTATACATGTATATCTGATTGTCAGGGCTGCTGGACTAAACACACTTTCTCCATAGGACTGCTCAGCCTTTTTACCACCAGTACAAGGCTCTGATAGGTAGGAGACCTCCCAATTGCTGAGAAGTCCCTCTTTTCAGATTATCAAGCAACTGAAATTGAGTTATGGAGAAATATAATTGTATCTAATGGATGGGCAAACACTCAAGTACTCAAGCCTAGTCAGACTGCAGCAAAATATCTCCTGTCACAGGAATGGGGTAGGTAAGAATGGTTATAGCCTTCGTGTGTGCTAGAGTTCCAATCTGCCAATGCAGTAATTATTACTAGAGAAATGAGAAGACTATATCCAGTATTTCCCAGTTCTAAGTATGTGGCAGAAAAGTTTTACTCCCAACACACTAATTCATGTCCTGTGACACAACTAAAGAATTACTATCTGTGCGCAGCTGTATCTTAAAGGCTATTTACTTTCAAGAACAATTCAGAAGATAGGAACAGAGCCAAAGATGTAAGAAGGCAGCAGATCCCTGGAGAGCAGATCCAGGCAGGCAAGCAAATGCAGTTACACTTGATAAAGTTATTATCACTTAAAGCAGCACCAAAAGTTCTTCAGTATTCCATTAAAGTTCTACAGAACACACATCATTCATGAATGCCTTTGAGTGTCACTGGTGCTTGAAACCAGACATAGTTTTCCCAAGCAGGAGTCATATGCTGAGGGAGTGTACCACTTATGTTGACATCTCCATCACAGGACAAGTTCACAGTTAGTTTCCTCCCTCGGGTTGGCACTTTATAGTTGAGTTTGGGCCGGAACCAATCAACACCACAATCACGGTGTCCTTGGACCATAACAACAGTGCCCATGACAGGGAGAGTCTTAAGTTCACTGAAGACATCAGCAACAAAGAGCGAGTGAAAGAGCTTGCGAACACAGGATGCAGTTTTTAGGCTCTCCTCAGCACTGCCCTCACATATACCCTCCAAGTTGAGCTCATAGAGCTCCTTAGGGCTCATGACATTGCCTCCGAGCAGAATAAGAACCCGAGGAACCACTGTCAATCTGAACATTACTTCCAAGTGCTGGAGCATTCCCTCCAGCTCCATCAGCCCCTGCTGGCACTTTTTGCTTGCCCGGTTCACAGAGGGTGGCTTCTTCATCACATCTCCATCCTGGAAAATAAGCAAAAGATGATTATTTCATTGTAAGGACACCAGTCCTGATACACTCCTCAAAACACACAGCTCATCCCTGAAGTCGAGGGAAATTCAAAGGGATTTACATAGAGGTACCCATACACAGCACCAGGAGCAGGTACAGAAGAGGGCCACAAAAGCAATCAGTGGGCTAGAATATCTCACCTATAAACACTGAAAGGTTTGGGATTGTTCAGCCTGGAAAAGAGAAGGCCTCAGGGACGTCTTACTGTAGCCTTTCGGTACTTTAGGGGGCCTATAAAAAGATTAGGACCAGCTTTTTAGCAGGGCCTATCACAATAGGACTAGGGCTGATTGCTTTAAATGAAATGAGGGCAGATTTGAACTATATATCACAGCCATTTGATCAACGAGGGCGGAGAAACTCTGGAACAGACTGCCCAGAAAGGTGGCAGGAGCCCCAACTCTGAAAACATTCAGGGTCAGGTTAGTCAGGGCTCTGCACTACCTCATCTAGTTAAGTGTCTCCGCTCGTTACAAGGGTGTTGGAACAAAAAACTTTTGCAGAGCCCTTCAAACCCAAAACAGTCTATGAGAGCTCCAGCGGCCACAGCCTCTGCCGCCCAGGCCTAGGCCTCCCTCTCGGCTGCCTCCCGCTCGCCGCCACAGGCCCCCTCACCTGCGCCGCACGCCGACAGAAGTAGGCGAGCTGCTCGTAGGGCAGCGGGAGCTGGTGCCGCTGGTGCAGGACGTGCTTGAGGAGCTCGCAGGCGAACCGGCAGCAGCTCTCCCGACTCACCGCGCCCGGGAACACCACGGACACCGAGGGCGCCACGGGCCCGCTTCGTCGAGGCCTCATCTCGCCACCACAATCCAAGGCCGGCGCTACCTCAGCTACGAGGAGCGGGGACGCAGGGGAAGTCGCCCGAGCGCGCCCGGGAGCCGCCGCAGCGCCGGGAGCCGCCATCTTCTGCCCGCCAACGGCAGCCCGGCGCGGTTTGAATGGCCGCCGGCGCGGGGCGCCATGGGAGTGACGCGGGCGCGGACGCTGCTGGGTGGAGCGGGGCGGAGCGGAGCGGGGCGGCGACGGGCCCCGGGCGGAGGGAGGGGGCGCTGTGGGCAGCCCAGCCCCGGGGAGCAGGGTAGCCGGCCGCGCAGGGAACGAGGGCTGCGGCTGTTCCTGCGGTAGTCTGTGTAGCTGAAGAGTGCCGCCCTGAGGAGGGTGCTCCCAGCGCTCCAGCACAGCCTTGGATGCCGTGATCTGCGGCCGCCTCCTTGCAGCTGCTGCCCAGAGGGCTCCGGAATAGGTCAGCTGTGCCCCCCCGCAGTGGTGGGGCCCACTCGGAACAGATCTGCAAGGTGCGCTGCAGCGAGGGGGCAAAACTCCTGCTGTCCCACGGCCACTGAAGTCCCTCCGGCCGGCAGCGCTGTCGGTTCCGCTCACTCGCAGTGGAACGCCGTCTGCCCCACACCGCACTCCCCCCCCGCTGCCGCTAGGGGGCGCAGAGTGCTCAATCCGCGGGAGCCGCCGTGTTTGGAAACAACGTGGCCGCAGCCCCATTGGGTGCTGCCTCCACACACGGCGAGTGGAGGGCGGTCACAGCCGGTGGGCGGTGGGAGGAGGTGCTCCTTGCTGTTGGTGGCGGCTGAGGTTACTTCACAGCTGCCTTGGCTTTCTGGTAAAGGCATCCAGTGTGTGAAAATACTACGAGCCCTAATCGAGCGTCGCCTTCTCCAGGGGATGTGGCGGAGGAAACAGACTCGGTGACGATGACATCAGAGACTAGCAAAACACTCAAGTGAGGGGAAGCGGTGTGCGGCAGGAGAGTCTTGTGGTTCCCCAACCCGCAGCGGGAGTGTAAGGGGTCCTTTGGGGTAGCTCTGCGCTGAGCTGCAGACTCTGTGTAGTTATGAAGAACATCTAAACACCTTTAAAAACTCTCCTTCTCCTCATTGTCGCTTAGAACGGGTACTTACAGTTCGCTGTCACTCAAGAAAGAACTTAGTGGCCATGGCCCACCCCTAAGTGTGTAAACTGCGAAAGGGGAAAACCGCGGGTGCGGCATATGACGAAGGAAAGGGTCGGGACAGCGGCGGCGCCCTGTGTATTGCTTACTGTGGCCACCAGGCGGCGCACTGTCCCTCGGACTCGAACTCCCGTCCGCCCCCGCGGAGAGAGCCCACGGGAGGCGCGAGGAGCGCGCCGCGCGGCGTGTCGGGAGCTGTAGTTCCAGTGGGGGCGCCGGGGCTGCCGGGAGCTGTAGGCGAGCGGCGGCCGGGACTCGGTTTCCCGTGGCGCTGCGCGGCGGTTGCTGACGCTGGGACCGGGGCGGCGGAGCTGGGGCGGGGAGCCCGGACAGGGAGCGGGCGCCGTACCGGGGCGGCGGAGCCGCGCCGCGCCGGCTGCCATGGACTCGCGGGTGTCGGAGCTGTTCGGGGGTTGCTGCCGGCCGGCAGGCTGTGGAGCGGGTGGCGCGCTGCGCGGGCGCGGGGGTGCCGCGCCCGGTGGCGGCGGCAGCGGCTCGAAGGCGAAGAAGAAGAATGGGCGGAGCCGGGGAGGCAAGGCCAGCAACCCGCCGTACCTGCCGCCCGAGGTGAGCATCCCCTTCGCGAGCTAGCGGCCACCTCGCCCCGTCAGTGACGAACGGGCGCCCCCCGCACTGGGCCTGGCACCGTGGGGGCCCGCGCCGCTCCCGTCAGGGTCGGGCAGGGCCCGGGGGCTGGAAGGGGCGGAGGGATGGTCGTCACCGAGCTGCTCGGCGCGACGCGGAGTTCCCTTCCCACGGCAGCCAAAGAAACTGGATTGGTCGCGGGTCAGACTGGAGGCAGCTCCTGGAGAGGCTTTGCCAAGGGTCCTGGCAGTGTTGGTGCAGGATCGCGCTGGAGTTGGACGGTTCTGCAGTCCGAGCCCCGGGAGCAGGCTCCGGGCTTTGATGCGGCCGCTCTTGTGCCCCAGCCAGCGAGTTCCCTGTCCGTTAATAGTACCGCGCTGTCTGGCGTCCGTCTGTGGGTGCTTTGCCGTCTGGGAGCTAAGAGCTTCGGAAATAAAGCTTTGCTCAACTCGTAGTCCCGAACAGCCTGTTCACATCTCTGGGAGCCGATATGGTGGGTGTAAGTCCTTTTCCAGCTGCCAAACGCATAGACATTGCTCATCGGGTTCTAGTGACTCCCTTTCCAGTTAATTAGGCGGCTGTTTTCTTGCATGGAGATGCAGATGGTACTGACAGCGTGTAAGGCACTTGCCTCTCACAGCAGGAAGCATAGCTTCGGTAGTACGTGGGGGTGTGTGTTATTCAGGCAGTTAGCACTGCACTAATAGGACCGCCACTGTGGGAAGTTTTACATTGCTCCAGAGTCGATTTCTTGGCCCCATTCAGTGAGCTCTCTGTAAAATATTTAAGAGCCTGTGCCGAGAGGGAGCAATTCCTCTACAAAGGAGGGCTGCAGCTTATTGCAAGAAAGGGAAATTGCACTTTGCTGCTGTTACATCTTCTCCATGTGCAGGATTTGCCACTGCAGCCACAGCTTAGTGTTCGTTCCTTTCAGCTGGAAGCTGGACAGTCTCCCGTGGTTTCACACAGCTTTCTATCCCTGGCTACCCTGTGCTGGATGTGGCCCAGCAAGTCTAGACTTGTTCTTTTTCTAGCCTCAGCTCCCCTGAAGGAGACCCAACTCACCTTTTAGACAACAGCTTAGAGCTGGGAAGGTGGTAGATAGCAAGAGAGAATACCTTCCACAAGTACCCTTTTCTTACTGCATAGCTCTGTTGCCCTAGAGCTGAGTTGACATTCAGAGCTTCGTTCTGTTGGCCTGTTGCCACTGTAAGTACCGCTGTGGTTAAGAGCTGAGCTAGAAGGCAAGGAGAGGCCCGTTGCTTCTTCTGACATGCAAATCAATGTCCAGAGGAAAAGGAAGTGCTTACTGTTGGCAGCCACATTTAATCTGCTAGAGTATTTGTTCCGGCCCTTTCTTGGTGGTCCTTGGGCCGAGTCAGTTGGGAAATTACTTCTGTATTTGCTACGTGTTCTTCTTGGAGAGCTGGAGCCTGTTGTGGTTAGAGTGAGCTTGATGAACACGTGGGCCTTTCTGTAGCAGCCCACTCTGGCACCATTCTTTTCTGTGAAAGTTCTTTTGAACGTTGTACAATGACAGCCCTGATTTGGCCTGGTGTGCCATAACTGCCAGGCTAGTGACCAGCTTGCAGTACTGCAAAGAAGTCAGTAGCTAGCTTCTTTATGTCTGCAATCTTCTCTTGCAGAGAGCAGGTAGGCTAGGGCATGAAAAGGCATCAATGAAATTGAGCGAGTGAGGGTATCAGTGTGCAGGAGAGGAGGCAGCAACTTTTGTTCCCAGTCACCTGCTTTTGTGCCCATTGAGTGGATAGAAGCTGCTGGATAGAGTGGGAGTGAGATGCTGTAGGTGACATTGTGGGTCATGGATGGGTAAGGGTGAAGGCTTTTAGTCATCTGCTGCCGTGTGCCAGTTTGGAGCTTTCTATGACTTTTAGACCGGCCCTATTATTTATTGGCAGTAAAAAAATCCCCCCAGACCAGTGTTATCCTCTGTGTCCCTCTCTAATTGTGGGATGCAAACATGAGGGAAAAAAAAACAAGTTCTAATTGAGAGCCTGAATGAATGGCAGAGAAGTCTGTGACCTAACACAGTATATTTTGGTCACGTTCTCTCTCTCTGAAACTCTCAGCATGAGCTGCAGAGTATCTGAACAGCTGATGCCTGTGGAAGTCCTCGCTGAAACAGCATCTAACCCTTCTGTCTTGTTTCATTCTTTGACCAGGCAGAAGATGGGAACATCGAGTACAAGGTGAGCAGTTTTTGAGGTTGCAGGAGGAGGCTTTTCAGGAGGTTATTTTGCAGTGAGTAACTTCACCAATGACAGCATATGATGAACATATTCAAGGAAGGGACAGAAAAGTGTACACTGTGCTAACAAGCTACCAGTCATTTTCTGTGTGTCTGTGCCTAGCAATACCCAGTATGGTGAACTGAGAGAGTTTGATCTCGGAACTTGTTTTTAGGAATTTGTTTTAGGATGGGAGACCTGCTGTGTTTTCCCTGAAATCTTCCTTTTGTGAGAAAGAGCTACACAGACATCTTTCTTTTGTGAGAAAGAGCTGATAACAATTTATTGCTTTCTTGTGGCTGTTCTGCCACTTAGCTCCTGTGTCACAGATAGGTCCCACAGTGCTGTCTTTACCCCTACAGCAGGCAGGGTACAGATCCTTTTGGCAAGATGCAGGAAAATTCATCTAACAAATGTATGCACCTTCTTGAAACCCTTTTTCACCTGTCTTTTGGCTTCTGTGGAGACACTAGCATGGGCTGTGTTCTCTAGATGTGGGTCTGCATTGGGGTCATTGCTGCATATTAGGCAGGGGAATTGCTGGCTTGGGCAATGGGGTTTCCTCTGCCTTGAGGCTGTAACTATATTTACCCCTCCATTAAACAGCTAAAGCTGGTGAACCCCTCGCAGTACCGTTTTGAGCACCTGGTGACACAGATGAAGTGGCGACTGCAGGAGGGCCGAGGTGAGGCTGTCTATCAGATCGGTGTGGAGGACAACGGGCTGCTGGTGGGCCTCTCGGAGGAGGAGATGCGTGCCTCGCTCAAGACACTGCGCCGGATGGCAGAGAAGTACGTGTGCCTGTTCATCTTCAGCAGCTGCAGGAGTAAAAGCCTTCCTGTGGAGAGACTCGGCCCTAGGAATCCCCTCAGGAGGCAGTGGCTCCATTCTGCAAAGTTTCTGTGTGATTGAATTCTCTCTTCACGAGACTCTGGAAATAGGAAAGCCGTTATAAGGCTTTCGTCTGGAAGCTTGAGGCTCCTTCCCTGCTGTCCCCAACTTTCGTCCCCATTCACTTTGCCAGCTGTGATTCTAGAGGTGCAAGTGCTGGTCCAGTGCAAGTGTGTCTCATGCCTTCCTTTCATGTTTGTGGCAGGGTTGGGGCTGACATTACGGTGCTGCGAGAGAGGGAAGTTGATTACGACAGTGACGTTCCAAGGAAGATAACAGAGGTGCTTGTACGAAAGGTGCCTGACAACCAGCAGGTAGGGACCTGCAACTTGGCTGTACTCTCCTGCTGGACACTTAGAGGCTTCATAGAAGCAGCTTCCTTTTGGGATGAGAGCTCAGACTGTAGAGGCACTTTGTCATAGATTGGCCCATGGCAGATGTTTTAAACAGCTGCCAGAGGGAGGCTTGATAATAATGCATTTCATTTCCAAGATTGTGGTTGAAGTAGGAGAGATTGCCTGGATCAAAGGTTATAAATTATTTCACTTCTACAACAACAGTTCTGATGCAGGCTAGTATGCAAACAAGAAAAGATTTGGAGTTCCTGCTGCAGCAAATGACCTTTTTTTGTGATGTCAAAGCCTCATGTGTCACATCCTAACTCTAGAAAGCGTATCACAACTCCTAGGCAGTGGTTTGCTGGGAGCAAGAATGGAGTCTAGGCAAGGTTACACTGCACAATGGAGGGAAGCTCACTGAGGCACATCTCCACCGCCACATAGCATTCATACACACCTAGCACAGCAGTGGTTAAGTTTCATGATTTCTCTGTTGTTCTTCCTCTAGTTCTTAGACCTTCGAGTAGCTGTGCTGGGGAATGTGGACTCAGGGAAGTCAACCCTGTTGGGTGTCCTGACTCAAGGAGAGCTGGACAATGGGCGGGGCAGAGCACGACTCAACCTTTTCCGGCATCTTCATGAGATCCAGTCAGGGAGAACATCGAGCATCAGCTTTGAGATCCTTGGCTTCAACAGCAAAGGAGAGGTGAGAAACTGGGTTGCTGGACTTAAAAAGCTGGGGGGGAGTAGGACTACCCTTCTGTTACAACTGTTAGTGGGACAGGAGGCAAGAGAGGTGGCACAGCTCTGTGTCTCTTTAGCTGAACTTGAGTGCTGTTTGTCCAGTCTAAACAGTCATCATTTCTTGCATCCATGGTGAATGATGTCTCCCTGCTACTTCTGAGGTCAAACTGGGTAGAAAAGAGCTGTTTTTTCCTTCACTTTCCTGCTGGAGCAACTTCTTTCAACTGACTCCTTTTGTTCTTCAGGTGGTAAATTACAGTGATTCCCGAACAGCAGAGGAGATCTGTGAGAGTTCTTCCAAAATGATCACTTTCATTGACTTGGCTGGCCACCACAAGTATCTGAAAACAACCATCTTTGGCCTCACCAGCTACTGCCCAGACTTTGCAATGCTGGTGGTTAGTGCCAACACTGGCATTGGTGAGTGTTGCCCTGACTGCATGACAGCAGAGTGTGAAAAGGGGTGGAGAATGGTGGAAGTGGGTCCTTGTAGCTAGGAGAGATTGTCAGAAAAACAGACTAGTCTGAAAGCCTCTACCAATTTCCTAAACCAGTGTCTTTGAGTGCTGGGATCCTCTTACCAGCTGTAGACCTCATTAAAGTGTACCCTGGACAGGGAGGCTTTGTTTGAAATCTGAGGCTGTTTCTCATAAAATTAAAAACACACCTTTGATGTATTCTTAGGGGTGCTGAGTCCTGAAGCCTTGTAAAAAGGCAGCTGGAGTTGTCCCACCTCTTTCCTTGATATTTTTGTGGCTGGTTTCTGGTATACTCTATCTCATGAATGAAAACTGCTGCTTCTCTCTGAAGCAAACAGATGAGTTACAAAAATCTTTAGTGATTTTTATTTTTCTGGACTGAAATTTGTGGTTTTTAAAAACAGTAATTTTGCTTTCTTATTGCCTGATGACAAAGCAGTTAGGGTGAAATCTGTAGAATGGGCCTGTGGGAAAGCCAGGGGACATAATAGTCACACAAAGAAGCAACAGTGATGACTGGTACTGCACCTAAGCTCTCACTTGTCTTCTGCAGCAGGCACAACGCGAGAGCACTTGGGCTTGGCCATGGCCCTCAAGGTCCCCTTCTTCATTGTCATAAGTAAAGTTGACTTGTGTTCAAAAGCCACCGTGGAACGGACAGTGAAGCAGCTGGAGCGCATCTTGAAGCAGCCAGGCTGCAACAAGCTCCCCCTCCTTGTCAACTCAGATGATGATGCTGTTACAGCAGCACAACAGTTTGCACAGTCTCCCAAGTAAGGGACAATTTCGTGTTTTAGTTGGGAGCAGGTGGTTCAGACTGGGCTGCTGTGGCAAGCTGGGGAAGGGGAGGCACCTTGCATCTTTTAACATCTTGGCCTCACATCAAGTTTCCTACATTTGTGTTCTCCAAGAAGGCATTTTGCTCTCCCAAGCCTTTTTCTGGGCTACAGGAGGAGGCAATGCCTGAGGCTGCACTGGAGTTACTTCTCCATGACAGAAATGTGGGTTGGCAGGGGACTGGTACTTTGACCAACCATCGAGGTAGGGCTTGCTGCCAGAGTCAGCAGATTCATAAGCTCAGCAATCTTCTGCAGCTGCGCTATGGCTGCCTCCTTAATCTTGTTTGTTTGTGTCTGACAGCATCACCCCAATCTTCACACTGTCCAGCGTTTCTGGGGAGAACCTGGATCTTTTAAAAGTCTTCCTCAATATCCTCCCTCCGCTAACCAACAGTAAAGAGCAGGAAGAACTAATGCAGCAACTCACAGAATTTCAGGTGTGTAAGCACAAAGCTGTGACATGTGGCAAATATCTGGAGACTCTGGACACCCTGGGAAGGGGACATGGTGAACTCCTAGACTGTCTGGAGACATAGAAGTAAAGAAAGGACTCAGTCCTCAAAGAAAGCCTGTTAACCTGGGCTCTGTCCTAACCAAGGGATGTCCATCTCAGGGATGAGATTGTATCTCTAGTTGCCACTTAAGAGGCAGAGGCTCCTCTATTAGGAAGACAGTGGGAGCTGATGAAAGCTCTGAGATGTTGTGTGATGACCAGCAAAGAGCTTAATCTGCCCAAGGAGTGGGCATCTTATTTTTGTTCTGGAGTGCTATTTCACAGCTGTCTGAGCAGCTTATTCTTGTTGCCTTGCTGCAGGTAGACGAAATTTATACTGTGCCAGAGGTGGGAACAGTTGTGGGAGGAACTCTATCAAGGTAAGTGAGGCCAGGCAGACAAGTGTGGGAGAGAATGGTTGCTGGAGTTTCCACAGGGTTGGAGTCACCAGCTGCAAATGGAAGCAGTGTGAGGCTCAGCCCTGACTGCTGCCATAATTACTGAGCCAAGCAAGGGTAAAGCCCTGTCGGGTATTGAGAGCTGCCACGAGCAGACCATTGGACACATGCAAGCAGACAGTCTGCTGTAAAGTTGCTGGATAGGAATGGGCCTTGTGGCATACTGGGGCCCTGAGCAGGCAGAGGTTAGCCATGATCCCAAGACATTGCTTTCCTCCTTTAGCAGAGAGAGGAAATGTAGAGGGACGTCCTCCAATCCAAGCAGAAGCTAGCTGCATGCTATCCCATGAGAAGGCAGCTGTCCCTTAATGTTGGGGATTGACCCTAGCAGTTCTGTGCAGAACAGGCATCAAGTGCAGCTGCTCCAGCAGAAACAATGCACTGTGGAAGAGCACTGGGGACACAATGTTGGAGGGATACTTGGTATTCTTAGGAGTCATAGTGTGGCTTTCACTCCTCCTGTAGGAAATCCCAGCTCCCACCAGCTTTGCACACCTGTTAGGTGGTTACAGGTAAGACCCCAAGGACACTCACCTCTATGGCCTAGGGGAGTTCATGCAGACTGACCTCGGAGGATGAAGTTTCTTCCTTGTCTCCTGATGACCTCTGTCCCATTCTTCTGCCCTGGACAGTGGGATCTGTCGAGAAGGGGAGAATCTAGTTGTTGGTCCCACTGACGATGGGAAGTTCCTGCGGCTGAAGGTGTGCAGTATCCAGCGCAACCGCTCCGCCTGCCGCGTGCTGCGGGCTGGGCAGGCAGCCACGCTCGCCCTCGGACCCTTTGACCGCTCCCTGCTGCGCAAGGTGAGTCTTGCTGGTGCCAGTTTCCTCACTGGTCCAGTGAACGGGGCTGGAGGCTTCCCTGGAGACCTCCCAGTGGTAGGTGGGAATGAAGTAGAGATGCTTGCAGGACACTCCCTGGAAAGGGAGAAAATGGCCAGGCTGCGAAGTTGGACGAGTACAAGGCTAAGAGAGGGATGCAAGACCAAGTTGCGAAGTGGAGATGTGCTCGTGGTTTTGGGGGCTGTTCAGAAGCAAAGAAACCGGCCCTAACTGATCTGAGCTTGGGTTTGTTGTGCAGGGCATGGTCATGGTGAGCCCAGAAATGAACCCCACCATCTGCTCAGTGTTTGAGGCCGAGATAGTGCTGTTGTTCCACGCTACGACTTTCCGGAAGGGGTTTCAAGTGACGGTGCACGTGGGCAATGTGCGACAGACTGCTATCGTGGAGAAGATCCATGGAAAGGTAGGCAAGGGGGGAAAGGGCAGAAAGATGGACCTCCCTGTGGGGTTCGTTGGAGTTCCACCATGCCCTCATGTAAAGCTAGGATGTACTAGGGGGTATTGTGATGGTTTGGGGGTTACCCCGCCCCCCCACACTTTTGTATTTGCCCCAGCTAACTCAGACGGCCTCTGGGAATATAGATGAAGCAATTTATTTACAGCTAGCAGAATTTACAAGCAGCTATTTACAATATATACAGTTATATACAATTATATACAGAAATATACAAAGGATAAACAATACAAAAGCACAACTCCCCTCCCAGAAACCTGAGTCCCCAGGAGGGGCTCTCAAACCACCCCAACACCTCCCCCGGCCCTCTTAACCTTACCCCAGTTCTCAGGAAGAAGAGAGGTGCAGCCAAGAGGTTAGGGAGCAAGGTCAGTAGGAGCAGGGTTAATGAGATGTTACCAGGTCTAAGGCAAAAGCAAGAGTGAGAAACAAAATGGAGAAAAAGTCTTTCTTCTTCCCAAAGTTCTCAGCGTGACTGTGAGAGAAGTTGACATCAATTGTTTTTCATTTCACTGCCCGTTATCTAGTTGTTCTACCAAAACATTCCAGCTTGCTTCAAACTAGCACAATCCACCCCTGTCTACTTCGCTCAGAGTATCGCTGAGAATTATCCAATCTAATCTAAACCAATATTTACACTAAAACAATATATACAAGTTCAGTTCACACTTCAATCAGATGTAGGTGATTCAAAAGCTCAGAACAGGGACTCCCAGGTGATGTTGGGTTCGTGCTCACGTACTGTAGATTCTGTTGTAGATTCTCTCAGTGTTGGGCGCCGATGTTACCTGGAATAGAAAACTCCTAACAGCTTGGATTTAAACTCTCTCAGCTAAGGTTAGATTTCTCTGTGGAATACACTGGATTTCACCATTCTCCTGCATTACCCAGTATGTATGACCAGGACCTTCAGCAGAAACCACCCCTCGGACAGGTTTCCCTTCGCCCGAAGGAGAAAATACCCAAACAGTTTTCCCTAACAGATTCTTCTCACGTACAACAGGAACTTTATCACCGTCTACTGTTTGGACCAAATCTGATTGTGCAGGTCCTGCTCTGTTTACTGAACCTCTACTATTTACCAACCAGGTAGCTTGTGCTAAATGTTTGTCCCAGTTTTTTAGAGTTCCACCCCCCATGGCTTTTAGGGTGGTTTTCAGCAAACCATTGTAGCGTTCAATCTTCCCTGAAGCTGGTGCATAGTAGGGTATGTGATAGATCCATTCAATACCATGCTCTTTGGCCCAATTTTTCACAAGATTGTTCTTGAAATGAGTACCACTGTCTGACTCAATTCTCTCTGGAGTTCCATGTCTCCACAAGATCTGTCTCTCCAAACCAACAATGGTGTTACGTGCAGTAGCATGTGGAACTGGATAGGTTTCCAACCATCCAGTGCTGGCTTCTACCATCGTCAGCACATACTGCTTGCCAGAACGAGATCGAGGTAAAGTGATGTAGTCAATCTGCCAGGCTTCACCATACTTGTACTTTGACCATCTATCACCATACCATAAGGGCTTGATTCGCTTAGCCTGCTTAATAGCAGCACAAATGTCACAGTCATAGATGACTTGGGTGATAGCATCCATGGACAAGTCAATTGACCTATCGCGAGCCCATCGGTATGTTCCATCTCTGCCTTGATGTCCAGATGAATCATGGGCCCACCGAGCTAAGAACAGTTCACCTCGGTGTTTCCAATCAAGGTCAATGTCAAGATCAGAGTTGGTATCAACTTGAGCAATCTTAGCAGCTTGGTCTGCCTTCTGGTTATGTTGATGTTCCTCAGTTGCTCTGCTCTTAGGCATGTGTGCATCTACATGCCGCACCTTCACTGGAGTTCTCTCCAGCCGTGCATCAATGTCCTGCCATAGATCAGCACACCAAATAGGCTTTCCTTTCCTCTGCCAACCATTCTTCTTCCAGTCCTTTAGCCAACCCCATAGAGCATTGGCTACCATCCACGAGTCGGTGTAGAGGTAAAGGATAGGCCAATTCTCACGTTCAGCCACATCAAGAGCAAGTTGAACAGCTTTTACCTCAGCGAACTGACTGGATTCTCCTTCGCCATCTTTCGTTTCGGTAACTCTCCTGGTTGGACTCCAAACCGCTGACTTCCATATTCGCTTGTTCCCAACAAGACGACAGGAACCATCTGTGAACAAAGCATAGTTCTTTTCCTGATCAGAGAGATCACCATAGGGAGGAGCTTCCTCAGCACGAGTTATTTTCTCCTCTGGAGGTTTGGAACAGTCTGTGCCTTCCGGCCAGTTGGTGATCACCTCCACCAGACCAGGTCGGTCAAGATTACCCATTCGCGCTCGCTGGGTTATCAAAGCCATCCATTTAGACCAGGTTGCATCTGTGGCATGATGTGGTGATGAACCTTTGCCCTTGAACATCCAGTTAAGAACTGGCAGTCTAGGAGCTAAAAGCAATTGTGACTCAGTTCCAATCACTTCAGAAGCTGCTTTCACTCCCTCATAGGCTGCTAGAATCTCTTTCTCAGTTGCAGTATAATTTGTCTCTGAACCTCTGTAACAACGTCCCCAGAAACCAAGTGGACGACCACGTGTCTCGTTTGGAGCTCTCTGCCAAAGACTCCAAGTTGGACCATTGTCACTGGCAGCCGTGTACAGAATGTTTTTAATGTCCGGACCAGATCTCACAGGTCCTAAGCCCACTGCATGGACTACTTCTCGTTTGATCTGATCAAAGGCTGCTTGTTGTTCAGGTCCCCACTCGAAATTGTTTCTCTTACGAGTCACATCATGCAGAGGTTTGACAATCTGACTGAAACCAGGAATGTGTAGTCTCCAAAATCCCACCACACCAAGGAAAGAAAGTGTGTCCTTCTTACTGGTGGGAACAGCCATGGTAGAGACTTTGTTGATCACATCCTGAGGAATGTAACGGCGACCATCCTGCCACCGCACTCCCAGAAACTGAATTTCTTTGGCAGGTCCTTTGACCTTGTCTCTCTTAATGGCAAAACCTGCTTGCAACAGAATGTCAATGATTTTGTTACCTTTCTCGAAGACTTCCTCAGCAGTTTGGCCCCACACAATGATGTCGTCGATGTACTGGATGTGCTCTGGAGCTTTACCTTTCTCCAGTGCATTGTGGATGACTGAGTGACAGATGGTTGAGCTGTGTTTCCACCCCTGAGGCAAACGGTTGAACTGGTACTGGATTCCTCTCCAGGTGAATGCAAACTGAGGCCTGCACTCCTTTGCTATGGGAATAGAGAAGAAAGCATTAGCAATGTCTATGGTTGCATACCATTTAGCCTCCTTCGATTCCAGCTCGTACTGGAGTTCCAGCATGTCCGGCACAGCTGCACTCATGGGTGGTGTCACCTCGTTGAGGGCACGGAAGTCAACTGTCAGTCTCCAGTCGCCCGTAGGTTTGCGCACAGGCCAGATGGGACTGTTGAAAGGTGAATGAGCTTTCTCGATGACAGCCTGACTCTCCAATTGACGAATCAGCTGATGAATGGGCAACAAAGAGTCACGGTTAGTTCTGTACTGTCTGTGATGAACAGTTTGAGTTGCAATTGGCACTTCCAGGTCCTCTATGTCATGATGTCCCACAACTGCAGATTCATCAGAAAGTTCAGGTCTAACAGACAACTTCAATTTATCATCCTCAATCTCTACAGATGCTATTCCAAAAGCCCATTTATGACCCTTAGGATCTTTGAAACAACCTTGTCTCAAAAAGTCAATTCCCAAAATGCAAGGCGCATCAGGACCAGTTACAATAGTATGTGTCTTCCACTCTTTACCAGTTAAACTGATCTCAGCCTGTACCTTAGTTAACTCTTGAGATCCACCAGTGATTCCAAAGATAGAAATGGACTCTGTCCCCTTACAATTAGATGGCAATAAAGTACACTGAGCACCTGTGTCAACTAAAGCCCTGTATTCCCGAACTCTTGAACTGCCAGGCCACCTAACGAATACATTCCAATAGATTCGGTTCTCTCCACTATCCCTTTCCTCCTCCTGGCTGGAGGCAGGGCACCCCTAATGCTGAACATGGCATGTGGGGTGTACACAATGATTGGTGTTGTTGTGAGAGGAACTGCAACTGTTGGAACAATTGCAGTTGCTCTCAGGAGCTGAAGAAGTGACAGCTACTTTTCGGGCATTATTGCCTCTGTTTCTGCCACTCTGCAGATCCCTGACCCTCTTTGAAAGATCTGAAGTAGGTTTACCATCCCATTTGTTCATGTTCTCCCCGTATGTGTCACGCAGAAGTATCCACAGTGACGCACGTGATTGCTGCTGTCTGGGTGGAATTTGTCTCCTCCTAGGCTGGAATTGCCTTGCAGGAGGTGGGCGTCTGTTCCTGACTGCAGAAACATGCACCCATTCAGATGATGCAGGAACGGTATCCTTTACCAGATTGGAAATTGAGGTTGCAAGATCCTCCTTCAGTTCTTTCATGCCATTTCTAATGCCATTCTCAATACTATCTTTCATCTCTGTAGTCATAGTCTTTATGGCACAGATTATACCAGAATGTGACAAGCTGTCCTCTATCTGCCTGAGCTGATCAGTGAATTCACCAACAGTGAAAGATCTTCCATTATCACTCCGTGATAGAAATTTGCTGGCCAAGATGTTAGCATAGGATGAAGGAGCAAGCTTAATCAGCTTCTTCATGAGACCTGTTCCCAAAGGAATATCGTCAGGCTCATGAGTGCCATGATCTCCATAAAGCACTTCCTTCACAGCAAACTCCTTCAGAAGCTTAATTCCCTGCTCAACGGTGTTCCACTTCTTGGCAGCCCATGGCAAATCATCTCGGGAAGGATATCTCATAGCCACAGCCAACAGAAGGCGTGTCCACAAGCTAACCCTACCAAGAGGACTTGCTAGGTGTTTGTCCACTCCACTCTCCTTAGTGAGTGGTCCCAGCTGCTTGGCAGACTTGTCTCCTACCTGCAGGGCATTAGCACCAATGCCACGGCATCTCACTAGCCAGCTTAAGATTGGCTCACCTGATTCCCTTGTGTATTCCTTCCTAACTTCCCTGACCTCTCTGAGTGGATCCTTGGAGCCTTGGATGTCATCTTCCTCCTCCTCTTCCTGTTGTTCTGGTGGCGCCGGGCCTAACACAATCTTCCTCATAGCATTCCTAAACTCATTGGAACCATCCTCTCTCCTGGCAGCTAACCTCACAGCACTCCTCTCACTTGAGTATTGTTGTCTCAGCACATCTACAAGGTCTCGCAGACTAACTGCCTCCTCTTCCTCCTCTTGCTGCTGATCACCAGAGGTCCCCTCTCTTACATCCTCCTGCGAACCACTCTTTGTCTTAGCTTTTGCCTTAGCAGGTGCTAGAAGGGCCTGAGCAGCAACAGACTTGGATGTGTCTGCTGGAGGATTTGAATCTTTAGGAGTCTGACTTGGAGCATTTGTATCCTTAGGGGTCTGACCTGGAGCTTGTGAGTTCAAATCTGCCTTGCTTTTAACAGGAGGATTTTGGTTCTGGTCTGCTGGCTGGGGTTTCGAATTGGCTGAGCTGGTGTCATTAGGATTTGGACTGACTGGGCTAGCGTTACCAGCACTAGTAGTATTATTAACATTAGTGGGATTATTTGCCTGTCCTCCTGGGATGCCTGCCAACCCTGACTTGTTTTCATTTTTGCTAGGAACATTCTGATTTTGGGTACCTGCCTGTCCTCCTAGGGCTCCTGCCGAACTCTGCCCGTTATCATTGTTTACGTTAGCGGCGGGAACACTGGCTGTGTTCCCAGCACTTGGAGAAGGAGGGGCAGAGGCTGGCAAGGGGGAAGCCGATAACTGTGTTCCCTTGTTTTGCTGTGAAAGAGACTGCTTCTGAGACACAGAATTTTTCCTAGCTCTTACAGAAGCTGGTTTTGAATTTTTCACCAATAATGCCAAAATTAATATGAAATTTAAAACTACAAGAGCCAGTATAATGCCCAGCATCCCTGCCATGCTCTGTTTCGAGTAGAAATCCTTGCATGGATTTGGCATTTCAGTTTGGGGCTGGATGACCCTCATGAGAGCAGTAGATAAAGCAGCATTTTGACTGATCGTCACATTATTGACAAAAACTCTTGTAATATCACTAGTAATATTCTCAGTGACACTAAAACCAGCATAACCAAGAATGAAATCACCCCAGCTCCAGAACATGTTTGAAAGCTTAACTTTAGCCTTCTTAAAAACTACATGAAGCAAGAAATAACCAATTTGATCTTTGATCCAGTTGTACACAAAAAACCAGAAAACAGGCCACACAGCAATCCCCACCAAGTACAATAGCTGCTTGATTAGCTTCATCTTAATTCCCAGAGCTAATTTCCACTCACTGAAATATCTAGCCCCACGTTGGGAAAGCCAATTAAAAAATGTGATGGTTTGGGGGTTACCCCGCCCCCCCACACTTTTGTATTTGCCCCAGCTAACTCAGACGGCCTCTGGGAATATAGATGAAGCAATTTATTTACAGCTAGCAGAATTTACAAGCAGCTATTTACAATATATACAGTTATATACAATTATATACAGAAATATACAAAGGATAAACAATACAAAAGCACAACTCCCCTCCCAGAAACCTGAGTCCCCAGGAGGGGCTCTCAAACCACCCCAACACCTCCCCCGGCCCTCTTAACCTTACCCCAGTTCTCAGGAAGAAGAGAGGTGCAGCCAAGAGGTTAGGGAGCAAGGTCAGTAGGAGCAGGGTTAATGAGATGTTACCAGGTCTAAGGCAAAAGCAAGAGTGAGAAACAAAATGGAGAAAAAGTCTTTCTTCTTCCCAAAGTTCTCAGCGTGACTGTGAGAGAAGTTGACATCAATTGTTTTTCATTTCACTGCCCGTTATCTAGTTGTTCTACCAAAACATTCCAGCTTGCTTCAAACTAGCACAGGTATCTTGTGTAGCTGCGTCCCTTCCTAAAGCCATCCCTTTATCCTGCCTATTTGGCTGCTTTTTCTCCCAGCACATTAAAGAATTTCCTCGTCACAAAACAAGCAGCAAGATGGGCTACAGCAAGACTGGGAAGGGAGGTGAACGCTTCAATCTCCAGAGCTTGTGTCTTCCTGTCTACCCGTGTGCATGTGCTAACAGGAAGGGCTCAAGCCCTTGGGGGGCTTGGGGAGGCAGCCTACTAATTTTTCCTGTCTTAGCATTCATCTACATGTACATCTTCTGCATGTATTGTAATGGTAGATGGGTCTAAGCAATCCCCTTTCTCTTCAGGACAAGTTGCGGACAGGAGAGAAGGCAGTTGTCCGTTTCAGGTTCATCAAGCATCCTGAGTACTTGAAGATTGGAGCCAAGCTGCTTTTCCGTGAGGGAGTCACCAAAGGCATTGGGCACGTCACTGATCTCCAAGCCATTACCACCAAAGAAAATGGTGTGGAGGATTCCCTGGGGCCTGGACAGCTGAGCTTCTGACTAACGCTAGGTCAGACAGATCTCACCAGCAACAGGGGAGAAGGGTGGAAGCTCCTGTGGTTCTCTGAGCAATGCCTGGGGCTGCTGCTGGCCCGTTACAGCATGAGTTTACCTCCTCTGCACTGTAAGATGGAGCCTGGGAAAGTTTCTTGCACCCAGTGCCATACGTGGGGCAAGCTGAGCATGTTCTCCACGTCGCCTGCAGCTTTTGTTACCCTGCTCTCATTCGGAATATGTCTGAGGTGCTTGGCAGGCCTGGGTAGGCAAGTTGTGGCTTTGTTTTGAAAATTATTGGTTGGGAGGAGCAGAACCCTGAAGACTAGCAGTGAAGGGGATATTTTTCCATCTCTAACGTAAGATCTAGTCCTGTTTCTGCTCTCTGAGCACTGGGTTGTTAACAGTTCTCTCTTGAGTTATCCTACAGCACATCGCTCTGGGCAGGGGATGGAAGAGGCCCTGCTACCCCCAGCAGGGGCTTGGTTGAATCTCTCAAAATTCATTCAGGACACTTTTTAACCATTTTAATCTTGGTTGACTTCAGTCTGCTGTGTCCATTTGTGTGTTGGTTTTGTATTACTCCTATCTGAGTGTCTTATTGTTGGGCAAGTGTCCTATTCCTGCTCATCTGTGCACGCTCTTTCAGCATCCCACTTTATGACTTTTGGGAAGCTGTGGCTGCTCTAAGTGGCACAGCCTCCCAAAGTAATAGCATGAAGGCAGAGCTTGCACTCGCAGCTATTCCTCGTAGCAGCTGGGCAGAAGACCATTCTTTGGAATCAAGTGGATCCTGTGCCTATGCTGGCATGTGCAGGTTGTTTCCATGGATGCCTGGCTGCAGATGTCATCTGCAGGCAGCAGTGGTTTGCAGTAGGCTCTTAGTGTGGCTATTCCAGAGCCTAGCCTAGCTTGGTCCTTGTGTGCTTGCCTTAATGTGTGAGGAGGACAGGCTTTGTTACTAAAGCAGAAACAGATGACTTCTAATGTTTAGATGTGATTTGACAGTGGCATGATGTTTATTTCTCTTTCTCCTCAAGAAAGACTTTTCTTTCCCTGGCCACTGGGGTTTGTTGTCGGAGGAAAGCTGGTGTTGCCAGCAAGGACTCTGCGCACGAAGGGTGGAGCACTTTTGTCTCCCACTCGCTGTCATGCAGCTCCTCTGTGTGACCCTGGTGTTGCAGGGCCTGGATAGCTGTACATAGGCTTTTGGGTTTATTGTTGACTGTTAGACCAAATGTGTCAGCTGTGAGCAGCAGGCTTTCAGCCAGCTCTGACACGTAGTATGGTGGCCTGCCAGCCCTGACCAAAGTGAAGCGTGAGGGCCTGTGATAGCACTTGGACACCCAAACATCCTTTCTGTGCTCAGAGCAAGTTCTGCTTCTGGGCTCCCGGCACAGGCAGTGCCTGCAGCACCGAGTGGCCTGTGCTGATCTGCGGCTGTCACTAAGTGGCACTCTCCACGGGGCTGGGCTCTAGCAGGTAGGGGAGGTGGTGGCTGCGCTCTGCAAAGACCATGCTGAGGTGTGGGAAGCTGATGACATAGTGGCATGAGTGAAGGGATTCAGAGACAGCTCGAGTGCATTGTCCCTTGTGGGGAGCACTGACCCAGCTGGAAATCTGCCTCTTTCTCATCAGTGCAGCAATGAGACAGCAGCCGCTGGCTCAGGGTCCCTGCCCTCTTTCTTCCCATCCTGTCAGCAGTCTGGGTGTTGCACTGGCACAGACTTTCACCCGTACCCACAAAGGCAAACCCAGCTGCCAGCAGGCTCTTCCCTTCGGTGCTAGTGGGTCACAAAGAAAGCTGCGTGGGGTATGGAGGGGACTCCAGCTGTTTGCAGTAGCCCTGGCATTTTCTGCCCCAAAGTGGGCATGGGGTGCTGTGACCCTCTCTGGAATAGCTGATGGCTGGTCTCACCTTATCCCTGCCATCTGTGACATGACTGTTCTTGGTGCCATGCTCTTCATAATTGCTGTTGTGTTGTCTTGAATTTTTCTAATGCTGGGGCTTGTTCCCATTCCCCAAGCATCTATATATAAATGTACAGAATAAAGACGTTTTATTGAGCTTGCTGGCTGAGTTATACAATGAGCAAGGGTGGAACTGGGCTCTTGTCCCACTGCCCTTGGAGCTGTGTCATGGTTGGTGGTGGCTGCCCTTCACTCCTTTCTAAGCTTCCTCCAGGCAGCCCTATAAATACCACCCTGCAGTCTGGAAGGAATGCACGCTCGCTGCTGTTTACAACCCTACTCTGCTGTCTTATCTGAGCGAGCCTGGGTGTGCAGCCTGGGGTGACAGGCAGCCACGTCACCCTGAGCACAGCACTTCGGGCTGCCGTGGGCGGAGCAGGCTATGTCGGGTGCTTCCTCACAGCCACGAATTGCCCCAGAGCCTAATTAAAGGGATGCTTTCTAGGGCATGCATCTAACATGTGGTTTTGGTTTTAAAATAGCTGCGATCTTATCAAGGGGTTTGCCACTGCCTTCTCCCCGTGAGGACAGGTTGTTTCCTTGGGACAAGCAGAGGCTCTCCTGTGGATGTGACTTGTGTCACTGAAGGGATTTACCTGTTTCTCAGATTGGTTTTTGTATCGAGTAGTAGCACCTGCTGAGTCCAGTCCTGCCGGACCCTTAGGAAATGAGACGTGCTGCTGTCACAGGAGCGTGAGGCAACCCTGTCAGACTGGTTGCTACCTCGTTTTACATTAAGACTTTGGAAAACTTGTCCCTTTGCACTGTAAGGACTGTCATTAATGGGAGTGACTCTGTAATCTCATCCTCTGACAATTACTGGTAGAGCTGCACGCACCAGAATGAGCTTCTTGTGCTTCCTGAAATCTTAAAACAACTGTGAAGTCTTAGACCACTACAGAGAGCACCAAACACAGCAGATTCCCAGGCTGGCTGCTGGAAGGAGAGCAGCTCAACAGCTGCAAATAGGATGGTGCAGTTCAGAAATGAAGGAGAAACAGAACATACAAATATAGCTGCACCTTGTATCATTATCTGCTGCCTGAAAGTCTCTCTGCCCCCTGCTCAGGGAGGGGAAGCCTGCAGCTGATGAAACTCTCTGCAATGTTTCCAAGCTCCACCCAAGTGCTGCCTTGACGTGGCATGTCCCTTCTCACCACCTTAAGAGCCAAGTTCAAATTATTGGCAGCAGGACTTCTGCAACAGGCCAGCAGGCTCCAGGCAGCTAGCCACTTTTTAGGATGTCAGGTAGTGATGTCAGGACTAGGGGGAACGGACCAAAGCTAGAAATGGGTAGATTCAGACTGGGTGTAGGAAGAAGTCCTTCACCATGAGGGTGGTGAGACCCTGGAGCAGGTTACCCAGAGAGGTGATCAAAGCCTCATTCCTGGAGATGTTTAAAGCCAGGCTGGATGAGGCTCTAGACAGCCTGATCTAGTGTGAGGTGTCCCTGCCCATGGCAATGGGGGGTTGGAACTAGATGATCCTTGTGGTCCCTTCCAACCCTGACTGATTCTGTGATTCTGTTCTATGTGTCACTGGTAATGATCAGAAGCTAGTGCTGACATTTCAAAACAGCCAGTAAGAGGTACACCTGCACAGCTCCAGCTCTCTTAAATCTTATTTGACAGGAGCCGTCTGTCTTGTGTGCTCCAGTGCTGGTGATGAGCATCATGCAACAGACTGATACAGCAGGAATTGCCAAACTATTGTCTGCAACAAAAGTCCTGACTGGAAAAGAAATAAAAATCAGCATCTTCCACATGGAGAGGAGGGAAAGAACCACAAGCCCTAAAATACAGTAAGTTACGCAGTAAGGGCAAGGCCCACAGCTCCAGCCAGAAGAGAACCAGGCTTCCTACTAACTAGTGAGGCCCCACCTAGAATACTGCATCCAATTCTGGGCTCCCCAATTCAAGAGGGACAGGGATCTACTTAAGACTCCCAATGGATGGCTACAAGGATGATGAAGGGACTGTATCACTGCCTTATGCAGAAAGGCTGAGAGACCTGGGGCTGTTTAGTCTGGAGAGGAGAAGACTGAGAGGGCATCTAATGTTTAGAGACAGAGGAGGGCTGAGTGTCAAGAAGGAAGGGACAGCCTCTTCTCACTTATGTCCTGTGATAAGGGGCAACAGCTGTAAACTACAGCATAGGAAGAACTTCTTTACTGCAAGGATCACAGAGCACTGGAACAGGCATCCCAGGGAGCCTCTTTCTCTGGATACTTTCAACACCCGTCCGGATGTGCTCCTGTCTGACCTGTGCTAGGTTATATGGTCCTGCTCTGGCAGGGTGGTTGGACTGGAAGATCTCCAGAGGTCCCTTCCACTCCCTAACATCCTGTGACTGCATAGAGTTTTATGCCTGAGCTTCGCTGGAGGCTCCCTGGGATAAGCCACAGTGCTAACACTGACTGCTTTTACAGTACAATTGCTGAGCAGTGATAGAATGGCAATAGCCAGGCAAGAGGTGCAGGTGAGAGTACTGCAGAGCTTCTGGTAACACCAAGCAGGCAGCGGAACGCTATCTGCCACCAGCTAAAGCAAGGACATCCAGCATCATATGCAACTCAGGACTTCCTCTTAGACTTGTGGTAGAAATAATTTATTAGACTCTTTTACGTTAAAAAATGGCAGGCATTATAAAACCTTTCACCTGTATTTAAATCCACTGCTGCTTTAAAACCATGGATTAAATAAAAGCTCCTAGCAAGGCTGGGAGTTAAGGAGGTAAGCGCTTAAAGAAAAAATCCAGAGTTCGAGTCGCACCTTCTCTGGGGCGCTTGGCGCTAGAGCCTGTTGGAATTCTTGGCCTGTTCTTTGCCTTGGCAGGAGACCTGGAAGCTGCAGCCTTTGGGCTGTGAGGTGCTGCTGGAGCTGTGGGAGCACTGGCCTCCAGGAAGGAGTTTTGAAGCTCCAGAGCAAAGTGATAGTCCATGTGCTCTGGGAACTCCCACACCAGCACAAGCTGGCCACACTTCTCACAGTGCTGCTGCTCCCCTGGTGAGGAAGGAGGGAGTATGGCAAGCTCAGGAGAGGGTGGCAAATTCTGCTCATTTCCCTCCATAGCTGGCTCCAATTTCAGAAGGGTTCTCGAGCTGGGTGGAGTCGAGGGTGTTTGTGTAGCACCAGTCAATGACTTCTCACACGGAAGCCTCTTATAGGGAGAAGTAGGGCTCCTATCTCCAGGACTCTGCTTCACAGAGGACTCCAGGTCACACTGCACAGAGACAAGTCTAGCGTCACCTCCCTCTTGGTGCTCTGGGGAGCTGGGCAAAGGTGACTCTGCGCTGGTAACAGCTGGCGTTCGGACTGGTGCTACTACCTGTGACTGCTGCTTTTCTGCCACCTTCTGGAAGAACGACTCAATAGCATTAGCAGGCTTCTGCTTAAGATCTTTGCTTGGGCTCCTAAAAAATTTGACTCTGGGCCTCCCAGAGGATGTGGCATTTTGGCTGGTGGTAGCAGTGTTATCGGGCTGGGTATCACTGGTCAGGAAGGTGGCAATGCCTGCAGAGAGGAGTGTAGCAGGCTCCGAGAACTTGTTTGCTGAGAGAAGCACTGATATGAGCGGTGGAGACCTGCAAAGGACAGACCAACATAAGCTTGGACATGAACCTGGAAAGCAAGGAGTCTTTCAAGGAAAGACTTCAAGCAACGTAATAATGCTCACAGGCAAGGGACCTGCAGTTCGAGTATCCAGCAAGGGGTGGGAGAGGCATTTTCTGACAAAACATTAGTATTACTTCCTCCAGACATAGCAGGCTGCATGAGGCAGAGCAGACAGCCTCTTCCCAGAATAGCTTTTACCAAAGCAAAGGGCACTGGAGCAGGGACAGCCTGCTGCTAGTCTGGACGTTCAGTCCACCACATGCAGAGCTGCTGTGAGACTCCCAGGCAAGGTGAGAGGACCTTAAAGGAGCACCAGCCTGGTTAGAGCCTAACAGAACCTTCAGCCTTCACTGCAGAGCAGGAGGAAGTAACGCTGAACACAGGAGCTGTGCACCTTAGTTTTCCTTCCTTCCCCAGGTGCCTCCTCCCAAAAAAACACCTTTGTCCTCATGGGAGGAGAGCAAGGTCCAGCACAGTGGGGCAAGTACTTGCCTTGCTGCAGCAAGGGAGTCCCCTGCCGGTAGCAACCATTAGCTCCAAGCACAGAAGTGAGAAACGATCTGCCAGATGTGGGGCTAGGAAGAGGCCAAGCTCTCACAGCTGTCCTACCCCTTACACATGGAGGTTGCTGCAGCCTGCTCTGCATGTGCTGGGTACGTTTTTCTGGGCAGTCAGCACAACATTCTCATGCTTTCTGTCAAGTTCCTGGCTCATCCTGCACCTTCTGCAGCAGAATATTTGATGGGGATGTGAACTGCTTCCTCCCACACTCACCAGGCCACCTGGTGAGCCCCAGCCACGTTGCAGTTTTGAATGAGGGCAAAGGCATCGTTGCACATCTTCTGGGCTTCATAGCGGGACAGAGCGCAGAAGCGTGACACCCGGGTGTCTCCCTGCATGCGGATGACCACCATCAGCTGCTTGGCCACCCGGTTGTGCTGCAAAGAGAAGAAGTAGCTGGGTTTCAACTGACACCTGCAGGAAAGGCAGAGGAAACTATCTCACTGCCGTGTCCTTATCTGCTCTAGATGATGCCGTGTGACAGACGGCAGCTTGTTCTGCCTGACCTGATCTCCAAGGGATAGCAAAGTGCTTGTACAGCTGTGCCACGAAGGATAGGAAGGAGTTAGTCCCTGCTCTCATTCAAAGGCATCTCTGCACTTTTTCTTGCCCCCCTGAAGAAATGAAGCTAGCAGACTAATCTCACCCTGGCCTGCAGTCTACCACCTAGACAAGCATACTGCCTCCTCTCACAGGCTCAGCACAGAGAGGGCTTGCAAGGGACCAGCAATGCAGCAGGATGAAGGTGCAGTGGCTTTCAGGTCCCTGCCTCCTAAAAGGCACAGGACAAGGACCATCCTTAGCCCCTGTAGTGTTCCAGGCCAAAACCTTCCTTTCTGCCTAGGCTCTTGCACACCCCTTTGCTTGGGGCACCTTAGCACACAGGCATACATCTGAGCATGAGCAGATTTCTTTCTCCACCACACACCACCCTCTGCACAGTGCTCACCATTTAAGCTCATTGAGCGGCTTCTCAAAAGCCAGCAGGAAGATTACTGTCCCCATGCCTTCCCTCCTTACCTGACTCCTGTCCTTAATCAGTCTGGATTCCAGCTCCAAAGCCAGCTGCAGGAGCCAGTGTTGCACCTGGAGAAAACAGCAGTAACAGGCAGGCTTGGTCTCTGCACACAGCACTGGCATCAGACCAGAGCAATGCTCAGCCCACTGGGAAATGCTGGAGGGGGATCAGGCTGAAATGGACACAGACTATCTTGAGGCTCCATTATCTGGAGCACTCTGGACAAATTGTCACAGGTATGAGGATTCAAGACTGAAGGCAAGGCAGTACAGATACAAGTTTTGCAGCACTGCTACTAGACTTTGCCAAGTAATCTGGATTCCCTGCCCTAGATCACCGACACCTCTGTGGGCACCTCTCCCCAGCTAGCAGGTAAGGTGCATTGTCCCACTTGTTTTGGGCTAGTTACCTTCTTTATAGCCACCAAGCACTCGGAACTTAGCACCACAAATACCTTTTGAACAGCACAGGCCCAGTTTTGCTCATGGAAATTATAACAAGCTTGGACCTCTTTGTGCAGGAGTTTGTCAATCTATTTCTGTCAAATGAGGATTTCCCTCTTTTCTAGGGCCCAAACCATCTCCTCCCATTGAACCCCTAGACTGAGTTTCACCACACTGTGACACACAAGAGCGTACTTTTACAAGCTAGTCTTGGCTTTTAGCAGCCTCATCTTCTTCAGTACAAAGGTCAAGCCTTGTGGCAGACAGAGGCTTCTCCTACCTCCTTCTGTGTGGCCAATGCTGTCCTCCCAGGGAAGTTCTTGCTGCAGCCAATGGACTGAGGCAGGTACCGGTTTTTAACAGGTTCATCTTCAATTCCTCTGCACAAGTCGTAGAGCCAGGACCTAAAAGCCACAGACAGGCAGACATCACTGGGCAGCAAATCAACCTTCTGCTAAGCTGTGATTTCAGCTCTGTGCAAGCTGTGACTGTCTCCCATCCCCAGCCACAGCTGAATAGACACGCTTTCTTTGAGCCACAACTGCCTGTCAACACAACTCCTCCCCTTAAGTGTCAAACAGTTCACCAGTCTGCAGGGCACCCCAACTACTGCTCTTGAGCCACAAGTGGTATTTCAGGTTCCAGTGCAGCCTTGTAATTTCCTCTGTAATGAGACTGTCAAACCTGTCTGCTTCCCAGCTTGCAAGGGAGCCCTTCCACAGCTTGGCCCCATCCTTAAAACTCTGTAGAGGAAGGCAAAGAAGGTGGCTGACAAGCAAAACATCAACCTGCAGAAAGTGCCTGGGAGCAGGCACTACTGGAAACCTGATTGTGGGCCTGCCACATCAATGCTTCTGAAAGATGTCACTCGAGTTTTAACTTCCAACCTTCCAAATCACAACAGAACCTACAACCAAAAGGAAGTCTCAGTTCCTGCCAAGAGGTAAGTTGTGCTAAGTGGTTTATCATTACCCAGTTTTGTCTCCAAAGTGAGTCTGGAGCTCTGTCTCACTGAACTGTGTCAGCTGACCAATGTACTCTATTCCCAGGATGTCTGTAATGGCAGTGCCAAGCTTGCCTCCCAGGTTACGGCTAAGGCAGGGAAGAAAAAAAGAAAGAAAACAAATGAAGCATCAGCTGGAGACTATGCCAAGTCTTTTTGGACCAGCTGTCCCTAGATCAGGACAGACAGAAGCAGCCAGGAACTAGCAAAACAAGTGGGAGCAATTAGTATATAACTGCTCTTCTGCTCATAGTAGAAGGACAGATAGGAGCTGAAGTGGGAATGGCAGTTTTAGTGCTTCTCTCTCAAATCCACCTTCAAAACATGATTCCAAAGCATGCTCCCAAGAATGTGTCACACATTCACTCCTTCATTCTGCACAGACAGAGCCCTTCCCCACACACCCCCCACTCCATCCCTAGTGAGACAATGCCAGCAGAGAGCAACAATGCAGGTTTAGAGTGCAGGACCAACAAACCATTCCTCTGGAGCAGCAGTGCCAGTAACTCTTTCCTACAGCAGAGAGTACTTGTGCACAGTGTGTCTGCTGGAAACAAAACTGCATCTGCTCTCTGGAAACACAGCTGGCATACACTCAGGCACAGCTATGGCCTCCTTGCCCACAGTTGCTTCTGGCTTACACCTGTGTACCCCAGCTATCATCTTGAAGGCTGTCCACAGGATGCTACAAGTAATTTAAGTGTGGTCCCTTTGAGGGTGGTTGTCCACTGACAAGACTGCAGCTCCCAAGCAGGCTCTTCCTGAACTGCATTGTTCACAGCTATAAGGGCTTGCTGACGAGATTTCCTCTCCATTTCTTACAAGCATTGATGAGCAGTTACTGTGTAGCTGAAAGCCTTTGCTGGTTGCTATCAATCAGCATCAAATTGCTCTCTGTAGAGGTGGCCACAAACAGCTTCCTACCCTCAGGTCATTTTAGTTCTGCCCAGACAAGCAACGATGATAAACCAACAACAAGTCCCACAACAATGAAGACAAGCAAGGCTCTCATATAAAAGCCTGGATTGTAGGAGCACAGCACCAGCTTTTAAAAGACAAGCTCTTGGCAGAGAGCAGCTGAGCCTGAGCCCCAGGCTGCACAAAAGCAGGCAGCTCCCCAGTACTTACATACTGCTGATAGGCAGCTGGCTGAAGAGCTGCGGGACAAATCGTGACGATACTAGAGTCTGGCGGTTGGGCTTGTTTAACCCACAGGCCAGTTTGGCCAGTGTCTGTAACAGAGAAGAGAGTGGAAGCTCTGTTGTTACAAACTTTGCACTGTACTGTGACTCAGCAGTTTGTGCTGTATTATCACTGAAAACTGCTTTTGGAATAGCTGCCAGGACATGCAGGTTACACCGTTGTGTGCTCCCAGGTTGTACACACCTTGGGACTTGACATGCATTCACTTGGATACTCCAAAAGCCTGCTGCTTCCAGACTTCTAGCTCTGCAAAGGGCTGGCCACCTGCTGCAGGCAGCTTAAGGGACCTGCATCTACATCCATTCTGGTTGGCTTATCCATCAGGCAAGCATGGTGGAACTTCCAGAGCATCACCATCATCCTCCCTAGACTACATCTCTCACTATATCTTGGTCCTTCATTTGTGTTGATCTTGCTTTTTCTCAGTGTCACTATTTTAACCTTCTCTCTGTAAGGTCCACAGCAGCATGTGCTGTAAAAGGAAACCTGCAACATACAAAATTGATAGCCTGGAAAGGATACTCTTAAGCCTATCTGCTATGCAACTTCCCTTCCCACTCTAATCTACTACAGGAACAACATACACAGACCAGCTTGAACTATGTTTAGCTGGGTGGCTGTTGTGGTTTGTTTGTTTGTTGAATTTTATGGTTATTGTGGGGGTTTGGGGTTTGTTTTTAACAAATCTACATTCACTGCTTTACCACACACCCTGTAACTAAGCAAAGTTTCTTTCCTGCCACCAAAGCTACAATCCTTATTAACAGTCTCTTTTACAGGCTTATGTGCATCCTTAGTCTTTCCTAAACAAAGTAGATTCCTTCCCTTCAACTTTTTGTACCTAGTCACCTCCCAGGTGTTCAATTACTGTTCAGTTGCTCTTCTTGTTTGACTGGAGACTCTTCCAAGTTTGCCCAAACTGTTCATAAAGTGAAGTGCTGCAAACTGAACCAATCACTGAGACTTCATGGGAAGAAACCATTTCCTTTTTCTGACACCTTCTCTAATGTGCACATGCTGAAAGAGCATTTGCCATTTCTACAAGAGCACTTATTAACATAGGTGAATCATCCTGCTGTTTGTCTGCACTAACTCCAAGCCACTTCCTGAGTTACTGCAAGGTAGCCCAAACCCAGCTGGTCCCTTTTTTGCTATAAACCACAGAAACAGTCAGAGGAACGCAAGAACCACCACTTGGTGATGTCAGACTATTTCTGGGCTTTTCCAAGCCCAGAATTTTCATCTATAATTTCATCTCCCAGAATTCTCACGGCTCAGGCCCTGAGGCTCCATCTCTGCTTTGCATCAGCTGATTTCCTACAGCTGTTCCCTCTATACAGGCATCAGTGAAAATACTCGCTCTTAGCAGACCTCAGGCAGATCCCCTCAGGGTCCCACTCTAAACATCCCAATTTGAGTGCAACTCACTGAAGAAAATCATTATGGAAAACAATTGGATCTTTTTTCAGATAACCCCAGTCATGTGCATTTTTCTAGGGTGTCATCATCATCTTATGTCACTCAGGGTGAGGTGTATGAGAAACTGTATGGTCAACACTTGACATCTGCAGTACCCCTGAACATTAGGCCACTTACACTATCAAAGAGGGCACAGAAATGAGTGGTTCTGGATAAAACTGTGTTGCTACCTTCCAGGAGCTTCCAAATGGCTCACTGAATTATTTTGTCTCATTTATCAGCTGGATTCCTTGTGTACTCTCAGGAATTAGCTCATGAGGAAGAATAGGGAAGTCTCCCAGAAGAGTTTGCTTAGGGAGAAAGAGCTGTAAGCCAGGGAATGCATTTTACTGGCACAAATTTTCAGCAACTTAGAGGAAGTAGGCAACCAGTTTGAGACACTGAAGTGAGTCAGGTTGCTTTTCCTCTTTCTGGTCAACCAGTATTTAGCCCTTCTGACCACCCTTTAAGTGATGCCAGGCCAGCTGCTGAAAGCAGCTGCAGGAGCACTTTAGTCTGACAGCAGCTGCAGACAGACTTCAGTGCTGCAGCTAGAGGGCTTTCCCCGCTGGGTGAAATATGGTGCTTCACTGAGAACACCTAGCATCCCTTTCATTTTCTGCAAAAGGGGCTTGTCTGCAGCTATGACTTTAAAAATGTAAGTGCTGACTGAGAAAAAAAACCTCCAACAACAAAGGCTAAATCGATGCTTTGGGAATTAAGAAAAATAAACTTCCTCTCAGACTGCTACAGAAACACCTGGGAGTACTACCATCTATACACAGGTACTGCAGCCAAGCACAAACCTCTTCTGAAAGCAATGAGAGGAGTGTTAGGTGCTCTCAGTGAAGCACCCAGCAGGAAACCTTCTGTAGCTGCACCACTGAAGTCCGTTTGTTTCTGCAGCTGCTGTCGTGCACAAAGTGCTCCTGCAGCTGCTCTCAGCAGCTGGCTGAGAATCACCCAAAGTGTGAACAGAAGGCCTAAAGACTGATCAACCAGAAAGAGGAAAAGCAACCTGACTTGCCTCAGTGCCCCAAACTGGTCACCTTCTTCCTCCAAGTTACTGAGAACTTGTAAAAACCATTCCCTAGGTACAGCCACAGATGCCTAAAACAAAAGGTGCAGGTTTGCTGCTTTGAGATATTACATTTCTTCCTGAAGCAAACTCTCCTGGGGGAATGAAAGCCCTATTCTTCTTCATGAGATAACTGATTAAGGTACACCAGGAATCCCGGCAGTAAATTAATTGACTGCTGACTGCATAGTCTACATCTCTGGGAACAAAAGTCCCCTCCTCTTCTCAGAGGTCCTGTAATTTCCCTGAAGGTGTGCTCACACATGGCTGCATTTCCTACTTAACTCATCTTTTATGGAAGACTTGGCAGAGTGCATGAGAGCATCTACAGTACATTCTGACTCTGCTGCTCAGAGGAAATCAGGCTGATGTGTTACACACATACTTTGTTGTGCGAAATCCCAGCTGAACACCTGAATCCAGTGGCTGCTTCTACAGCCACCCTTATTTCTTCCACAATGACTGCGCCCATGGTCAGCTGCAGGTCAGGACAATCAGGGTTATCAAAAGACAGTGATGCCAGCCACTCTTGCAAGCCACACTGCCGCAGCTCCTCTGGAAAAGAAATGCAAAGGGGATCAACTTGAGCATTTCTTGCTAGGCTCAGCAAAGAGACTGGTAGCATCGGCTAGCCCCGGACAACAGCCACGTTTCTCTAAATGCATGTCAAGAGCCAGGACGAGAAGCGAACAGCTCAAAAGGCTTAAAAGTCATTCCTGGTGAAAACACAGATCCCACTAACCATGCTCATACTTCCAGAGAGAGAAAGCAGCCCACCCTCGCTACCCGTTGCTGTACAGCAGTGTTACCGATGGAGCAGAAGGACAGCCAAGGGGATCCAGGGTGGCAGCACCAGGCTCCTTTTTTGCAGCATTGTGCGGCCTCTAAGCCAAGCCGCTGGAGCCCTCTGCAAAGCCCAAGCTCCGCGGGGCCTCCCCCCGGGGCCGGGTCGGTGCGTACCCTTCTCGCCGGGCTGGGGGCCACGATCGTCGGGCAGCCCCTGCACGAAAGTGGTGGGCAGCAGCGCGGCCGCCAGGGGGCGCCCCTGCAGGGCGCGCAGCCGCTCCCGCGCGCTGCCCGTCAGGTCCAGGTACGCCTCGTCGATGCTGGCCCGCTCGATAGCGGCGAAGCGCGACAGCACCTGCATCACCTCCTGGCTGGCCTCCCGGTACCTGCCGGGCAGCGGGCAAAGCCTCAGGCGCCGCCTCGCGTAAGGAGACCCCCGCCGCCACCGCCCTGAGCCCGATCCCCGGTCCCGCTCACCGGGTGAGATCCGCCTTGCCCCGCGCCTGGGGCACCCGCGCCAGCGCCAGATCGGGGCACAGCGCCCGCGCCTCCGTCGCCCACATGCCACGGGACACGCCGAAGGCTCGCGCCTCGTAACTCACCGCGATGATCCTGCACGATACGGAGGGCAGTACAGGGCGGGCACGCCGCGGCACAGCCTCACGGAACGGATGCAAAGGGCCGTGGCCACGGCCGGCCCGCCGGCAGGGGCACCTACCCGCCACCCTGCCACTGGGTGTACTGCACCACGGCGCAGGGGCGGCCGCGCAGCTGCGGGTCGAGACGCTGCTCCACCTGCATGAAGAAGCAGTCCATGTCCACCAGGGCCACCACGCGCTCCCGCCCCCGAGACATCCCCGCACCAGCGACTCGGCTGCCTCCCGCCCGACGGGCACCGTGCCCCGCCCCGCCCCGCCCCACCCAGCGCCGCCACTTCCCGGGCGCGGGGCCGCCCCTGCGCGGGGCGCGCCGGGAGCTGTGGTTCTGCAGGCCGGTGGGCGGCGCGCGCCCCGCCCGTGCGCCACATGCGCAGAGCCGCTGCCCTGCCGCGCGTGCGCCGCGGGCCGGCCGCCCCCTCCTTCGCCCGTCGGTGGCCGGTGGCGTGGGGCCGCCGCTGCTGCCGCCGCCATGTCCGCCGAGCAAGTGAGCGGCCTTTGTGAGCAGTTGGTGAAGGCGGTGACGGTGATCATGGACCCAGCGTCCACGCAGCGGTACCGGCTGGAGGCGCTCAAGGTACCTGGCCGGGGAAGGGTGTCGACGGGCTCCGGCCACGCGGGTGACCCGGCCACGCGGGTGACCCGGCCACGCGGGTGTCCCGGCCATGCGGGTGTCCCGGCCGCACGGTCCCGGAGTCTGCTTGGGCCCTGCGGACGAGCTGGGGGTGGTCCGAGTCCGGGCAGCCTCTGAGGCACTGAGAATCAACAGCAGGCCGGGAAAGGCGGTGGGGGCTGCGCCTGCGCGCCTCTGAGGGGGTCGGGGGAGCTCCCCGCGGCGTGCTCTGCCAGAGGCTGCGGTTGTGCCCCACTTGTTACCGACCGCCTCTTTGCGCCCCCCTGCCCGCTTCCGAGACTTAACCACGGCTGCGTGTACTCGGTCTTTTCCCAGTTCTGCGAGGAGTTCAAGGAGGAGTGTCCCATCTGCGTGCCCTGCGGACTGAAGCTCGCCGAGAAGACGCAGACGGCCATCGTCAGGCACTTTGGCCTGCAGATCCTGGAACATGTGGTCAAGTAAGGCGCCCCCGCGCCGGGGAGGGGTGCTGGCCTGCCACCATGAAGCCACTAGCCTGGGCTGCTGTTCTGGCGCTTGCCGCTTCAGGGAGACGCTTTCCACACGTAGAGAGTGTGCTACAGTAGCAAACACTTGTTGTCCTGCTCTGTTTCCTTCGTCATGTGTAAAAGGAGGACAGGAGAAGATGGTTTTCAGGCCAGTTGGGAAAGCTAGTTCGCTGGGCTCTAAGACACAGTGAGACTGTAGCACGTGAATAAGCACACACCATTGTCAGTAGGTCTTTGAAGTGTTCTCTGTCATTAGACTCGTGTTAACAAAGAGGCTTTGTGTTAGTTCATCTCTGAGGTTTCTCTCTGCCGCCTCTACAGACCTGATGCTTTGTGCTTTTGCTGCTGCTTCTCATGTCTGTTGACCTCAATGGTGCACGCCCATTTGCCAGCAGCAGTTTTAACTCAGCCTTCTCACTAAGGGATCGGACGCTGGCAGTCAGTGAGCTGTAGTGTCTAGTTGAGGTGAAGAAGTGATGATTCACCGGGAATCAAGTCAGAGAACTTTATAAATGTTTTGTCTTGATAGACTTAGTTTTTAACTATATATGTATGTATGTATAAAATACACACAGACACACACATGTATATATATAAACTCTTTCAAACAGGTTCCGTTGGAACGATATGCCTCGCCTGGAAAAAGTTTATCTAAAGAACAATGTCATGGGCCTCATATCCAATGTAAGTGCCTCCTACCCCAGACTGTTTGAAACGTGATTCTCTAGCTTGGAGATAGAAGAAGTCCAAGAAAAAAGTTACGCTTGCTAATGAGTACAGAGGGTCTGAATTTGGTTCTGTATTTCATTGCTTTCTCGCTGTGCATCCCTGGCTGTTGCAGTGCTTTGCTTTGCAGCGAGGTGAATAATAGCGTGGCCTCATGCGGCAGTAGGGTTTGAGACTTTGTATAACCCATGTGAGGTACTTCTCTTAGGAAGAAGATCAGTAAATATAAGCGTTCTTCCCCTTTGCAAGAGTGCTGAAGTTGTTGTCTCGGTTGTGTTTTCTCTGTCACTGTGATTGTCCTTGTGACCAAATGACCTTTTTTTGGTGGGAAATCATGTTGGTTGCCAGAGTTCGCTAGCTATGGAGAGAAGGAATGTCACTTAAGATACTGGGATGAAGGGTTGGCCAGTGCTCTGTTTCGTTCTGTTGGCTTTATTTTGTGTGGTTTAGAATATTTGCAACTGCTGTGCTTCTCAGATCAGAATTATAAATGGTTGTTTTGTGTAATCGTGCCCCTCTTCTGTCACAGGGAACTCAAAGTATTCTGGAGGAGGAGAGTCACATTAAGGATGTTTTGTCTCGCATTGTGGTGGAGATGATAAAGCGTGAATGGCCTCAGCACTGGCCTGACATGCTAAAAGAGCTGGATACCCTCTCAAAGCAAGGGGTATGAAACACACCTGCCTCTTCTGTTCTGCATGTTCGTAGTACGGGTTTCAGTCTTCCATTATCCTGAGAAGAGCCTAACTCACTCCTGGTCATGTGAGATAGGCTGGTGTTGTGCTCAAAAATCCCTGTCAATTATTCTAGCAGGTTATTATAGCAGAGAGAGAGTAATTGTCCTGTCTTGTGCTCCCAAGGTGTGACTTGTGTCTTCTTGCGTGCTTGCTGTTTTCCTACATTTCTGAGCTGCAGAGATTTTAATGTTTGAGCTGCACTGATGGAGTGTGTTTAATTTTGGGACATCAGGAAACTCAGACGGAACTGGTGATGTTCATCCTCCTACGGTTGGCAGAGGATGTGGTGACTTTTCAAACACTACCTACCCAGCGACGACGAGATATCCAACAAACCCTCACCCAGAACATGGAGAAGATTTTCAGCTTTCTATTAACTACGCTGCAGCAGAATGTCAACAAGTACAGGCACATGGTAAGAATCTTCTTTCCTTGGGTTCAGTTAAGGGATTTGGGATACAGCTCCTAAGTAGTTGGGAAAGCAAGTGCAGAAACTGCCTGAAACTCATTGCGATTGCTATGAAGTGGGGCTCTACTATGCCGTGAGAAGCCTGTGCTGGTCAGAGAGACTGAACACACAAGGTTGACAGGATTAGTGTTGATGTTGTGGATTTGCTCATGTAAATGGCTTGAGTTGATGCATGCTTCATCCATACTGTTGGAATCCTATTCTGACAGTAGGGGTTTGTGGATTACCAAAAGGTGTGGTTGTGTCAAAACCAGGTTCGGTATCGTCTGTATAGCACACAGTGGTAAAGATGCTGCCCTGGGCTGGTATCTGCTCTCTTACACTGCAGTGGTGTCTTTGTGGTGATGTACCAAGATGCCTCTCTGGTCCTTTTATCTGAGAGCTCAGGTCAGGAAGCCCTTTATTTCATGTCGTGGTGAGGAATGCTCTTCATTTTGGAGTAAAGAGTCGTGAATTCCTGTCTAAAGCCAGAGATGTGCAGGTTGGTTAATATGAATGGTGAAAGCCAGTCTTTGCCCCAGTCTGTTCCTGGAAGAAGGAATTGAATTAGGGAGTGAAGCACAATTGAGAAACCAAACCAGAAATAAGCTCCTTAGGTGTATCTCTTGTTCTTTTTTTCTGTGAATTAAAATCCAGAGTTGCACTAAATATGAAAGTGGGAGGCAATGAAACACGCCCTCTTACCTGACTTCTGTCCATTTTCCTGATGGATTGACAGGCTGAACAAACCCACCTGTAGTGTGCAGGTCACTGTGCAGTTTATGGGTGGGTGGAAGACTCTGGTGTGTTTTGTAGTCTGGTTGAAATGCATTTCCAGGTAAGATTTGAATTGCAGTGCTTGAGGTTCTGAAGTGTGGCTGCTTTTGCTAACAGTGGAATCTTTCTGATTGGCAAGGTTGGAACACCCCAGGAACAGGAAGCCCTCACCACTCCACAGGTTAGCACATCTCTGAGATGTTTTTGCACAGGGTAAATCCTCAGGATGGGGATATTCACTTAACTGCAGACTGAGATGGGGGAAGATGATGGGTAGCTCCCCAAGACCATAGTAATCTGCAGTGCTTGCAAGTATGCAGTTCTGGTATGGGGGCTTCGTTGTTACGTGTTTGGGAACAACCAGGATAAATTGAAGTCACTGTACCAAATACACTGATGGACAGAGTTCCCAAACCAAAACCTTGCACTGGAAAGAAATCCTTGTGGTGTCTTTGCTTCTGAAAAACCTGAGTGTCTGTGGGGGTTGTTTGCATTGGTCAAAAAGAGCAAGCAGGGCATTGCTGCTAAGTGATTGGAACTGGGAGTCAGGCTGTAGTCTCTTGTCCCAGCTCTCTCTCTAACTTCCTTCCTGACCGGGGACAAACTGCCCTTTTCAGACATCAATCTCAATATGTAAAAGCCACCAGCACCTTTCAGAATCTGGCTTTTAACTGTAAGGTGCTCTAAAAAGGTCAAAAGTTTCTTCCCTGGAAGCTTCCAGGAAGCACCAAAATGAATGCCTTTCATTCTTGTCCCCTGCATCTCCCTGGTACCTGCTGACTGGATTGGCATCTTTTGGATGAGAAGGAGGTTGTGGCTTAATTCAGAGTCCTGTTTTCTTACCTGCCAGGGCACTGCAGAGCTGGATGTGGTGGCTGTAGCAATATCCTGAGTGTCTGGATATGTTGCAGCCTCTTTCATTAGGGAACTGTTCTGTGATGTAGCTTCTGGATGTGTTCTTGAGAATAAACCTGTTCAGCAGTGGCTGGGTTTAAGTCTGCTGTAGCTTACCATCTCTTGTTTTCTTTTTCAGAAGACTGACCTGGCTCAGGAGCCAAAGGTGAGTGGAGCTACACAGGAGTTAGTGTGTTAATCATTCCTAACCCCCCCTACCTTGCCTAGAACTAGGGTTTGCCTTACTTTGGAGTCTATTAACTGTAGTCTATTAACTGGGTGGATTTTTTTCAGCCATAGCACAAACTACTTGAGATAAGAGATGTGAGAGGTGGTGGCCAGAGGATCCAAGTTTCTCACACTCTTAGGGTGGTTCCTGGTACTGCTCTTCATAGGAGTGGACACATTTAGATGGGAATGGGTGTTTGTCTCTGGCTCTCACCGCTTGCTGCCGTTCTCTTTACAGGCCCAGGCAAACTGCCGTGTGGGGATAGCAGCACTCAATACTTTGGCTGGCTACATTGACTGGGTGGCTCTGAGCCACATCACAGCAGACAACTGCAAACTCTTGGAGATGTTGTGTTTGCTTCTGAATGAGCCTGAGCTGCAAATAGGAGCATCGGAGTGTCTCCTGATTGCTGTCAGCAGGAAAGTAAGTTATTCCTCAGCTCCTCTGGCTCTCCTTTGTTTCCCTCCTATTCTCCTTCATAATTCTTCAGATGGAGCACGTGATATTTTTGCCCCTTTATTTAGGACATAACATTCAAATTGAGCTGTTTATGTTAATAATATGAACATTGAACTGTGACAGCAATTATTCACAGCTGTTAACAACAGGTGTGAATATCATGCCAGCACAATACCTACAGCAAGTGCTCTCCAACTTCTGTGCTCACCTTTCCTTCCAATTTTGAGGTTGGAAATTCCATCGACTTTTTTTCCCCCTGCTTCCTACAACTGTGAAGTGGTGAGCTATCACCTGCTGTGTTATCTGGCAGTTCAGAGAAATGACAGCAGGATCTAAAGGGGTGATTTAACCCATATAGTCGTACGAGCTTAATGTTGAGACTGCATGTTCTGTCAGCTGCCCTGAAGTAGTCTGCCAGTCCCGGGGTGGTTTAAAGTTTGTGGTGGGTTTGCCTGGGACAATATCTTGAGATCAGCAATACCCTAGATTTTTTTTGCTGAATTATTTGTGGACTGTTAAGCCTCTCCTCAGATAGAGAAACAGCTGGAGATCTCTTAATCTCACTTGTGAATGGGAAGAAGTAGTTAATTAGATGGAGTAAATAATTATGTTCTGAGGCATTTGCCATGTCTTACACGTAGGGTAAGCTGGAGGACCGGAAGCCTCTGATGGTCTTGTTTGGAGATGTTGCCATGCACTACATTCTCTCTGCTGCCCAGTGAGTACCATCCTGCTGCTGTAATCTCATAGCTGCTTTAAAATGTAGAGATGATCTGGAAAAGATACTGCTGCTTAACTGCAGAAAGCTGAGTTGGGAGAGAGCAAGGCCACTATTTTTTGTGCAAAACCTGAAAAAATGCCAATATTTTTTAAATCACATAATTGAAATACAAAGTGATTCATTTCAGTTTTCCCTAGCTTTGTATTTTAACCTGAAACTGATCAGGAGGGACTCTAAGAGAGGCAGTTTCAGAGGTTTTAGATGCCAATAAAGCAATGCTTGATTGTAGTGTGGGAAGTCTCACTGCAATAAAGTCAAGTTGCTCTAGTCTTTTAATCTACAAGATTAATACACGTATGCCTACAGCCTGAGTAACAGTGATCCTGTTTGTCCCCTCTCTGCTTATTCCCAGGACAGCAGATGGAGAAGGCCTGGTGGAGAAGCACTATGTTTTCTTGAAGAGACTTTGCCAAGTTTTGTGTGCATTGGGCAGCCAGCTGTGTGCATTACTAGTAAGTCTCTACTAATACCAGCAGCAATGCTGGCAGGGCTAGTTTTCAGGCCTGGGGGCGAGATGGCCATGATCTAAGGTATGACCCAGGTTTGTCTTTGTGTGTTTGGTAACCACAGGGTTCTCTCTGCATATTGGAAAAATGCAGAAATGGCTCTGCTTGCAGGGGAGAGAAATGTGCCCTGCTGAGTCACAGGAATGTAGAATGGAAGGACCCTGACTAATTTCAGGCCTCTGCTGTCATCAAGAGTCATCTCCTATAACCTTTGTAAAATGGTGAAGCCTCACTGAAAATTGGTCACATTTCTTGCTATCTACTGCTATGGAAAAAATACTCCAGGAAACTGCTCTTGTGTTGGAAGCCTTTTAGATTTCCCTATTAAAACTAACTCAAAAGAGTATAGTTGTTTGTTCTTCTGCCAAGATTCTATGAAGCTGAAGGATGAAACAGATTTAGTTCCTGCTGTTCATCTTTCTGATGCTTTGTGTCAATGCTGATAGAAAGGTGCATGTTGATACTTTGCATGCCATGCTGAATTACCACTCCCTCTGTTGAGAATGGTAAAGGAGGCAGGCTTGTTGAGAGCTGCTGTTTGTGGAGAGACTGAGGCAGCCAGCCTGTGCAAGTGATAGGGCAGGCTAAGTTCTCACAGGGAGGGCAAGAAAAAGCAAACCCTTTGTCCCTAAAAAGAGCATGTGTTACCCTTCCTGTGACTTCACTTGATGTTGGGCAGTGTGAATTGTTGGTCTGTAGTGAAGTACTGTGATGGGATCCTCATCCTGATTCACTCTCAAGAGAGTCAGCACTGAACTGTACAGCTCCAAAACAGAGGTCTGGAATGCAGCAGCAAAATGTTTCACTTGTGGCTCTGGGCAAAACATCCTCTTCCTGGCAAACTTCCCTGAAAGTTATTGGTAAGAGATGCATGTATCTTAGTTGCAGGAAGCATTCTGAGGAATGGAGGTGAAATATGTGGGTATGTTTGCTTGTGAAATTTTGTGGTTGTGAATTGGTTTACTTCGGTACTGCTGAGTGGACTTTACCCAGCAGGAGTAAAATTGTGACTTGTGGAAGCAGCAGCACTGGTTACAAGTTTGGTTTTAGCAGAATTCCAGTATCTGAAAGTCACCCTTTTCTCTTGGATTAAGGTGGTGCTACTTCTAGCATCCCCAGGCTGGTCAACAGAACTTGCTACTCCTCAGACTGTAACTGGTTTCAGGAAAAATCTCAGGCATGCAGAGTTTTTCTCTCAGCTCGCTTAAAGTCTGTGACCTTGGATGTAACACTCCGAGTTTACCCAGAGACATACTACTTGTGGCACAGAGTTAGTAACTGTGTGAAATTGACTCTTCCTATAGGGCTCAGATTCTGATGTGGAAACACCAGCCAACTTTGGAAAATACCTTGAGGCGTTTTTAGCCTTCACAACCCATCCCAGCCAGGTATGTAGAGGGCTGAAAGTCTTGAGTGTGTCTGTGACAATGTATGAATGCATAACTGAGCTAACATCTAGAAGACTATAGAACTTCAGCTGTCAAACATTGCTGCTCAGGTTCTCCATTTCATCTGTAGACTTGGGAGGCAGAGTGGTTTCTTCTCTGTTTCTGCCCCATTAGGAACAGTGCCTAGTAGGAAATGCAGAGTTTGCAGTCAGCCCTAGTATTTATTTAGAGACTTCAAGCCTGGAAGTTTGGTTTGTGCTTGCAAGGTGTCTTGTCCTGAACCAAGTAGTGTGATTTGCTGTTGCTTTCTTTTAGAAACACTTGATGTTAGTAGTGGAAGTTCCATCACTGAAATCCTTCTCTCCCCTACTCCTTGCAGTTCCTGCGTTCTTCCACCCAGATCACTTGGGGAGCCCTCTTTCGGCACGAAGTTCTGTCTCGTGACCCCTTACTGCTGGCTCTGATTCCCAAGTACCTCCGTGCATCCATGACCAACCTAGTGAAGGTATGTGAGAGCTGTGGCCATGCAGGTGTGAGAGGATGCCTAAGTGAACATGGCCTGTGAGTTGTGGGGAGAAACTTCCTTTTTATTGTGTCTGCCAGGAACACGCTCTCTAGACCACTGAGCAAACAGCTGTATCTCAACATTTTACTGCCTGCTTTTTGTCTTAAGTCTTCTCCTTGAAGCTGCTGTTAGTTGTGGTGGGTGACTTCTTTCCTGAGATTGTCTACTCTGTCACCAGGTGGGCTTTCCCTCTAAAACAGACAGCCCCAGTTGTGAATACTCACGCTTTGATTTTGACAGTGATGAGGACTTCAATGCTTTCTTCAACTGTAAGTTGCCATCACCTTGTGTGGATACTGTTGTCTGTGCCTTTCTTCTTGCTTTTGATTGCTGACTGAGCTTGGAGCCTACCAGCCTGACCTTGCAGGTCCTACTTGTGTTTTAACTTCTTCACTGTTAGATCTTGGAGTTAATTTACAATCTTTCCGGGGCAGCTCAGGTATTCCTTTTTACTTTCTGCTGGGGCTTTGCTTGCTGGGCAGGTAGGTAGCCTAGTAGCATGTGGCAGCTAGTGTCAAAGAAGTTGTGCCTCTTGGTCAGCTAGAGAAGGAAATGAAACAGCCAGGAGTCCTGTTCAGGTTATGAGAGGAAGGCAACCTGACTCCATGAAAAGGCAGAAGACTTAATATGTCATTGCTGAAAAGAAATCTGTTTTGGCCCTGCTAAGAAGCTTCTGATCAGTACCCATAGCTACAGCTGAGCAACTGAAATAGCCAAATGTAATCATTAAACCAGCAAAAGAGAACCCTTGGGTGTTAATAATTTTATTCTTTCTTCTTATATTTAACTTCTTAAAACCAAGGGCACTTCACCCTGGTTCTTACAGTTTGGTATTCACTTGAAGTGTGGGAGAATGTACTTAATAAATCCTTTTTCACATTTCTATTTGAAGGTTTTAAACATTGCTTTTTTATTGCTGAGTAGATAGTTTATTTTTTATTCATGTGCACAAAGAATTCAAAATAATTTTATGTTGAAGATATTATTACACATGCAGGAAAATAAAAATTCCTCACAACATAGAATTACTTCACAAACCTTTTTTTTTAAACTGGCAAGCTGCATCTGTAGTCAGCACAGCTCAATCTTTTGTGTAGTCATGTACTGGAGTATGTTAGAACAAGTTAAATTCCTATTCTGTACTTTGCTTTTAATATCTTTGAAATTGAAAGTAAGAATTCTTTGGAGGTTTTTGAGCTCACTTCATCATCCAAGAATCTGAACTGATTTAAGTTGAATAATCTATAAAAAATGTGTTTAGCTGAAAAAAGTGGTAGTTGCCTCTTGCTATTTTTTCTGTCTCATTATCTCAAGATGTTTTGTAAGCAGCAAACGTTTAATTTGAAGATTTTTTTTTTTTAATGACAACTGAGGGCTTAATTGTAGTAAATCTGTGCTCAGCATAAATTTTCATGTTTCACATATTGCAGCTTAATTGTCCTTGTTTTTGTGCTAATTCATCATTCTTCAGGCCTTTTGAATAACTTCCGAAATTGCCCATGCTGTTACCTGCTTTACTCACTGTATAGCTGAGCCTTACTGCATAGCTGTTGTCAGAGCAACAGTCCATAGTGTTCCCAGGTCTGCAGAGCTACAGGCAGCCTTTGGAGAAGGGAGCATTTGCAGCATCACCTTGTGTCGTGGAGCCAGGGAGTTAATGTGGCTGAATCAGGAATTGTAAAAATGGAGTTATTTTGTTTGCCTGAAAACCTCACCCCCAAACTACATACAAAACTAGTTCAGGTTTATTTACAGGTTCTAATTCAGTCAGGAACTCTTCACAAGGATGTTATGGACAAACTTAGAGATTTAGGAAGTCGGGAAATGGAAAAGGCTAAGCTATAAAGACAGCTTTACCCCACTATCAGTCAGGCTGAGCAGAGAGTTAAGGGAACAGCAGGCTTTACTCACAGAGGTGAGAGGGGATTTCTCTGTGTCTCAGCTCATCCTCCTGATGTTTTAAGCAGTATCCAGTAGTCTGGATCCACGCAGCTGCAGCCCAAGGTGAGTGGCAAAGCTGCCAAACTCAGAAATGTCTCGAGATACAGCTGCCACAAGACAGAGATTTGTGGAAGCAATGCTGCCTCAGCAGCGGCAGGGCAAAGCCAAACTGCTAGGGTCCCCCAGTCCTGAAGGCAGCTGGGAAGTTGGCTGCTGATATGATCCAAGACTAGCAGGGTCCAGGTGCCACCAGCAGCTCTCTCAAAAGGACCCCAGGACTTGCCAAGCTTGTAAGTTTGCACAGAATGGTGCAAAAGTGGAGAGACTCACCCAAAAGCAGGGACGGTGTAAAACCAAGAGCTGTGTAAAAGGTAGGAGCAATCCAAAAGCAGGAACAGTCCAAAATGAGAACTCTGTCACAGCAGGAACCTGTCCCTTTGGGAACCCTGTGAAGGCAGGAACGCCCTTGCCTTCTCCCTTGCTCTGTTTATCCTTTTCTAGACAAAGTGTCCATTTACCATTTTATACTGGGCATGAAAACCCAGCCAGCCCCCAGCACAAGCGCCCACATGGGTCAGCACACGTCCAGAAAGGCGCCTCCTGCTGTCACCTCTTCAAGCCTGCAGGGCTTGGCGGGGGAAGCAATTTTTGCGCCACCTTCTCCTCCCCATTCAAACCCCAGGGTGGGGGGGAGCAGAGAAGACAGTAATTTTGAGTACTCTGGAACACCTAGTTTCAGGGTGTCTCATTTTTGTGCTGCAGCTTTCCGAGCCCAGCAGGGAGAGGTAATGAGGATGGCTTGTCGTCTGGACCCTCGAACTGGCTTCCAGATGGCTGGCGAATGGCTCAAGTACCAGCTCACAGCTCCTCTTGATACCGGACCTATGAACTGTAAGTTACCTCAAAAAGTAAAGAGGGAGATGGGATTTCCTTTTCAATTCAAGCCAAGAAGGAACTTCTTTGCCTTTTTTAATTTTATTATTTTAAGAGGAGAGGCAAAATTAATTTTTCAGGCTTTTAAGTTTTTTGCAAGTTAAAACCAAAAGCAAAAAATCCACTCTGCCCCAAATTTAACCCTTTGCCATCTAGCTGTGGCACAGCTAATGTAAAGCATCTGGTTCCTCCTTTCCCTCCTCCAAATCTCTCAGCAAAACAGATGAAGCTGTCCCTCTGATATGATTTGGGCCTTGTTGTCTCTATAAGATGTTGATTATTTTTGACAAGGGAAGTTCTGCCTGTCTGGAAAATCCCTGTCAGTTACCTTGCTTTCCCACTCTGAAGGAGAGCCTGCTCTGAAAAGCATCAGGTCTTCAGTGCATGTGGTCTCCCTCCTTTACATTCTGTGGGTCATTGGTGTTGCTCCCTGTGTTATCTCAGATCAGCCTTATGTCTCAAGAGCCTTCATTTGAATGAGAAAAATAGCATGGGAGTACCTCAACTGCTTTTGCTGCATCCCTGACAGGCATCTGCCTGACCAAAATACTTGTGAGTGCTCAGATGTTGCAGTGTGAGAGCTTGGCAGCCTGTTGTTGTACATGCAGGCAAGAGCACTTTGAGAGCTCCAGTGTTCTCTTCCTTTCAGCTAGATCAGGCGAAGGTCTCTGCTCCATCTTCTCTCCATCCTTCGTGCAGTGGGATGCCATGACCTTCTTCTCAGAGAGCGTCATCAGCCAGCTGTTTCGAACCATGGATAAAGATGTATGTGTACCAAATGCTCTTGCCTGCTCTCCTGGCTTCTTCTGAGTTGACATGAGTGGGTTTGTTCAGCTACTTTGTACTTTAAAGGTCTGTAGTAACCAGTTAGCTCCAGGAAAGAGCCTAGATTGTTTGATGAGCAATTCACGTGAGGAGTAGTGACCCTTCTTTAGATGAGACCAAACCCATGCTGGCTTATGCTCAGGCAAATCTTGGTTCTGGACATTATGCCGTGAGAAGCCATAGAAGAGTGCTCAGGTGGCATGCTTTGACATAACACCTTGCTAGAGAAGAAGAGGACTGCTGAAGTGGAAATTTCCTGATGTTACTATTTTTCAGTTATCCCTGATTAGTTTGAGGTGTTGAGTTGTTTTGTTTAATTTAGTGCTTGGTGGGGGTGAACTTTTACCTGAATGAGAGAAGTTCAAGAAGTCGATTGGCAGAAGTTTCTGCTTTTCGTTCACTAGCAGGCAAACCAGAAGGAAAGCATTTCTTACCTCTCTGTGCACCAGCTGGGTATTTTCATTAAATAACTAGGTGATCATTCCAGTCACAGTTAAATAATTACATGAGTTGGCATAGTTTATTAAACGTGGAATCTGTTGAACAGAGTCAAGAGAATTGGCAGCCAAACTGACAGCAAATTTTACCTATCCTGGAGGTGCAAGCAGTAGTATGGGGACTTGAGATTGACATCTCAAGGCTGCACTGCCAACAACGGAAATGCTGCTGTCCTTTATTCCTCAGCAGGTGCATCTGGCACACTGAGATTTCCATGTTTGTTTCTTTTCTGCTTTGATAACATCTGTGTGCAGCTGAGAGGGCTGATAAAATATCAGCAGCTCTGTGGCCTAGCTGTGGGAGTTGTAGGATGTGCGCTCAAGTACTGAGTGATGCTTCTTTTTTTTTCTCCCTTCTTCCCTTTGCTTCCTTTTGTAGGAAATCCCAGTGAATGATGGCATAGATCTCCTACAACTTGTACTTAGTTTTGAAACAAAGGATCCTCTCATCCTGTCTTGTGTGCTCACAAATATCTCTGCTCTCTTCCCATTTGTCACTTACCGACCAGAATACCTACCTCAAGTACTTTCTAAGGTAGGTACTTGGCAGACAGTGCTAAAACTGTGGTGCAAGCCCCTTGTACTAAATCATGTTCCTTTCCTGGGATTACTATCAGGGAAGGACTATCCTTCATGTTAATGATGGGGAAAAACTGACTATTATTTAAGAGGAAACAGTGTCAAGTAACAAATTTTTTGCAGTTTGTACCCTTAAATCTTAAGTGCACACTCTGGGCAGTAAAATCCATGCTTTATTTCAGAGCCTTGCTGAGCTGATGATTCATCTTTCAACTCAGGGGTTGTAATTTTAACAAAATTGCACCAAAGTCTTATAATCTGTTCCTTGAACTCAAACCACACAAGTGCTAGGCATAAACAAACTTTGAGTATTTTGATTTTTTTTCCCCCTCCCTTTTCTCACAGCTCTTTGCTTCAGTTACCTTTGAAGTTGTAGAAGAAAGTAAGGTATGTCTGAATTGTTACCTACTGATGAGCTGTAGCAGTTGGGTGAAACTGTACTGGGTTTGAGAGCATGCTGAGTCTGAAGAGTCAAATGTAGTAGGCTTCTTGAGTATAGTTTCTGTCCTGGAATGGGCTGGGAGATCTAGATATAACTGATCACTTCTCGATGGGCATAGCCTAATAAACTTAGAAGGCCACTGAGTTGGTCTAAAGCCAGTGTACTTAGTACCCTGGTATATATGCTGGCCTTCCTGAGAGTGAGATCCCTTCATTAGCTGTGGATATTCTTCAGTTGTTGGTACGTGTGATTGTGAAGTATGGCTGTAAAGCTGCCAGGTACCTAGAGAGTGCTTGGAGCCTGAAAATAGTGGCTAAGATCCATGGCATCCTTGCTGCTGGAGTATAAGCCTGCTTGAACATTGGCTTCTTAAGCTGGCTACTGCTTCAGAGGAAATGTGGCTGTTGCATGATTGTTTGGGGTGGGTATGGAAAGGCTTTTTTGATTTGTACTCAAAAGTGTAGAAAACTCTGATGAATTTATCTCTTCAAGTTACCCTACTTTTGTTTTATTGCATTGAAGTTTGTTATGTCTGTCCAGGCTCCTAGAACTCGAGCAGTGAAGAATGTGAGAAGGCATGCATGCTCCTCCATCATAAAGATGTGTCGAGATTACCCTCAGCTTGTCCTGGTATGTGAATTCAGTCCTACCATGAAGTCTTACCTCAGTTTCAGGGTGGATTTTGTGAGATCTTCTGTTTCCTTGCCTACAGCCTCTCTTTCTTCCAAGAAGCATTCCTGCTGTACACTTGACAAAGTGTTTTATACTCTGCACCTGCTTTCTTTCCTCACTGCCTCTGATAATTTTTCTGCCTGAAGAGCTGAATTGTGAAGTGATGAGTTAAATGCAGAAGGGAGGAGGATACAAGCAGCACTAGATTAATTTTAAGGGAACGTTTACTCAGTTTCCTTTTCGTCACTTGTGGTGATCTTGATTGTAGCTGGTGAGGCTAGCAAGGACTGATCTCCATACTTTGTTACTTAACAGGATGTAGAGGTAAAAGGAGAATACTTGTTTTCTGAATTAGTTTGAAGAGACCAGAAAAAACAAGTGTTTAAAACCCATGAGCTAGTCTTTTGTTTGGTTTTGCTGAACTAAACAGTCTGCATGCAAAATGCGTAGCTCTGAACTTTCTGTAGCAGTGTTTGTGTGGCCTGGCCCTAGGATTGTGGGAACACCACAGGACATTATTAATTCAAACAAAGGCACTTTTTGAGGATGCTAATTAAGGTAGTTTAGACGTTTCAGTCTGTATTCTGCAATAGCTCCTAAGAGCCAATAGGTTTGTCTTTGTCCCATTCTGCTGGTCCTCAAACTACAGCCCTCTTTTGCCCATGGCCAGCCAAAAATCCTCACTGGAAAAGCCAAGGGCCCAGAGCTGCCTCAAAATATGTTCTTATGACTTTGCTGGAGGGGTGGATTGCTAATGCTTATACAAAGTTGCAGGAAGACAGTGGTTGCCACTAGAGTGGGCAGTGAAGGATCTCAAACCATCCTGGTGGAGGTAGTGGTAACCATATCAGTCATTCTTTACACATCTATGAGCAAAGCGATGGAAGAGCCAAAGAAGCAAAGTACTTTCTGTCATCAAATAAACACACCCCAATTATTTTCAAGCACAACAGTGCTGTAAGGGATATGGCTGCCTACAAGAGACATTTCCTCTGCTTATTTCAGTCATTCTGGAGACTTAAGTAAACTGGATGCAGGATGGTGGTACGGGGATAGGCAAGAAAGGAGGTCCTTTCAGACTGCATATTCAGAGAAGCTTGCTACTGAGGGGAAATGGCTGTGTAAAGAAAAGACTCTGTAGAGGAAAAACTCCCAACGTGCTCATCCAGCTGTTCTGCCTAGGGCAGTACACCCCACACCTGCCTCGCCCACTCGCTGTCCTCCATACCAAATGCATGATGCTCTTTCTACTTGGATGTGTTTTCTAGCCAAACTTTGACATGTTGTACAACCACGTGAAGCAGTTGCTCTCCAATGAGCTACTTCTGACCCAGATGGAGAAATGTGCTCTTATGGAGGCCCTTGTCCTCATCAGCAACCAGTTCAAGGATTATCAGCGGCAGAAAGCTTTCTTGGAGGAGCTCATGGCTCCTGTAGCAGGACTGTGGCTCTCCCCAGAGATGCAGAGGTATGGGTTGGCTTTTTTGAGCTTTGAGCTGGAGGTGGTGGTGTTCCCAATAAGGGAGGGTGGTAGGGTGCTTTGTGACCTCCTGCCTTCTGGGCAGTCACTGCGGTAATAGCTCTTCTGCAGTTCAGAAACCACCAAAACAGTCTAAATGCTGTTTGGAAATTGCTGGGGAAGAGTTGGTTACAGTGAGAGGAAAGCAATTCCCAGTGTGCTCAAAGCATCTGCAGAAAATGAGAAATAAAATACCTGCTCACCTGCAGAAGAAGCTAGAAAGCTGAGCGCTCCTTACTAAAGATGATGTATCCTGCAGCCCTGGGCAGCTGGGCACGCAGAAGAGTTTTTCCAGCAGGGCTGTTTTTATGAAGTCCCCATGGCCAAAGAGCATTGGAGATGTTTGGAGAGCACACACATCTCTGGAGCGTTTTATCATGTTCCCACATGCAGCGTGGAGCACTGCCTGTTCTCTCTAGTGTGCTTTGTTAAGATGCCCCTTGCAGTGCAAAGCTCTGCTCAGATTCCCTCGTGTAAACAATTACTGCCTTTGCTATCTTGCTGCTGCTAGAGTCCTCTCAGATCCTGAAGCCTTTATCTCCTACGTGGGTGCAGACAACAAAATTGCTGATCCTGTCTTGGACGATTCTAGTGGCCTGAACCGCTCTAGAGTGAGTATTAACAGGCACGTCCTTAGTAACGTGAGACTTGCTTCCTTCTGTCTGTGGCTGTGTACAAGATCTCTCTGGGTCATCTATTAGAGGATGCAGATCAGAAAGGTTTTCAAGTTTCAGGATAAGAGGCTAACTTTTGCCTCTTCATGCTACAGTGACAAGCATGCAGGCCATGCAAAAGCAGATTATTTAGTAGAGTGGAACATGCTGTCTTTTACTGTTTGTTTAGCAGACTTTGGTTTGGGAGCAGCAATTGGTTTACATCATTCTTGGAATATGGTGCAGTAAACTGTGGGGTTTATACCCGTCTATCTCTACATTCCAGTCATTGGAATCGTCCCACCAAGTTTCAGTAGCAGCCACTAACGTGGCTTTCCAGCAGCACAGTGGCCCTTAATTCCTCCTGTTTATAGCCCAAGCTGTGTGCATTCACAGAGGCATTTCAGCTGGGCTGGCCCTGTCACCTTAGGCAAATCCCCCCGCCTTGGTTTCCTTGGAGTGTCTTGCTGCGTTGTTCCTGGCTTGCCTCAGGGCAACAAGTTGAGAGCCCTTACTAGTACTCTGTCCTTCTGTTGTGCTGCCTCACTGTGTGCCACAGGCAGGCATGAGATTATTAGCCCCTTCCCCCTTCAAATCTTGTTTAAAGCCCTATCAATGAGCCCTGCCATCTCCTGCCCCAGATTCCTTATCCCCCTCTGGAACAGGTGCAACCCATCTGATGCTCGCAGCTCTAGAGCCCTGTATGCTGAGCTGTGGTTTTAAAATCCAAGTCCTGCTGCTGACCATCTGGAGCCATGAATTGCCCTGTTGGCTCTTCCTATACATTCCCTTGTCAATTGCTGATACCAGGAGGATCATAGTCAACCAGGTTGGAAGAGCCCTTCAAGATCATTCAGTCCAACCTAGCACCCAGCCCTAGCCACTCAACTAGACCATGGCACTAAGTGCCTCATCCAGGCTTTGCTTCAACACCTCCAGGGACGGTGCCTCCACCACCTCCCTGGGCAGCCCATTCCAATGCCAATCACTCTCTCTGTGAAGAACTTCCTCCTAACATCCAGCCTAGACCTCCCCCAGCACAACTTGAGACTGTGTCCCCTTGTTCTGTTGCTGGTTGCCTGGGAGAAGAGGACGGAGGAGTTTGTTCTGTCATCAGAGTAGGCTCTCCATAGAGCAGTCCCTTGAGGTGGGGTGATGATAGGCTTCTGTGAAAACACATTTATTCAAGTTGTGTTCTGGCTAACAAACACTCTTTCTTTCCACATCTCTTGCTGCAGATAAGCTTTTGTGTGTACACCATTCTGGGAGTTGTGAAACGAGCTCGTTGGCCTGCTGCTACCGAAGAGGCGAAAGCTGGGGGGTTCTTGCTGGGATACATGCCCAGCGGAGCTCCGATCTACCGTAACCCCTGCACTGAGCAGGTCCTGAAGCTTTTTGACAATTTGCTTGCTCTTATAAGGTGGGTCAAGTTGACTTGAAATCATTTCTGTTAACTTAAGAATCTCTGAAAGCCAAACTGTCATAAATACATGGCATACTCGGAGCATGTTCTCCCGGTGAAGCCATCAGGAACACAGGCTGGTGTAGGTGCACAGCTACTGTTCCTGACTGTTCACAGTGGGGAATGGCACTGGGGACACAGAAGCCTTCTGGAAGTTCGTTGGCCTGGCTTACAAGAGTCCATCAAAGCCAGTGGGAGCTTGGGCTGGGGTTGCCTCCCCCACCTCCACTGCTGTAAATCTGCTACCCGGTTAATCGTTTCTCAGCTAACATCTTTGCTCTGCCCTCAGTCCCTACGAGGCCACCTCTCCAGTCACCACCAGGGCAGTCCCAGCTCTGATCACATCCTGTTGATGTTAGTTCAGTGTTGAGTTAAGCTGATGTTGAACATGAACGCCAGCCTCCTGAAGCACTGTCTGCCATTGAAATCAGTGGATGCATACTCTCAGGCTGATGCTACCTTGCAGTGCCTCTGTGCGTCACTGGTGGTGTGTGTGGGGCTGGGGCAGCCAGAGGAGGGAGCAAGAGAAAGCAGAAAAGGGGAACCCTGAGTAACATAGTTCCCAGAACTTGAGGCATCTGTCTCAGGGCTGCTTCTGCAGTTTTGACAAGCTTATGGGGCAGTTCTGTGAGGTAACACTGATATGGATTTAAAAACTCCTTGGCAGGAGCCTCTTGGAAAATAACATTTTCAGATCCAGTTGTAGTTTTTGCTCCCAGGTCTGTGAGGAAGGGGACCCTATTACTCAAGTACTATTCTAGTCAGGTATGTGTGGTAGTCACTGAGCTCAGGACTCTGCTGCTTCCAGTGAGAAGGAAGATGCTGAGACTGGTAGGACAAGCGTGAGCTGTCTTGGCCCACCCTAGCTGAGCATCTCATCACAAAGCACTGTGTATTGTAATAGGTGATGCTTTGGACAGAGAGCCAAGCTGAACCCTCTCATGGTTGTGGAGTCATATTTGAAGTGGTTTCACCTTTTATCCTACAAGGCTGAAGATCCTATCTGTGAGCTTTTGGGAGAGGATGGCCAGAGCAGAGTTGCATGAGTAGAGGCAATCTCATGCTGTTTCTTCTAGAGCCTGCAGCATGCCGGAGACCAAATAAACCAGTGCCTATGATCTGAACAGGGTGCAACAGACTGACTTTTTGGTTGTGCTGTCACTCTTCTTGCCAGAACTTAGGCATTAGTAAGAACACTTGGGATCTCTGTTAAAAGCAGCTTGGGAAACTATTGTCAGATTCTGTCACTACCTGGGAAGAAGCAGAAATTCTTTGCTTCCTTGTTTGCCACCTCCAGGAAATCACAGGAGCTGTGTTCTATTGACAGTGCTTTTCCATCTGCATAAAGAAAGAGGCTGGCTGTTTTCTGACATTATGCATCTGCGATGTTTGACCACCTCCTCTCTTCTGAGAATGTGGTAGTAACATACATGGAGTGGCCTGTATTTCACTAGGAGCAGAAGATCCTCCACCTCATACTTTTCCTGGCTGCTACTGGATGCAGAGACCTCTTTTGTGTGACAGCTGCAAGTTCATAGTTGGTCAGTGCAAATGTTGGCAATGCTTATGTTACTCTGGAGAAGTTAAAACTTGTACTGTGGAGCTTCTGTTGTGTTTTGCTGCCTTGGAATGCTTTTTCCTCATGCTGCTTCCACAGGCCTTCTTAATATGGATTACATAAGAAAATATTAGATCTGTGTAGCAGCCAGTCAACAGGCAAGGAATTACAGGGATATGAGGAAGGCTGGCTGACTGGAAAGCTGCCCGTGTTGAGGATGTCTTCAGGAGCATAGTGTCATTGCTACTTGGGGGTGTATACTTCTCTTAAGTCTGTACCATTGAGCAGCTTTCTGTGAGGAGAAGCAAGATCCGTTGTTGCTTATGTGCTTATGCAGGAAGCAGATGTAGAAGTACTCACAGATTGTGTTGGTTACTGTGTGAGCATATCTGCAAACAGTAGTAGCATGGATCATATTGAGCACCAAGTCAGGCACCAACATGCAAAAATAAGGCTGAGCAGTTGGGTCTGCTACTCTCTGAATATTGTGTGCCATTCTTCTGCTGTGCTTGCAGACAGAAGCAATGAAAATTAAGTCAGTCTTTGCTAGGGTAGGTGGCTTTGAAGGTAGGTTGTGGATGAGACCAAAGAGCCAAGAGGACAGAGAAGGATCCAGTCTAACAAGAAAAAATAAGTGGCATCTTTTTGTGCCTACCTCATTTTGTCTCTGTCTTGGTAGCTATGTTTACCAAATTACTTTGGGGTTGCTTTGTTAATGCTTTTTGTGGCTCTTAGCATAGTGATTCTCTTGTCCTCTGCAGTATCTCATTTCATCGAGGTGGTTTCTAACTTCTGGCTTAAGTTGTTCCCTCCTAAGTGATGATCTCCAGCCATGTTTAGATAAAGGCACGTTTCTGGAGTTGGTAGCTGCATGAACTGATGGGCACAGCACCTTCATTGTGCTGGGATATGCTCATGTTTTGTTACAAATGGACTGGCCAGGCTCAGCAAAGGCTTTGCATGGACAGAGGCTTTTTTTGGAACTCCTCTGGGTGAGATCCTGACATTACCATGGCATTAATACTGGTGAAAGAATTGTTGGATAGACATGGATGCTGTAGGCATTTCATTGTAGACAGCTCCAGCCTTGGATAAAGATTCTAAAAGCACAGACTGTCCTAAAGGACTCATCTTCTGGCCTTTGAGCCTGTCTCTAGGCATCAGACACTCTTTACAGCAGAGCTGTGACCATCACTGAAAACCCCTCAAGTCCTGCCATATCCTTTGCTTGCCTTTTCTAAAGCATAAGTATCTCCTGAATTTTGTTTTCCCATGTTCTGCTTTGTGTGAGATCCCCAGGAGTGGTGCTTACTGCTTAAGAGTGTAAGCTGGAACATGTCTAGGGGCTACATTTTCATCATGTATGAGGGCTGTCAGAAGCTTTAACTCTCATGGGGAGCAGGCAAGCAGCTGTTTTTTGCTCTGTTATCACTGAGACCTTGCTGAAGTATTGAAAGAGATCTGAGTGAACATCTCCTTCTCCCAACCGTTAAAACTTGAGAAAATGCTTCAAGAACTCTGAAACAACTAAGGACCATGACCACAGCTGCAGGATATGACTATCTGGCCCATCTTGCTGGGGTTAGAGCAGTGGGATATCAAGGTTCACCACCCCAATTCCACAGTGCTTGGGTTTGCCCCACTGTCCTTCTACCTAGCATAAGGCAAAGTCAACATTGTCATGGAGCAGACAGGAGACATGCAAGAAGAGATGATTTTAGTACCCAAGTTTCAGAAATGAAGTTTTTTGAGTCAGTGAGGTAACATCAGCCAAGCTTTTATGGAGGCTAGGCTACTCCCTGGCCACTCTTGGGAAAAGTGCCCCTTTGAGGCCCATTGCATGGTGTTAGATCCAGCCCAGAATGAGAGTATGAGTCGTTGAGTTATTTGTGGAGTTCTTTCTTATGAAACTTACATATTGCCTTCCTCACATACAGTGAGCAGGGAAGTACTTAACACTTGCAGAGAGATATGGGACAGTTACCATTTTAGAGCTAACTCAGGCTGTGTGCAAACTCAGGCAGACATCACTGCTCTGAGGCTGCCAGGACTGTGAACACAGACCTTCAAACATCAAAACAAACCAAAAAATCATTAAGTTATGAGTGAAAGCTGAGACTCTGGAGAAAATACTGAGGTCTGTCCATGCTCCCTTCCCCCAGTCATTCCCATGTACCCCCCCTGCTTTGGGAAATGCTGCTCTAGGGGGAAATACTGAGTTGCCCTTGATCACCTCTAGCAGCAGGTACAATGGCATTGCAGTTTTGGAGGAGGCTGCAGGATTTGTGCTGTGCAGCTGGCGACACCCAGAGTGGAGGTCTGAGGTCTCAAAGGAGAGAGGTAGGTGAGAGAGACACCCCCTGCCAAGTCCAGCTCTTGAGTGTCAGTACCCTGGCTAAAGTGGGACCATTTTGGCCTGGATGGCAAGAACCAGCCACCCGTGGCTGAACTGGTATCCCTTGCAGAGACATGACCGTGGCCGCCTCCTGATGATGCGGAGTTGTTCCCAGCTGGATGTGTCGTCCAGGGGGCACACACATCTGCCACAAGTATCTGATCAGGCTGATGTTCTCCCCAGAGTCCCTCCAGTACCACCTGCTGTTCTGGGGACTGTGACCCATCCCTGGGGGCAGTGTGTGTATTTTGGAGCTGCAGTGGCCCCTCCTTCTGCAGGGACCTTAGGTGCAGAAGGTCTTTTGAGATTACAGAATCTGCGTCTTGTCAGTTTTTATACTACATTCCCTAATCCTTTTGGCCAAGCTAATGAGCTGTTGCCAGCAGGAGGATTGCTGGGAGTTCTCACTGCCAGTGCTTGCAAGGGGTGGGGTAAATTGAAGTAAGTGTAAAGGGCAGCCAGGAGGTTCAGGACATGAGGTGGAGTCACTCCATGTCTCTGTTGGATCAGTTTCCCCAATATTTCTGCAGGTGGGGAAGGGGGATCCCATGCGCACATGCTTGGTCTCACCTTCCTCATCATCTGCCTCAGAGGAGCTGTTCACAAACTGAAGGAGAGGATCCCACTGTCAAGGGCAAAAAGAGTTGACCAACATAAGTATACACCGAGTGCTCTTCTGTTTCAGAACTCACAACAATCTCTACATGCCAGAGATGGTGGCTCGGCTGGGAGAGACATTTGCAAAGGCCTTAGACATGCTGGAGGTGGAGAAGAATGCCATCCTAGGTAAGGGGCTTCTGTCTGGGAGGAATGTAGAGGCACATCCTCAGAGGTAATTGAGGTAGTGGTCCACCAGTAGCCATGGAAGTGAAGAGAGGCTGGAGAGCCAGCTTCTTCATAGGATCTGCAGCTCGCCTGTGATTTGAACCTGCTGAACAGAAGAAGTTACATTTTAAGTTACTAGTCGTGGCCAAATTTGTTTCTTATGCATAAAATGAAGGGTACCCTACCAAATTGCTTAACCCAGCTGGATGGTGGTGTCTCCAGCATCGCATTTCAGGCTGGAGAGACTGAGGTTGCTGTGATTGTCTACCTTTAAGCAGAATCAGTGCTCAGCAGAAACCTTGAGTGCTGGTGTGGAGACCTGTCCTGGAGTGCAAGAGCCAAGTCCTGCAGTACTGCCCTGTCATTTGTTTGCAGTGCCTTAAAGAGAGGCTTTTAGAGCTGTCTGAATCTGTGTTTGAGCTTGTGAACACAGAACCCTTTCCAGCCAAGCAGAAGCAAGTGGCCTTGTGGGCTGTGTGTGGACTATGGCTCTGGAAATTGAGGTTTAATTTCAGGTTCTGACAGACGGTGAAATATTTGGGAGGAGTTTGCTTTGTCTTTCTTGTCTCCACTTCCTAGCTGTAAAAGGAGATGCTTCCTTTACCTGTTTTCTGTGACCTATGAACTCTGTGAACCACTATGCATGAAGCAGCAGAGTCTTAATTTCAGCTCTAAACCTTTTCACATCATAGTTCAGCAGTCACTTGTGTCCTGACAGACACATGCAAACCTGAGGATGGGCTATCAGAGTAGCTGTGTGACTCACCTTTGCTTATGACCAGCTGTGGGTACATGCAACCTGAACTCGGCTGACCTCTGGAGGGAGGGAGATGATGCTGCAGAGATGCCGTACTTCTTCCCATTTGGTTTCATGTTGATTTTGCCAAGTGCTGTCAAGCTGGCTGGGACCTAGCCAAACATTCAATGTAGCTGAAGTTTATTCTTCCCCACAGGTCTCCCTCAGCCTCTGCTGGAGCTTTATGACTCTCCTGTTTACAAAACAGTCCTGGAAAGGATGCAGGGCTTCTTTTGTACCCTGTATGACAACTGGTAAGGATACCACATGTGCCCCACGCAATCCCAGCACTGCACAGCTGGAGCAGTAGGCTGTTGCTGCATGTTGACTTGGAGAGTCAGACTTCTTTGTGAGCTGTGTCCTGTAACATCCAAGTATGAGCTGCAGGGGTGAGCTGTACTGGTGATTATAACCTACACATGGAACACAGTCATAGAAAACAGACCTCAAAATGTGGATCTGCCGTTAGTTTTTCAGCAGTTAGGTGGTCAGAGTGGAGCACTTAGGTGATATACTGTTTGTTTGGCTCTTTACCACTTTTAATTCTGTTAGGATCCATCAGCATTTGAAAGTGCATTTTAGTGGTTAAATGCTTAACTCATTGTCTCTCTGCAGGTATCTTGCTAAAAAAGAGATACTGTGCTAAAACTCCCCTACAGTATTTGCTGAAGAACATGGGAGCTATCTAATCTCAAGATAGCAGTACTTGTAATGTTTGCCAGGCAATAGGCATGGTACCTGTTACCTAGCAGACTTGCAGCTAACTTTTTTTTTGTTGAAGTTTCCACATCCTGGGAAATGCAGGCCCCTCCATGCAGCAGGATTTCTATACCGTGGAGGGTCTCGCCTCCCAGCTCCTCAGCTCCGCTTTCATCAACCTCAATAACATTCCTGATTATAGACTTCGCCCCATGCTCCATATCCTTTTCTCTCAAGCCAGCTAAAAAGGTATTGAAGTGTGAACTGAGAACTTGCATCATTTTCAGTATGGCCCAGCCAAAGAAGGGTGATAGAGGAGGTAAACAAATGGGTATACACACGGTGTGCATGAGGTGCGAGCCCAGGAGGGCACAAGCAGAAACAGCAGCGTGGCAGGCAGAGAAAATAAATGCAAAGGATTTGTGTCATCCTGGAGGCATCATGAGGTGGACACTGCCTTCTGAAGGGTAAGGGAGCTTGCATAATGTGAGAGTTTGATATCAGGATGGCTGAATAGACTTTGTCCTTGTTTGGGAGGCCACCTGGTGTTGCCAAACCACTTTCCAGGGCCAGACATTCCGTGTCACAGCTAGCAAATGGCTAAGCACCCTCAGCTTTCTCAGCTGAACTATCAGGGAAGGGGGGCATGAATACCTCGTGCTGTTGCTGTATACAGATGCCACTTGTTCATTCAAGACTCAGAGAAGATGGCCTTTGAGGAGTCTGTTACTTGGCCTCCCAGTGGAACAGGCTAGTTTGGGCAGTGTGCTGGAGTTTTCCTAGCAGCTGGCCATATGTGCTGGATCTCTTCCTTAACTGGTCTGTGCAGGTGTGTTTGTGAAGCCCTTGGTACTCTCCTGCCCTTCAGAATACTATGAAACCCTTGTCTCCCCTATGCTGGGACCACTTTTTACCTATCTTCACGTGGTAAGAAAAAACTTGTTCAGTGTCTCGTAGCAGCTGGCAGCAGTGTGTGAGAACATGTCTCTCCAAAGCCAGCAGACAAGGGCAGATCTTCAATGCCTAACAATTTTGATGCTGTTTGGAGGTGTGCTGAACCCTGGCTGTTGCACTGCACTCCTTGCTGTGAATTCAAACCTGTGGATATTGGATCCTCAACCTTCAGCCCTGAGAATTTTTCTAGGGTTTTTTTTTGCTTGCCTGCTCTCATTGTCCTGACACCTGGCTCAGATTCCTGCAGCCACAGAATCTGGAGCACAGCTGGAAGCAGTTCTTGTCCCATTAGCATGAGAGCTATGTGTAAAGTTCTTGTGCTTCTACTGGCAGCTGTTGCTTGGGTTTCTTTGTCTTGTGTCCAGCATGGTTCCTTAGGAAGGTATTGAATCTTCCCTTCTGTCTTGAACAGAGGCTGTCTCAGAAGTGGCAGGTGATCAACCAGCGAAGCATGCTATGGTAAGCTTCCACCCCTTGATATGAGTGGGAAATGGGGAGTGGGAAGCAGCTTTGGTCTTTCATGTGGCCCTTTGCCCAGGGAAGAGCCCTGCTGGCACAAGGCTAAACACACTGTGTTTACCCTCCTGGTGATTCATACCCTGTGCTTGGGCAGAGGGGATACTTTAAGACACTGGCTACCCTCATGCTAAATAAAACCTGTTCTCAGTGAGGATGATGCTGCAGATGACAACCCAGAGTCTCAGGAGATGCTTGAGGAACAGCTTGTCAGACTGCTGACCCGAGAAGTAATGGATCTCATCAGTAAGTGAAATCAAGTTAAGTCCCAGTGGATATGTGGGACATATGCCTTGGAAAGGATATCAGGAATTTCCAGCATGCAGTAAAACTTAACTATAATGCCCACGAGTATTTAATGTCATCCTCAGAACCCAAGTGTGAGACAGTTAACCTTGCCAGGGTCTTTGCTGAAACCCAGTAAGAGATCAACTGAAAACCTTCAGAAGAGAGTTTCTTCATTTCATGTGCATTTAGGGCACTGTCCTTGTAGGAGTCTGGTCCTCCTTCGGAGTCTGGATTCTCCCTTTCTGCATCCTGGAGCCCAGTGCAGGACATCAGTTTGTGTACAGCCTAAGTGTAGAGTAGTTTTGTTTCTGGCAGTTGCAGTCTCCAGTCAAACAGAAGGAAAAAGTCTCTCACTTAAAGCAGTCTCCCTTCTTTTTGTTCCCTTTCTTCAGCATCATTTTTGTCAGTATGGGTTTAGCAGAGAGGCTGGGAAGATTGTCTCAATATAGCGTTTATAGATCCTTGACCTTCTATCTCCTTTTTTGATTGCTCTTGTTGCCTTAAGATGGTATTCTTCCCAGGCTACATAGGTTTCTGGTTCTCAGTAGTTTGAAGCAGGCACGGTTCAGCAGGTTCTGCTGTGGGAGGATGCTGTGGGTGGAGTGTTTCAGCCTTCCATGTAGTGCAGAATCTGGCTTTTATGCTGGGCTTTCAGAGTCTTCAGATACTGTGTAAGAGCTTGAGGGAGCTTGAAGCAGCTGAGAGCCCATCAGAGTCTGCTCCCCTGACCTGCAAATGTTTTTGCAGCTGTCTGTTGTGTTTCGAAGAAAGGTGTTGAGCATAACACTACTGCTTCTGTAGATGGAGATGGTGAGTAAATGTCTACCTTTGCCTTTCCTACCCTTGGTGTATACTAGGACTTTTCCCATTTCTTCATACGATTGAGTGAGAACCTGACCTGTTTCTGGGAGTAACAGGTGCAAGTTTGGTAAGAAGCTGCAACTCTGTTCTGCCCACGGTGTCTGGAGGTCATGTCAAAAAATGGTTTACCCTAGGAGCAAATGTGCTGTGGGGTTCAAGGATAGTATGTTTGAGCACCTCATTCTTAAGGTACTAAGAAGAGGGTTGAGAAGAGGGGGGGATGCATGATCTTCTCAAGAGCTGGGGGTACCTAGTTGGGTGGCCAGCCTCCCCCACAAAAGGTGGGTGCTTTCTGCTCAGAGAAGGATGTTCTGGCAAGGTGTGCCAGCATGCTGATTCCGTGTGCTGGCTCCTGGCACCTAACTTAGCTCTTGCTATGTCTCAGTCCTCAGGAGGCTATGTTCAGTGTTGCCTTTGCTCTGCTCTGCAGATGATGAAGCAATGGCCACAGAGGTGACTCCTCCTGCCAGCGCAGAGCTCACTGAGCTTGGAAAGTGTCTGATGAACCAAGAGGTAAGTAAGAGTACATGCTCTGACTTCCACCATACTTCCACGTGTCTCTGGGGCAGCTAGATGCTGCTACAGCTATCTAGGCTGGTGGAGCATTCCCCAGTGTGAGAATCTTTGCTTGGGAACATGCATGTGTTTTAAGGGCCTTGTTAATGGTTGCAGAAGCACAAGGGAAATGGGAGCTGGGATCCAATATAAAGTGCGGCTATGGAGTTGAAGGTTTTTTTCCATACAAGGCCCTGGGCACTTAGTGCCCAGAGTGTTCCCTGGCTCTGTCTCCATCCAGGGCACCAGCTTTCAAGAGGAAAAACCTCACCCAGCAGTTCTTTTTCCTTCTGAGAAAGTTGCAAGAGCTGGTGTGGGATCCATAGCATTAACACAACCCACTGTGCAGAGCAGCTTCATCCTGATACCTTTGTACTCCTCCTTTCTTCTCCTGTGAATGCCACAGACACTCATGTAAGCAGGGATGTGAGAATAGCAGCTGATGGGAGTTCATGGATGCTCTAGGGCTTTTTCAGGGGAGATGAAGGGAGCAGGTTTGGTAGACACTGGTTCATTGTGGCTAAGATAGTGCACTCTGGGTGCCTTTGAGCACCCTCAGCTGGAGCAGCAGCACACAGGACTCTTAGAAGACAGCCCTGAGAATCCTTGGATTGCTTCTTGGCTCTCTTCAGGTTTGAACCCTGCAGGTGGGAAACAGTTCCTCCAACTAGTTTCCTTCTCTGACTGCTTTTCAGGATGTGTGCACTGCGCTGCTGATCACTGCCTATGCATCACTCTCCTGGAAGGACACCTTGTCCTGCCAAAGAACTACAACACAGCTTTGCTGGCCGCTGCTCAAACAGGTACCTCTAGGAGGAAGAGGAGTTCAGTTCTGGCAGCAGTGTGAAGGGAGGCTCAGAATGTAGTGAGAAGCATGGCTGCTTCTCCCCTGAGCACCTTCTTGCTAGGGAAGACCAAGCTGCAGCAGATAATCACGTACCAATATCCTGCTTTCATGCTGACAGTGCCTCTTCCCCAGGTGCTTCCAGGAAACCTCCTGCCCGATGCCGTGTCCTGGTTTTTCACAAGTGTGCTGAAGGGCTTACAGATACACGGGCAGCACGACGGCTGCATGGCAGCTCTTGTCCACCTGGCTTTCCAGATCTACGAGGCCTTGGTGAGAAATTCAACTCTAACCAGATGTCAGGTTGGCCAGGGAACATGGGAAAACTAATCCCATGCTTGCTTGGATAGGGGCGGAAGTACCAGTGGCTCCCCAAGCTGCACAGAATGGTTCTCTGGCAGAGCTCTGTTAACCATACTCCTCCCTGCAGCGCCCTCGCTACACTGAGCTGAAGGCCGTGATGGAGCAGATCCCAGATATCCCAAGAGACTCTTTGGAGCAGTTTGACTCCAAGCTTCTCAATCCAGCACTGCAGAAGGTGACAGATAAGCGCCGGAAGGATAATTTCAAACGCCTCATTGCAGGTTGCATTGGGGTAAGTGACCTGTTTTGATTTCATGCCTGTACCTTGCAGTAGGGACAGGGTAGCCAGCCTGCCTGCCTGCCTTTCCCCAACCACCCACATGCCAGCCAGGAGATTGCTGTAGCATATTCTCCTTGTTGGGGTTCACAGCACGGAGTGAGCAACCCCTCCAGCAGCAACGTCTCACTTGCAAGCAGGGGGCGCCTGTAACAAGAGGAACAGGGAGTTAAAACTTCTGAACAAATCTCCTAGATAGATGATAGGTTTGTGTAAGTATGGTATCGTTGGAGCTTGATGGCATTGAGTTAGAATCTGGGGAGCTAGAAGGACCCGGCCTGAAACTCCCCAGAATGTAAGCATGGTATCTGCAAGCAGGCTGCACCTGAGCTGAGTGGGGGTCTGAAGGCTGTAACAGCTGCTGCCTGTCTGTCTCTCCTCTGCAGAAGCCTCTCGCGGAGCAGTTCCGCAAGGAGGTTCATATCCGGAACCTCCCATCTCTCTTCAAAAAAGTGAAGCCATCACTGGAGACTGATGTGCTACAAAATGAGGATGGAGAGGGCCTCACTGCACTCTTTGAGCCCTGAGCTTTGGATGCTGCAACCATCTCCTCCCCTACCTTTTGTCTCTTCTCATAGTAAGCACATTAGATTCTCCTTGTCATCACCTCCATGAGCATTTGTCTGAATAAAGCCCCTTACAGGTCTTGTCCTGTTCTCCTCCCTATACTGGGATGGGGCCTATGAAAGCATTTGAACCAGTCTACTAAGCTTTCCCTGATTCCTTCCCCTCCACTCTATTGGATGAGTTTCTTTATACCTCTGCTTCTTTGCAAGGTGGGAGCTGAGCCCATAGACTCCATTCTGTAAAGCCTGGTCATCCTGTAGCTTTGGGTCACTCTTGTTCCACTTCTTCATCCTTTGGGGTTTAAGATTACTGTAAAAGGCAGAGTAGTACACCACATGAGAAGCAGCTGCCCTAATCTTCCCCTGGGTGCTAGTAACCAGGCTTCATAGGGGATACATCACCCACTTGGGCCATGCATGGCAGTACTTGTCCCTAGCAGACTGCTGTTCTGATGAAATCTGCTTCCCTCCAGAAAACCGGGCCTTGGGCTGAGGGCTGTGTGCCAGGAAGCCTGGTAGTGCTCTAAGATCTCTCTTGAGATCAGCCTTTCTAAGGTGCAGCTGCTCTCTAGAAAGGGGCAGACACTATCAAATATACATACATGCGTATATATGTGTATATATATGATCATATTAACATACAGCTTGTTCTACCCAGAGCCAGATAGAAGGCTTCTGCTTTGTGCCAGCCTTTCTTGGACATCCTCAGGGAGAGCAGGACAGATTTTTTTTTTAATTATTGTTTTTTAATTATTATTATTATTATTCTTTTTACCATGCCCTGTAGACTAGAACATGGCCAGTGCAGGGTACACAAAATCTGGACCAATATTTGAGGCACCTGCAAAACAAAAAGGATCTCCTCAATTTGTTGCTCTGGAGGTGACAATAGCCTGTGTCTTTGTCCAGTCTGGTACTCCTCTGAGAATTGCACAGTGGGACAGGAGGGGTGGGGTTTGTGCTGCGATTTACAGGGGGGACTGGGTCAGAAACTGGTTTTCAGATGAGGTGGGACTCTTACCAAGCCACTCCAGTGTGCAAGGCTGTCTCTTCTAACATGACAGATGGTTCATTTTATCTATCCTAGCGTTAGCATAAGAGCTGGGAGGGTCTGGCCAGAGCCGTGCAGGAGACAGAACAAGTAATAAACTCTATCAGATGGAGAAGGTGATGTCTCCACTTGGGCAGACAGGACAGAAAAACTGGGGTTGGGAGGGGACAGACAGCAGAAAGTAAGGGCAGGCTTGGAAATCTACTCACCCTCCTGCCCCTGCTGTTGCACCAGCACCCTCCACTTTCCTCCTGGCCTCAAACTTTTCTAACCTCTGAGCTAACATGGCTCCTGGCTCTCACCAAGGCTGGGTGTATTTATTGTGTTGTGGTATTTTTAACATTCTGTGACTTCATGCTAGGCACGAGGGGTTTTTTTAAGTGGTTTTTAGAACCTTTTTTGTAGGAATGTTCAAATCCGAAGCTGTCTCTGAACCGGTTGTGTTACACCTCTGACTGTCAGTAAAGCTATTCCAGTTTCATACATGTAGTGTCATGTTTCATTTTGGTCATTTTATGTTTCAGTAAGGTAAGAGGCCTCAGCTCTATCCAATCCAGCCTCCTAAGCAGCACTCCTTATTCCAGCTACTAAAAAGGGAGCACCTTTGCTGGTAGTCAAAACACATTATGAGGGAGGGGATGAGAACCAGTCCAGGCTACATAATTAATCTACAAAGCAAAGGGAAAATTCTGGTTTTAAGTATTTATATGTCACTTGAATCTGGTTTATGTTAATTCCACAAGAGCCACTAGATACATTTACAGCTTGAAGGGTACACATTCCCAAAGCAAAACCCTCTGGTGTGGCTATTCCAGAGTGGGTCCCTTAAGCAAGCATGGAAATGGGCACAGCAATAGCACAGAAAGGTGCAGTTGCTACTAAAGTAGCCTGCTGTAGTTGAGCCCTAACTCTCCGACAAGGTTCTCAGTGGTGCAGGAATGTGATACAGCTGTTGGCCTGTGGTTTGTCCCCTCTCTTGATGAAGGTCGCATGAAAGTTGTCGTTTGCAACAAAAGCCTTCAAAAAGGTGGTCCTGAGAAACAGTGTAAATTGTTACAAAGTGTTTCTCCAAGGCCTCAGCTGTAATCCAGCTCAGCACAGGTTGCTTTATCTTATCTAAACTGGAAGGATGCAGCTAGAACTCACTGTTGTTCAAATGGGATTAACACATAAATGAGATCAGTTAGGAACTAGCCACAGTTAAGACTGATTAGAATTTTTGTGTTTATGTTGGCACTGGGACTGCACCTCACTGTGCTCATGAATGTTAGGTAGCTCCTGCATAGCTGCCTTGAATGTTGCAAGCAAAAAGCCCTGAGGAGATTGCACCTCCTGTGTCAGAGCTACCGACTAAAGGACCTAGCTCTTGAGTTCCACTTATCCTTAGAAGGGACTGTTAGGATGAATGAGACCCTGTAGGATGGGTTCAGCATCCAAGATCCCTGCAAGCCTCCTACTGAAAGAAGAGGAAGTGTAAGAGTCAGCAAGCACAGGTGTGAAACACTTAATAGCTCCCAGAACAGTCCTGACCAGAATGCAGCCAGTTTCTGTAGCAACCAATTAGCAGCTGTCTTGGAAAAAAAGCAGGGCATGGATCTGACAACACAGGATATGGACATGGGACAGGGCGGGACTGTAGTCAGGATGCCACATGTACCTCTTCCCTACAGCATATCCTCCCTAGGACCTTTAAGGAAGTTTATAATACAAGTAACTATATTCCAGGGAAAAGAGGCAGAGGAAAAGTATGGTTTACTGTACTAAATTCTAGCACTGTAGTGAGAATTGATGCAATATAACTGGAACATGCCCATACTCCCAGACATTCTCTAAAGTTCCAGCTCCTTCATCAGCTTCTCAAGAGATTTTCACAAGCCAGGACCTACCCAGCATGACTAACAGTAGCACTCACCACTCAGGGAAGCCTAGGAGAACTCACAAGTTAGGCTATGTGGACACAGGCCTTTGACTGGCACTTGCCTTCCATCATCCAGTTCTGCTTCAACATCATTCCAGAGTATATTCAGTCACTGAAAGGGATAAGAGAATAATCAAATCTAACACCTAGGAAGGAAGGCCTTACCCTGAGGTATTTTAAGAAAGGACCTCATTGCTGTCTACAACTACCTGAAGGGAGGCTGTAGCCAGGTGGGGGTTGGTCTTTTATCCCAGGCAACCAGCAACAGAACAAGGGGACACAGTCTCAAGTTGTGCTGGGGGAGATACGGGCTTGATATTAGGAGGAAGTTCTTCCCAGAGAGAGTGACTGGCATTGGAATGGGCTGCCCAGGGAGGTGGTGGAGTAGCCATCCCTGGAGGTGTTCAAAGAAAGCCTGGATGAGGCACTTAGTGCCATGCTCTAGATGATTGGCTAGGGCTGGGTACTAGGTTGGCCTGGATGATCTTGGAGGTCTCTTCCAACCTGGTTGATTCTATGATTCTTTAGCATGTTTTTAAACTTCACCTTTGCACAGAGAAACCTGGTACTGTATCACATCTATTACTTGGGCTGGATCAGACCATCAACCCCTCTTGCTGTGGGCTGGGACATCTTTCACTTCCAGGGATGGGGGCTCCATAACTTCTCTGGACAACCTCTTCCAGCATCTCAGCACCACTCTTGTCCAATTTAGATGGGATATACTTTTTTATTTACATTCCTCAAAAAAAAAAGAAGTGTCAATGAGTAACTGCATCAGGATATTTCCAATACTCTACTCCTATATGAAGGTCCCAATAGGCAGGTCAACAGAATAGGTGCAGAAAGCTGCAAAGCACACACAGCAGGGTGTAGCAAGAAAGGGCCAGTGCACTTCAGCACCCTTGTTCTGACAGCCAGCCATTGCTGAAGGTGAGTCTTCCAGTTTAAAACCATTGCCCTTTGTCATGCCACTACAGGGCCTGGTAAAAATGCTTTCTCAGTACCATCTTTTTGTACTGAAAGGCCACCAGATAGGCTTCCTTGAAGCCTTCTCCAGGCTGAACAACCCCAACTCTCTCAGTCTTTCTTCACAGGACCTCCTAACAGTATAGCTTTTTTCCTGCTACACTTATCTACCCCACTCCTGCACTGGTGCTGACTTGTTAGATCGTGCTGATGGGCTGCAAAGTGCTTTACTATGCTGCCATACCAGACCTCTTCTCATAGTGCATACAATCTACAATAAATGCTATTACTCATCTTTCAACCTGCTGCCACCTTTTTGTTTAGTGTAATAGCACAGAGTGAGACAGCTGTAAAGAAAATCCTTTATTTTAGTGCATCTCCTCCCTGAGGCTCATTACCAACAGAAAACAAATTCAAAAAGAGGGTCCTAGAGCTCTCAGCAAGCCCACCTCAGACCTCGTCTATGGAAGAGGAATTGCCCCTGCAGGCAGGTGTAGGAGGTCCAGAACATGTTTCCCAGCTACAGCCCAGTTACTCCATAGGCACAGAGTCCAACTCATTCAGGAAGCGCTGACACTTTCCCATCAGGATCTTGATGGCTTCGCTCACCAGCACGTCTGGAGGCAAGATACCAGTCGACTCCACTGAAACTGCACAGAGAGGTAAGTCAGCACAGCCCCTAGGCAGCTTCAGCCTGCACCTGGCTCCAGCATTTATATTCCTTGTCTTTCTTACATCACACTTCTTGCAAGCCAGGGATTACATCTGCCATCAGGAAGCACAAACACACTGAATCCCAAAGCAGCACCTAATCACAACCTTGGTGGTTATTCACTGGAACATGAATGCTGATGATGGGGAGTGGGGGGAGGCAGAGACCCAGCTCTACCTGCTGGCCAGTCTCTGGCTGTTTGCACAAAGCCCAGCAGAGCACTATGCTCTGTGGAAGACAGGGCACTCACAGATGTAGTGGTTTCGCACTCTGGCCAGGCGCACGAGGTTTTTCAGACCCTCATGACGGAAAACTTCTCTGCTGAACGTGTCCAAGCGTGCATTGGCCACTCTTGCCACCTTCTTTCCTTAAAGGGAAAAGATTAAACAAAGTGGGCACCTGCAGCAGATGGGTCCCTCGTGCAGGTGACCACACCCTCCACTCCTCACCACCCCAAGGCAGTGGAGCCACCAATACAAAGAATTAGCACAGCTCCAGTATGAAACCTTAACAGAACACAGAGCTTACGCAATAGGTCTTCATGCTTGCCTGCTGGAAAAGAGCAAGCACACTACCAGGTCTTACTGACAACTGAACAGCACTGGAAGCTGCAGTCAGAAGCTGGGTAGCTCTGCAAAGAGGCATGCCAGCGTCTCAGCATTTCAGGGACATCCCAGCTCATCATGCAACACATCTGCATGTGACGGCCACGCATAGGAAGAAACAGGCTCAGTATGGCATGAGCACTGCTGACTGTCAGGTAAATATTACAGTGCAGTTCTGTCTCTGCAAGGTCTGGCTCGAGTCTCTGATCAGTCTCTGCTACGGGTAAGGAACTTGGAACAGAATAAAAGTACCCTTGATATTCTGGATCTCAATGACTCCAGGAGAAAAGCACTTCTGCAACTTCTCAGCTGCCTCATCCTCAACAGGCTGCAAGAGAGTAATGTCAGGAAGCAGTCGATAACTAGCTGTGGCCACAGGAGAAAACTTGGCATGGTCTTTACCTGCATGAAGAGTTAGAAGTCAAGGGTAAGGGCAGGGCTCAGAGAACAAGAGTGCAAGGATGCTGGGGCTTAGTTTCAGAAAGCCAGTTTTCCACGCCCCTCCTTCACACAGTGTGCCCTGCTCCAAGTACTCACACTCCTCCTCTCCCGTAGTCCCAAGTTACCTGTACCCACAGCTCACCTATACCCTTGACACAGTGCATAAGCACATCTATCTCCTGGCCAGGTCGCAGCAGTGCAATGAGGATGTCGTCGTGAACAGGTCGGAAGTCAGCATCCGGAAAAAGGTCTGTCTGGTTCCCCAGGGGCATCCATGTCATATGTTTACTGTACACTGCAAAGAGAAGCCACAGACATCAGACAGGTGCTAGCTCAAAACAGGTTGCTGCTCTACACAAGACACAAGATGTTAAAAAGTACTTTTAGTAAAATTAGTGAAGGAACTCTCTGCTCGTGGGGGTGAGAGAACAGACCAAAAAAGGGAAAAAAACAGCACCTGTTTTTAGGACAGATCTCACCTTTGTGATTGAAATACAGTTCGTTAGGATCAGATGATTCCTTGGCTGCCTGAGGATTTCGGCTGCATTTTATCTTCAGCTGGAACTGCAGAGTATCGATTTCTGTGCCTTCTTCATCTCCTGGAAAAGGCAGGGCATGAGCCTCTATGGAATCACACTTCTGGCAGTTTATGTGACCCTGGTCTCCTGCTTTAAGGGAATCGTTCGATATTTCTATTTGATTCAAGACTCTCACCCTGGTTTCTGTATTCAAAGAGTCGAGGGTCGGCGCGAATAGGGATGAGGCCCAAGCGATGAGCCAGAATTTCATCCTGCACAATGGATGTGTTGTTGTAGACAAAGACTTTCTCTACAGCCATTGTTGGCACCTTGGGGAGACGAGAAATCAAGCCAGGGTAAGATGACAGCTGAGCTACATGCCAGCAGCCTCTTTCAAAGAAGCTATCTCAAACAGTGAAGAGCAGGCTGGCTCGATGGCACTGCCAACAGCGCCCTTAGCGAGCACCGGGGCTCATGCTGTTAAGGCCCTGTCTTTCTTTAAGTACACGTGCAGAAGGAGTTTACACTTCTCTGGCGGACCTTGATGCCGTCTATAAGGACTGACGTAAGGCAGCATCTTCCTCTTTCTCCCTGCCCCTCAGCCGCCCCCCTCCCCACTTCTAGGCTGGACCCCCAGCCCTCTCCCTCAGCGTTTCGAGCCGCCCCGGCGAGGTTCAGTCCCCGTCCCGGCCGCCCGCAGCCGTACCTCGGCGAGCAGGATGCGGCGGAAGGCGTTGGCGATGGCGGCATCGATGCCCACCATGTCGAACTCCAGCGCGCCTTCCTCCTCACGGATGATGTCCACGCGGAACGCCTGCGGAGGCCACGCAACGCGGGTCACGCCGGGCGTGGAGCCGGCCCCGACCCCACGGCCGCGGGGCCCTCACCCACCTCCTCGAAGCGCCGCTGGTCCCAGGCGTCGTCGTAGCCGGCGTAGTTGCCAGGGAAATCGGTGGTGTGGACCTGCGGGGGGGCAAAGGGGACGGGCTAGGAGGGCAGCCGGGAGACGGGCGCGTCCCGTCGCTCCGCCGCGTCCCACTCACGTTGCGGACTCCGAATTCGCCCAGCACCACGCGGTCCCGCATCTCGTCTGTGGACCCCTTGGCCGCCATGGCCGCCGCTAGCGTGGGGCCGAGGAGGGAGTCACTTCCCGACACGTGACGGGCCTCTGCCCGCCCACGCGTGGCATCCCCAGCCCCCCGCCGCCGCCCCGCGGGCTCCGCAGCAGCGCATCCCCCTGCGGCCCGCCGGCTGCTCTGGCTCCGCCGCTCCCCGCGTCTCGCCCTCCCTCGGCTCCGGGGCTCTCCTGCCCCCTGCGCCACACACGCGATGGCCGCGGCGCGGCCCCGGGAGCGCGCAGGGACGGCCCCGCCGCAGCAGCGTCACGTCCGGGGCTGCGCTCGCCGCGGCCGGCAGGGGCAGCGCGCTGCGGGCCCGGGGCTGCGCTATGGCTGCGCCGGCAGCGGCGGCGGGCGGCGGCAGGGGGGGCGGCGCGGCCGACTGGGGCGGCTTCGAGGACAACATGCAGGTGGGGCTGGGTCGGAGGCGGCGGTGCTGCGGCGCCGAGGCTAGCGGGTTCTGACGCTGTGTGCCTGGGCGCAGGGTGGCGGCTCCGCCGTCATCGACATGGAGAACATGGACGACACGTCGGGCTCCAGCTTCGAGGACATGGGCGAGATGCACCAGCGCATGAAGGAGGAGGAAGAGGAGGAGGGCGATGTGGCGGCGGCGGAGGAGGAAGACGGCGAGTTCCTGGGCATGAAGGGACTGCAGGGGCAGCTGGGCCGGCAGGTAGCTGACCAGGTGAGTACAGCTCCCTGCGGTCCCCAACCCCGGGGGGCCTCGCCTGCCCCCCTGGCTGCTGCCAGCTCCCTTCTCTCTGCAGATGTGGCAGGTGGGGAAGAGGCAAGCCTCCAGGGCCTTCAGCCTCTATGCCAACATCGACATTCTCCGGCCTTACTTCGACGTGGAGCCCGTTCAAGTGCGAGCCAGGTGGGCAGGGCTTGGCCTGGGCCTTCGACACTGGGGAGAGCCCAGGGAGGCTGCAGTGGCTCCTTGACGGGGGGAAACCAGGCTGTCCGGTTCCCTGGAGTCAGTGAGCTGGGATCGGCTGCCAGCCTTGCAGGAAGGCTCAGATCTGGTGAAACGTACTGCGCTTCATCTTCATCCTGCTCTCCTTCATGAGGTCCCCCAGTTGGTCTGGCAGCCCTGTCCCCTGTCATACAGCTTGGCTGATTGGGGCAGACAGAAGGATGTTGGAGCATCTCCAGCCTTTTAGTACTCAGATGCATTATGTGGCTTCTCTTGGGCTCTAAACATGGGCGTGTGAAAAAAGGCAAAGTTTTATGAGGTGTGCTGTGCCTTCCTGCCAGTGTGTCAGAGATCTCTTACGCCTGAGTAGATCCCTAAACATTTTCACTGAATGCACCCCAGCAAAGTGTGTTTTTTTTTCTTTAGTTGCATTATGTGACCCTTCAAAAGGAATCTCTGTCCCCTGTGGCCACAGCAGAAAACACTAGTAATGGGTGTGTGGGATCTTTTACTTCTGAAGCAGTTTAGCAACCTGTTGTCCTCCCTGCTCTTGATGTCATTCTCTGCTTTGCTCTGATGCAGACTGCTGGAGTCCATGATTCCTGTGAAGATGATCAATTTTCCCCAGGTGAGTTTTGCTGGATCAGACTCTGTGGCTAGGAAGGCTGCATTGCTTAATAATATGGACTAACGTAGCCCACGTTACTAAGAACCTGACTCTGTTGGGTGTTCATCTCCCTGAAAATACTGCTCAGCTCTTGCCTGTGGTTGTTCCAAACTTCAGTGTGCTACCTTCAGTGCTGGTACGATTCTAGACCTGCAGATTTCACACATCCCAGACTCCTCATCACACGACTTTTGCCTGGCTCCTGTCAGCAGTGGCCTTGCTGTTATTTCTCAGGCAGCTGGGTGATAAACTCCATCTAAGCCGCTTCCCATTTGACTTAGGATGGGAAACCTGCTACTCAGGAGCACTAACCAAACCTTCCCTGATCTGTGTTCTGTAGAAGATTGCAGGCGAGCTGTATGGACCTCTCATGCTGGTTTTCACACTGGTGGCCATACTTTTGCATGGGATGAAGACTTCGGACACCATAATTGTACGCTGAGTCTCAGTGATAAGTTGGGGTTTGGCTGGGCTCTAGATTGCTATAACAACACTAGGAATGGGAAGGAAACCTCTCCATGTCTGAACAGCATTTTGCTGAAAAGCTTATTGATTTGAGGAAGAACCTGTTGGCTTGGGGATGGGAGGAAGGAAGTCTTGACACCTTGCTGCTGGGAGGGCTGGGGTGTACATGTGGCACCCTGAGCACTGCCTGTCAGCTATGTGATAATGTCTAGAAAGGCACTGGGCCTTTCTAAGGTGGAGTTTGGGTGCCAGCAGGTCACTTCTTTGAGTCCTCCTCCTGATGCTGTCTTCACAGAGGGAAGGCACACTGATGGGCACGGCCATTGGCACCTGCTTTGGTTACTGGCTGGGTGTCTCCTCTTTCATCTGTTTCCTGGCGTATCTCTGCAACGCCCAAATCACGATGGTGCAGATGCTGTCACTGTTGGTATGTAGAGATGGAGCTGCCCCAAAACGCAGGTTAGCTGCACAGTGTTCCAGCAAAAGCTCTTCTCAGAAGGGAAAAGGCCTTGTAAATCAGTCATCCTAGGTAACTGCAGTGGAATGACCTGAAATTGCAGAGTGTTCTTCTGACAGGCCGGGTTGCAGCCAGAGTGATGGCACAAAGGTGGCTCCCTCATGCAGGCCTCCTGGTTTACAATCCCCAATCTGAGTGCTTGGTGGTAAAAAAACAAGAGATTACAATTTCCCTGGAACCAGAGGCTCCTGTTTTCCACATTTGCAATCTCTGACATCCCCACGAATCCTCCAGACAAGTTACTTGGGTTGCAAGATGCTGTTAAAATTGTGTTTGTGAGCTCTTTGGCATTAAGTGGTTTATGGAGGTTTGCCTCAGTGAAGCATTGCAGAAATAGGCTGCCCACGACCTTGATCAACAGCCCTTTGTGTGGACTGATGTTTATAACCTGGACGTTTTTGTTTTGTCAGGGCTATGGTCTTTTTGGACACTGCATCACTCTCTTTGTCACCTATAATATCCACTTCCACTCCCTCTTCTACATCTTCTGGTTGGGTGTTGGTGGACTCTCTACACTACGAATGGTAAGGCACAGGCAGCCTGGGGCCCTTCTCTTCTGGGGACAGAAAAAGGAGGGAAGTAATGTTTGCCTTCCCTTCTGTGGCACTTCTCATTGCCAGTTAGGCTGCTATGAAGAACAGGCTGATGCTCCTGGCTCATTTGGCCCTTGATGCATGGAGGTGACACTTGGATTAATATGTTCACTCATTCTAACAGCTGCAGGAGGTTTACTCCCATACAGCCCTCGCCATCATGCAGAGTCATACCTGAGCATCTTGTATTCTTGGCAAGGTTCACTTCCATGAAGCAGAGTCAGATTACTCTGAACTTACTGGTGCAAAAAGGGATCTGAGTAGTGTTTTCACTGGCTGTTACTACTTGGCCTATCCTGTGTGCTCCTGATTTCTCAGTGCCAGAGGTTCAGGTGGCAGTTACCTGATCTCTGACCTCCTCTCCTCTCTTAGGTTGCTGTGTTGGTGTCACGCACTGTGGGGCATACCCAGCGGCTCATCCTGTGTGGGACCCTGGCTGCTCTGCACATGCTTTTCCTCCTCTACCTGCATTTTGCTTATCACAAGGTGGTAGAAGGTAAGCAAGGGAGATATGAAGATATATCCTGTTCGATCTGGGAGAAGAGAAGCTGCTTTTTGCACTCTCTGAAAGGAAAAACGGACAGTTTAGATCAGAAGGCATCTGTGCCAGTTTCCAACCCAAGAATGAACAGCACTGGCTTTGTTAGAGGAAGCTGTCAGAAGTAGGGCAGCAGGTAGACATGAGGTAGTTTCTGTGCACTGAAATTCAGTACTTAAGACCTCAGCTGTGATGCAGGACTCCTTTATTCTTTCCCTACAAGTGAAGTGTGACAGCACTGACTCTGTTTACATGCAGATGTTCAGTCTCTTGCTGAATCTTGCTGTAGTCAGGTTGCTTTTCTTTGATTAGGAAGTGGGTCAAAAGTCTTTCTTCCTTCTTTGTGTAATACATATTTTATCTTGTGTTGTACAACACAGGTAGCAGCCAGTGCTGTTTACCAGGCTACATCCCTTTTCTGTGTCTCTTTGTTTTCTCCTAACCAAGTCTCAACCTCGTTTTATATTTGGGGATCTGGAGAATATCCAGATCCCCAAACAGGCAATTTTGTAAACCTCTTTCTGAGTTTAAGGAGACCTGTTATAGATGTTTCAGATAGATCTGCATAATTTCGGATTACAGCATATAATTACAAATCATAGAATCAATCAGGTTGGAAGAGACCTCCAAGATCAGCCAGTCCAACCTAGCACCAAGCCCTGTCCAGTCAACTAGACCATGGCACTAAGTGCCTCATCCGTATTTTTCTTGAGCACCTCCAGGGATGGCAACTCCACCACCTCCCTGGGTGTTCTTTCCTGGATGCATTCTTATGGCACAGGTTCTGAGCCCTGAACTGTAACTTTTTAGCAGATTGAACAGGATAAAATACGCTGCCAAGTAATTTTCTTCATGACACTCCAAGGCTGACAATCAGTCATGAAAGGCTAATTGACAGGGACTGGAGGACTCTTGCATCAGTATGCCTGTTTCCTGCCAAGCACGGTCTATGTTTTCATTGCAGTAATAAAGTTTCCACACTATGCTCCCAGCTGCAGCTCCTGATGTGACTCTGCAAGTACCTCAGAATGAAAACTAACAGCTAGTTTAAAAGCAGGGTCTGTGCTGGGTTAAGGTGGTAAGAGGATTTTATCAGTCTGCTTTGGTAGAGCAGCATCCCTGGCAGCCTCTGAGTTCAGGTCAAATGGCAGGGGACTGAATATGGCACCTTCAAAGTGAAAGGATCTATGTTTCTCTGCCCAAGGGCAAGCTCTGATCTGTACCCTGTGGTCTCTGAATGGAGGTGTTCACTGCTGTTCAGTCTCTGGGACTAGATGTGTCTTCCCATTGACTGCTACTGCTTCACATGTCCTGGTCCCTGCCACCATCAACCACTGCCTGGCCAGAAAGAAAAGCAAGAAGAAACATGCCATCTGCATCTGAACTAACCCTTGCCACTCCCTGTTCTTTTCTGTTCCCTGCAGGTATCCTGGACACACTGGAAGGACCTAACATGCCACCCTTTCAGAGAGTTGCCCGAGACATTCCGGTTGTTTCCAATGCTGTATTGAACGCTACAGCCAAAGCCATTGCATTGACCCTGTAGTTTCACAGACTTGGACTTACTTCCTTCACTACTTTTGAGGTTGCATAGGGCTGCAATAACCTGCTGCCTCTTAGGAACAGGACAGAACAGCAAGAAGACTCGTTTTGTTTTCCTGGACCTTTCCTTTGGGTTGCAGTTTTGGGCAGCTGAGTGGACTGCAACTCAGTGACTCAGAAGAGCTATGCCTTTTCCCCATTCAGGTCTAGGCTGTCTTGAGTGGAGTGCTTCTGTTGCCTGTATGTTCAGCTGGGGTTTTCCCAGCACAGTTTGTCCCTTCTCTTTCTGCTTGCTGATGTAACTCCAGGGGTGCCTGCTCTGTTCTTGTCCTGAAGAGGGAAGAATTAAATTGATGATGGTGCTGAGTGATGTCTTACTTGAAGTCACAGAAGACTGGTGTTGGGTCTTTACACCCTTAGTTGTCCTGCCCTAGAATCAAATCGGGATTCTTTGCAACTTTCTGCTGTCCTCCTTCAAAGATTCTGTGACACATGGCCCAGCTTGGACATGTTTTCTGTAGCCCAGGAGGCAGAGAAATGTTTACTTCTCTGGAGATTTTGGGGGACAGCTCAGTGTTTGACCACATGCTCTTCCTTGTTGTGTTCTAGACTGATCCCTTCCTTTTGACGTGTTTGTCAAGCTGCTACCTGACTTTGCTGTCCCTTCTCCCGTATGTGCCTGAAATGTATCTGTCCCCCTGCTTTCACAGCACCTTTTGTTCTCAACCATCCTTCTGCTTATGTTACTCTGTAGGACAGCAGCTGTGACTGCAGAGGCAGTGTGTTTTCGGATGGTCTTCTGTGGCTATTTGTATTCAATTAAGAAGTTAATTCAGGCCACCCACATGCAACATTCTCTCGTGTCTCACAGCCAAGGGACTTTCACCTTGTTGTTCTGAGCAGGAGCATCTGACTCCCCCAGACACAGTCTGCTGCATACTGTCAGGCTTTTCAAGGCGAGTATACCGTGTTTCTGAAAGCTCTCTTGGAGCTTTAAGAGCCCAGCAAACTTCTATCCAGCATTTCCATGAAACAAAAGGAGAAATGGGGGAATGTGGAAGGGTAAGTTGGCACATTTATCTCTAGCATACTGATGCAAGAAAGCTCCAGTAAGGACAAGGAAAGTAAGCAGCCCAGCCTAGTCTTGCACTGCAATAACTCAAAATCAAGTAGTTCAGATACAGCTTTTCCTTACTGCTGTAATTTGTACTAGTCCAAGCATGGAAAGCTGTTAGCTGGTAATTGGTTTTCACTTTTCTCTCCTTGTAGCTATGGGTGATATGAGAAGAAAGTCACTCCTCAAAATAGTTCACACTTAGGCTGAAAAAAACCCAAGATGTTTCTCTTTCTTGGTGTACCCACAAGTTAGCTGTGCACAAGGCAGGTGGCATGGCAAATCTGCACTCTGGTCCTTTGCTTATATTAATGAGAGAGGATGCAGCTGTAGTGGCATTTGGACTAATACCAAGCTGCAGTGAAAGAGAGTAAGATAGCATCAGCTATTGTCAGGCTGATCATCGGCTTCAGTTAAAACAAAAATGTAGTCAGACAGGACAAGCATTTTCAGCCACAGACCTATTTTCCACTGTTTGCTTTCTCCTGAGTTCATTATTTGTGCTAACAAACACATACACAATCAGCATGCTCTCTCATTCTCTTCCCACACCCCTTGAGAAACTCACTTTGAAAAAGATCACTCAGCAAGTTAGTTGGAAAAAATTAAAGTGATTATTTGGGCTACTTGTCTCCACATTTTTTGATCAGTTGAACCACTTCAAGCTGCTAGAATTTCTATTACTTTCAAACTTGACAAAGTGTACTGCTGACTCAGGAGGTTGTTTTTATTTCACACTTGTCTGGCAGCCTAGAATAGGTCTGTTTCTGTTGGTGCAAACTCTCCAAGCACAGGCAGGGTGGGGGGGGGGAAAGGGAGAAAAAGTTAATTACTGGAATAAGTCCATCCAAGAGGAAAAATCATTCTGAGCTGAACTCTCTCACTGCTGATCTGTAGGCACTGTTGGACAAGGGCTGTGCTCCCTGCTGCATGTAGCCACTTAGTTAAATCGTAGCAATGAAGCTGTGCCCTTTGTCTCCTACATCCCACAGGAAAGAGCAGCAAGCAAACTCTTCATGTTTGCCCGGCACGGTTTGTGTGTCATGTCAGCTGTGGACAGATGACTAGGTCAACAAACAACCACCCTCTTGGAAGCTGTGGGCTTGCTATGCTTCAGTTCTTCATCCCTGATTAATTTTCTGTGCAGCAGCAGCTGGAAGCTGAGCTGTTCTCTACTGCCAGAAATTCAGTACTCAGCTGAGTGCTTCAGCATCTTCTTTTGCTGACAGAGAGGAACACATTTTTGCAGGGAATTTCATGCATGATGCAGTCCCAGGGAGTATGCTGCACACACAGTCTTGAAGTCTTTGTTGGAAGGCATCTCAGTGCTTAATCAAGTCCCCTAGTTATGACAGCAAGCCTTACAGCCTTATCATGCCGCATTCTCTCTGCCTTTGTGTTCTGCCGTGGCTCTTGCAGCAAATCTACATTAATTTTCTCCTTCCACCCTTGCAGCAAATCTAAATAATTTGCCCCTTGCCTCCATCACCCCTTCTTTAGAGGAAAGGTAGCCCTGTGAAAACTATAAGCCCCTTTTTATCAAACATTAAACAAATAAAGCTGTTGTATCAGAATGATAAAATGGATACTACAGCATCTGTGACCTCCTGCTCTCCTCTGCAGTACCTGAAGTCCAAATCTTCTCGCAGTCCACACTAATTGTCACCTTAGTTGAGTTTTGAGTTATAGGTAGGCTGTTTATTCCTCAATTTGTTTTTATTCCTGCATCTAGTCTCACTCTAGATGCTCCTCATCCAGTTTTTCTCTGTTCATGTGTTAGCTCTTAAGGATGTCAGACTAGACATCAGCTCTCCTTTTTTGTGTCTCCAGCAGGTAAGCAATAAACTACCTTCCTCATACCTGCTGGGTAACTGCACACAACAAAGAAGCAATATCTGGTTTGTCACAGAATACCACTGCCAAATTCCCTTCTGCACAGCTCATAATTCGGTTTGGTGAGGCAAAGCTCACTATTAGCTTCTGTGCCACTTTCCCCAATGGTTTTGAGCATAAAGTAAGGTGGGATGCTTGTCTACCCAATGTGCTCTCACTCCTGACAACAGGCAGTGAAGATGCTGCAACTAGGGCATCTTCATCACTGCTTTGGGCCTGCTGCTGTCAATTTAAGTGGGACATGTCTCAGGGGCTCTCCTTCAAGCACCTCTCTAATAATAGCCTGTTAAACAAAGCATGGGTTAATTAGTGCCTGGAGGTAACTGTAAGGTGAGACTGAGTGAAGTCTTCCCTCAGACCTGTACATAGCAGCTGGTACCTTCTTGGACACCACTCTGGCATTCAGCCTTGAAGCCCTGAAGTATGTAGAATCTCACCTGGACCATTTAATGTGAGAGAAATGTGTAGAGATAAATCACTTCTTTTTTGAGAACTGTGACCTGTAAGACAGCTGGATGGTTGCAGCTGCTGATCATATCCCCGTGTCAGTGTTGCCAGGCCAGTCATCTATTCTTGGCAGGCTTGCAGGTGCAGTTTTAAGCCCATGCCACCTTGTGTAATGCAAAAAAAAAGAGAAGTGCATGTAGATAGCTCTAGAGAACAGCAATGGGTTACTCAAAGGACATGGTGACACTTGCACTGTAAGTCAGGTGCTGCAGCCAAAGTCTTAAAGCTCATGAAGGAGTCCATCTCCCTCTCTGCTGCTCTTTGTGTGTTATTCAGGACCTAATATGCAGCCCTCAACCCAAGTGACCTGCTCCTCCCTTTCAGTTGAGGTGAACTGCTTCACATCCCACTCCACAGCCCATTTTCTCCTTCACTTTCCATCCCTTCTCTCCCACCCTGGTCTCCAAACCGAGCAGAGGAGCTTGGGTTTGTCCCAGAGTTACCCACTGGACCGGAATTCACATGGGCACTGATATATGCAGCAGCCAGATTAGTTACGTGCAGAAAGCTGCCTACTTAGGCGGTTTAACCTAATTTCCACATCACTGGCTTCCTTTCTCAGCTCAGCAGAGCTGAAAACACAGTGGCCCTGCTTCCTATTTTTCTCCAAGTCCAGCATTACTCAATAGAGAAGAGACAAATCCCTCTGATCAGCACCTGCAAATTAGCAAGGGGCAAAGATACACTGCTCACACTCCAGGGCAGGTTGAGGGTGCAGCTGTGTGCTGCAGGGATAGGGAAGCTTGCGGTACCTTCCCACCTCTTCACCCTCCATGAGCTGCCTCCGAGTACCAGCTCCCCGCGCCCTGGGCCGTGAGGAGTGTTCACAACTGCTTTGCCATTAAGCCGAGAGTTCAGGCTTGAGGCGCAGCGGGTTCAAGCGCAAACATCCCCGCAGCTAGCGGGAGACTGCTGCTGCTCGGAGCAAGAGGCGCTCGTTGGAGCCCAATGACTTGGGCCCCTTCCCAGGTGGGAGCGGGATTGCAGAGAGCATTTTCAGGGGCTTCTTCCACCCTTACCCCTCTGCTGCGGCCTTTCAGCGCCGGGGGCAAAGCCTCCGCTCGACGTTGTCTGCACGGTCGCCTCGGGGCGGCAGGCGGGAGCCAGCGGACGCCGGTGTCCCCCGTCAGAGGCTTCCAGCGGCGCCGGGGCCCAAGATGGCAGCGAGTGACCCCAGGGTGGGGTGAGGGGTTCCTCCCCTTGCCCCCTTTCGCAAGGAGGCAGACCCGCGCCCGGCCAGGCGCCGGTAGCGTGAGCGGGCGGGAGGCGGCGGCGGCCGGCCCCGAGCAGCAGGAGGGCCCGGGGCGGTGGCAGGGAGGAGGCGGAGCGCCCGGCAGGTGCGGGCGGAGCGCGGCGGGGAGGAGCGGGGCTGCCTCTGCTCGGCGCTGCTGGCGCACTGGGGAGCCCTCGCAGGTTTCCGAGCCTGGCGCTGGTCCGCATTAGTCACTGCTGATGGCTCGCCTGGGTCTCGTCATCCGCGGAGCAGCGGCGGCCCCGTCGGGTGGAGCGAAGCGACCCGGCGACCGCCGGTAAGACTGCGCAGTGACGCCCCCGGGGCCGCGGTGGGCCGGGCTGGGACTGCCCGGTGGCAGCGGCGGCGGCGTTGGCGCCCGCCCCGGTTCGCAGCGCGCAGCGAGACTCCTTCTCGGCGCCCAGCCGCCGCCACGGGATCGGCGGGCGGCGGGCAGCAGCTCCCCGTGCGGGGGGAAGATGCTGCCGGGATCCATCCAGATCTCCGGAGAGACGCTGTCGGGGGCGGAGATCCGGGACATCTGCGAGAGCCTGCGGGAGAACTCGGTGCGGCTGCTGTCGCTGCGGGGCTGCCAGCTCTCCGAGCGGGACTTCGGGCATGTCTGCCGAGGGGTGGCTGAGTCCCGTTCCCTGGCTCAGCTAAACCTCAACTTGGGCATCGTTTCCAACATCAACCGCGTCAAGCAGCTGGCCGAGGCCCTGAAGACAAACCGCTCCGTCCAGTCGCTCTTGTGAGTACAGCGGGGTGCGGGACTGTGAGGGTGCCACTGGCCGCCTCCCGACCAGGGATGTGCCTTTTGAGAGCTCGCAACTGCGGCCAGACCCTCAATTTAAACCTTGTCTGAGCAAAAATGCCCTTGACGTTGCAGAGAGTAGCCCTGGGCCCTTCGGAATTCGGCTGGGAGGGAGCCACCTCCCTCCCCGCCGGCTGAGTACGGTCCTGACTTTAGGCCCGACCCCCTCCAACCTGGCTGCCTCGATGGTAGGGGCTGCCCCTGCCCCGCTGGCGTTCGCTGCACACCCTTGTCCTTGCCGGGAGAGGAGAGCCGCTGTAGCGATCCTCTGACCTTCGCGGCAGAGGCTTCCCAGGGCGTCTTTCTCACCTGGGGTCAGGATTTGTCATCCTTCTCACTGGGTCTGCTTCTCGCTCCCTGTCAGGTTAGTTAGCCGGCAGAAAGAAGGTTCCACAGTAATTTTCCCTTTTACCTGCACAGCCTCCATGGGAGTCCCCTCACAGATGCAGGCTTGGCCCTCCTCAATCCTGCTCTCTCCATCCACCCCTCGCTGGTGGCTCTGGACCTAGGAGACTGCATGCTGGGTGATGAAGGCATCAATCTTATCTGTGGGCTCCTGCCGCCTGACGGGGCCAAGTCCGGTAAGCACCAGGGGCTGTGGGCTGCACAAGGACCAACGGAGCTTTCACACAGAGCAGATGCATGCAGCAATAATTCCTCAGCCCTGGAGGAATCATAGAATCGTTCTGATTGGTAAAGACCTCTAAGATCATCGAGTCCAGCCATTACCTAACTACCAAGTGTAGTGCTGAACCACGGAGACAGGTTCTGTAGTTTGCCTCAGCTGAGGAATTTCTTTCCCCAACTTAAATAAAGCAGGAAAGTCAAGCACTAGAGGAGCAGTTCCCTCGAGCAGGCATGGGCTTTCTGCTATTGATCTGTCCTCCTCGCAGTTCGGAGCTCAGGGACCAACAGGTTGCTTCTGGTTCATAACAGGAGCATTTGGAACCGAAGGAGGAGACATCTTTGGCTTTGAATGTGTTTTTTTGCATGACTACAGACAAACATATGGTGTGCCCCCACCTCAGCACTCACCTTAACCACCAGTGCCTGGGAATTGTTGCTGCTTGCAGGTTGCTACCATACATGTGGGTCTGTGGTCATAGCCATAGTGCCAGGACCCAGATCTTTGTGGGGGATAATCTTTTAGTGGTTAGAGGCCAGTGGGCCAGTGAAGCCAAGAGCTGGCATGTGCTGAGGTTAACATCATCCTTATTTCCTTTCTCAAAGTGCTTCCCACCTCTCCCCAGCACTTCTCTGTGTGCTCACAGTGCCACTGATGCCTTTAGGCCTGTTGGGTGCTTCTCCTTCACAGCCTACTGTCCTCTCCCCAACTTGTCACCTTTTGACACCTCCTTCTCCATAGAGTCACCTCACACAGCTCTTACTTATTTCCATTGTGTTTGTTATTTAGAGTAACTGGGACACAAACTGGGAGAGCAGAGAAATGGTGTGGTCACAGCATGGGAGATGAAGGGCTGCTAGTGAAGGCAGTGAACTGTTTCACTGCTCAGTGAAGTATGTAAAGTTGTCAGAGCAAATCCTTTAGCCCATCTGAGTATGGGGGACACAACACAACTAATCTGTTTAGCTGAATCAGTTCCCCCAAGACTGCTTTTGTGACCCTAAAACTCTGACTTTTCTTCTGCAGGCCTCAAAGAGCTAACTCTGAGTGCCAACCCAGGCATTACAAGCAAAGGCTGGGGACGCCTGGCCATTGCAGTGGCTCACAGCTCCCAGCTCCGCGTGCTGAACCTCGACTACAACCCTCTAGGTAAGCTGGGAGGCCATTTAAGAGAAGCAAGGGCTGCTGCACTCCTGTCTCAGCATTTCTGAGATCTGTGAGGGTGGGTGGCTGAGGACCAGGCTCTAAAAAGGCAGCAGAGCATCCCCAGCAGGATGGGGGGCAGTTTCTTGCATAGGTGTCTCCCGATTCACAGCAGCAAGTTCAGCGTGCCAGGTGCCTTTGGCTGTAGAGAAAGTCACTCTTGATGCTCTGCTCATGTGAGGTGGCCACATATGCTTTGCTCTACTGCCTTTGTTGTCACTTTTGACCCTCCGTGTCTCTCCTATTCATGAAGCTGTCAGCACTGATGTTGGCTTGGCACATGCAGTATGCCACTGTGCTCCCCCCCTTCATTTTCCCTGCATAGCAGGGAGGAGGAGAGCCTGGCACTCGTTACCATAGAAACCAACTCTCTCCAGCTCTGCTGCAAGGTGGTGGAGACTGGGCCATGCCTCCCTGAGTTTCATCAGGGCACTCCCACCCTCACACCATCTGGGAAAGGAGCCTCCCTCCAGGACCCATTTGTCTCACCAGGTACCTCCTCTTGGGCAGAAAAGGCCCCAGGCTGTCACCTGACATTAGCCTCGGTTCTTTTAAAGAAAGCTCATCACAGTTGCACAGTATCTTGGCACTGATGCCAAGGAATGTCAGGAGAACGTGTGGAGTCTTCTCTCTTCACCAGCATCAGTCTTTAATGCTCCTAGTTCTTCTGCATCCACCCTCTCAAAAACCTGCCCCCTTGCCAGGGAGGCACTCTGTCAGCTGGTGCAGAGTGCTCTGCCCAGTTCCAACCCCCCACCTAGACTGAGGTATTTAGCTTCATATTATGCATCCGGTATGCCTTGCAGAGACTGTTAAGGGCCCTCACATCCTTGAGTAAGCAGGAGATTTGGGAAGGTACAGTTCCTTGGAGAATAAAACCAATTTCTCTGTATTCCTCTTTGATTATCAGAGGCAACCGTGACTGCTGCTGTAAACAGGAAACAGTGCAACTTTACCTTGTCTCTTTTCTCAGCCAACAGCCCTTTTTTCCCTTGATGTAACTAAGATTCAGAGATTGCTTGATAGCAGAAACACTCTGAGGATGTTTCCATGACAGCCCCAGGCTGATAAGGGCATATGTTATTACACAACAGAAGCCAGGCACTGCTGATAATAGTCTCAGTTTGCTTCTCTCACAGGTGACCAGGTAGCAGGGATGCTTGCTGTTGCTGTGGCCTCCAGTCGAACCCTCGAAGTTCTGGACTTGGAGGGAACAGGACTTACCAACCAGTCAGCCCAGGTACGAGTGCCTACAGCCACTCTGCAGCATCACTCATATCTAAGGGTATAGGTCTAGACTGTTAGAGGCTCTAGCACTTACACCTGCCTTCAGCCCCCTCCCCAAGTTCATATGCACTCCTCCTTCCCTCCCTGCGCCCAGGGAGGCCCACTGCAGTCAGCTACAGGATGAGCTCATAAGCCACAGCTCTGACCTAGGGCTCTTGAATTTTACTCAAGTCAGCAGGGAGAAAGACACAATTCTAGTTGTAGTTTGGCTTTCTTGGAAGAAGTAAGGGGCTGGCCTTGTGGCTGAGGATCAGAGCTAATGCTTTGTAGGCAGATAAGGACCAAGATTTGGTATCACTGTCTCTCCTCTCGGAGTCCCAGCTCAATGGTAAGAGGTGAGTCTGGGTATGTAGCAGCAGTAGGGTGCAGAGCAGTTATTTCCTCTTTGAACAGAGACAGGGAACCCAGGCTCAGCTCTTCCCACAGAAAGATGGGAAGTCCTCAGGCTTTCAGAAAGCCAGGCAAGGGGAAGTCAAGGCCAAGGGAAATTAAAGGTAAGGAGGGCTGGAGTGTGCACTGAGACAACACATTGAAGCTCTTTCTGCTCAGCCTAGCTGCTGTTTGTACTGCTTGTCAGTCTGTATATGTTGCTCTCTACTTAGACCTTGCTGGACATGGTAGAGAATTACCCCACAGCCCTACGGACACTCATCCTGGCAGAGAACAACATTAGTCCTGAGCTGCAGCAGCAGATCTCGGACCTGCTCTCAGAGGGTGAGGAAGAGGAGGAGACAGAGGCTCGTGAAGTCACAGCCAGGGAGAAGAACCCCTGGATCTGCCAGAACAGTAAGAGCTCTGGGACCTGGGCTGTGGGCAGGGGCAGACAGACAGAAACTGGGGTTTCTGGAGTGCTTCCACTAATCTCTTGTGGTGGAGATGGTGAATGAGGGCTATCCCTTCTCCCTGTGAACTGGAATCTAAACAGCCTTCAGGTGAAACCCACACGTTAAATAGCTCTGGGCTGAGCTGCAATTGGAAAGACAGCCTCCAAGGACAATGCAGCTGCTGCAGAAAGTGGAAACAGGACTTCAGAGGCATTTTCCCTGATGCTGCAGGAACGAGATCCTTGTGCAAAGTCTTAAAACTCAAGGGCAGGAGCACTAAAGATCTCAGGGGCCTTTGCCAGGTATCCTAGCCAAAACTCATGTCATTCCTCACTGCTTCCAGAATCTCCCTACAATGCACAAAGCATCAGCTGTTCCTACCTTTGCATCCCAAATGTGTGAAGGGGTAGCCAGGTGGTACCAGCCTGTCTGTTGCTTGTATCAGAAAAAAAGGTATGTTATGGAGAGAGCTGTTGCATAGTGGTTTTACATTTCACACTGTCGTACCTACCTTGTGACAAGGGTGGTTTAGGGTTGTCTTTTTTACCCTTGGTTCACCTCTCTCCATCACACTTGTTGTATGTCAGACTAGCCCCAGACAAGTACAACCACTCCAACAAAAACACTTCAAATCTTTATTTGTTAGAACCAGGAAAGTCCTCTACTGACAGCTCTAGACAAATTTGGATCCCGTTTCCAGGAACTGATCCCCAAAATAGAGATCCTATGCAGAAGCTTTGAATGTGTAGGACACTGGATCTGAAGTGCATGGCCACTAAAAACCTCCTCCTTCACATCCAAGGACATTAGTTTTCTCTGCTTAAAAAGCCTTCTGGATGGGAAACTGGTACCCTGTTGAGTTTCTTACTTGCTATGCATGCCCATCCTTCTTGCAGCCGATTCACTTGGCATGAAGACAGATGCAGCATTCCTGGCTGGCACTCTGTGCCACTGCAGAGCCGGCGAGCTGCCCTCACCTTCCTGAGGCAGGCAGTGGAGGGCTGCACAAGCTCTCCATTCAGGCAGTACAGAAAGTCATCAGTTCCAGGCATCTGCTGCCATAAAATGGCTTCTTGCCTGCTGCATTCCCAGCTTTTGGGAAGGCAACACCACCACCCTGTGCAGCAGCCTGCCAGCCTACCCCACCTGGACACTTGCTGGAAAGATGCTCGGTGACTATCACTTCAAAGGTCAGCACCACCTGCGAACGTAGCGGGGGAAGGAGCAGCTCAGAGCTGACATTCCTTTTGATAGCCAAGACAGCAAATGTAGATCCCCACTCTGGGCACCTGCTGCTGTCTCTGCCTTCCTCCCTTCCCAAACCTTGAGTGTGTTCTGCTGCGTGGCCGGAGTAGACCTAGTTACCACTTAATCTCACAATCCTCTCAGCAGTTCACTTCCCACCCTGCTGTGGTGCTCTAATTCTTCACCTCTGGATCTGGAGTAAAGCCCTGCACCCTCTGGCGGCCCAAACGGCTCATGGTTTTCTCTCTCTTGCAACAGATTCCAGCTCCCAGATGGTCCTGGTGACGTCAGGTCTCGGTGACAGCCTCTTAGCAGAAACAGAAATGTAGCTGGGCTACCCCACCTGCTTCTGCCGAGGAGAGCACAGCGCCCACGGGGGAGCGTGTGTGCACCAGCCCCCCTGCCTGCAGCGGGCTGCCACAGCTGTCTTCTCGCACATTTCACGTCCCGGTGATGTCTCCCTCGCTCTCCGAGTCAGGAGCGTGGGCCGAGCGAACCTCCACACACATCTCCGTACCGTCACACACCCCGCTGGCCGCTTGTGCGTGTCCCGTCGCTGCATGTGTAGCTCACTGCCCTGCCTGCCCCCCGCATCTGGCTGTGCCCGCAGGCCACAGGCTGTATGTATCCAGATGTGTCTAAGAGATGTTCTTTCTAATGCTTTACTGCTGTCGCGATCAGAGTTTTATAAAGCCCACAGACGTAGCACGACTCACGGCAGCTCCATCGCTCGGCAGCTCCGGCGGCTGCGGGCGGCTGCCCGGTGGCGGGAGCAGCAGGAGCTGTGCCCCGCAGAGCCGGCAGGGGGCGGCAGCCGCTAGCCCCCGCGCCTGCGGCTGCCTCTCCGCCGAGCGCGCCGGTCCCGGAGCGTGGAAAGCAGCGGGGAAGGGGAGGGCTGCCCGGGCGGGGAGCGGGAGGGAGTCAGCCTCAATTTTGCTGTCTCCCGGGGCTGCCTCTGCCCGCGCACCCTCCAGCGAAGGCCTCGGTCGGCACAGGCACTCACGTTTCCCTGCTCGACCAAGCGCCATCTTTTGTTGGAGCCAGGCAAGGAAGATCGCGTTTCAAGGCTCAGATTAGGCTGGAAGATTAAATTGTAGCAACAGCTGCTACTCAAGGCAACACGGAATAAAATCATTAATTATGAAGACAAAGAAACAAGAAACTCTTCCTCTGTTATGCTTTGCACAGATCTAGGTCAGAAAGGCACAGGCTGCATAACTCGGGAGATGAAGGAAATAATCACAGCCCTCTGACCTCTGCAGCACCATTCAATATGCAGTGCAATGCTTCCATCCTAGAGGAACTCTCCAGCTCGTGGCTGGAAGGCTTCCTATCTGCGGTATAGCAAATCGACCCAAATCCTCCTTCCCCCCACCAAATGAAACCACTTGCACTAGAATTATAAACCTCCTATGAGCTCCAGAGAGAGAGCACGCTACATGTCCCCCCCTAACTCAGACTCTGGAATGAAGAAGTCACACTCTTACATGACCCTGAGAACTAAGGCTTCAAGAAAACCAACAAATACTAAAAGACTTAGCTCCACATCCTCCTCTCAACTCAGCATGTGGAGGCCTTTGTCACTCAGTGACACAGACAGAAAAGTACCTGAAATACAGTAGGCAAAATTCTGTGAGAAGCACTTTTAACACTTAACCAGTTTCAGTGCAGGCTTTTTGACAAGCGTAGCCTTCACAGCCTTCAAGTAACGTGAAAACTACCCATGCTGGTATTCAGTGCTTCTCAAAGTTGCCTGCTTGAAGTAATCTGCACCCTTCAAGGCCACTGTCAGCTGCCAAGTCAAAAGTGACACGAGTGCTGCTGTGAATTCTGGTCTCTGGGCTCAGTTTGATCTTTGAGCTGATAGCCAACATAAAACTACAGGAAAGAAACACTGCACATCTCATACGGCACTCCTTGCCTGAGACTTCACTTCCCCTCCGACTGCACAAGCACCCTGAGCCAGGCTGCTGCTGAACTGGGCACTCAGGAGAAGCAGTGAACTTACAGCCTCCTGGAAAACCCACACGACGCAGGATTGCTCTCCCTGGGAGAGCTAGTGGGGGGCACACACAGTTCAGCAGATCTGGGACACTACCACGAGAGGCTCTGCCCCCTCACATGCTCAGCATCAGTCCAGGCCAGGTTTTAACCAACAAACAGAGCACTATAACCACTGACACTTACTTTTAAAATAGTTTATTTCTGGTCTTAAAATATACATTGGTTTCAAAATTTCAGAAAAAAGCCCACACATTAGTTACAGATTAACAGTCTGGAGTTGGGACACTGAAAGTGGGGTCAGCTCAAGGCTCCAGAGACAATACTGCTAGAGGTGAGCAGGAGTGCAGAGGGCAGATCTGCTCCCTGCTGAAACCGAGCTCTGCTCTTCTTGAGGCCACTGGTCCCCCCTTCAACCTCTGCCAGTAGCCTAATGCTGCAAAGCAAAACCATCTGGTGACAGGCACTGGGCACTCTTTTGTCAACCCCCTGCTTCCCCACTGTTTTGCTTTTCAGTCTACCTTGACACAAAGCAGAACTGAGGCTGGCTCTGCTCAGCACTGTCACCACTAGCTGCTTCAGCAAGACTGAGTTTTGTACACCAACTGCCATCTCAAGGTCCAGTGGAGTTGAGGCTAAGCCTTGAAAAGGGAACGCCTCCCACACCGGCCAAACGGGTGTGCTGCCTTACAGGCAGGCCCCCGCTGGCCTCAGAACCAAAGGAGCTCACTCAGTGAGCATCCAATCCCAGGTGATGTCTGTGAGGCAGTAGCTGACAGCTGCTGCAGATGCAAGCCCTTGACGACGCTGCAGAAGAGCAGAAGCAATGCAGCAGTGGAGTGGCTGATGAAAGCAAACAAGGACCCCACCACCATGTGCAGGACAGCTGAGACAAACATCCTGAAGGCTCAGAGGAGGCTCCTGCTCTCAGCACCTGCCTGTTTGCACAGGTATCAGGCAAAATACTGTACTGAAATACTGAGTCCCACCACCCTGCCAGAGGGTGGCATCCAGCTCCACAACTGTTCAAGATGGGAAACAAGGCGATCATATAGGCAGCAGCTCTAGCCAGGGTGCATTTAACAACCTGTGCAGCAGCCAGGGAGGACTGCAGCTCTTCCACAAGCCCTGGAGCCTCGAGGCTTGAGCTGAAGTCTTGGCTGGCCCCAGCTACAAGCCATCCACCCCTTGGGGAGAGAGTGGGTTAGGGAGAGGAGCAGAGTCCCAAGCAGCTAGTGGCTGCAACCACGTGAATGGGAGCTCTCCCTTGGACAGAGGACTGCCCTCCTACAGCCCAGTGAAGAGCCCTCATTGAATAGGGTGGGAGGACACAGACCCAACTCAAAAACCAGAATGCAGACTGAGGACAGCCAGCGGGGTTTGAGGGAGGCATGGTGCAGGGAATCGAGCTAGTATCTCACTCACACCCCTGGGAAAGCCAAGAAACATCAGACAGATGAGGGCATAGGACAAAATTAAAACTGGATGCCTGGGCTTTGCAATCCCTCAAAAAATACCTACATCTACAGACCTCTCCCCTTCCCTCCCCCCACCCAACCTCCCCCAAACAAGACATCAAGCACACAAGACTGAGAAGTCACAAAATATCCACACTACACTAGGGAAAAAAGGCAGGGAGGTCCTACCCAGAAGAGACCCTGGACAGTCATCAGAGACAGCAAGAAGCCCCCCCTAGAAAAAGGGGGCATGTGAGGAGACCCTGGCAAAGGGCTGCTGCAGTGCCATGAGGTAGTATGTCTATAGGGAGCAGCTCCTCAGCATGCTGCCCTTGCATCCCTGCCGGCCCTGCACTGAGCCCTGCCTAGAAAAGCCCAGTAGTGTCTTTCATGCCTTGCTCACATGGGGCAAGACCTTGTTCTTGAGCCTGGAGGGGTTTCTGCAGGCTAGAGGCCAGGATCAGAGGGAAGCATAGCTCTGAGAGCTAAGCCTCCTCAAACACACCCACAACACGGGCATCGGACCAGCTGCCAACAGCTGTATCTGTTTATGCAGGGTGGGGAGAAAGAAAAACAATACATCCCCAAAACAAAAGGCTTGGAAAGAAGAAAGAAGCCCACCCAAGAGCAAAGCATCAGCACCGTTCAAACAAACCAACAGCACAGAGAGCGGGGGAAGAGGTGTGAGGGAGGAGACACACTAACACAAACCCCAGTGCCTAGCAGGCAGTGCCTCCCAGAACCACCTCAGCAGGCAGCACCCGTGCCCCATGCCATAGTAGCAGCACCTGTGTGTGGCCTCACGGAGGGCTGGGTGCTGCACCCAGCACAGGAGACAAGAGATGTGGCCCTGAAGAAGCAGATTCTGAGGAATCACCCAGAGGGCAGCCGTGGAAAACAAAACCTAGCAGGACAATGGGACAGCAACAATCCCAACACGTCCCCCAAGAGCACACAGCCATCTGCTGGGAGAGTCCTTGCGCCCCACTCGTGGCCCCTGGGGACTCCCAGGCAATGAGACACCACCACACAGGCACTCTGCCCTGTTGGCACAAGTTAAAAAGAGGGCAGAGCAGCTGCAAGCAACCAGCACAAGAGCACCCATGGTCTCAGGTACCAGAATGGGAAAGGAAGATGCAAGCCTAAAGAGGCACAGGCACCAGGATGAGGGGTACCAAGAACAAGCTCTGGTACAGGCACCAGTGTGAGGCTGTGAAGAGAGCTGTGGGTGTGCCAGGGCAGTGGATGTGCTTCTGCACACTGTTGTGTGCTAGTAAAGTGGGTCTGAGGGGCTGGGGGGCCCCAGCTCTTCTAGGTAGCAAAAGAAGAAAATAAATATGAAACTTCAGAGCAGAGCCCCCTAGAGAGGAGGTTACTAAGGGAAGTTTCCCCCTCAGAAGGTGGTCAGATGCAGACATCCCACAGCTCTGCAGCATGTGGCTGCTTCTTGCCCTGCCTCAGCTGAGAAGGTTGCCTTGCTCCTGGGCCTGCGTCAGACTGTCCTTGCGGTGTAAGTGGTGGACCCCCATCCTCTTGGGACTGCGGTGCGGCCGACTAAAGGAAGGCTTGACCCTGCTTTCACTTTCCTCTTGGGTACCTCCTTGGCTGCTCTCCTTGCTTCCCTGCAGCAGCATTTCTCTCTCCTCAGCTGGGCTCTCAGGCAAATCAAGGTCCACATAGTCCTTCTGCTTCTCTGGTGAGGGGCTTCCAGGTTCAGCAGTGCCTCCACCACCTTCCTGCAACAGCTTCTGGGCTTCATCCTGTGAGAAATCTGTACCATAGTCTGAGGAAAAATGGCTCCTGCGGGCCCTGGACTCGGTGCTGTCTGTGTCCACACTTGAGTCTCGGCTCACGGTCCAGCTGCAGCTCTCCTCACCGTCCGAGTAAGCGGAGGCTGCCCTGCCCAGCTCCTGCATGGAGCGGCTGAACCTCTTCTGGAGCTCCGGGGCTGAGTCACGTCCGAAAGCTGTGCGGTTCAGCAGCACCCGCTCTGAGGTGGGAGGTGCCTTGTCCACAAACATACGCTGCCAGTTGGCCAGCAGGTCCTCCTCAGAGCTGGCAGAGCTGGCAAAGGCGCTCGGGATCTGGGGAGGGCTGCTGAAGGGGCTGCTCTGGGAAGAGCCATGAGCTCTGGCTGCCTTGGGGGACTGCTGACAGGAGCAACTGGAGGCTGAACGTCGCCCTTCTGAAGCAGGGCTGCTGGGGAGCGTCCGGTGCCTGTCGCAGCTCTCATCTTCACTCTGCACCAGGCTGAGGGAGATGGCCTGGCGTGTGGCATAGGTACAGTTGGGCAGGGGGCTGTTCTTTGGGATCCTTACCTTGTCCTCAGAGAACTCAATCACTTTGCGCCCAGGGTACATAGGATGGGGAGGCGAGGGTGTAGGGTATGGGCTTAGCTTCTCAAAGGCAGGCACCTCCTCTGGCACGCTTTCCACACTGCTCTGCGGCTTGCAGCCACCATTCTGCTGTTTCCCCGCATCTCCTCCCTCCTTCCCCATCTGCCCTGTGCTGTTGCAGGCATCAGGAGGGGCTCCACTCATGTCCACGTGCACAAAGACATCCTCAGCCATGGGACAGCTGCCACTGCTAGACTTGGCTGAATTCAGAACCAGAGATTCTGGCTTCTCCAAGACTCTGGCAATGACTGAGGTGGGCACAACATCAGATGGAGCCAAGGTGTGGGTTGCCTCTTGACCAGGGCCTGCAGACTCCTGAGTGCTATGCAAATGTTTATTGACCATGTCCTGCAGCTCATAGGGAAGCTAAGGAGAAGGAAAAGGACATTAGAATGGGGATGCCACACACACCAATTTGTTTCAAATAACCTGCCTTTTCCAAACAACCTTCACGTATACTTTGTACTCTACCCTGACCCTAGCATTCACCCACGTTGCCTCCAGAAAGGTTCTCTTTCCCAAGCAAGCTTACACCAAGAGAGACTAACAAGGTTGTCACACCAGCCATGTTTCTAGGCCATGGTTCAGAGGCCCCATGTTGTGAAGAGGACAAGAAAAGACAGTGCATGAGCTCAGTCCACTATGCCTCTGTGCACAGAGAGGAGGCCTAGCCAGCACATGCTAGGAAGGGGTCTATTGATCTGTGGAAAATCAGCTGGTAGTTGCACTGAAGTGACTCAACAACCCTCAGTGCTGGGATCTGTAGTGCTCCCCAAATACAGTAATTGCAGCCATGCTGCTTGGCAGCCTGCCCACAGACCAGAATCGATGCCTCCCCCTGATCCTACCAACTTCACCACCTCATCCCACTTCCTCACCCTCTCCATTCCAGAGAGGCGAACATGGGGTTTGTTACCAAAGCTGCAGGACTAGTGTCTCAGCATGGGGTAAGCACTGCTCCTTGTCCTGTCAACGAGCACTCCTGCTCTCTCTATCACTATGCCAAGCTGCCCTCACCTTAGTCACCACACCCACGCACAATATGAAGCGGAGAGCAGAGCTCCACAAGCCACTCAAGGTCTGACCCACCATAGTCAGGAGAAAACTGTGTCCAAAGCTGAGGACACAGGACACACTGCATGACAACAGCTGGCTGTGTGACAAAGTATCTGCACAGCTGTTTAGCATTAACACCCCTCCAGTGGCAGCCAAGTGGGATGCAGCACTCTGGGGTGAGGGCAGAATTCAAAGCTCCAGGGAGGGGTGACAGCTGGGAGTAAGGTCAAGGTTACTCCAGCCGTAACTGATACACTGCCCTCAAGAGTGCTAATTTGAGACACAATGGGGGAGGGTGACATATTGTTCACCTGCCAAGTTAAAAAAGACAAGCACATGGTTTTGATGAGATGAATACAAGAAGGGATGAATACAAGAAGGGTACAGCAACAGGAGAGCTGAGGTAAGGGCCTGAATGAGACTTCCAGCTGAAGAAGTGATACTACTAATATGAAAGACCTAAACATCTTTGCTCATCCCAAGTGCAGGATGAGCTGTAGAGCCCACAAGAGAGAGTATGAGTTAATACCAGTTCAGAAGGCCTAAAAGACACTTTGGTGCTGCCTCCCACCTTTTTCTTCAGTAAGAAGTGAAGCATGGCCAGACTACTGCTGCTTGACTCCTTATCAGGCAGCATGGCCTTTCCACGTGGCCAGGTGAGAAATGGAAGACGACAGAGCAGAGTAAAAGAGAGAGGCCTGTCCTCCTGCCAGCTCTTACAAGGCACCCAGCAGGCTATCAAATTCAAGGTTATTGTGCTTTTTATATCAGCTCCTAGCTGAGCTGTGAAATGGAGCTGGCATGAAAGAGGAGATGACAGAGGCTCTGTGATGCCTTCTCAGTGAGAGTGGGAAGAGGAGCCCCCTCCAACCTCTCTCTGAGGCTGAAGGATAAGAGACCAACAGCCCTGCAGAGAAAGCTGGAGAAAGCAAGATGCAGGCGGAGACCGTGAGCCCTTCTTCCCCATCTCAGCAGGACTGCTACTCACATCAGCAAACTTGTGGTTCCTGAAGTGGGACTTGTTACACTTCAGAAGCTGTACTGCAAGGTTACAGTCCTGTCGATAGCGTTCCTGCAAGAAAGAGCACAGGAGTGCAACAGTGTCAGACTTGTCACTTGCCTGAAAGGGTGCCACCTGAACAGATGCTGCTTGAACAGAGGCAGAAAAAGGCATCTGATGCATCTCTCACAGGGCACCTGCCACTCCCTCCTCTCCACATCCCTATGCATTTTCTCACAACTCAGCCAAGGCATGGCTTTCAGCCCTAGTCCCTGCTCCAGGCATATACTCTGTCAGTGCATCAACTTCCTCTCCCTCTGGGAATTCTAATAACCTCCAAAAGTCCACTAGATTTGCTGTGCCATCTCAGAGCCATACCTGAAGACACTGCCTGATGTTAGGCATCTTGCAGAGAGACTTGAGGGAGTTGAGAGATGCTAACAGAAACAAGCACTGGATCCCAGAACTTCTATATTAATGGTATAGAAGAGGCAGCGGCTCCCACCCAGATCTAAAGTAAAAGACATCTGCCATTGGTACAGCCTAGTCAAACCCTAAGCTCCAAAGAGCAAATACATTGGACTTGAAGATCAGTTCTTCCCTGCTCAACCCCTCAGACACTTCTTCTGTCCCTAGTGTTGTGTACAGCTCCCACACTTTCATACACAGTGAAATAACTCTCGTGCTACTTTACATTAATGATTTTGAACAAGAGGAAAAGCCTACACCTCACACACTTCCACAGCTATTCGCAGACTGACACTTACATTGAGTTCCTCCAGCTTGTTGATGGTGGTTTTGGCATCAAGCAGTTTATTAGTGAGCTCTACAATTTCCCAGTCCAGCGTCTTGCGGTCCATCTCTGCCTTTTTAATCTGGGATGCAAGAACACCAGGTTTAAATCATACCAGGCCAGAAGAGTCTCGTTTCACCACCCACTTCAGCCCAAGCATAGCACAGTAACACATTCAGCTGGGATACAAAAACTTCCAGACAGACAGACAAGGGGGACAGCCTGACTCTTTGCAAAGGAAGAGACCCCAAAGGCCAAATGGAGCCAGCCACTCTGCTAGCTAGTCAGTAGGCTAAGTTTGAACCTACTCAGTCAGTATCACTTCTTACAGCACAAACATGTTTCCTCTTCCCTGGTTCACACAGTGCCTGGTGGAAAGCTAGTGGTTTTGACCAAGCCTGCTACTGGTAGCAAAGACCTCTGAGCCTGAGATACCCAGACCTCTTCTCTGGGGCGACAGAACTGCCTATAAAGATCCAGCAGTCAATGCTGAATAAAAAAAGCAGGTTTAATTCACAGGGAGAGGGCAGCAAACTGAAAGAGTTTAAGCCTCGCTCTAGTAAGAACTATCTGTGTAGCTTCATCTGGAGCTCAGTTAACATCTTTCCTCAAGCAGGTAATACTGCCTTTCTAGACTCTATAACAGAGTTAGGTGCAGAGCCAGAGACCCAGAGGTAACAGCAGAGAACAGCAACAGCTCCGAACAACCAAGCTATCTCCTTCTCAGGTTCATCCAACACTACCCAAGGATGTAGTCACCAGCTGTGCACCAGGAGTACAGTTCAGGGATGCACAAGGGGACAGGGGAGGACTATGCAGCCTCTTCAGGCATTAGCACAGTGCATATTAACCCAAAAATTCAAGTGCTACAACCAAAAGAATTCTCATCGTGGCCAACATGGAGGCAATCAGCATCTCAGCTGTTTGACTTGCCTGCTCACAGGCCAGAAGGGGAAGGAAAGGGAGCAAACGAGGCTCACAGCCATCCACATCTTGTGCTGTGCCACAGTTTATGGGCACCACTTCCCAACACGCCATGCTCCAGCTGGCTCAGAGTCAAATGCTCTTAAGATGGAGCGTTACAAGCTAGGACTTGCTGCATCTGCGGGCAGCTGCTGGATACCAGGTGAGCCCTTGGCTGGACGAGGGCTGGGGCCCCTCCATCTGGGATGGTGTATGTAGGACTGACAATGAAACCAACAGGCTGAGACATGTAACAGAGGAGAAAGAAAAAAGCACACAAACGAAAAGACGCAACTGCAAAAATCCAGCTTTGGCTGAGAGAGGCCTGAGAGGTAAGTGCACCCAGTGTGTGCAGCGGCAGCGTGGGGAGGGGAGAGAGAGAGGGGAAGGGAGAGAAAAGAAACAGCCATGAGTGTTATGAATGCACACAACAGACATACATGCACATTGGCTCTCCTCTGACTGCCCTCGTCCTCCCCTCCCAGACTGACCACCCCAAGACTGGCAGTTTGAGAGGGACTGAAGCAACATGACGGAATACCATGCAATTATGTTGTGGGGAACCAAAGCTCATGTGCATGACCAACTAGGGGGCTCAGTAAACCAAGAAAACAGTTCATGACACCAGCTGGAGTAGGGAGTAGATGGTCATGACCAGAATCTCACCCCTCACCCACTGCCACATCTGCTGAGTAAAGCCAGGGCCCCTTCCTCCATCTGTTCCCAAAAAACAAATTCCTTCCACCTCCTCCTCTCTGTAGCGACTTAATAGTGCACTTACCAGGGCATGCAGCTTCTCCTCCAGGTCTTGGTTGGTTCTCTGGGAAGCAGTGTAGCTGTTCTGCAACCTACAGAAACAAGATTGTAATCATGAGTAGATGCCTGAGATCTGTTCCCAAGTTTCCTTCATAGCTGCCAAGCAAACCACCAAGTCCCTAACTCCAGAAAAGCTGGCACTAAGAGAATCGTGTGCATTAACTATGCCTCGCCTCTGCCGCATAATGACCTTCAGACCCCTGTCAGTTCAGGCAAGATGAGGTTCAGTGGGTGAAAGGATCTTGCAGGGGAAGGTGTAAATGACTTTATAGAATCACCAAGGCTGGAAAAGACCTCTGAGATCATCAAATCCTGCAAAGACACCTTTCAGCTATGTCATGTGGCCAACGACTAGCACTGATTTTTAACTGAAGTACTTTTCAGGTGGTGTGGTGATGTACTTTCTTGCAGCCATTAGTGGATCCTTTTGCACATGGGGTAACCATTCAAGCTGGATCCTGCCTGGTATCCAAGAGGTGAATTCCCTGTTGTTGTAAGCCCCTGAAGCTGGCATCATTCCTGAACTATACCCTGGAGAAAGTAAGGCTGCATCCCCTACAGCATGGGGATGCAGATAGTCTGTGATCTACACAACAGCCTGTTCACAGCAGCTGAGGGCGTCCGCGGTGGGAAGCATCTCTACCCCTTTCGTTTGCTTCTTCGTACCTACGGAATTTGTCCTTGAATTTCTCCAGCTCCTCACGGTTCTGGCCCAGCTCCATCTCCAGGTAGTCCTGACCTGACTCCAGCTCCCTCTCCATCGCCTCCATTTTGTTAGTCACATATGTCAGTCGACGTCGAAGCTCTTCATTCTCATGTTGCAGTAGCCTGGGACACACAGGAACAAAGTACCACTGAGTGCAGAAAAGGTACTCCACACCGGCACTCTACACCCAATACCCTGCTCTAGGGCTCAAGACTCCAGAACAGGGGCCCCAGGAAGCTAAGAATTAAGTGGCACATGCAGCAGGAGATGAATCTCTGTCAGGAGAGGGAGACTCAAACTCTCTGGCAGAAGGGAGCAAAGAATCATGAGCTAGCTGGCCAGGCGTGTGCCCCAGCTCCCTCTCGGGTTGCAGTGCTTGGACAAAGCCCACTAGCCAGATGAGCTGTGCAGCTTTAGTGTCCCTTACTAGTGAATGAAACACACTCAATAATTTATCCCAGTCTAAGTTAGAAGAAGTGAAAGCAAAAAAGAGGAAAATCATCTTCTCTTCTGAAATGGTTCAAAAGCCCTCACATCTTTAATACATGGTGGAAATAGGACTTCATACAGCCTTATGGCCAGAAGCAGAGGTGGTAGGTTATGTTTACAGATGTGATCACAGCTGCCAGTCAAGCCCATTCCAACACAAACTGCTCCTCTCCTCCCCAGCCAGGACATGCCTGGTGGTCAAAAAGACTTCCTGTTGTTTTTCATTCCTTTGTGCTCAGCTGCTCAGAGAAACCCAGAAGCACAGCTTCTCTTTGGCAGTGGAAGCTCTCTCTTCACTGTGGCTTGGGAGTTCAGTGCTAGCAGCTGTCTGTGCCTCACACCAGCAGCAACAAAGGGCTCAGCTCTCATCCTCAGTCAGCAGCACATATTAAAGCCTTCATATCCTACCTTCTTTCACAACCACAAACTTCTCTGTCTTGCACCTGCTCTGGTGATCTAAGTTCCCTCCCTCTACAGGGGCAGAGACATGCAGAGGTTAGCAAGGCACAGACTAAAGGTTCTGCCCACATGGCCCCAAGAAGACTGAAGATGTCAGAGGAGCCCACAAGGACAGGCAGCTTCAATGTGAAGGTGGCACAGGCAGGATGTGAGGAATCAGCACCTACACAGTTGCAGTATGACAAGCACATTGCAGTATGACACTTACTTCATCCTTTCTGCATCCGTCAAGGGTTCCTGCACAGGGGAGAAAACAGCCGTGAGGTTCTTTCAGAGGAGATGGTCTCTCATACTGTTCTAAAGGACAGAATCTTGGTTGCTAGACCCTACCTGTGAATCTTCCTCACTTGTTCTGACAGGTCATACTAGGCAAGCTTAGAGCTGCTAGCATTTGTACACATGGCTCAAGCTGCCTAATACCAAGGCAGACTGTGTGCTCTGTCTCAAGGCAAAAGTGCCAGACTAGAAACCACCACACAAAAGGTAACTTTATGCTCCCACAATACAACCTCAATATCACTTGTAACACGTCACCTTAGCTAGTGCTTCAGCTTCCTCCACGTCCACAGTTGGTGGGTAGCAGAACTCCCACAGGCCAGCATACCCAGGACTAAATTATCACAACAATCACAACACACTTGAAGCCCCACAAAAAGAATGAAGAGAATCATTTGGGAGCCAAAAAATGCATCTATGATTTACACCACTCAGATGGTGCTGTGAAAAGCTGTTCTTTCTGCAGACCTGACGCAGTCACTTGAACTACTCCGGGATAGCAGAAGAAAAAAACAAAGGTCAGAAAAGCCTGTGAAATAAATTAATCTTCTGGAAAGGATCCCTTGAGATGGACAGAGCAGGGACCTGCAGAACAAGGAGACACAGCACAGTGAAAAGAGCACACAGCTCAGCTACTCTCACTTACTTTGCACTCTGTGCTAATGTGTGAGATGGCTGCTGCCAGCCAGCAGGGCTGAGATAGATTGAATTAGCACTAGAAGGAACTCTGTGCTCTGTGAAAGTCCAAGACTGTGACCATTCTCATGAAGTCCAAGCTGCCAACACATTTATTACTTGTGGTGCTTGGTACCAGCAGCACTGCACAAGACCAAAGTGCTGCCACATGTTAAGCTGTCCAGCTCTGAGCTGACAGGCTGTGCCACAGACAGTTGTGGATGGGGTTGCTGAGCTGCTAGCAGTATTACAGAAGGCAAACCATGCCAGTCCTGGCCCTGAAACGTCTCAAGGCTGCCTCCTTCATCAATTTACACTTTAAAAGAATGGTCCTTACCACCTGCATACACCCTCCTATCCCTACAGGCAAAGTATCGATCCATTCTTTTCTTACATGCCCTACATGGCAATCAGTGAATTCACACAGAATTATCTAGCAACTGCCTCACGGACACACACAGAGGATAATGACCAGGCAAAGGGGATAACAGGACTTAGAGTAAAATGGGTGATGGCTCCAAAGCAGGCTGGAGAAAAGGGAAGGCTTAAAAAGACCTGAAACAGCCACTACACAGAGAGGGTACCCCAAGACAGCCACACACAGGGCACACACAAAACACCACGAGCATCCTAGCACCTCTTGCCCTGCAATCTGGAGGGCCTCCAACCTGCAAACACATGTGAAGCCTGCAGTGAGGACAACAGCACCAGCTCTTAAATTCCTAATTCCTGAGGCCAAAGGGAAGCTGGTTCCTCCCAGGAAAATATACCCAACCTGGAGCACAGTCATGAGTGTCGCCCACAACAGAACAGGTTCTGGCAATTAAGCACCCACAACATAAGACTCAGGGGCTTGCTCTTGCTGTCCCCACCGTCACTGCGGTCTGGAAGCCAACGGGGCTTTGGCATTTGTAAGACCCCTGTCTGTGAGCCAGTGGCCCTGGCACCTACCTTCTTTAGTGCCAGGCTGAAGGAAGGGGAGGATCTAGTAGGGGTAGGCCCCTCCTCCCGACTCCAGCGTGTTGGAGTGGAGAAAGATCCTTTCTCTGGGTGGTTCGGCTCCACTGCACGCTTCTGCCCAAGTTTAGCACACAGGTGGTGTGGCTTTAATAGCTGTGAACAGGGACTGCTTTCATCCCTTTTGCCCTGTGCACTGCTTTTCCATGAAGACAGTGAGTGCTGCTGCCCAGAGGATGTCCCTGCCAGCCCCAGGTCTGCCACCTCATACTGACACAGATCTACTACCCTTCTCTCCAAGGAAAGGAGTTTTTCCTTACTGTTCTTCCTCCCAGGGACAGGCTTCTTTCTTAGTCTGGAAGCTCTCTCAGCTTCCTTATCATGCTTTCTCTGGCATGAAGCCACTCCTGGCTCCCCACACTTCTTTTCTGCTTTTCTTCTGCTTGGGCGGGGGGACCTTTCAGTTGCACGTTTGGTTCTGACCCCCTGTAGATGACCTTCCACTTGGCCTTCTGGCATGGAGCTTCTGGGAGAAAGGGATGTGTTCTGGCCTTGTTCTGCTCCCTTGGTCTCTCTCAGTGAGCGCAAGCGGATGGGACTCAGCACCCTCTGGGTAATTTCATCCAGGAATTTGGAGAACTGGAGTTTTTCCTCTCTGATCTTCTCCCTGCGCTTGGCAGAGTCAGCGGCACTGCTGCTGCTGTGCTCCTGTGGGCACTTCTCCCTACGGCTGAGGCAGACCTGAGGATCACTGCACTTGTGTGAGCCACGGCCATAGGAAAGTGTCTCTACTGAGCGGGACTTGCGTAAGCTCTCAGGGCATGGGCCTGTCATGTTGGTCTGCTTCAGGATCCCTTTGAGAGGCGGACGTGTAGAGGAGACCTGAAACTTCCTTGGTGTTAGGACTTCAGGAGGCTCTTTAAACATAAGCGAGCGTTCCAGGCTTCTGCTCTTGAAACAGCAAGTGGGATGGTGCCTTTCATCTCCAGACACCACAACTGTCTCCATGCTACGGCTCACAAATTTCCTGAGGTGCCCACGACTGTGGTTTGGACACCGCTTCCCACTTCGCTGCCCCATCTTCCCACCATGTGGAAGTGCTGGCGAGACAGTCTGACTTTTGATGTTCAACTCTGTTCTGCACCCTGACACTTCCTTCTCACTGCTGGACTCCAAGGACCACGATGAGGAGAAATTCAGGTTGCAAACCTCAAACCCCTCTGCCTGCTTCGGATGGCCTGCCTTGGTGTAACTAAGCCCTGTTTGCTGGTGCAATGGGATTAGGCCCTTTGTGACCCGGCAAGCTGTTACCTGACTCTGCTCAGCCAAGATCACTCCGTCCTGGTCGTCACGAATGATGGGTACCTCATGGCGGATCTCACGATGCTGTGGAGGCGCCTTGCGGTAAGGCTTCTTTGATGGAGCTGTGCTTGACATCCTCCCACCTGCGTGGCTCCAAAAGTGGGTCACCTACCAACAGCAGAAAGTGCAGAGAAGACAGTGTCACAGGCACTCCATCCAACCCTAAAAGTGACCCAGCAGGAATCTGGCTCCCTTAGAGTCCCAAAGCAGGTCCCCATGCAGAGTGGTGGTAAAGCAGGGAAAGGATGTGGCCACAAGCCTTGAGCAGCAGCAGCAGGAGAGGGAGCAAAGGAAGAGGTAGCTGTGTCCTTTTCCCAGTCAGCGAGAGCAGAGGGCTGGTACATCCTCCCCCCGCTTGACACACGCTCACTCACGTAGTTTGTATGTGTCCAGATTATATATAGCAAACAAGAACAGACCTCACAGCAGCATATTGATTAGGCTCTTTAGGAAAGGCCTTTTCCAGTATGGAAACTGCAGGCCTTGCAGGCAGCAGTGACAGCTGGAGCAGGAGTTATTGATCATGTGCTGTCACTGTCAGTGGGGACTGTGTGGGAGGAGATTGAAGTTATTAAAGAGCCCAAACCCAAATGTTTTTGGTTCACTCTGGAACCCCAGTGAAGTAGACCACAAAAAGCTTGTCAGAAGGAGGTACCACACCATTACAACTCTTCACTCTGTTACCAAATTAGAGAGCAATGCCAGTGATCTTGGTAACTAAGGCCAGATTTTGCAACATGCAAACCAGTTTAGTCCCTTTACCCCAGCCACTCTGGGCAGGAGCCGCAGCAGTACAAAATACAGAAGTAGAAGCAGCTGCCTTGTACACATGGAATAATTTCCTTCCTTTCCAGCACTTTGGAGCTGCTGTGGAAAGGAAGGAAGATTTCCTTTCAAGCAGCCAGGATTTTGACCATCCCACTGTACAAAAGATGTACCAGAAATGCCAAGGAGTTCTTGTAGACTTTCCCCAATGACAACATATGCACCACTCACAGCCTCCATATATTCAGGGTAAACACCCACTCCTCATTACCTGTCCCCTGCTGGACCCTAAGGATGAGCAAATCTAGCATCTCTGCAATCCTCCAGCACTTCAAAGTGAAGGACTTCCCTCTCTTCTCTTCTACAAGAAGAGCCATTTGACTCCAAATCACCTACCTTCAAGGCAGTCAACAGACACCACTGGGCCAGTGCCCTAGCAGACTTCACTCTGTGTTTTGGTCAGAGGAGTTGTTCATGTTAAACCTCTAAACAGAGCCTCAAGAATTCTCTCAAATTCATATCTGCTCTTGCTTAGCTGTGTCTTCTTGAGACTTAGACCGAGTCCCCTGGGAGGACTGGCAAGTGTGAGGTGTCTGCACTAAGCACACAGTGGCTCCAAGCCACAACAGGCTTTATATTTCACAGAACATTTGCAAGCTGCCCTTTTCTCTGCTAAAAACACAAGCTCACAAAAGTTTCTCATGCCTTTCACAGACATGAACAACTTCCTAGGACTGCACCACTCTACATCATTTTTGAAAGGTTATGGAGAACAGAGGAGGTGCCTGAGCATTGGAGGAAAGTCAGTATCGCTTCAGTCTTCATAAAGGGCAAGGAGGAGAACTACAATCCAGTCAGCCTCGCCTCCATCCCTGGAAAGGTGACAGAACAGTTCATTGTGGAGGTCACCTCTAAGCATGTGGAGAAAAAGAAGATTATCAACACTAGTCAGCACGGATTTACGAAGGGGAAACCATGCCTGACCAGTCTGATAACCTTCTGTGATGGGTAATGAGGGGACAGCAGTGGATGTTGTCTACCCTGACTTCAATAAGGCTTTTGACACTGTCTCCCATACCATCCTCCCAGATAAGCTTAGGAAGTGTGGGTTAGGTGACTCAACAGTGGGGTGGATTGAGAACCGGCTGAATGGCAGAGCATAGAGTGTTGTGATCAATGGTGTGGAGGCCTATGGCTAGTGGTCTGGTGTAACACATTCATCAACAACCTGGATGAAGGAACAGAGTGTAGGCTCAGCAAGTTTGCTGATGATACAAAATTAGGAAGAGTGGCTGACACAGCAGATGGCTCTGTTGCAATTCAGCAAGACTTGGACAGGCTGGAGAGCTGAGTAGAGGTGAACCTCATGAAGTTCAATGAGGACAAATGTAGAGTCCTGTGCCTGGGGAGGAATAATCCCATGCATCAGTACAGGTTAGGAGTTGATCTGATGGAAAGCAGCTCTGCAGAGGAGGATCTGAGAGTGCTGGTGGATAACAAATTCACCATGAGCCAGCAATGTGTCCTTGTGGCCAAGAAGGCCAATTGTATTCTGAGATGCATTAGAAAGAATGTGGCCAGCAGGTCAAGGGAAGGTCTCCTTCCCCTCTACTCTTCCCTGAAGAGGCCGAATCTGGAATATTGTGTTCAGTTCTGCATTTCCCAGTGCAAGGGAAGTGCTAGAGAAAGTCCAACAGAGTGCCACAAGAATGAACAAGGGGACAGGAGCATCTGTCTTGCAAGGAGAGGCTGAGAAGCCTGGGGCTCTTTAGTCTGGAAAAGAGAAGACTGAGAAGGAATCTTACAAATGCAGGTAAGTATGAGGATGGGGCTGGGCTCTTCTCAGTGGTGGCCAGTAATAGGACAAGTGAAAACTAGACCACAGTGAAAACTAGACCTTAAGGAGAGACTTCCTTCTTTGAGCTTGACAGAGCACTGGAACAGGCTGCCCAGAGAGGTTGTGGAGTGTCCTTCTCCAGAGACTTTCAAAACCTACCTGGATGCATTCTTCTGCAACCTGATCCAAATGTACCTGCATTAACAGGGAGGTTGAACTGGATAATCTCCAGAGGTCTCTTGCAACTCCTACCATTCTGTGGTTCTGTGACTAACCTGTAAATCTCCACCACCAGAATAGTGGAAACTCTTCCTTGCAGCAGTCATTCCCACAAGGACCCTTCTCCTAAAAAGACTCAAGCAGGTGAAGTGATCTCTAATACTTCAGAAGGATCACATCCAGTGTACCAAATACACATTCCACTGGGCCCCCAGGAAAAACAGCTGGGTCTGACTTGCTCAGAAGACATTTATTTTCTTCAAAGAGGAATGCTGAAATTCTGACCAGAAGCAGGTTTGTCAACACGCTACCACCAAACAAGGGATCTAGGGGGCTAAGGAGAGGAGATGCACATGAAGATATTCCAAGCTAAAATCACAACAATTTCTCCAGCCTACAAGGATCTGAGCACTTACCAGCCTCAAGTCAAATCTGAAACCTCATGAAGCAGAGACAGTCACTCAGATGCCCTGAAGAAAAGAAACAAATAGCTTAGCATCCCGTCAAAACAACTAGGTTGAAACCTTACCACATAAATACATATAGGCAATGTATATAACCAAGGACAACTGAATGGTCATCTTACTCCAAGTACCTGCCCCAAACCACATCAGATCTTCTGAAATTAAGTGAAATTGGCCTAGGATAGCTGGGTCACATCATCCAGCTAAAGCTGGAAAGACATCTAGCAAGAACATGTCTAAAGCAACTCAGCTGGGACCACACAAACTCAAAATTCATGAAGCAATAGCTTCAGGAGAAGCCTGGTTTCAGGAAGAACTAAACAAATCTCATGTGAAACGGAACCCTCCCAGTCAACCTTCCCCACTGCAAAGGAATGCTAACTGCAAAGCCTTCAGCACAGTAGTTTGCTAATGATAACAGTTACCACACTCATCCTTTTAAGTCAGTGATCCTTACCTACAAATCAGTTGGCTATTATCAGACTCTCATCTGAGCCAAAACATTACATCCTTGTGCCTACAGCTGTGATAACCCACACCTCCATGAGAGAGGAGGGCAAGTGACTCTCTGACTGCCAGGAAGCAGCTCTGCCTTGCTGTTAACAGGCTTCTGTAAAAGAGTGTCCAGCCAGCTAGAGATGCAATACAAGTTCAGAAATAACCTTCCTCTCTGCTCATAGCTCAGGGTACTCATCACTACAAGAGAACGGTGTTGATCTGGGAAGCAGATGTAAGAGCATAGCTCTGTGGCTGTCATTGCTACGAGCACAAGATACTGCGGAGGAGCCTTCTCTTCCCTGATGTACTTCTGCTGCTGTGCTGCTTTCTCCCTGTCAATAGTACCGAGCCTTGGGAAGCAGGACAGGAGTGCAGGGTGTAGAGCAGTTGTGTACACACACAGAGAGCCAAACTGAAAGTGAATGGAACAGACAGGCAACCAGGACCACACAAACTCGAGCTTTGCCAAAACAAACTGAAGAGGTGCCCTAGTGCTGGCCTTGCCCCAACAAGCTGTCTGGCCCCTTTGCTTACTACAATGCTGTTAAGTCAGGTCTCAACTAGCACAGGAAAAAAGAGCTTCACAACAGCATAACTGCTCTGCAAGGCAAACTGTAAAGTACAGAGGGAGAAAAAAAAGAGAGGGAGAATGTGCACCTCCAGGAGGGACCAGGCAAGCATAGTTTGAATCTGTTTTTCCACCAACTCCCAGCAGGAGCTGGTTCAGCATCAAGGCAAAAATCAGCCACGTGGGCTGGCAGACAAGCAGAGGATTCCAGGAACAGCTGCACGCGTGGGCCAACATGTTTCCATTGCAGAGGTGCTCAGAACAAACACACCAAAGGCCTCCCTGTCTCTAAGCAGACTCCTCGTGCTTCCTACCCCAGAGCTACCAACTGTGCTACCTGCCATCTCATCCCCACCTACCTGGAAAAGATTCCAGGATTCGAAGCTTACTCTTATGATCTGAGAATTTACAGAGACAGTGAAATCCTAACAATGCCTCCAGGCAACTTTCCCTCAGACAATGACTTACAGATCCAAAGTGACAATGTGTCCAAACATTTCTGGTCGCCTCTCTCCGAATCGGCTTTCCCCTGTCGGCATCCAGCAGCATCTGGTCAACAGCTTCTGAAACATGAGAAAGGAAAGTTAGCGTCAGGCACCTATTAGCACAACACATGGAGACAGCCAGGCATGCTCAGAGTAACCCACAGCCAGGTGCCAAAGCAGGAGTTGGCAGCAAACTGCTGGACCATCAGCTAGGCCCTTCTAGTGAAGTAATCTCCTTATCTTCACTGTGTCCCAGAAAGGAACTACCTTCTGAAAGGCAACTGCTTTTATGAAGTTATTCCAAGAGTTACTGCTTCCCTACTTGCATCCCTGTCCAACATCAGGAATCCAGCCTCTGTCATTCTGCTCCCACCACCCTGCTACATCAGTCTAACTTTCCTCTCCTGACTTCCCTGCACTGCACAGCACAGTGAAGCCCTCCTCACCTACAATGCCTGAGCATCCTTTGCTACAGCAGAGGGAGAATCCCAAGGCAGCTCCACTCACTATACCTGCACTTGAAAGAAGCACATACTCTCTGCAGAACAGACAGACCTTGTGCTCCAAAGCAGAAATGGACATTGGTAATACCCAGAAATAGAATGCACCAGTTCTGCTCACCACACTATTCACAAGCCTCTCTCTGAAGAAGCTTGCTGTCAAGTCCACATTCTGAGCACCCTGGAGAAGCTCAACTTTAGCCGGTAGCTACAGCAGGAGGCAGCTCCTCAGCTATTCTAATTAGCATTGTAATACGAGAGGAAACTTAACCTCCTGATTCCTTTTATCTGCTCCTTCCATCTCGCATCAGTAACATTCCTTAACATTTACAGTCCTCTTTCCTAGCAGGCTATCATCTACAGAAGCTCCAGTTCTACTGTCTTGTAGCTATCACCCACAGTAGTTCCAGTCTTACTTCTAAGCTCACTGACAGTTACAGCTTCGCTAGAATGGCTCATTGAGGGCTACGAGGACTGAGATCACATTGATCAGCATCAGCCACTGACGTCTTCTAGGTAAAAAGATACGAACACACAAAGGGTCAAAAGACTGCAGTGGAAAACAGTTTGCTTTGTTACTACCACAAGCTGAGGCTACCTTCACTCCCTCGCAAAGACAAAACATACAACCCCTTCCCTCTTCATAGCAAAGGAGTGCAGTGACAGCGACCGAATCCAGCTGCACAGACAGTACGCAAGCTTGACTCTGGCTGGTTTTATCAGAGAGCATCCCTCAGTGGAACATTCACCTGCAGAATAGCTACGTTCTCTTTTTGATCAGAGAAAGACAAAACCTTTATTACACACCAGGAACAGCTATCACCTACAAAGAATTGATTAAAAATACTCTGTACAGGACATACAAAACTAACAGCCACATGTCATGCACACAATGCCACAATACCCATTAGCAGCGTTAATGTCTCCAGTTAAGACATCCACAGCAGACAAAAAAAGACCCAAAAGCAACCTCAAGAGAAAAAGAGAGAGCACCAAAGAAAATAAGGATAGTAAGCACTTACTACCTTCCTGATATTTGATAAGCCCGTTGAGGGCTGAGTTAGCTAATAGTAAGTTTCAGTTCTAGGATGCACACAGTTTCTTGCCTGCTTGCTGTTGCAGTTGTCTTCATCATCACCTTGTCTAGCATTGCCTTTTCTGACCCTATTAAACAGTTTGCTTCTCAGCGTTCACGGTCAGCAGTCTCCTTTAACAGAAATATCACAGAATCCCACAATGTTAGATGTTCAAAGTGACTTCCAGAGATCACCCAGTCTGACCCCCCTGCCAAAAGCAGGATCACCTAAGGCAGTCCAGAGAGGAATGCATCCAGGTGGGTTTTGACATCTCCATACAAGGAGACTCCACAACCCCCCTGGGCAGCCTGCTCCAGTGCTGCATCACCCTCACTGTAAAGAAGCTTCTCCCCAGGTTGAGGTGAAATCTTCGATGTTCCTATCCATTGTTCTTTTATTGCTGCAGACCACTGAAAAGAGACTGGTCCCATCCACTTGACACCCACCCCTCAGGTATTTATAGGCATTGATCAGATCCCCCTCTCAGTCTTCACTTCTCAAGACTAAACAGCCCCAGGTCTCTCAGTTTCTCTTCACAGGGGAGATGCTCAAGTCCTGTAATCATGCTTATAGCTCTCTGTTGGACTCTCTCCAGCAGGTCCCTGTCTCTCTTGAACTGGGGGGCCCAAAACTGGACACAATACTCCAGGTGAGGTCTCACTAGGGTAGAGAGAGAGAAGAACCTCCCTAGACCTGCTGGACACACTTTTCTTGATGCACCCCAGGATACCATTGACCCTCTTGGCCACAAGGGCACTTTGTTGTCCACCAGGACTCCAAGGTCTTTCTTGCTGGAGCTGCCCTCCTGTAGGGCAACCCCCTACCTGTACTGGTGCCTGCTGTTATTCCTCCCCAGATGCAGGACCCTGCACTTGTCCTTATTGAATTTCATGAGGCTTGCCTTCACCCAGCTCTCCAGCCTGTCCAGATCTCACTGGATGACAGCACAGTCCCCCAGTTTTGTATCATCAGTGAACTTGCTGAGGCTGATTACATTGCAGGAAATATCTCTTATTCCAGACAGTGTCATCTTTCTAGTCATATCTTAAACCCAGGATTTCTTTGTTCTTTTGTTCAGAAAGATAAACTTGTATGACACAAAAATACATCACATAACACAATCACAGTCACACACATGTCTAATGCAACACTACAGAAACATTGCCTATCACAGAGTCACTGTATGCAAAAACCCAAACCCCCAAACAGCTCCGAATGCAGCATCCATATGTAAAAAGTGTTGATGCTGTCCTGTGTCACATATTTGGATCCCCACAGCTAACCCAGAATTTTTAAGCTGTCTGGGCCAACCTACGCTCCAGTTGCATATCCAATACTTGGCACTGGTACACCCTGCTGTAGCAGGCAGCACTGGCTATTCACTAGCATCATGACAAGCAAAAGAAAGAGACATGTCCAGCTGCCTTCCTCTGCTTATGGGCAGAGGCAACCTTATTCTCCACAAGACTCAAGCTAGGCTATGGGAGAAGCTCCTGCAGTAAGCCTGATCAAGACAACTGATCAGCAAGATGGATAACTCCATCAAGAAGTCTTGTCCAGGACAAACAAGTTGTGTGAAGTTAAAAACAGCAGCACCTGTAGGCTGGTGGTGCCAAGTATGATGGAAAAGGACTGCAAGGTTATTAAAGGACACTTTAAAACTTAATAAGAGTGATCTTTTCATTCAGAGAAGTCATCTCAAAGCACATTCAGATCCATTCTGCTACTAGCTACTTTGAGGCTCGTTTTACAATGAAAGGATGACAGCTCCTAAGCAGAAACTCACGTCTCAGTTCTGCCTGGATGGTAATGCTCACGATTCACATCTGAGTAATGGCATTACAATGACTCTTGGATTAAAATTGAGTTTCAGGAGGATTATTGCTCATTCCTGCTTTTCCATACTAATTAACCTTGCCTATTAAGCAGAATCTTCTATTCTGTGCACGGGAACAATTCCAAGAGCTATCAAGAAAAAGGGATCAGGCTAGCTGCTGAACAACAAACAGTCCATGTAACTAGCTCCACTTAGCACCTACCATTTCCAAAGAGAATGAAATCCCTAGACTTGACAGTCTTACATAGCTCATGTTGAATGTAAATGCCACCGGACATACCATGTGTCTGTCATATCCACTCTGCCCTACCAAAGCCTCTTCAAAGTGATCAGAATTGAGCTTTTATTACAGTCTTGCTCCTCTTTTCCACGACACAAAGATCTCGGTCTCCCTAATTCAGTTACACTCCATACCCTCAAGTATTCATGGTTTTATCTACTCTCTCTACTGTGTTAAGAGTAGCGTAGCTTCCCTAACTCTTTTTCTAAAAGCCAGGACAGGTCAGCATCGCCCAAGAAATACCAGCACTGCTAGCACATCATTGGAATCGAACACAACAGCTGATTAACATCTGAAAAGGAATGGGACAGGAAGCAAAAGACCTGAATCCAATCCCTAGAAGGAATGTTAATGGAGAATAAAAATACCGAGGGGAGATTCTGACCAGGAAATGAACATTAACTTTCTAGTGCATACAACAGCATAGAACCACCCTTAATGGCTCCATCTCTGGGGGGGCTGGACTGGATGACTTTCAAGGGCCCCTTCCAGGCCAATGCATTCTGCCATTCTGTAACCTGAAACTGCACAAGAACAAGCTCGGCAAAAGGTCATTTGGGAAGTTACCTTTAGCACTGACACCTACATCATGGGCTACTGACAGCTTCTCAGCTTCCAGAAATGCTGACATGCCAGCAGCCTCTTTGATTTGTTAGTGATCCTGTTGGTTTGATTTCTTCAGCTCTCGCAAGGCGGTTTGGTCTACAAAATTCCAGTCTCTTCATCTTTGGGCTTTCATGTACCCATTCCATCTTCTTACCTGTTCTTTTAACATGCTTTTGGAGCATGTTTCTCAGATATTTAAAGAGAAGTATACCAGACCCTTAGAAATAACTCATGGAGGTTAGGAGAGCACCTAAAAAGTTCCTGAAAATAACTGCCTGGGCCCTAGGAAAAATTTGTTAGGAAAAAAAAAGCTTGACTCTCTAAGATGTATCTTGCAACAAGCTGGCAGACTATACAAGGGAAATTTGGGAGCCACAGCCTTAAATTTTCTCAGATGTAAGCTAGAAAACAGGTAGATCAAGCAAACATTTGAAGAAGAGGAGGAAGTGGGTAAATATTCCTGTAGGAATTCCCTTCCCAGACCTCTGTCAGCTTCTGTGCTGTGTAAGAGGGGACAAAAATAGTGTGGGGAGGGAAGAAATCATCCATTACCCTCCCAGAACATAAAATCAAAACGTATGTAATTAGAACAAGGTAGGAACAGCCTACATTTTTCAGACACTGAGAATGTAGCCCTTGTAAGTATTCCCCAAGCCTCATACAACTCCTAACAATTAGTATCAGCAATCCTTTTGTTTCAGTCTTTGGTTTTAGAAGTTCTGGGAAAACTACAGTCTTCAGCTCCTCAGTGCCAGGGACCAAATGTCACTGAGCTGTCCCTCTATCAGGCAATATAGCAGTGTTAAGAAGAATGCTCCATCAGTGCACAACTTATATACTTGCCTCAATACACTGTCCAAAACATCACCTCTATCTGTGAGTCGCAGTGGTGCACAGATGGCTAACACAGCATGTGTTAGCTACAAAGCCAAGCAATGGAGCACAGCACACTATCTGCATTATTTACAGAGGACAGATGGACAAATTGTTGCAGTGACACAGGCTACAGAGCATCTGCAATGCTGAAGAGGCTTCAAGTCCAGTCCTAACACTCACAGATGCTGGCAAAAGCAAATTGCAAGAAATGAAATGACCGTTTACAGCAGCCAGCTTTATTCTGAAACACTACGGCCACCCCAGTAAAGTAATTCACATGCCAGCTGTGTTCCCATAGAGCCTTCACCTGCAAGCAGAAAACACAAAATGCATTTACTAGAGTTACCCCTTTCAACAAGAAAGAGACCTGACATCTGCAGCCATTTAGTAACTTCTTCCTTGACCATGAACTTAATATGTAAGTTGCCATACATCCTGAGGCACACGCTAGGGAGAGACAGTAACTGCAAAACAGCATCAAAATGGAATGAAATTTCTTCAGGCTTGGAACAGCTGTAGAAAAGTCCAGCCCAAACCTGCTCAGTCATCTGAATCTTTTGAAATACTGAATGTTTGCAAAAGTTCTGAGGCCTTGTTTTTGCTGCATATGCAGCATGCTAACTGGCTCTGCACACACTTTCATTGGCAGGCTGAGGAGGAACCTTACAATAACATTTCAGGAGTCCTACATCTGCTCTAGATTAAAAACGTCTGATTTATAAGGTGGATCAATCTACTTTCATTGAACACTATGGTTAAGAATGACTCAGTTGTAGAAAGGCTTGCCAGGATCAGTTCACCCATCCTCCAGCAACAGGCACCAGAATAGGTTCTTTCATTCTGCAATCACGTGCCTGCAGCCAAACACCAGATACTGTTCAGCAAGTAATAAAAAGGATTATTTTTCCCCCAAAGCCTTGTCTACATATACACTGTACTAAATTAAATGGACTCAGAAAATAAGGCAAGGCAGCATAACTCTCCTAGGTAAACGTTCTTAATTCAGTTTAAGAGCACTTAACACTGAGCCAACTTAAGTTAAATAGATACAAGATAAACTAAACCAAGGATGCCTATAAGAATGCTGCACTAATATAATCACAGCTGCTAATATAATCTAATCTGATTAATTAAAACAGTACAATTTCCTGCAACAGCAACATCCTCACCAATACTGAGCTTAACCCTTTTTTTGCCCTTTTCTATTTCCAAAGAAGGTTTTGCTGGGTTTTGTGTGCTTTTCTTTCAAATAATCCAGGGACATCTCTCTCAGTGTCAGTATCAGCTAACCACACTACACAAGATATTAAAAGGCATTGATGTTTACATGACTTCAAAGCTTTACTACTCCTGTGACATCATAATGTGCAGGCCAGCATGATGTAACATTTTCCTCTGCTTTCCTCAAGCAAGAAGAGAAGGGTGATCACAGATATTTGTGCTGCTTTCCAAACACCCATGCAGGTTTTATTTGCTGAGGCACAAAATACCTGATGTGGTTTTGAAACTGGAAAGGTGATGTTCCCCACTTTGGTTCCTAAGGGTACGACTCATCAACAATTAACTGAGCCAACTGGAGTGTGGAGTTAGAGCACATTATCTAACTGCCCCCAGACATGGTCTTACTGTTGCCCATCTTCCACCAAAATACAAGGTTCTCTCACTAGCTGTTGGATAAGCACATCCACAAAACAAGGCTGAGGTCAAATCGCACTACAGTTGCCTCTCATCTCCTCAGTTCCCATAGTGCTTCCACCTGAAAGGAGAATTACTGGGATTTCTTTTCCTTTTCTCATTGAAAACTACCTGAACTGCTCCTCCTAAATACAAAGACTTAATTTATCTTCATTCTTTTGGTACTCTCATTTTTACCTCTACCAGCTTCCTCAGTTCAGTCACTCTGAGCTCACTCTGACCTTCCTTGCTCTGGCAACACAACCATCCCCCTCTCCTCACTGCCATCTTCTACTGCCATCTCTGAACTCCCATCTACAGCACTAACTTCCTCTTCACTACAAGTTTTCCATGTTCAGCACAGAAAAACTAGAGCAGGAACCTGCTCAGCATTACTTGCAAAGAACTAAGCCCTATAATTCGCCTTCAGAAACTAAACTGTTGCACCTCTGAACAACGTGGTGAGCTGTCACTTCTGCTGAGTACCAGCAGCAGCCCTGAAATCAACCAGAGCTGGAAGTCCATTTCATTTATTGTATTTCTGACAGAGCTAGTTTGAAGCCCTGACCACATGGCAACAGGGACTGTAGGTACACACAAGAGTTCAGTTGCTAAGGGAACCACATTTCCACATATTCTATGTTATGAGATTTAAATTTCAACTCTCAAAGGGCTGCAGGCATATTTTTACAATAAACTGTCTGCTCTTGAGTCTCAGATTCACACTGGTAGCTTCCAGCAATTATAGGGTGATGTGGCCCCACACAAGCTCTAGGATAGATGCTCACCATAAATACAACAAGGAAGGCAGGAACAATTTCCATTCCATAAGCAAAGAAATTAAGGCACTATGAGAAAAAACAGCTGTGTGCACTGTTCCTGCACAAAATTCAGTATTAAAGACACATGACTTTGTCTGTCATAAGAAAGGAACTGCAGGAAAATACAGCAAGACATAGCTTTATTTCTTGCACCTAAATCAAAACTCATCTGGGACAGAAAACAGGAGGAAAGTGTACATGAGACAAACACCTACCTGAAAGCAACTGAGTCGAATAGCCTTAAATTCCATATAAGTACAAATAAAGCAGTATCCCTGATCCAGTGGTAGAAGAACAGTATTTGTACTATACTCAATCCTCTCTGCTGCTGGGGTTTAATCCCAGCAAGAACTGGTTTGGTTTAATTAGCTTTTCACTAGCAGATGGTCAGATGTGAGAGGCAGAGAATGGCACAGGCTTAACTGTTGGGTGATTGTGCAGCTGCATCTGTAGCTGCACAGTTAAGCATGTCCAGGAGTCCAGCTGTAGTTTGCATGACACAGACCATGCATGCCATTAGCCAAATGTCAGCCTCCTCTTTCTCTAGACTATGTATCAGCCAGAGGCAGTATCCAAAGATGGGCAAACAAGCAGCATGCAGTCTCACCACCATCCCCTTTCTCAGACAAACCCCTCAAATCTTAACCAACCAAAAGGCCCTCTTTCTTTGGTGCCAGAAGCATATTCAAAAGTATTGCCATGGAAACTTGAGCCATCCTCTGTGCTATTCATCAGAGATGATGTTTTAGCACTGAAATATTTTATGATCTCTACAACATTAAACAGCAGTTAGTACAATGAAATAAAACTACAGACTTCAGCAGTGTGTGAGGATGGCAGTGGTGCACTCTTCAACTAAGCCACCCAGTTCCCACTTCACCTACATTATAAACTGACAGCAAAATACAGTGCAACAGAGAGAAACAGAAGTGGTGTCAGAGGAGGAAACCTATCCAGCCATGGGGAGAAAAGAGAAAGGGGTTCAAGCCTTTCCACAAAGCTGATCAGATTCTGTCACTTTCCTTTCCTAGAGGTTACAACTGATGTTGTTGCTGACTAACCCAAGTCAGAGACATCATCTACCCTGCATCAAGTATTCCCCACTAAACACCACTCAGCCTCTGCATCCAGGCACATCATGGAGTGCTAAAGTACCTACACACTGGCAGGAGTCTCAACAGGCCACACAAGCACAACAGGGAAAGGAGACTGGTTTCAAAAACATGCTTTGGGCCCAAAGGCAGGAACAAGCACAAAACTTGTCCAAACTCGGTCAACAATAGAGAAATATGGTTCCTAAAATGGAGTGCAATCCCAGAGCATCTTCTCTCTTTCTTGTGGTGTGGCCTGTAGTTTATCTGCCTCAGTCTGTCACATTTGGTTTGGGTTTGGTGGGTTTTTTTGGGGGTTTTTTTGAGTTTGGTTGGTTGGAGTTTTTTTGGGGTTTGGGTGGGGGTAGGTTTTTTGTTTGGTTTCCTGGTTTATTTGATATTTTCTTAGTCTTCAGCATCACTGAACTGCTGAGAGATTTTGTTCTGAGAGTTCAGTCACCGAAATACAACACTGTCTAGTTCATTTAGGAAAAAAGCCAACAGATCCACCTACCTCTCCTTAATTGGTGACCTGCATAAAGCATGCAACTAACTAAGGCTCTTCCCATTCACCTGCAGACTAGTCAGTCCTAATAGCAGGATCTTAACCACAGCAGAGGGGACTTGGGGATAGCATAAACCTGTTAACTATTCTCAAGTTAAGACAGAGAAGTAGTCAGGGCTTGTGGGAAAGCAACAAGGAATGCCAAAGCCCTTTTGGAACTGAAGCTGGGAAAGGAAGTAAAAGAGAACAAGAAAGGCTTCTTCAAATCCATCAGTAGAAAGAAGAACAGGCAAGGTGTGGGGGCACTGCTGAACAAGGAGGCAGCCTTGATAACTGAGGATGCACAGAAGGCAGAGTTGCTGAATGCCTTCTTTGCTTCAGTCTTTACACCTAAGACTAAACTCCCCTATGGACTCCAGACCCTGGAAGAAGGAAGGGAAGCCTGGAGGAGGGAATGCTCCCCACTGGTCAGTGCAGACTGGGTTAGGGATCAGTTACACAAATTAAACATTCACAAGTCCATGGGCCCCGAGAGAACTGGCTGATATTATTGCTCTACCACTCTCCATCACCTTTGCCAAATGGTGGCAGACAGGAGAGGTGCCTGAGGACTGGAGCAGAGCCAATGTCACTCCAGCCTTCAAAAAGGGCAAGAAAGAGGTTCCAGGAAACTACAGACCAGTCAGCCTCATCTCCATCCCTGGAAAAATGATGGAGCAGCTCCTTTTGGAGGGCATCTCAAGGCACTTGGAAGAGAAGGTTATCAGGAGTAGTCAGCATGGATTTACCAAGGGTAAGTCCTGCTTAACTAACCTGAGAGCATTTTATGACACCATAACTGAATGGGTAGATTCAGGGAGAGCAGTGGCTGTAGTCTACCTTGACCTTAGCAAGGCCTTTGACACTGTCTCCCTTGATATTCTAGTGAGCAAGCTGAGGAAGTGTGGGATGGAAGAGCAGACAGTGAGGTGGGTTAGGAACTGGTTGCAAGATAGAGTTCAGAGGATGGTGATCAATGGTGCCAGGCCCAGCTGGAGAGCTGTGACCTGTGGTGTCCCCCAGGGATCAGCGCTGGGGCCAGTCCTGTTCAGCATCTTCATCAGTAACATTGATGAGGGCACAGACAGACAGAGTCTGCTCAGCAAGTTTGCTGATGACACCAAGCTGGGAGGCTTGGCTGAGACAGCTGCAGGCTGTGCTGCCATCCAGAGAGACCTGCACAGACTGAGAGCTGGGCACAGAGGAACCAGATGAAGCTCAACAAGGACAAGTGCAGAGTCCTGCGTCCGGGGAAGAATAACAAACTGCATCAGTACAGGCTGGGAGGTGATCTGCTGGAGAGCAGCCCTGTGCAGAGGGACCTGGGGCTCCTGGTGGCTAACAAGTTACCCACGGCACAGCAATGTGCCCTCGTAGTCAAGAAGGCCAATGGCATCCTGAAGTGTATTCGGAAGAGTGTGTCCAGCAGATCAAGGCAGATTCTCCTCCTCCTCTATTCTGCCCTGGTGAGACCTTATCTTGGAAACTGTGTTCAGTTTTGGGCTCCCCAGCTGAAAAGGGACAGGGATCTGCTGGAGAGGGTCCAGCAGAGGGCTAAGAGGATGATGAGGGGACTGGAGGGCATGGCTTATGAGGAGAGGCTGAGGGACCTGGGGCTGCTTAGTTTGGAGAAGAGAAGACTTAAGAGGAGATTTGATAAATGTTTATAAGTGTCTGAAGGCTGCCAGGAGGGGGGGACAGGCTCTGCTCACTGCTCCCTGGGATAGAACAAATAGCAATGGGTGTAAGTTGCAGCAAAAGAGGTTCCGCCTCAACACAAGGGGTAACTTCTGTGCTGTAAGGGTCACAGAGCACTGGCACAGGCTCCCCAGAGAGGTTGTGGAGTCTCCTTCTCTGAAGACTTCCAAGGCCTGTCTGGATGTGCTCCTCTGTGATCTGTGTTAGATAGGATTGTCCTGCTCTGGCAGGGCGGTTGGACTCGATGATGTCTTTGGGTCCCTTCCAACCCCTAATATCCTGTGAGCCTGTGAAAAACATCTCCTCTTTAGCAGTGAAGACAAGCTGTTCACCTCCACAGGGCTCCACACTGCAGACCCCTCTGTAAGTTAGCTTTACACAGCTCTTCAGAGAGCAAACTGGGAAGCAGAGATGAAGGTGAAGTCACCTAACTTCACAGGCACTCTAACTGGGAGCAGAAGATGATCAGCCCCAAATATCCTAATGAATAAAAGCCATCATATTCCTATCATTTTTCCTTTGTTCAAGTCAAGTGTCAGACTAAACCACTCGAAGAGCTATCAGCTCACCACTCCTCTCAGAGCAAAGACCAAGGATGAATGTCAGTGTGTAGACAGGCAGATATAGCAAAGCTAAGGTGTTTGTTCAGTCCCGACAGCAAGCTGCTTGTTCACGCTTTCAGCTTCATGCAGCTGCATGAGCTTAGTGCTACAGACTCTGTGACTCTGGGCTAAGGAATGTTTTAGCTGGAGAAACCCCACATCTGCTGCTGGCGCAAGGTCCCACAGGATCAGACCAACTCCCAGCTTGCTGTCCAGAAGAAACTCTGCTTTCTGCACCCTGTCCCACCAGGGGGAGATCTAGTTACTTGGTGAGGGTTACTGCTCTAACCAGAGAAGCTCATCGCCCCAGAAGATGTGTTTATGACTGGACAGAGAGAAGCACAGGTATGTGAATTCCTAGACAGTCCTGAAGGACACCAGGGAAGCCTAAACAAGGAATTAGAACCTTTCTCTCCATAACACATTAAAACTCACTGACAGGAAAGAAAAAGGCCAATAATTAGCCTCTCTTCTTCCTTAGCCAAGGACACCTCCATTTCATTCTAGCTCACTTACTCCCTGGCAACCAGAAAGTGACAGCAGAAGTAGTATTTAGTCCTAAATGAGACCTCCATTTTTGCAGCAATAGCCTATAGTACAGAACAAAGCTGAAACATCCAATGATTAAACACACTTAAATGTTCTATCAGTAACACTCCATCTAACACATTCTTAGGCTTAATTTTGCCATACAGCACATTTTTTAGTTTGGCACTTCACAACAGAGGAAGGAAAACAAAGATTCGGGCAACAGACTTTTTTGTCAACATCCAAGCCCTAGAAGGCAGATATGGAGTCAGTGACAACTAGTTTGAAACCAAATACACAGTTAGCATGAACTCAGAAGAGAGCCTAATGTGAATAATTTCAAACTGCTTCACAATAACAGGAGTCTTGTGCAGTGAGTAGCATTCCCCAAATCACCATCACTCAGATCTGCTTCAAAATGTGACACATCCCTCTTGAGAGGGTGGCATGAACCAAGCTGTTAGCAGTAGCTCTGCAGCAACTGACTCAGACTGTGACAACCAGCAAAATTAAAAGCTATACCATGAATCACAGAACATTTTGGGTTAGAAGGAATCTTAACAGGTCATCTAGTTCCAACACCTGCCTCAGTCTTGCCACCATAGTCAGGGACACCTCTTGCTAGACCAGATTGCTCAGGGCCCCATCCAACCTGGCTTTGAACATTTCAGGGCTGGAGTCTTCACAACTCCTGAGGGAGCAGGGGGTGTGCAGCCTGGAAAAGAGGAGGCTCAGGGGTGACCTCATTGCTGGCTACAACTACCTGAAGGGAGGCTGTAGTCAGGTGGGGGTTGGTCTCTTCTCCCAGACAACCAGCAACAGAACAAGGGGACACAGTCTCAAGTTGTGCCAGGGGAGGTCTAGGCTGGATGTTAGGAGGAAGTTCTTCACAGAGAGAGTGATTGGCATTGGAATGGGCTGCCCAGGGACGTGGTGGAGTTGCCGTCCCTGGAGGTGTTGAAGCAAAGCCTGGATGAGGCACTTAGTGCCATGGTCTGGTTGACTGGCTAGGGCTGGGTGCTAGGTTGGACTGGCTGAGCTTGGAGGTCTCTTCCAACCTGGCTGATTCTATGATTCTCTGGGCAGTCTGTTCCAGCACCTCATCCACCCTCAAGGTTAAGAATTTCTTCCTAATGTCTCATCTAAATCTAGCTTCTTCCAATCTGAAGTCACTACACCTCATCCTGTCACTAAATGCCTTTCTAAAAAGTGCTTCTCTAGCTTTCCTGTAGGTCCCCTTCAAGGACTGGAAGGCTGCTATAAGGTCTCCCTGGAGCCTTCTCTTCTATAGGCTGAAAAACTCCTACTCTGTCAGACTATCTTCACAGGAGAGATGCTTCAGCCCTCTAATTATCCTTGTGGACCTCCTCTGGACTTGTTTAAAGAGTTTCAAGTTCTTGTGTTGTGTGCTACAGAGCTGGATGTGATACTCCAGGACATTATACATGAGAGGAGAAGGGGAGAATCGCCTCCCCCACCCTGCTCACTACCCATTCTTTTGATGTAGCCCAGGATACGGTTGGATTTCTGGGCTCCAAGTGCACATTGCTGCCTCATGTCAAGCTTCTCATCAACTAGCATCCCCAAGTCCTCCTCAGGAATGTTCTCTATCCATCTTCCACCCAGCCTGTATTTGTGCTTGCAACTGTTCCAACCCCAGTGCAGGACATGTCACTTGGATTTGTTGAACTTCATGAGGTTGGCACTGGCCCACATCTCAAGCCTGTCAAGGTCTCTCTGGATGGCATCCCTTCCCTCCAGCATGTTGACTGCACCACAGAGCTTGGTGTCACCAGCAAACCTGCTGAGTGTGCACTCAATTCCACTGTTTGTGTCATCAACAGACATGTTAAACTGCATGGGTCCCAGTACTGACCCCAAGAACACCATCTGTCAGTAGTTGTCACTTAGATATTGTGCCACTGACAACCACTCTTTGAGTATGACCATGTCAATTCCTTGCACACCAAATGGTCTACTCATCAAATCCACGTCTTTCCAATGTAGAGGCCAAGATGTTGTGGGCAACAGTGTCAGACACTTTGCACAAGTCCAGGTAGATGACACCAGTTGTCTTTTCATGTTCATCAGCAAAGCCAGAACACTTCTGACCGACAACTTGTCCATGCTTGCTACTGTCCAAGGACAGCACCGAGGAGGTCTTTTGCAAAAGACTCACTTTAATATGGAAATGATTAGCACTCATAGAATTACAGGCTGCTAGAAATTACCAGAATGGCATTCAAGTCCTGTGTAATGAAGGGCTTACCAAGGGCATAGAAGATGCTCTGATGTTCTTTCCACAAGCCTTGCCTATGGGCTGCCCATACTGGCACTGCCAAGGGGACCACGTTTCCCCATACCAGGTAAATGAAAGACTTATATAAAGAAGACAAGGATGGCCTGATAGGGACATGGAAAATTAGTGACCCTATCTCAAAGACACCATCGAGGATGATGTCTTTGAGAAAGTCAAGGATCTCTGCATCCTGATCTGCCATCCTTAACCAAGCTTTCCATCCTCTTCTTTTGGGGTACCAGTCAGCAAAACAAAGCTTTGCCAGAACAAGTTGCAGTAGTCCAGCTGCAGAGCACACATTTAAGAGCACTTACCCACTGACTGAGGGAAACGCCCCTGCCCGGGTTAAATCCTAGAGCCATTCCATCCCCAGGCAGGCATCTCATGCAGAGTTTGTACCACACAGAGCTTGATGCCACTAGCCACTCAATCGTCTACTGATTGCCAAGAGCACGCAGAGGGACAACCCAACCTTAATTGGCCTTGTCGGTGTAAATTAAACCCCACAACACACCCAAGCAAACAGCCAGTTCCTCTGGAGGAGCAGGCATGAGTTATTTTGCTGCAGCTATAAAGGAAACATTGCTGCTAGGACATGCCCCTGGAGTGACTGTGCTGCTCAGCTCTCCTGCTACATTCCTGGGGTTGTTTAGCACGGATTCAGCTCTAGCCTTTCCACAAGCGAGAAGTCTGAACCCTGAATGCCATCTGCAAACACAGCCAGACTCCACCTCCTGCATGCCTGCAGGCCACCAGGTGTGGCCAGGAATGGCACAAGCTACACTCTAAACACACCTTTGATGTGGAGCTGAAAGCATGTAGCCAGAGGGCATGAACAGCACGCCGCCTGCCGCTGCGCTGACTCCCAGGGCAGGAATGCGGCTGCAACCACAGGCCAAGGAAGGCAAACACATCGCATTCCTCACCAGGCAGGGAAGGAAAACAAGCAGCAAGCCCACACACCCACCTCACCGACACTGACCACGCTCCTCAGGCACGCCAGTCCTGCCACTGCCAAGCCCCCAACAACAGCTTCAGCCTCAAACTCATTTGTGGATGAGTCCTTGAGTTCTCCAGACAACTTCTTGTGCCATGGGGCAAGAGAAATAAAGCACGGCAGAGGAGCTATCAACTGAGTTCAAGCCATGGAGAAGATAAGATCTGCCACCAGGGCTGGGAAGTAATCTTTCAGGGCAGAAACAGCTCTGTTCAGTAGTCTGGGAAGGGAATTTCCCTGATTTTTCCTGTAAGACAAGGGACAAACATAGCTTGACAAGTCTCAGTGGAGGCAGAGCTAAGACACCTACATCAGGCATAAGGAGTGCTTGGAAGGATCTAAGCCTTTTTCCATCCCCCAGGAAACCTCTTTACCTTAAGGGATGCAGCTTCTGAGACGCAGACACTTCCTCATTACCCCAAAATCCTTCTGTAAACACTGTCCCCAGTGCCCACAGAAACAGGTCTGATGCTTTTTCTCCCCTTTCCAGTAGTGACACCTGGCCACTTTTATGATCAAAAGATGAGAGACTCAATATACAAAACACCAGGTAACCTCTTGTCTCAGACCTTCACTATTTTGAAGTCACAGACAGACTACATGTTCTAGTCAGAAAAGTAGTCCTCCTTTATGTGCTGCTCCTGCAAATCCCAAAACTTTCCAAAGAACTCACAGTTCCCAAACACAGAATTACTTTGAAGGAAAAAAAAAAAGGTGAGAATGCATCAGAAGGAGAAGTTCTCAGCAGCATTGTCAAGCCCACTAAAGGAAGGGAACTGTACTGTGAACCCCTTCCCTGCCCTGTTCTGAATCTGCACTTACTTCATAATATAACTGAACATCACTCCTAAAATCCCATTTCCCAGTGCTAAAGGCCAACAGTGAGACTTCATAGTCAGTGCTCTCTCGGCACCAAGCTGCAAAGCCAACACTGTCACAAGCACTGTAGCAAGCATACATCCCATTTGAATCTAAACTAACATCCCAAAGGCTGCCAACAAAAAGCTTCTGTGAGTTCTGAATCTCAGCAGTGCACAGGGGTGTCAGAAAGGAAGAGGGTTCCACAGGACACAAATGTCAGGAACTAGTTAACACAGACAGACATGGCAGAACACATCCTCCCTTCCACTGCCCGAGAAGCAAAGGGTGCACACACAAGGAGGGAGCCCTGTGCTGTCACTGCACAAAACAATGTCAGCGCTGGCCAGAGCACTGACTAAGGACTGGAACACCAATCTCTGCAGAACCTGGAGGGGGAAAGGGCAATGCAGCCACAAGCTCTAGAAAAACGCAGATGCAGCTAGCAAGCTGCCAGAGCTGCCAGTTGCAAGGCTGTGGCCCAGCTGCTCACACCCCACACGTGCCCCGGGAAATGCTCTGGTGTTAGGTAACAAGAACAGACCAGATGAGGTCCAGTAGACTTTCACACGGCTGTGAAAATTCAAGGCCTCAAGCTACCTATTCCCTTCCCAGCCAGCACAGTAAGCTGCTTTGCTCAAAGAAAGAGGCACGAAAGGCCAGATGTACCAATAGATCTGTATCCAAAGATATAAATAGAAGCCTGGCAGGATTTACAAAAGCACCCAACCAGATTAGGTGTCTAAATCACTGTATGCAGGAGACAGGGCTTCTGCACTTCTAACCACTCCATACCTCTCCAACCCCAGCCACCACAAGAAAGCCCGTTTCAGGGAGGACGGAAGCCCCTGCTGCTCTACAGGTTGCCAGGGGCCATCTCTGTGTAATCCACTTCGATGGTGACAGCTCCCAACCTCCCACAAGTCTCAACAGTGCGATGTGCAATAGCTGCAGCTCTCGCAGAGAGAGGTCTGCCTGTTTCCTGGAATAGGTGCTGCCTCGCCAGTCTCTCCCTTCCCCCACTACATCCTTATTTTTCCTAAGCTGAATACTGTTTCAAGGTGCAGCCCTCATCCTGCCACCGGTGGGCGGGTGAGTGGGGGAAAGGGGCCCTTTATAATTGTAGTGTTGCAATCTGCCAGCACGGCCAGGCGGCCTGTTCCCGCCTGCACTGTATTAAATACCTTATAACTGATTACACCCCCATGGGGCATGATTAGCAGTCTTCAGAGAACAAAGTCTACTTTCATAGGAATAAGAACAGACACGTACTGCTAACCTACTACACAGCTGGGCAGGTGAGGAAATGGGGAAAGAAAAGGCGGGGGGGAAGAGTTAACTGTACAGCTAACTCCGCTCTTTCCTTCCCTCCCCTATCCTAGCACCTCCGAGTTGAGACTTCCACCGCCCCACATCATTCCCTCCAGAGCTACCCCAGAAGATGCAGGTAACGTAAGCTCAAAAGCAAACTACCATCTATAGAAGCCAAGCAAACTCCTAACCTGGAGGGGTAAAGCCTTGAGACAAGCAGATTGATCTTAGCTCTGGGTGACAGCAATTCCTTCACACTGGTTCCCAGGAAAAGGGGAGGGTGAATTCCACCAGCAGCATCAAAACAAGGAGAAGGAGGGAAAGCTCGAAATACGAGCACATACCCACGCCCCCTCTCCAGCTCCGTATGTACCTGGAAAGTCTACATCAGTAACAGCAAGACAACTAATTCAATCAGAAATTAACAGCTTTCCGGAATCAGGTGACTTTTGTTTTCCTGTGGGGAGAGAAGGCAGCAAACAGGAGGAAAGCCCCCTCCAGCTGATGCCAAACATATACAGTATATGTGCACTGCCGAAATAAAGAACCAGCCTGATGGAAACTCAGCCAATCTGACACGAAATGACCTACAACTCATTATCAAGTGCCTTCCTAATCTCAAGTGCCCACACAAACAGCCACAAACATATTCAGTGCTATCTGACCTCCATCTCAGCAAAAGCACAAAGAACCAAACTAACTGTGCAGCATTTACTAAAAGGAGTAAGAAAACTGGAGGCAACTCCTAGGCTCAAACAAGACTAGGATGAGCCCTTCCAGCTACTCTCCCCAAAACTGTAACAGAGGATAACAGAGCAGGAAGCCCCAGGAAAGCAGCCTTATTTCAGAGGGATGCTGTGCAGCAGCTTCAACAAAATTAGTAACCATCTTCCTAAGTGTGTCATTTTGGAAACAGGTCACCTGCTCTACCCAGCGACAAAACTGGCTTTACTCATGGTAGTCTGGAAGCATTTGCGCTCAAATGATGCATCTAGAAGGGGGCACCTTGCTGACACATTCCACCCAGATTCTTATCCAACTCACCCAATAAAGGATTTGTTGATGAAGACATCACCCCAGCTAAAAATGGTCTATTTATATCTGCTTTACTCAGCAGCTGGTCCTTCAGCCAGCACATAGGAGGCAACTGAACTGTACTGTCTAGTCTCATTTGTGCAGCAGAATCTCTTTATTACAGAAAGACCTGAAGGCACCAACTGACTTTAGGATCTGATGAACTCAGCACTGATGTAAAAGCATCCATACGTTTAGAGTTAGTAAACAGTTTGTGCTTCCAGGGTTTGGATAAATGGGAGGGTTCACCATAAACACAAGACAGTCATTAGAAGCTCCAGAAGGTAACCTGAATTATCACAACCACCATAAAAATAGTTTTCCTATGGAAGCAAAAACTGCAAAGCCATGATAAATCCAAGTGACAGGGGAAAACTTTTTATGAAAGCTGAAAATCAGTTGTGAAGCCCTAGCTGGCCTTGTATATAATCTGATTCTGCTATATGGGCTACTAAAAGGGAAACTACTCTTCACACTGTACTCTTCATCTCCTAGGAGATAGAATTGGCCTGCTTGCATTCTATGTGTATTTATATATGCATGTAAAATACATAGAATTAATACCTAAAATACAATTTAAAACTCCACAACTAACAGTTAATTGTTCAATACCACACCATGCTGGGCAGCTATCAACAGGCATCTGAGATCAAAATGGAGCACTGCAATCCAACACTCTCCTCTGGCTGCTGTACCCTCACACGAATGCCCCGCACCCACCCCCAACTCCCAGAGTAAATTGCCTTCTACCGTAAAGAAGCACTCCTGCTATTCTGGTATCTGTATTTACCACCAGGGCAGAAGACCCTAATTTAGTCCCACACAGGCCTTCTGCAAACTGCTAATCCTCAATACACAGCTGTTTTTCAAATGTATGGGCATGAGCAAACCCTAAACGATTTATGGCACGTGGCAGGAAGACTCCTGGCTCCCTGTGTAGGCAGGGTTTTGGGACAAGATCATGCTTGGACTAATGTTTATATTGCAAGTTGTCAGTCAGGTAGTAAATCATCTCTAGAGTTGCAGAGTAATACAGCTCTTCCCATCCTTACAGAGCCTTGAATTCTGTTATAGCCATTACAGATATACCTGGGGACCCATTTGCAAAGGCATCATCTAATCAAGGGAAAACAGATACACTTATAAGCAGACTCTATAGAAATTCTGCAGCCCAGAAAGAGTGAGTTGCTTTCAAGAATCAATCCAACCTGGTACAAGAAGCTTCACAAATATAATATTTTGTACTAATCTTTGAGAAAAGTGGCCTGTGTGCCTGCCCAGACATCTCCTGACAGTGTACCACTAGCAAAATGCAGTTAGCTGAGAAAATCCCTCTGAAGAAAACTTTCATTTCCTAGCATTTATATTAGCATAGTAGAAGGAATGGTCCTGAAAGCTCAAGAAATGCATTTTGCATACTTTAGTGCATGAGACACTTTCTGCTCAGAAAAAAAAACTGAAACCACTTAAAAGTGTGATGTAAACTTGAAGTCCATATTCAAGAAAGGCTACTTATAACAACCCTAATTTTAAACAGCCTGACATTTCCCATTATTTTCTCTTTCCCCATTTGAAAGGGCTGTGCACACAATACTCTGGGGGCAGATCTCTCACAGGTAAAAGGGAAGGAGGAAGAGTTCTCAACAACCACAAAAATAAATTTTAAAGAAGCACACAATTAAAACCAGCAGAACCAACAGCAATCGATTTTTAGTTACACAAGACATCAAGTCACCTCCCAAAAGTATTTTAATCTTCCCACTGGGCAGCAGTAGAGTCCTCTGCCTAATGAACAGAATGAAATCTGATTTAGCAGACAATGAAGCAAGGCATCTTTGGAAATTGTATAGAGCTCGTGCAACAAGACACATCTAGATCTAAAAGCAGCTACCCCAAGTAGCACATGCTAAAACCATGGTCAAAAACCCTACTGCCACAATGGTTATCTAATTTTTATCTTGAGAAAATCACTTACATTCTTTGGAAACAGTGCTATGAAGTAAAACTTGCCTAAGGCTTTTTATGAGCCTAAGTGCAATTCTCCAATAGAGGAGAATTAAAGAAATTACCTCATCTGTCCCTTTTGATATCAGAACCATTCATGCATGAGTGTTCCACTACGGCAGTTGGACAACTGAGACTTTAAACCTAAGAGTAAGAAAAATCAGTTATGATTCCAACAGTACTGCTACAAACAGCTTTATCACAGTGCCAAAATACAAATAGAGAACTCAAAGACACAGTAGCCACTGTGAGACTTTCAATTCAGAATTTGCTGACTCCTGGAAATCATAAATTTAAAGTTCTCTGTTGTCACTAGTAGTTGGTCAGATGCTCTGCACTAAAAAAGCAGCATAAATCCTGCAGGGAATACTACTTTGCAATCCTGACTCATTTCTGTGAAAGTCAGTAACCCTTTACTCACAGCAGTTATGCCCTATGTAACCCACTAAAAGGTTATGTTCTGCTCTTAAGTACCAGTTACCTCAAGGTTGGCATGACCTGTTCCAGCTCTGAAAATCCTCCCTCCCCACTTTTTCTTTCAAGAGTTCCTTTACTGTTTAGGCAACTGCTACAAACACTTTTTGTATGTGTTGTCATATCACTGCCACCTACCTGTACCAGCTCATCCATCCAACCCAGCTATGTCTGACCAAGCAGCACTGACGATTCTCTTAATCCTCAACGCAGATTGGACATGAGCACAGAACACAGACTATGTCTTCCCAAACACTGGTGTGTTAAGGCTCATGCTACAACATACTGGATCTTATCTGAACAGCCTTAATGCCCTTGGTTTCAGCCACTTTCTGGACTAAAGTCCACCATGAGACTGCGACGTGGAAAGGCCAAACTCCATGCATTCTTTTCCCTGCTGCAAGCAAAGAAGCACAGAACACTTTTCCTTACAGCTCGTCGTGCAAATACAATACTTGCATGTTTTCACATTCATCAATCCTCACTTATGGACTGCACTAGCATTTCAAGAGAACCCTGCTCTTCACCAGCCTAAAACTCTCAACTACCAGGTCTGCTCTAAGAATCTGGAGTGTTTTATGGGTTTGTTTTTTGGTTGGTGGTTTGTTGTTGTTTTTTTTCCTAATGTAGTTATCAAAAAAATAAAGGTTAGCAGACAACCTAACATGGCAAGTAAGTATGACTCAATACCTGGCCTCTGACATAGGCCAGTATAAGCTGGTTTAGAAGATGCAGCAAGAATCTTCAGTGGACAATTATGGAACACACTGCCCTTCCTAAAAAACTTTTACTCAAGAGATTGGATTGTGTCTAAAAAATACACCTTCTAAAATGAGTTCTTTAGCTAAAACAAGTCTGAACATTTCCACTCATAAGTGCTTGATCTTCTCTGAATCCTGCTCAGCCCTTAGCCTCAGTGCTATTATGTGGTAGTGAATTTCCACAGATTAGACATCATGTGAAAATACTTGAAAATTATTATTCAGTTTGATGCCTATCAGTTTCACTGAATTGCATTCACCTCAACTGAAGAACACATTCCAGTTTCTTCACTTCTGCACAGCAGTCTTCCTCAGGCTTGGCACCTAGCATTGTTGAAAAGCAGAGGAAAACTGAGCCCACCCAAGTAATGCTTATTCTGCATTCCAACCATTGCAATGCTGTTCTCACACTCCTACACAGCCTTCCACACCATTTCCTTCCTAAGCACAGCTCCCGGGAGGATACTCCAGAGAGGCTGGCTCATGTCATTCCAAATATAAGACAGCCTGCAAGCTGCTGCTCTTGTCCCTCTCTAAGCTTATTGGCAATAATACCATACATGAATATCCTCACAACGAAGATGAATTTCTGAGTCTGGAAAAAAGGGAGCAAAAAGGAGAAAAGATTCAGCCAGATAAAGCATTATAGGGCATGGAAACATTCAAACATCTCCTGAGAATGAAAAAAAAGGGGATGCCTCAGAATGCTCATTTGCTTAAATAAAGCAGAGCCTGACTAGCAACTTCTCCATGCTAGATTACACAGGACAGTGGATCACAAAGGCATCATCTTCATTTTGAAGTCATGAAAGTGGAATACACTTTTCATCTCTCCTCGACTGAGCTTGCAGACACTAACAGACTCCTCCTCAAATCTTCAGTAAGATGGATGTTAATCCATCTTTGCAACCAAGGAATGAAGAGTAAATACCAGTAACAATCTGAACACGTTTACATAATAAATCTGTAGCAGAAATGAGGTATTCTGCATTGCAGTTCAGAATTCTGACCACAGGGTCATCCTTCCTCTCCAATTAGCTGTAAAGATACTTTAGTTTTAAGAAGCAAAATTCTTCCTACTACAGTTACAGCCCAGGCCAATCTAGATCAATGGAAAAGCCCTCAGGTAAGGTAACCGGCAGGGAAACAGGATGGACTATTTCATGCCCCAAGGCATTAAGCCCTGTTTGCATAGATTATGTGTATAGTTCCTTTGCAGTCTTGTGTAAAATGAATTTCAGAGGGAATTTATGTACTCAGCTCCTACTGACTCAAAATACACACAACTAGCACAAATGCCACAAGCACAAACTTTTCTCCATAGCTTGAGGCATCGTACAGAGAGAGGATAGCTCTCAAACCAAAGCCTTCAAGTGAGGGGATGAATGTATCCAGCTTCAAGACCTTAAATTTACTCAAAAAGCATCAATCAAATCAAACTTCCAAGAAAATTGCTCTATTGTGACAATTCTATCACTTGATAACCTGATCACAGAGCAGAGATGAGTCAATGAGCTGTTATGCCAAATCCTCGTTTCCCGCAAAGGAAACCTACCCTCAGTCTGTACCACATGCAGATACATGAGACCCCTACACCTTGTATTCCTCTGAGCAACATGAAAGGCACAGGGTTATTAGCCACTACATCATTACAGTCATACCTGCCCCTGTACTCTGCACTGGTTAGACCTCGCCTTGAGTACTGTGTTCAGTTCTGGGCCCCCCAGTTTAGGAGGGACATTGAGATGCTTGAGCATGTCCAGAGAAGGGCGACGAGGCTGGTGAGAGACCTCGAGCACAGCCCTACGAGGAGAGGCTGAAGGAGCTGGGATTGGTTAGCCTGGAGAAGAGGAGGCTCGGGGAGACCTTATTGCTGTCTACAATTACCTGAGGGGTGGTTGTGGCCAGGAGGAGGTTGCTGTCTTCTCTCAGGTGGCCAGCACCAGAACAAGAGGACACAGCCTCAAGCTACGCCAGGGGAAATTTAGGCTGGAGGTGAGGAGAAAGTTCTTCACTGAGAGAGTCATTGGACACTGGAATGGGCTGCCCGGGGAGGTGGTGGAGTCGTCGTCCCTGGGGCTGTTCAAGGCAGGATTGGACGTGGCACTTGGTGCCATGGTCTGGCCTTGAGCTCTGTGGTAAAGGGTTGGACTTGACGATCTGTGGGGTCTCTTCCAACCCTGATGATACTGTGCTGCAAGAGCTACACACATGCTAACAAGTACACCACAGAACCAGTGCCTTACAATCTAACCTCTAGAACTCTTTCTCAGGACTACACTGTAGATGTGGTGACACCAGGAATCCTCAGAGTCCAGTTTTCAGTGGATTCTTGACAAAATACAGCAGCCATTTCAAAAGGTTATGGATCCCACCTTCAGAAAAATCACCAGCCTCCAGGACTCACAAGCTTCAAGCCTGCTTCAAGCAACTACTCAAAAATACAGTCACATTTTTGTGAATCTGGTGTATTTTGCTAGAGTTCAAAAAGCTTGGCCACCTTTTAAAATGTGCTTTACATGCCACAAACCCTCCCTCCAAACCAGCTCTGATATCATTTATTATACCACTAGGCTGACCAAAATAACCTGCTCCATTTGCTTTGTCCTGCTTTAGGACTCTCTCAAAGTTACAGACTGTTTTCTCTACTCACTATGCCACATGAGTGGACGGCAGAGGTAAGAATTCAGTTTCAAAACTGCAAAGCAAGTGACTTAGTCAACAAACAACTGGAAACAGACTGGAAAAGAATGCAAGGTCATCATTGGTTCAGAAGGCTGGTTTGAGGAGGCAGCATGTCTTGGCACATAACTCATGCCCCTGTTGACCCGATGCCTTGCTAATATTAAAGATGAAGACAGCCACATGCTGTACTTTGGAACTCAGGTGGCTCTGCTCAAATGCATTCCCATGATTTCAAGAGCACGGAGCGTTTGTGAAGGAATGAAAAACCAGAAACTCCTGATACCAGAGCTAAGGCTACTAACTTAATTGCTGATTTAACATCCAGCAGCTGAAGCACACAGTATGCAAAGCACTGCTGGGATGCATATGCTGTCTCCGGTGAGTCACTAAGAAGCAAAGCAAAGAGAAAAGATTTGTACTAAAAGTGATTTTACAAGTAACTGAAAGGTATGATCAAAGGACCAGCTGCTGCATGCTAAATAGCTGTCCTTTAAATTGGATCTCAACAGTGAGGTCAGAAGAGGCCAGAAAGTTCACCACTGACTACAGGATCAGTTAAAATACTGGTGGAAAACATGATATGGCTGAAGAAATACTGAAACAGAACAGAGTATCACTATAATTGCCCAGCTTTGGCATCACAATTATTGCACAAGCAGGATCATCAGAAACAATTTAATCAGGATTTGGGATAGGTATACCTCTTGTGATTAGAAAGAACAAAGCCACTTCAGCAGTGACAAAAGAGACTTTAGATTGCTTCCCTGGCTGGTGTGCCGAGAGCACTGGCTGCCATCTTTAATTGAACTTTTCTTCCCAGGAGCTCTTAATAAAATGTTCAAGGTCACTCCCTTTTCATTGACATCCCTGGCCTCTCCATTCAGGCAACATAGGCACACTATGATCACAGAATCACAGAATTCTTGAGGCTGGAATAGACCTCTGAGATGATCAAGTCCAGCCTATGACCTAACACCACCACATCAAGTAGACCATGTCACTAAATGCCACATCCAGTCTTTCCTTAAGCACCTCCAAGAACAGCTTATTCCTTCACCTCCCTGGGGAGTCCATTCCAGTGTCTAATTACCCTTTCCATAAGGAAGTGCTTCTTAACATCCAACGTAAACCTTACCTGGTGCAGCCTCAGGCCATTCCCTCTCATCACAAGGTGCCTGAGAGAAGAGCTTGAACCCTATCTGACTACAACTTCCTTTCAGGTAGTTGTAGAGGATGATAAGGTCCCCTCTCAGTCTCCTCTTCTTTAGGCTAAACAGCCCCAGCTCCCTTAGCCTCACAACACTTTCCCTCCAATCCCTTCACCAGTCTTGTTGCTCTCCTCTGAACCCACTCCAGCAACTCAATCTTTCTTGAAGTGAGGGGCCCAGAACTGCATAGAGTACTCGAGTGAGGCCTCGCCAGTGCTGAGTACAGAGGCAGAATTACATCCCTAGTCCTGCTGGCCACACTATTCCTGATACAAGCCAAGCCCTTCCGTGTCACCTGAGAATACTGCTGGCTCATATTCAGCCAGTTACAATGAGCTGGCCAAGTCACTCTCCATCATTTATCAACAGTCCTGGCTCACTGGAGAAGTTCCTGAAGACTGGAAGCTGGCCAATGTCATACCCATCCACAAAAAGAGCCAGAAGGAGGAACCAGGAAACTACGACCTGTCAGCCTGACCTCAGTGCCAGGTAAGGTGATGGAACAGGTCATCTTGAGTGCCATCACCAAAGCACTTACAGGATGGCCAAGGGATCAGGCCCAGCCAGCATGGGTTTAGGAAGGGCAGGTCCTGCCTCACCAACATGAACTCCTTTTATGATCAGGTTCCTGCCTGGTGAATGTGGGGCAGGCTGTGGATGTAGTCTACGTGGACTTCAGCAAAGCCTTTGACACCATCTGCCAGAACAAGCTCCTGGCAAGGCTGGCAGCTCATGGCTTGGACAGATTCACTCTGATATGGGTCAAGAACTGGCTGGAGGGCTGGGCCCAGAGAGTGGCAGCGAATGGTTGGCCTGGATGATCTTGGAGGTCTCTTCCAACCTGGTTGATTCCATGACTCTGAACCAGACACAATGAACACCAGAGCTGGAGGTTTGCAGGTATGTGTTCACACATTATAAAAAGGCTCAAGCAGTGGGACCAAAAGAACAGTCCTGGCTAAGCACTGGCCCACTGCTGGCTTTCTTACCTGCTGCCTGCTGCCTCAGCAAGGATTCATTGCTTCCTCTTATGTAGGCCCTTTATCACGGTTCTTTCTCTGAAGCTGTAAAACAAAAGATGCAGGTCTCTGAAATGCTTTTGCTGGCACATAACTCTCTACATTTGAGGGATGATTCTTTGCAGTGGATAACGTCCACCTGGCAGCTCTCAGATCTAGGTCAGTCTCAGCCTTGCCAGACTAGCATATCATTTGCACATGGTGATGCCTACCAAGGCAACCTCTTGCCCATCTAAAAATATGTTTATTAGCACTTGATCTTACTTTTCTGGATGCAGCATGCTCAAGCCCAGACCCAGATGCAGTTCAGTTTTTACTGTTCATCTGTTTTCCTTTACATTTTCCCGATGTCCCCAGGAGATGTTCACTAACTGTACGGTAGGAAGCATCCCTTGCAAGAGGGATGGGGGGTCCAGGCTGCTAGAGAATTTCCCACTGCTGCTTGGCAAGGACTGGCACCAAAAGAGTGCTGCTCCCTCCTTTTCAACTCTGCTTCTGTCGGTCATAGCACAGGTCTTTAGTGCACACACACATGCTGGTCCAGACTTGTTCCGCTTCACAGCTTTCACAGCTCCCACTCCAGCAGTGCTCCCTGCACAGACGCTAACTTCTTATCCCCCGTATCACCTACCCCTCCATCACCCAGGACAGGCTACACCCTGCGTAGCTCGGCCTGCTTCTTCTGGACTGCTCTGCTCCCCGCGCAGTTCCCCCCACGGGGAAGGAGAGCTGCTGACAGCTGAGGAGGTGGCACTGCCGCCCTTCCCAACGGGGACGGCCCCTTCCCCGCCGCCGCGGCTGTGGTGCCATCACCCTCCCGAATATCGCCCCCGCCTGCCGCCCGCTCCATCCGGCTGCCTCCCCCGGCCCACGATGCGACCCGCCCGGACTCGCTGCTGCGGAGGAACGAGACACCGCCTCTGGGCCCCGAGGCACACGCGGGGCCGGACAGAGCCCCCAGCTCGTAGGGTGACGGCCCGGAACGCGCCCGGGCCCAGCCTCTGTCCCCACCGGTCACGCTCCCCGCTCCCCGCCCCCAGGGCCCCACGCCGGCTCTGACCCGGTGGGGCTCGGCTCCGCCCGGGCTCGCAGTGACTTTGCGGACGGTTCTGCTCAGGTTCGGTCCCGCCTCGGTCCCGCCCCAAACTTTGCCCCGCTCGGCCCGGCCCCGCGCCGCCACTTCAGGCCGCCATGTTGCCGCGGGGCACGCCGGGCGGTGCGGCGGAATCCCCACGCCGAGCGCGGGGCGGGGCGGGGCACGCGCGGGGCGGAGCCGGGCGCGGCGGGGCGGGGCGGGGCGCGTGCCTCCCGTCACCGCGGCAGCGCCGGGGGCGGGCAGAGGCGGGAGGGAGGCGAGGGGCGAGAGCGGGGGAGCCGTGCGGGGGCTGGGGTCAGGATGAGCTGAGCCGAGTGTCAGAGCAGAGGGGGATATGGGGACAGTGCCTTTCACCGCAGCAGGGGGCGAGGCGAGGGGTACTGCGCGGCTGGCGCTGCCAGCAGCCTCAATCTGCTCCCTCACCGCCCGCGCCCCTTACCCTCTCCGGCCCAGTGTGATCCGGGGTCGTAGTGGCAAGCGACGTATGGCAGCCTAGGGCAGTCCACGTTTGTCTGGGAAAGCTTTTCCGGGCTTTCTGGGCTTCTTAGAATCATAGAATCATAGAATCAACCAGGTTGGAAGAGACCTCAAAGATCATCCAGTCCAACCTATCACCCAGCCCTAGCCAGTCAACTAGACCATGGCACTGAGTGCCTCATCCAGTCTTTTCTTGAAGACCCCCAGGGACGGTGCCTCCACCACCTCCCTGGGCAGCCCATTCCAATGGGAAATCACTCTCTCTGTGAAAAACTTCTTCCTAACATCCAGCCTATACCTACCCTGGCACAACTTGAGACTGTGTCCCCTTGTTCTATTGCTGGTTACCTGGGAGAAGAGGCCAACCCCCACCTGGCTACAATGTCCCTTCAGGTAGTTGTAGACAGTAATAAGATCACCTCTGAGCCTCCTCTTCTCCAGGCTAAACAGGCCCAGTTCTCTCAACCTCTCCTCATAGGATTTGTGTTCCAGGCCCCTCACCAGCTTCGTTGCCCTTCTCTGGACATGTTCCAGTACCTCAACATCTTTCTTGAATTGAGGGGCCCAGAACTGGACACAGTACTCAAGGTGTGGCCTGACCAGTGCTGAGTACAGGGGAAGAATAACCTCCCTTGTCCTGCTGGCCACACTATTCCTGATGCAGGCCAGGATGCCATTGGCTCTCTTGGCCACCTGGGCACACTGCTGGCTCATCTTCAGCTTACTATCTATCAGTACCCCCAGGTCCCTTTCCTCCTGGCTGCTCTCCAGCCACTCAGTCCCCAGCCTATAGCGCTGCTTGGGGTTATTGTGGCCAAAGTGCAGAACCCTGCACTTGGCCTTGTTAAATCTCATCTCATTGGCCTCTGCCCACCCATCCAGCCTGTCCAGGTCCCTCTGCAGGGCTCTCCTACCTTCCAACAGATCAACACCTGCTCCTAGCTTGGTGTCATCTGCAAACTTACTGATGCTGGACTCAATGCCCTCGTCCAGATCATCAATAAAGATATTGAACAGGACTGGGCCCAGCACTGATCCTTGGGGAACACCACTTGTGACTGGCTGCCAACTGGACGTGGCACCATTCACCACCACTCTCTGAGCTCTGCCATCCAGCCAGTTCTTGATCCAGCACAGAGTGAATCTGTCCAAACCATGAGCTGCCAGCTTGGCTAGGAGCTTCTTGTGGCAGACAGTGTCAAAGGCTTTGCTGAAGTCCAAGTAGACTACATCCACAGCCTTCCCCACATTCACCAGGCGGGTAACCTGATCATAAAAGGAGATCAGGTTGGTGAGGCAGGACCTGCCCTTCCTAAACCCATGCTGGCTGGGCCTGATCCCTTGGCTATCCTGTAGGTGCTTTGTGATGGCACCCAAGATGACCTGTTCCATGACCTTGCCTGGCACTGAGGTCAGGCTCACAGGTCTGTAGTTTTCTGGCTCCTCCTTACGACCCTTCTTGTGTATGGGAATCACATTGGCCAGCTCTTCCCCACGAGGCTCCGTGGCAAGGGCGTCCCGCGTCATGCCCAGTCCCTGCGCGGCCTTGCACGGCTCTGTCAGAGGCGATGCTTAGGGACGCGGTCGCGCCACGAGGCTGCGTCGGTACCTTCGCATTCATTACACCTCCCTGATGAGACAAACTGGCCCCAAAAGTAGCATGGAGCGCCCGGCACAGGGATAGCCCAGCCAGCCGGGAACCTCGTGCCCTCGGGCAGGACACTGGCAGGGCTGAGATAGCCTCACATGTATCAAAGGGCACGGGATGAGCCAGGGGGCTGTTCGGCTGCCTTCAGCTGCTGAGGAAGGAAGCAGAAGCTGCCTCTGCTACCGCCTCTGCATTTGATTTTGGAGGTTCCAACAGAGCAGCCAGGCTGCGGCCCGTTGTTACTTCGCAGGCTACCTCCAAGGTCACACACTGGGGAAGAAGCCGACAAAAAAAAAGGTAGTCCAGGCTGGTCATGGCAATTAGAACCTGTGGGTGTGCTCAGGACCCAAAAGTGGGCTCACAGTAGCTGCAGATGATCTGCCCTCTTCAGGTCTTCGCCAGCCAGGACAATTCACTTGGAATCTGTCTAGGATCGGCTCTTTCCCCTTGTTACAGGCCTCCGCTTCCGAGAAACATCCCGACAGTGTGCGGCATATCACAACCTGTTCTAGGGAAGAATAATCTCACCTATGGTGTCAGGTGGAGAAGGGGGGAGGGAGGGAGAACAGCGAGCAGAAAAATCTACCTAAACACCCCAAAGCCTGATTCTTAAAGGAGAGGGGGGGACTACTGCATGTACCAGCCAACAGTGGACAAGAAGTAGTCACACTTAGAGATAATTTGGTAATGTGCTGTGGTCTTTGTTAGCAAAATCTTTCATTCTGTTGTTCCAGCCTTGGGGTTTCAAGAAGTCAATACAGTTCCATTTTACCTCAAATTGCCCCATTTATTCCACTCAGAACTCAAACAGATGTTTTGCCTTTTGCCTATCATGCCTGGTGCCATAGACTTATGCACGCTCTACTCTTCTTCCCTATTATAATTTCTGTCATAAGCATCTCCTGAAGTGATTATTCACATGATCAATAATGGAGCCTAGTCCAGAGAAAAACTGCAAGAGAGTCTTGATAGTATTTGGGAGATGTTCCCCAATGTACTGCTTCTACAAAGCCTTCAGGTGTGCATTCAGGTAGTACCAGGCTAACAGCGTTGCAAATGTGACTGAAATGGTTCTCTCTCACACACAACAAAAGGCAGGTGCTCAGCAGGACCCCACTTCCATGACCTTGGCAATGCTGCCCCAAAACGTCTGCTGTGCACCCAGCAAGTGCCGTCTGCACCGTGCCATGCGTCAGCCAGGGATATTTCAAGAAAGCCCTCGGTGCTTGTGCCCCATAAATTCTCCAAACCCTCCCTGTGCCGGAGTCAGATAACAAGCAGAAGGACAATGGCTCCAAGAATCCAGGCTGCCCATCTGCTCTGCACTTCCAGATTCTTGCTTCCACAGCGCCAGCTGATGAAATTTTCATAGCTGATGAGGTTTCTCATTTCCACTGGGACTTGCTGTCTTGGAACCTTCACAGTTGTGGTCTGTTCAGGTTTCCTTGGGTGCACACTGCTGGCAGCAATGATTAGACTCCTTTGCTTTCTTTTGATGACTTATTAGAGTAGGATCATCAACCTTTTTGCAAGTCTGTGAAGAGTAAGCTCTGCAGAAAGGACAGTTTGGTTTTCAAGAGGTCTTGGTATTTATTAATTCCATTAAATTGAAGTCTCCTCAAAACCAGATCCTAAGTCAGACAACTAAAGGGGGACAGAAACTGAACTCAAGGTGTCTGAATGCCAATAACCTGCTCTGAGCACCAAACCCCATTCCTCCCTCAGATCCTGAAGGCCTTGATTCCCCATCTCTCTCCACACACATCCACCCTGCCTTTTCCCATATCTGCTATGCTTTTCAATTGGATTCACCACTGTCCTGAGCCCAGAGATGTGACATGATGCAGAAGCATGACATTAAGTTACATTATATTCATTTATGTAACACCATTAATACCAAAGTGCTGCTCCCTGCTAGAGCCAGTTGCTCACTAAAGCCTCTGAAGTTCAATTAACAAGCACCAGGTAATTTAACACTTGACTCCCAATAATCCTTTTATTTTAAGGGGCCTCTGGCGGATGTAAAGCCCTCAGCAAACAGTCCTGGAAGTACATTTGAGATTCTCTCAAATACCAGCTGAATTTATGACCCTTAGTCAAGAGCAGGAAGGAATCTCTTCAAAATACTTTCCAGCTGGCAGCACTTTATATAGTCCTCTGTAACTGTATAAAAGGAACCCCTGGAGGGGCAGGTGCCACCCTGTGGAGGGACAAATCCCTCTAAGTGCCTATGGTCTTGGCTTGTGAAGAAGTAGACTCCAGAAGTAATGTCTCCCCACCAGAAGAAGGCAGGACAGCCATGGTCCTTTCAAGATCCCCACCAACCTATGTCAAGCAGGTAAGACAGTGGGTGCCAGACCATCCTTTGGTATCTGACTTGGAGGCTGTCACCTGTCTGAGACTAGCATGAATTCCCATTTTCTCGACCCTGGAAGCTGCAGTCCTGACGAGACTCTTAGGAAGCACTCCCCACTTCTGCTACTTCTCTGATGCCAGCTGCACAGAGGATTCCCCAGTAGATGTCAGCTGGGAAACCCTCAGAGGCAGGTTTTATGGGTGGCCTCAGCCCACCAAAATGAAAAAAAAAAAACCCTGATACATATTTCGAGTAGAGCTGGGATGTGCCAGTACAAGAGGAGTGCAGCACCCAAAACCAACATCATCACAGGAACAATAAGATCAGTGAAGCACAACCAGCCTGGCACAGCCAAACAAGTCTGTGGATGCAGAATTGGACGGCCAAACACATCCTGCCAGCATGCCTGGAGCATGCATCTACCAGGGAAAAAAAACAAAACCCAACAACCCACCAGTGAAGCAGTTGCTAACAACACTCATGTGTGTAATTCAGTCTGTTCTACTACGTGGGGGCTGGGGCTCAATTTTAACGTGAAGAAGCAACCCTCAATAAAACTCCAGGATTTTTTTCCCAGGCAAACACTTTGCTGACAGACTCTTCAACAGCAGCAACCGAAGAACAGAATTGTGCTGACCCATTCCAACCCCAAGTGCTCTTTTTCTTATGGGACTGCCTAAAGGCACCCATCAGGGTTGAGGTGTAATTGTGATGGGCGCTGCACAGAAAGATAAGCAGACACAACATCCTGCTCCCAAGGCTTGAATCTCTGAATCTCTGTTGTCTCTCTCAAGATATCTCTGCCAATACACAGGATGGAGGACAAAGGCAGAAGTGGAGAATAACCACAGAAAACCACCGTTGCAATACCCTGGCACTTGGCACGGCTCAGCAGCTTCATACCGTCGTGGGGTTTGCGCAGAGGGGGAAGCTCAGGTCATTTTGGTATTACAGACATACAGAGGGGCACTTTCCCCCAGCTTGTGTATTCAGTGCAGGCCTTGCACATCAGCACTTCCCCACGACGATTTCTGCCTGTGCCTGTTTGCTATCTTTGTAAGTGTATATGTGTCAAAAGCGAATAAAATGAACAGATATGGGTGACTCCTGCTGGCCATCTCTAACCAGCCGTAAAATTGTGCAGTAGCTGGGTCTGGCCCCTTGTCCTGTCCCCGCTGCAGTCTGTCGTGGGATGGGGAGCACAGAGACTGGCAGCAGTAAAATTGTGCAGTAGCTGGCTCTGGCCCCTTGTCCTGTCCCCGCTGCAGTCTGTCGTGGGATGGGGAGCACAGAGACTGGCAGCAGTGGATTTGTACTCTCTGCACTCGCTTTGCACCAGCAACGTCACTCCCAGAGGTAGACAGCAGAACTTGGGGTCTTTCTAGCCTCAAGTATTTGGTTGTGGCACCCCTCTCATCTCTCTGCTTACCCCTGCCTTCATGTCACACTTGCTCAGTGGACTGCTCCTGGCTTTTGCACTGAGCCCTTCACAGGTGCCTGCAACTCTTACTCTGTGTTGTTCCAGGGCTCTGGAACTAACTGGGCCATGACCTTACAGAAGGTATTCTGCCAGAAGAAGTTGGTTCCCAGCTGGGCCCCACACCACAGTTACCACTGCTCCCTGGAATGAACTTCCTGCATGAGGAGCTGTCCCAGCACCGCAGTCTCTCCTCCCAGCAGCCTTGCCCAAGCCCCACCAGTGCTCTGTGTAAAGCCTTTGCCCCAGTGAGCGCTCAATGCAACACGGGTGCTGTTGTGTGACAGGCTGAAGGGCAGTTGCCCTCCCATGGCAACTGAGACTGATGACTGAGCGGAGAGAAGCGGTACCCGTGCCGATGGGCAGGACGGCTGCTTCAGTGCAAGGCAAAAGCTGGAGTCCTGGTGTCAGCCTCAAACCAAGACTCGAGGGGGTTTGCCTCTCCTCCCCTTTGCCAAAACTTGTTTAGCTTGTCATGCTAATGAAGCATTCATAACGGACCGAGGTAAAAGTGCCCGGAAAGGAAGACAGAGGACATCTCAGCAGAGAGGACAAGGAGGAGGCAGAGAGGTTAGGTGTGATGCTGGGTCTCCCCAGTGAGCACAGGTAGACAGGGCTTCTGGCTGTGGGGCAAGGCGTCTGCCCTGCAGAGGGGAGGAGAGTGCATGCTGGGCTGCTTAAATGGGGGCGAAGGAGCTGATCCTCCAAGCCCTCCTAGGGCAGAGGAAGGGCTCATGAGCTCCTCCAGACAGACGTGTGGCTGTGTTGTCTCCGGAGGAGCCCCCCTGCATGCCTAGCAAGCGTCTCTAGCTCAGAGAGACTTTTTGTTTCTTTTCATCTCCAGCATTGCTCTCCCACTGCAGCTCTCATTGTTTATAGGAACGGGCCCAGGCAAGCTGAGGAGGAATTACCTTTCCCTAGGACATGTTTGGTGCTTGGCTGAGTGCTGCTCCCTGCCTCACAGGAGCTGCTGAGGGCCAAGGAGCCAGCCAGTCTGCAATTAACCTCCCGCCTGCCCGAAACGCTCGTCCACATCCCCTGCGGCTGTTAATTACGGACTCTTCTCCCCTGCACCCTGAGTTCAAGCCTTTCTAAGCACAGGCCATAGTTCTGCAGAAGCACCTTGAAATTCAGCTGTGCCATGCTCTCCTGCAGGGTTTCTCTGCAAACATCCAGGCGTTCCAACTGCAAATACCTAGGAGCAAACTCGGAGTCAAGCACCAAGGAAGCCCAAAACATTCAACGACTCAAGAGACTCCCATTAGATGCTTGTGTGCTCCTGGTGAGATGAAGAGGCTCCACTGCTCTAGCTGCTGGTTGGAGAGGGAACGGCTAGAGGTGGGCTTTGAGGCACCTGTGGGTGTGTGCCAGCAAAGGGCAAGTCTGGCAGACATCTTCTCCCTGCTGTAGCCTGTGCCCTTGGGAGAGCTCTGGCGTTAGCTGTCACACGGACGCAGAGAGAAGGCAGCAATCACAGGACAAAACACGGCCCCACACCTTCTCAGTGAAGAACTCATGGGGTTCTTTTTGCAGGGGAATGGCTGATTTTGTTTTAGTTGTGGGGGTGCTTTTCTCTAGCCACCTTCCTCAGATGATTCTTTCTCTCCTTCTTCAAGTCTAACTCCTTTTGTTTCTCATTTTTTTCCTTAGTAGCCCTGTTCTGTCTTGGATAGAAGTACTGAAATCAGACTCAGGGGATGTGCATCTCAAAAATAATGTGTGACTTAAGCTTGCTTTTCCAGATCCTCATGTCAGGTTTGGAGGCTGCCGGGTACTGAGCTCAAGTCCATGACAAAGACACGCACTCTCTCCTACTCTTAGAGGATCTGTTTTGGTGGAGCAGACAGGCAAATAGTCACATTTTAACCCTAAGACAGCAGCTTCCTGAAAGCCAGTGCAGGGTACAGATGGCCCTCAGAAAACAGCAGATCTGATGAAGAGGGACTCTGCAGCTGGTTCCAAGTGGAGGAGAGGTGAGCTGGTGATCAGAAGCTTGGACAGAGGTTGACACTTGGCTCTGGACACCTGGGAATCAGCTCTCCAGGACACCTCACAGACACCACCTGGAGCATCTATATAGTCCATCTGCCCTTGGCCTTGGTGATGGGAAACATATACTGGACCAACCCTCTGTCCAGTAGGTATGTATGAATAGTGCCTCCTCACACCTATCATCCTTCTTTTCCCAGTGCTGGGTCGCCATGGATTAGGGAAAGGTATGAGCACTGCTCTACACAGAATTACTGAGGAACCCACCCTCTTTGAAAGTTGCTCTTTACTCCATGGTCTGGAGATCATCTTCAGTGCCCTGGAGCAGAAGGATTTGCAGTTCTTTGGTCCTTTGCTATTGTTCTTGCCATCTGTATGACTGTCTAGTCATTTTTTTTAACTGATGTCTTGCTACCCAGTGGCAGTGAGTTCTTTGCATCATCCACATTTAGGATAAGGGCAGTCTTTCTTGCACTTATTTCTGACTTTGCTGTGTGTCCTGGCAGGCTGCAGAAGATGCAAATACAAGAGGCTTGTGCCATACCTAGGCAGTGTCATAAGGCAATGTGACACTGGGCTTGGGTAGCATTCCTGAAGGCTTTGGAAAACCACAAAATACATCCTGGGGTAACCCAGGGTGGCTACACCCTAACACAGTACTGAAATGGAGGAGGCTGGATCCCAAGGCAGCTGTCATGCACTGAGACACCCCTTACACAGCCATCAGGCTAAGGGAATTAGCTATTTCCTTCCCTAGTGCCATTTCTCATGTCCTCATCCACCAGAACTAGGGCTTTTGAAGACTGTACTGTATTTTTGCCACCAAGGAGTGAAACTGAGGGAAGGGCAACACAAGATGGATTCACCAAGAGCACAGCTTGGCCTTTTTACTGTCATTGCCTGTGTCTGCCACCAGTGCTACTGCTGCGTGTATGCGTTGTCGTCTGTCAACCCAGCCATGCATCACAGAGTGGCAGGTCATCAAGATGGTGCAAACTGGGAGAGAAGAGCCACCTTTGACCTCCACCCTCTCCTTGCTTCTTTTTAGCCTCCCCCTCCACTTCCCTGCTGCAGGCACAAACACCTACTGCCCATGGAAGCTATTTCTAAGCAATCTGGAGCGCCTGGGGAATGAGACTCTGAACAAATATTGGAGCGTGCCTGTGCAGTAAGCACACACACACAGATACAGAACCCCTGTGCTGCAGAGAGTCAAATATAGACGTTAGGGACAAGGGAACAATGGCTGGGGTTGGGTTACATGGCTGCAGGGCCAGCAAGCTGCTGATGTTTGTTGTGGGATAGGGTGGAATGGGAAAAGCAAAGGGGGGTGAGATGGGGGAGAACACTTGTTTTAGCCAAGGGACCCCAGGCTGGTGCCATGTGTAAGGCAGAGAGGTTGTCCTGGAGCAAGAGCTGCAGAAAAGGATGATGATTTGTGCTGGCAGCTCACAGTTATTTGCAGTGTTTCTCCAGCTGATTTGTGCCACTTCTCTGTCTCTCTCAAGAGATTAGAGTGGGCAGGAAGAGGCGAGCTTCTCCAGGCTTCTGCACAAGGAAGAGTTTCTTCCCTTGCTCCAGAGAAGCTCCTCAGTAGAGGACAGACAACATGTTCCCTCAGCCCAGCATCTGCTTCTCACTCTTGATGTCCAGCTGCCTCCAAAGTGCAGGTTCCAGACTCTGGAATAAAGGGAAGCAGTTCCATCTGATTTTGACAGGTAGTTCCTCCCTCAGGCTGGGAGCGGTGATGGTGCATTGGAAGAATGGCAGGGGAGGCATGCATCAGAGAGGGAGACAGGTCATGCCTGTTCCTAGTCCAAGTCCCTGCTTTGCAAGGTTTCCTTCACTGAAGGGAAAAGGCAGTGGACAGACTTATGGCTAGAAAAAAAACTCAACTTCCTAATTCTGACCCAGCAGCTGTTCCAACTGAGATGCCTCTACTGATGGCATGGCAGAGATAAGAGCCTAGCAGATCAAGGTCTAAGCCAAGTGCAGGAATCCCCCTCTCAGCACCCGTATTTTGGGTCTGCAAATAGAGCTGCTTTGCTTGAATCACTCTGGGCAGTCCAGAGACTGACAGAGGAAGCCTGGGTCTCAGGACTTCTGCCCAGGAATGGGACAGGAACCCTTCAGTGCTGAGAAAGGAACACGTCCATGGTGCTTGGGCTTCACCTCTGGTCCCTTTGCTCTGCTATATATCCACCTTTATTACTCTCTCTCACACACACACACATCTGCCTGCTTCTGTCTGTGATACTCACACACAAAACTAAAGCTCAAACCCCAAGCACCATTGCCTCAAATATGCCCATTTTCCTCTCCCTGAAACCCCATCCTGGTTTCTGTTCTCCACTCCCTTGCCTCAGTGTTCAGGTTGCCAGCAACCAACTTTATCTCCTCAGCCTGGACAGCCCTCACTCCATGTCACAGCTCTCAGCTCTGAGAGATGTGACACGGGAAGAGCCACTTTTCCTGCCCTACTGACTGCAACCTGATCTCATCTCCCTCTCTCACAGTGCTTATGTTGTGGGCACAGACACAGATACTAGAGGATATCAACATTCACAGGGATCCTTTCACAAGTGCCCTCCTACCTGCCCATTCAAATGCACCCACAGCATACAGAGGGTTTTTTTTAGGTGCATTTAATCAGGTGAGAGTTAAGAGCACAATTGTGCAATTGCATTGCAGTGCAGCGTGGTCAAAATCAGGGCAGATCCCAGCAGAGGAGTGCAAGAGCAGGTGAGGATGTTGTGGAAGGTAATGTTGTGTTTCAGGCTGTTGATATGGTCAGAGGGATTTGAAGGAGGAGGTGAGGGTGAAGCTGAGAAGCCTACATTCCATGTTGGAGGTGCCACCAGTAAAAACTTGGTCACCATCCATGACTGGAAGAGCAAAGAGTGCAAGGCAGGGTGTTGTAGGGGTCAGAAGAGAAAGGTGGATCCTCTCAGGTTCTAGAGCAGAAGTGACTGAAGGATTGTCTGGTTTTCAGTTGAGTATCAGGAGCTATGCTTTGCTCTCAGCCTCCCTCTCTACCTTGCTGCAAGCCTCAGACACGGTGTGAAGCAGGACTCAGAAACAGGCTGAGCTTGGCATGAAGGACTGGGGATGAGAACAGCTAGAAAACCACAGGAAGCTTTTCAGAACAGAGCTGTTGCACATCTGCCCCGTAAATACCTGAGAAGCAGATGGAGCAGCCTGAGCAGCAGGAGGTTTGGACCTCTCTGGCCTCCAGGAGCCCTGGAGTAGTTAGGTGGGATGATGGAGCCAGAAAGAGGCCAGCAAGGAAAGGAAGTGCTTCTGGACAACAAGAGAGCAGGAAAAAGGCAAGAAGGACTCATCCTCTGCAGTGGTGGGCAGGGTGAAAGGCTCCCATTGTATTGCTCAGTAGGGTTGTGCTGTCCAGACCTGTCAAGGATGGAGCAAGCAGGGGTCCACAGTAAGAGCTGGCAGAAAGCTGGGCTTTGATGAGGCTGATAGCTGTCCCAGGATGCTGGTGCCCACAGTGTTATTCACATCTGTCAAGCTTTGCCTGGTGAGATGAGATGGGACATGGAGGCATCCAAGTAGTTGCCAGCAGGACATGGTTCTTCTTTCCTGGTGGAAAACAGCAAGGCTCACGGGGTGCAGTGTAGAAGAAGGCTAGCTGAAGTGAATTTGTAATCAAGTGTTGCAAGGACCTTTGAAGGTGATGTTGTCAAGTAGCAGGACAGATGTGACCCCCCAGCCCTTCTCACGGAGTTGCCTTGCTGTCCATCAAAGCTCTGGTGTCCAGGGCTTGTGAGCAGCAGGAAGAGAAGTGCCAGGGACCACAGCTTCGCTGGGTGGCTTCTTTCTTGTGGGGTGACCATTCCCCGTTACACCTCTGCTTCAAGGGTGGGGCTTCTTAATTCTGCTGTTTGCCAGTGAGGTGTATTAGCGTTCCTGGAGTCGTCAGGGAGGGGCTGCAGGAGGTGTTTTCGCTTATGTCAGATAACCTGAGTGAAACGAGGCCTTGGATCATCCAGCCCCTATTTTTGAGAGAGGAACCGCGCTGCGGGGCGGCAGTGCCCCGTGAGAGGCGCTGCCCAGCTGCGTCCGTGTGCAACCGCGGTGGGGGCGAGCACTGGAACCCCCTGCCCCCGGGCGGGGTCTCCCCGGCACAGCGGCGCCCCAGGAGTCACCTTCATCCCAGGTCACCCTCCATCCTCCGTGGGCCGCTCCCGGGGGACGGGACCGGTGATCCCTTTCAGACTCATTCCTCCCTCCACCCCTCGCCTTCCCCGGGGGGGTGCGGGGCAGGCGGGCAGGCGTGAGGCCGGGCCGGGCTCCCCGCCCCCGCCTCCGGCGGCGGGAGCAGGGCAGGGGTGAGCGGGCAGGGCGGGCCGGGGGCTGCCTGTGGTTTGGGGCGGCGAGAGGCGGGATGTCCCGGGGAGGGAGCGGGGATGTGCAGGCACACGCAGCCGCTGGCAGGCGGCCGGGGCTGCACGGCGGCGGCGGGCGGAGCGGCGTGGCACACGCGGAGGCAGCTCCCTCCGCAGCCCCGCGCCTCCGCAGCCCCGCAGCCCCGCAGCCCCGCCGCCGCCGCCGCTGCGCCGGGAATGGCCGCCCCCCGCCGCGGCGCCCCGCGATAGCCCCACGACCCGCCGCGACGCCGAGGTGAGCAGGGAGGCAGAGGGCAGCGCACGGCGGGCACTGGCAGCGCATTCTCCCGGCTTTCCCCCGCGCCCTGCCGCCGCCACCCCGGGCGACGGGGAACCGGCGGGGCCGGAGCGGTGCGGGGCTCCGCGGAGTGTCCCCTCTAGCTGGCCCTGGGGTTAGGGTCACGCCTATGGCCGCGCACCTCCCTAGGGCACCGGGGGCTCCGGGTAGTCCCAAAGCTGCGGGGGTGGGGGGAAGGGGGCAGGAGCGGCGAGCAGCAGCAGTGCGGCATCCTCTGTCTCTGCTTCTCACGCCTGCCCCCAAATCCCTAGCCCGGAAGGGGTCTCTGGTGTCCCCCAGGCTAGGCCGATAGCCCTTTGCTGGGGTTGTCCCTCGCAGCCTCCAGCCGTGTGGAGGTCCTTAACCACCACGAGCGGGAGGAGGTTCATAGCTCCCGGAGGCGTCCGTAATAACCCGCAGGCCCTCGGGGGCTGAAGACCTCAGCCCGACTAGATGGTAGCGGAGAAGTGAGGTGGAGGGAGCTCCCTCTTCCATCTTCCTGTGATCCAAGGACAGACCTGCCGGGTGTTGCTTATATCTCCCTTGGGCAACAGCTGCCACCGCGGATGCCCCCAGCACCTTGCCGGGGTCCGAGGTGGCCTCTGAGTGGGAGCCGAGAGCAGCACCCGTGGGGCGGCTGTGTCAGAAGGTCTGAGATTCCGCGCGTTGAATGAGGAGGCTGCGGGAAGCCGGAGGGGGAAAAATGACCACTGCGCTGTCGAGGCTGATCTGCTCAGGGCCCTGAAGGAACAGGATACCGACCATTCATCGCCAAATTATTCTAGAAGTTTCATAGCAATTGCTTCACCCTGCCCTGAAATGCAGCAGCTGTTCACCACTGCCCAGCATTTTGGGTCAGGAGGCAAAGGAGGGTCCTGCAAGCATGGTGACAAGGGGACTATAAGGAGGGAGGTTGCAGCAATCCATGCTGGAATTTGGCAGGGGCAGTGACAGTAACATCCTGTAGCCCCTCTGAAATGCTGCATCTTTTTTTGGTGATGGATTGTTTGTTGGAGAGCTGCTCCAACAGCATCATGACTTTTGTAGGCTGTTTTGGCTGGTCCAGGTGGGTGAAGCCCTTAGCAAGAACCAGGGGAGTGGGAGGACTTCTGTCCCCATCTGAGAAGTCTTTCATGCAGCTATTGACACCACACAACCTTCCCGAGCTAAAGAGTCAAGCTTAAAGTGGCCCCTGTCCTTCACACCCACGCATCTGGATGGAGTCTGCTCCATACCTTCACCACTCCTAGCAGAACTGTTTAACCCCTCCCATCTCATTATAGTAATGTATTTATGGTATCACCCTCGAATTTCCTGCCCTCAACAACCTCAGAAGGCTGGGAGGGAATAAACATTTTTGGAAAGTATTTAATGTTACTTCAAGTGGGCAGGAGGCAGTCGGAAAATAGATGAGTGCCTGGACCTTGGGCTGACAGGGGCTGCAGGACAGCCAGGGGAAAGAACCACACCTAGGGAGAGCTGCATGTGTACCTTTCCTACCTGGGGCTGTAGCCCAGATCTAGTGCCTATTTGTTGCTTCTTTCCCTTGCTTGGAAGATGAAATGTGGGGTGCTGTTGACTGCTGAGGTGCTTGCTTGCTGGATCTACTAGTCTCCTGAAGGGCTTGAAAAGCAGCCTGGGCACTGGGAAAAGAGTCAACTTACCTTTTCATTGAAGCATGCACAAGAAGCCCTCCATATCTAGGGAGGGAAGAAACAGGTCTTTACAGTGGGGCTGGTATTTCTGGAGGCTTCTGCTTCTGTGACAGCAGCTAGCAAAGACTGGTGCTCCAAGACAGCTTGTAACAGCCTGAGCTATTGCTTGTGCACAAGACTGAGCGTGCACACTCGGTTCTCCTGCACACATTTAAAAGGCTTTTAGTTCTTAGTGTTCCAAAGTTGCTTTAGAGGAAGGTGTCTGGAAGGACAGAGACGAGTGCAGTGACAAGTCTGTACAAAATGAAATGTTTCAAGTCAAAACTCCCAGGTGGCAGAGAGGAAGGGATGCATGAAGTGAAGCTGTGGTGCGAGCCAGGAACTGTTTTTGAGCTTGCTCTTTTTCTCTCTGTAGGTGTTCATCTCGGTGGGCCCACACTGACCATGCTCAGGAGCTTCTGTCTCCAGCTCATGTCCTTAGTTTGGATCCTCTTGGCCCATCACCAGCTTGCCCAAGGTAGGTCTCTGTAGACATGTGCTCTCTTTTATATCCATCTTTCCAAACCTGTCCTTTGCATTGCTGAGGTCTCCTTAGTTTTGAATGCAAAATAGAGCTAGCCTGACCTGGAAGACCAGAAAATGCTGCTCAGTCGCCCAGCACCTGGGGAGCGACTGTCTGCAACTGTAGAGACCCTCTTTCTGGTGCCCATGGAGGTGGCAGTGTCAGAGCAGACTAATAGTGATAGGTCCCACTGGTTTGTCTCTGAGTTAGGGTAAATGAGTCCCTAAACTGATAAGCCTGTTCCAACAGGCAGAGCAAGGGTGAAAGAAGATCTCAAAACTGAACAGCTAAGCCTGGATATTGAGAGACAGAATCTCTTCCCAAAGATTAGTTTGTTTTCCCCTGCCCTGGGTAAGCAATGAATTCCTAAAGCTGTCTGCCAAGAGAAACAATTACAAACAGGAAAGGCAACGATACCCATGTTTGGGCTGAGCAGTCCCAGGATGCTACTCCATCTCCACCAGGATTGCTTAGGGACCTGCAGTGGGACCTGCTACTTCACAGCAGCAAAAATGGATGCATGGAGGATTTCTCCCTGTGCTCACTTACTAGGCAGCACATCACATGGCTTGGGGAACACCTGAGCGTGCCTCTTGGCATAGAGGCTTTAATCTGCCCCAGTATGGGATGGAGTGGCTCAGGCAAGCAAGGGCATTCAACTCCCAGGCCTGGCTTGGGATCATGCTGGGCTCCTGGAGAAACGCCCTGCCTCCTGAACTTGTTCTAACCCTACTGCCTGTAGAGTTGGAGTGAGCCTGCTCCCTGTGGGGCTGAGATGCAAGTGATGAGCGAGAGGGGAAGGTGGAGATGAAAAGGGACACCTGGCTGCAGAAAGCAGGCCAGTGCCAAATGGTGGATGAAAAGTGTCACAGTGAGGCCATGGCTCAATTACAGCTTCTGTGGCCTTTAAATAAATAAACAGAACTGGATACCTGGCCCCATGTGATGCCCAGACCTTCCTCAGCATGCCAGAAGGCGAGTGTTGGCAGCTGGGTCCTGGTGGAGAGCAGAGGCCCTTGAAGCCTTTGTGTCTGTTGCAATACCTGTTCCTGAGCTTTCCCATCATACTTGCTGAATGACCATGGGACCATGGTCCTAGATGGGTCAGGTCCTACTAGATAGGTTGCTTTAGTGCATAGGCAATCCCAGCTCTTGCCCAGAAGGCCCCAAGGTCTAAGTGAAACAGCAGAGAGGCAGGGAAGATGATCAGAGACTGGACAGTTTTGAAGCAGTCTAATTTATCCAATAGTGTTATCACAACTTGAGTGACTGCAACGTCCTCAGCTCTTGTGTGGCATCCACCTAGTGAAAAGAAGGTCCCCCACCTTACAGTTCTGGGGAAGGGCAGGCTAAGGGGAAGGACAGCCAAAACATTCATGAAGGAAAAAAGTGCTGTGAGCCAGCAGGGCCACAGGCAGCTCCTGAGTCATCTATGATCTCTGCTTAACCCAGCTCCACCTGTCTTCTGCTCTGTAGGTGATGACTGCAGTGAGCGCTGTAATCTCGCCCACGGCTGCTGTGACCAGGATGGGAAGTGCAGGTATGGCTTCTCCTTGGCTCTCCACTCCTGCTGCCCCTGACTGTAATTGCTCTTTCTCTCTCTTGGTGCTTTCCCCCTGGTGCCTACGCTCCTTCTCCAAGCTGAAGTGCTCCCTCCTCTGCTCAGGCATGCCTGGAATAAACACCTCTGTTCTCTCTTTACCTGATACCCTCTGGAGTAGAAAACTCTGATCCCACAGCTTGGCTCCAGCCTTTGCTCCAGTGCTTCCAGGGTTCCCACCACCACCCACTGATCAGTGTTGCTCTGCTGGGCACTTACTGTTGGGATGGGAGGCTGGCCTTGCCTGCGTGGTGGGAGGCAGCCTTCAGGCTCAGATACGATGGGGAAAGTCATCAGGCAGCAGGGCAAGCTTGGGGGTTAGCCAGTTTGCTTGGCCTCCTCACTGGTTGAAATAGGAATGCTCTCTCTGGAGGCATGGGAAAGAAGAACTTCCATTGTGCACATAAATATCTAAAGCCATCAGATGTCCCCTCTTGGAAGCCTAGACTGTGGTGGGGATCTCTGAGTGTTTTCATAAAGGGGGATACTGCAAGTACAAGTGTGAACCCTGGCATCCCAGATCCATCTGGTGTCCAGATGCCACAGAAACAAAGCTCAGAAGAAACCACATGGCTGCCCTGGGCTTCCATGGCCCTGGACACTGCCTCTTGTCCCACTGCAGTGCCATCCAGAGTCCCCATCCTGCAGGGCAGCCCTAGGAGGAACAGGCTTCTCTGGGCTGGCTCAGACACTGCAAGGGGACAGACTGCCCACTGCTGCCTCATTTGTAATGAGGCACACTCAGCTCCATTTTACAGCATAGCCCCCAGTGTCACACCATGCCTGGGCCACTTGTTCTTGCCCAGTGGAGCAGATGTGGCCTGGCAGTGACTGTAACCACACTGACCACTGCATCAGGGAGCATCCAGCTCTGGTTTTGCTGGGGCCTCAGTTGCAGTTGCAAAGAATTTGCTCCTCCTGAGCCCTTTTGGTGACAGTGGCTGGTTGGGGGGCTCATTTTGCAAAGCCTCAGATGGAGATGCTGCACTTCTCCATGTTGCAAGTAGGTCTTAGTGGTGGAGGCGTGCATGAGCTGCTGACTCAGACTTCAGGCTTCCCAGAGCATCAGCTTGGCAGTACCCCATGAAAATCACCCCCAAGTCAGAGAGACTTGACCACTTACCTGAGCCCCTCTCTAGTGATTTTTAGGTTGGCCATCTCCCTTTTAGAGAAAGGGAAGAGTTGATGGCACCTGCTTCCTTGTGGGTACTATGATGTGCAAGGTCCACAACCTCGTGTTAGCCCACGGCTGTCCAGGTATAAATGCATTTCCCCAGACCTCATCAGGCACATGGTATCACTCCTCTCATTAACATACTTAAACCCCCCCAAAAAAATAACCTCCAAACATTTTCCTCATCTCTATGGAACAACTTCCAGTGACAAGTCAATCTAGGTGTGACAGTGCAGCCTTGGACCAGCCTAGCAAAACACCTCTCACCACAGATCACACTGAAATGAGCCCCAGCCATGAGAATGAACTTCCTTGCTTACTTTAGAGCCTGTGTTGGTTTTGTTAGGTTTAATTCCATGCTGTTTTGAGTACAGATGTTTCTGTGGCTGGTGCCACCTCCACTTAGCTCTCAGGATGTTATCACTTGTTCACCTCCTTGCTGGTAGGTCTGAAGGAAGCCACTGGAGCAGCACAGCTTGGCTTCACTGTGTGCTGCAGGCTTTCCCATCACACTGCCCCTGTGAGCTGACTGATAACTCTACTCCATATGCTAGCCATGGCAAGTAAGGTTTCACAGCTGGATTGTGGTGCACTTCAGATGAAAAATTACATTAGGGTGCACAGAGATGCAATGAAATGTGGACCTCAGAGGCCTCTTGTCCCTTTCCTTCAGGGAGTTCAGATTCAGGCTGCATGAGGGAATTGCTGAGCTATATGCAGTGCTGTATAGAGAACGGATGGCTGGGGAGAGCAGTGGGACATGGGCACTGAAAGCAATGCTGCTGAGCTCTGGTTTCTGCCCACTCCTCCTTCATGGCTGCAGAGGCTGAGCCTGACTGTGCTCTGCCCGCTGGCTTTCTTTGAAAGATGAGATGCCAGTACTGACCTCCTGTGGAGGAGGAAGTCAGCAGGTTCAGGGAGGTGGTTTGGAGAACTTCCCAGTGCCACCATATCTGAGGGCACCCTGCATGGCGAAGAGCCAGCTTTCCCACAGCACCTGCTTGGCTTTTACCCACTGCCGTGCCCTGTCTTCCTGCAGGTGCGATCCAGGCTGGGCGGGCGAGCACTGCGAGGACTGCGTGCTTATGCCGGGCTGTCTGCACGGGACCTGCCACCAGCCTTGGCAATGCATCTGTCACGCTGGCTGGGCTGGCAAGTTCTGTGACAAAGGTAAGTCACCAGCCAGGCATCCTAGCCTCCAGTTGTGAGGGCAGAGCTGAGCCCAGCACACGCTACACGGACAGGTGAGCTGGCACAGCCAAAAGCCACTGGCAGGGGGTTGGACTAGATGGTCTTTTGAGATCCCTTCCCACCCTTGACATTCTGTGATTCTGTGATGCTGTTTGGACTGCACAGGAGATAGGATATTGCCTGGCTGCCACAGCTGGCACTGTCCCCTTCCTGCACACGAGGCCAAGCTGCTGGCACCTGCTGTCTGGATGCATGGGAATGGCTGCCACCATGCCAGCCAGACTCAGGAAACAGAGCAGATGAACTCAATGCCTTTCTCACCCCACAGCTAGGTTCCAGGCAGCACCTCCTGCTTTCCCTGGGAAGCTTCTTGCCTTCAGCAGGTGGCTGGTAGACACCCCTCCTTCAGTCTGAGAGCCTTCTCTGTGCCATAGGGACTGCACTGTCCAGCTAGATGGCATGCACAGCATCTTATGTCATGCAGGTTTCTCTGCACCCTTAAGCCTGTGCATTTTGTGAACTGAGGCACCACATAGACACTGCCCTACTGCTGCAGGTGTCTGTTGGAGAGGCAGCAGAAGCTCCTGACATTTCTCCATCCCCACTGGGTTTGACAGACTGTGTTTGAATTGACTTGACCATATCATCCCTTTCTTCTAATTCCCACCTTCTTCTTTCCCCTCAGACATACACATCTGTGAACACCAGTCCCCATGCCAGAACGGGGCTCAGTGCATCTATGACAGAGATGGGGAGTATTCCTGCCTGTGTCCAGAAGGCTTCCATGGGAAGGACTGTGAGATGAAGATGGGGCCATGTGAGAAGGCAGGGTGAGACATGGTAGCAAGGGCAGTGAGATTACAGCCAGCCTTAGCTTTGGGTCACGCGCCGCCAAGCAGTGGCCCAGCTTGGCTCCTTACCTGTGCATTTCCATGTGCTAATAGAGCTGAGACAAAGCCATCCTTGACTTTGGTTTGGCTGTGTGCACCATACAGTCCCATGGGCAAGGTCCTTGCTGCAATCTGAACAGATGCCCGTCCCTTGCTGCTGTACGTGTGATGAGCTGACAGCCATCAGGCCTTTGGGGAGCATCAGAAGGGCACATTTCCTCCCTGGCTGGTGGTGGGTCCATGCACAGCAATGGCCTGAGGTTCTAAATCCTCTCACTCGTGGAGGCAGAAACTCCTCCCTAGTCTCCTCGAGATAGCTGCTGGACTAACTTGCCACCTGAGCAGCTCTGTGTGTCTACCTCCCTGAACTGGGGAAAGCTGCTTGCTCTGCAGGGCCATGACTCTTCCTCGCTCTCTCCGTGCAGGTCTCCATGCAAGAATGGGGGGCAGTGTCAAGATGAGAACGGCTTTGCCAGCAACTTCACCTGCCGTTGCCTTGCCGGCTTCGTGGGGGACTTGTGTGAGGAGGATGTGGATGACTGCCTGATGCGTCCCTGTGCCAACGGTGCTACCTGCCACGACGGCATCAACCGCTTCTCCTGCCAGTGCCAGGTGGGCTTTGAAGGGCGTTTCTGCACCATCAACATCAACGACTGTGCCAGCCAGCCCTGCAAGAACGGGGCAAAGTGCTACGACCGCATCAATGACTATGACTGCTTGTGTCCCGATCGTTTCACTGGCAAAACCTGCGAAGTCTACGTCCCTGAGCCCACCTGGGCTCCCCCCTACCACCCTGGCAACCACGAGAATGGCAGGGCTGTGAAAAGCACCACCGGTGAGATGCCAGCGGTGACAGAGCTGGAGCCTGTCAGGACTGCAGTCACCGGGCAGCGCACGGCCAACCACAGCGAGAAAGAGCCGGGGGGAGGGTTGTTGAAAATCTCTGTGAAGGAAGTGGTGACCCAAAGGGACTCAGGGCTGAGTGAAGTCCAGCTGGTGACAGTGCTAGTGTTTGGAGTGCTGACAGCAGTACTGGTCCTCATCACTGTCCTCCTAATGCTGAGGAACTGGCAGAGGGGCCGCCAGAGATCAAACTGGTGCCAAAGCTCTTCTCAAGCTGCACGGAAGCTCCAAGACCCAGAGTGTCAGGTGGGCATGCTCAACACTGTCCTGATCGAGCCCAGGAAGACGACAGAGCTGTGAGCTGCGAGGACTCTGAGCTGGTCCCTGGCAGGTCGTTGTGCTGGCAAACCCCTCGAACTGCACCCTGGGGAGCTGAGCTGGCACAAGCTGGGCAGCAGGGAAGAGCTCCCAGGGCAGTGCCCATGTCAACAAAACCCCTGGGCATTGAGCATGGTGTGGCAGCCTCACCTGGCTCTGAGCTGTCTCCCACCTGGCCAGTGCAGACAGTACCCACGGGTATGTGAAAGCAGAGCTGTGTTGGGCCAGCCTTGCAGGCAAGTGGTAACAGGCTGCTTGTGGCAGCCCACACCATGCGCTGCCGATATTGCCCAGCTTGAGCTCTCAGGAACAGGAGGGGTAGTGCTGAGCAGGGTATGGCCTTCTTGCAAGCCCAGATTCTGCCAGGCCCTTTGTAACTCCTCTTTACTACTACTGGAAAGGGGTTTGTCCTCATTTCTGCTGGTGTTGGGATGTTTCTTCTGAGGCCTTTGGGATGGTCGTGGCTGCAAGGGCTCCCTGCCCCAGCACTGCACGGGATGGCTCCTGGCTCTTTCTGGAGGCTGTCATTTCAGATGCTGTCTCTTGCTCTCTGGTTTTGTGGTTCTGTAAGCCAGTTCAAAGAGACTCTGGAGAGAAGTTGGGGGTCTCCTTGTGCCCTTCTGCTGCCCCTGGTGATGTTCCTTCCTTGTCAGACCTGGGTTACAAACACATTCTGTACTTTTCTCCTGATGATCCAGGTGTTTTCTCTTCCCACTTACCAAGCCGTCCTTTCTGGTCAGGCCACAAATGACCAAGCTCCTTCCCTTCTTCAGTGTGCACTTCTCCCTCACCATGTGCTGACATGGAGGAGCATGGCCTGCTCCCCTCTGGGGTCCTCTGGGCCTGAGCTGGTCCTCATCATTTGCCCTCACAGGTAAAACTAGAGATGGACAAGGCTGAAGATGTGCTGTGGCTGGTTCAGAAGCAATACAAAATTCAGATCCTCTTTTCCTCTCCCTGTCAGTCTGAGACAGGCAGCTGGCACTAACTGCAAATCAGCCATAGTGTTTCTTGACACAGCAAAGGCTAAGCTCCTCATGGTGGATGTGAGAACAAGCTACCAAGCCTGGGATGACCACAGCAAGCAGATTCGGTACTGTCTTCTCCACCACTGCTAAAGTATGACTAAGAGGCTGGCACTTGGAGAGCCAGGCCACTTACCCCTTGTATTAGGTCTGCTCCTGTCTGTGCAGGTGTGGTGTGCAGCAGTGTCCCTCTGCCAGGGCCAGGGTTTTCTGTGCCTCCTCATGGGCATGGAGGGCTAAGCAGTGGAGTAAAATACATGAAAACCCAAGCCTTGCTATTGGCCTGTAGGGTTGCAGAGCTGGGTTAAAGATCATCTAAAGCAAGCAGACAGAGGAGTGAGCACTCAGCCTGCAAGGGATACCAGGGAATGGAGACTGGGGCTTCATCAGAAAGACTATTTTTATACATGGATGGATGATGTACCTGTATGAAATAAAACAAATACAAGCCCAGAAACAGTGTATCAGAGAATCAGAAAATCATTTAGTGTGCAAGGGATCACTGGACACCAACCTCCTGGTTGCAGCCGATTCAATTAGATCTGCTTGGTCACCTACTCACTGTGGATAATTATCTTCCATCACTTCCCTCCAGAAGGCAAAACCAAACTGTAGCACTGAGCTGTCTTGCCTCATGCTCTGGCTGCAGGGGTGAAGGTGACTCCTGCAGGTTTGGAGGAAGGAATGGGACTTAGCTCAGGACAGCAGAGCAAAGGTATGTACCTGCAAGGCACAGCCTTAAGAGTGTCAGGAGAAGGGTAAAGTCCAAGACTGAGTTCAAGGGTGCCAATGAGAACAGCAATCTGACCTTAAAAGTGAAAGCAGCTGGAAGCAGGGCAGGAGGGATAGGGAGTTTTTCCGTTGGAAAAGTAATCTTGAAACAAATGAGCCTCACAGGCCTCTAATGTAATCACATTCTATCTCTTCAGCTAAAGGCCTCTACTGCAAACTGGAGGGAAGGCAGCAAGGCCTCCAGCTGCAACCTTCTGGGCAATGAAAGGTCACTGTCCTCTGAAAGTAGTAGGGAGAAGGTAGGGTTGCCTTTGCACAAAGGGCACCACAAAGTCTATGTCCAGTAGGAAGAGGGGAGAGGGACCTGACTAATGCAGCTTCACAAGAGCTAGAATCATTGAATCATGTTACCACCTCAAAATGCACATGTGAGGCTAAGTCTCAGATTAGAAGCCTCTCCTTCAGTGATCAAAAAACCCCTCTGTAGTCTCAAAGGGGAAACTTGAAGGGGAGCAGTATCCCATCAGTCAGGCTTGCACAGCCCTAAGCACCATGTGCCATCTTCCACAGTGGCATGCTCCCATACCTGAGGCCACACAATTGCTGTCTGCAGGAAGGAATAACCCCTTCCCTCACCTCAGCATCTCCTGGTCCTGCAAGGACAGGGCTGGTTGCTGAGACAAGAGGAAAGCCAGGCACAGAGCCAGGAGGGCTGCCTGGGCCCAGCCCAAGGTGGAGGTCACTGCTGCCCACTGTGCAGGAGGCGCTGGAACAAGGAGCCATCTTTCTGGCTTAGGTGGGTGGGTGAGTCCAGCTCTGCCACTCTCCCAGCTTGCATCACTAGCACACGGTCTGAGTCCAAGATGGTGTTCAGCCTGTGGATAACAAACAACAGGACAGATGTTGGTGGATCTGAGAAATAATCCTGGACATTGCTTCCCCCAGTGTCCAGGGATAGCCCAAGACATGCCCAGTGCCAGGATCTGAGGACCATGTCCCTGTGCACTCAGGGGCACAGTGCAGTGCAGGTCCCCAGAGAGACTCTGCATACTGCTGAAACACACAAGCCCTTAGGAGAGCACAGCAATGCCTTCCAGTTGCTGGACATGGCAGGGCACCAGAAGCAGAGAGGGAAGCTCTATGGAGGGAGAGCTCAGGGCACACCTGGTTCTGTGGTTGAACATCTCTGTTCCCACAGAAAAGTTGCTTCTCTTTGCCCCTACATTTCCTCAGCTATTGCCTCCTGAGGGTAGCATAAATGGCCTTGTGCATCAGCTGCCCTTCCCTAGCAGTCTGGCATATTTCCTCATGCTGCCATCACTAGTGGACAGCTGCCAGACTGCCAATCACAGCACCTGTAGCACACAGATGCACCCAGTTTTGCCCAGACTGCTGCTAGAAGGGCAGCAACCTCTGGCCCCAGGAGAGAAGACAGGGCAGGAGGAATTCCTTTACATGCATTGTGCACTGTTCAGTGTGAAACCACAGTCCTACAAAACTGCAAGTCACAGGGAAGACACTGCACAGCATTTCAGCAGCTAAAAAGCTGTATGGAGTTCAGGATTATAGTTACATATTCACACACGAAAGAGGGCCAAGCTACTGCACTGAAAGTGATGTGGAGTGGCAAGGGACAAGAACAAAGTCACTTCACTCCCTAGATTTCACTCGTGCAACTAACAGTTCACCCAAAGCTGAACACCATGGAAGAGGTGAGGAGGAAGTTCTTCACTGAGAGAGTCATTGGACACTGGAATGGGCTGCCCGAGGAGGTGGTGGAGTCGTCGTCCCTGGGGCACTTCAAGGCAAGGTTGGACGTGGCACTTGGTGCCACGGTCTAGCCTTGAGCTCTGTGATAAAGGGTTGGACTTGATGATCTGTGAGGTCTCTTCCAACCCTAATGATACTGTGATACTGTGATACTGTAACCATGGGTACAAAGCAACTCCATCACCACTTCTCCCTCCTTACTGCTCTCCTCAATCTCCCTTTATCCCACTGGAAGAGAAGCTGGAGCCATCTTCAACCCAGTCTTGCTGCCTTGCCTTCAGCCACTCTTTCCACCACTTTTTCCTCTGCTGGTGTTTTCTAATTACTCCTCCATCAGAGGTAGCCTCCTCCCACCCACCCCAAACACACATCTCAGCCACAGTGCCCTTACCTTTCATCTTTATTTACAGACAACACCCCTAGTGTAGGGACCAAATTCCCTCCTACCTACCTGATGTATTTAACAAGACCCACTCAAAGCACTTACCAGGCCCAGACCACCCTGCCTGCCATCTATCACTCCCACTTCTGTACAGCAGGATACAAGCCTCTGACACCTGCTCAGCTGATTATTTTTGTGGTAACCTTTGTGCTATGAAAACATTCCTCATGCAACTCCTCCAAATTCTCCACTTAGCAAGAGTGAGAGCACTGCCTAATGCTAACCCAGCCCTTCTCAGTATCCATGGTACTCAAGTTTTGCCTTCCTCCTGCCACCGGTAAATATCTGCTGTCCCTGCTCTCACACTAAATCTCTCCTCTGTGGGGCGAGCACTGTTGCCCTGTCCTTCCTGGGCAGCGTCTAGCTTGCTGGCACAGGCTTCTGGAAAACAGAACTACTCAGCGTTCCGCCTCCCCTGGCCATGAGCTCGCTGCAGCCCTATGTGCTGGCTGTCCTGCAGTGCCCTCTACTGAGCCAGAGACACCTGCTCCTCCCCGGTGTTCAGGATGCTCCTTCTGTGGGATTAGTTCTCCGTGGCTCCTTGCCCTAATTTGGCAACACCGCAAGGTTCGATTTACTACTCCTGTCCCAGCAGGAAGCGCCCAGGGGGAGCCATCTGCCACACAGCGTAGAGTTTCGCCCTTCGCTGTCCCGCAGTTTCTGGGTACAAGATTTTCACGTCTAGTTATTCCCAGCACCCAGGAGCTAATAAAGCAGAAAAAGCAAACAGGCAAAGTCCAGCCTTAGACACTTGAAAAGCCTCCTCGTGGAGACCTCCCTGCTCGGCTCAAGGCACAGCCATGGCATGTAGCCACCAGCCCGGAGGGGTGGGATGAATTTAGGCGCAGAGTGCTGCTTCCTCCGTACCTGTGGGCAATTGTCAGAATGGTTTTGGCAGCAAAGCACTGGCGGATGGTCTGCTGCAGCAGCTGGTCTGTCTTCTGGTCCACACTGGCTGTGGCCTCATCGATACACAGCACCTGCCACGGACAGAGAATGAAAGGAAATGCCAAGCACCACAGAGAATCCCACACAATCCCTGCCTGCAGACAACCTGAGCAGGTAGGACAGGATGCCTGTTCCAATCACAGCCCCAGCTCGGGAGTGCTCTGCTCCCCACACAGCCTTCAGCAGCTCCCATCCCAGGATTGCTCCAGCAGAGGCAGGGCACTCACCTTGGCTTGTGTCAGGAGTGCTCTTGCCAGACATAACAGCTGCCTCTGTCCCACAGACAGACTTTTCCCCCTCTCTCCCACTTCACTGTCCAATCCACCTGCAGAGGACAAACTCAGCAGTCACCCCAGCAGGTTCTGCACAGTTTGGGGTGCAGTTTTTGCTCTCCCAGTTTGGGGTTTTCCCAGTAGCACTCAAAATGCTAGTCCCACTCAAGCCCACGCCCTGGGAACTAGTCTTTACACCTGAACACAAGCAAGATCTGGCAGAGATGCCACGTTTCCCAGAACTAGGAGCTGGCTTATCTCTCAGACTCTGCTTTAACATCCACTGGGGCCTGTTATCATCAGCAAGATTCTGTCACCCAACCCATCATCTGCCAGTCCCTTGCCACTGAGTCTCAGGGAACGCCACAGGGTCCCACTGGTCTGTTCCCACCCTGTTCCTAATGTGGCCTCTCCTAACCAATTCTCTACTGTACTCATCTGGCCTCTCTTCCTCAGCTGCCTGAGTTGAGTCCTCCTCCTGCCTCCCCACAAAAGAGCTTCTCACTGGGCTCAGACTCACCCATTCGAGCAACAACATCCCAGAGGTGGCACTGCTCTAGCACCTTGTGGAGCTCAGCATCTGTCCTTTTTCCTTCGGGGTCCAGGTTCTCTCGGATTGAGCCGCTGAACAAAAACGGATCCTGGGGGATGATTGCTAGCCTAGATCTGCAAGCAAACGAGAGTTGAGAGCCCATGGGGTAGGTTCTGCTGAAAAGCAAAGGCCTGTTATTGTTCTTTCCTGAGGTGAGGTGTCTTGGCGTGTTCCCTATCTGAAAGGCACATGTCTCACATATTTAGCCTCATTGCCTCAGCACAACTGTTCAGAAACAACGATGCAACTCCTAAAAATGTGCTACAGTTAGACAAGAGGGTGCCATGACAGTGAGCCCTTTGCTCCTCACTCTTCCCTTTGGCATCCACCCACTGACAGCTCTCAGCCTCCAGGCTCTGCCAGCTGCCCTCCACTCTGCTCTGCCCTCCGTACCTCAGTTCCTCCAAGCCCACAAGCTGGCTGTCAACACCATCCAAGAGAATCCGGCCTGCCTTCAGCTCCAGCATGCGGAAAAGAGCCAAGAAAAGGGTGGACTTTCCAGATCCTGTGCGACCCACAATCCCCACCTTCTCTCCAGGGTAAATGGTGAAGCTCACATCTTCGAGTACATTAGGCAAGCCTGCTCGGTACGCCAGGACTACGTGCTGGAATTCCACAAGCCCCTGGCATGGCCAGTCAGCAGCAACCTACAGGTGAGACAGGACGTGACCATGACCCACTGTTGTCTTCAGCCTCACCTTCCCAAATGTCAAGTCCTATTCCTCCCTTTGGATGGTTACTCTGCTCCTGAGTGGACCAAATGCACAGCCCAGCTCCAACTCCAGCCACCTCCTAGGCTTGTTTTTTTCTCAGTCTGGACCTATCACCCATTCTTCTCTCCTAACCTTTCCCATCATTCCATTCTTCATTAACTCTGCAAGAGATTCAGGGATATACTGATAAAGGATGAGTGATCAAGGTAGTTTGTGGGGATGAGGGCCCTCCACCCATTCACTAGACTCCTGTGATCTCCCCAGGGAGCAAGAGTAGGGCACAGAGCCAGAGGATGCGCAGGGCCCTGAGAACATATTTGAGCTTTTACCTCAATCAGTTTATGCTGAGGCTCTGTGGGGATGTCTGTGGTGTACTCCTCTGTCCGCTCCACACTCACCATCATGGTCTCTGTCATAGTGAAGCTGGAAATCAGACCTGAGAGCAGGTTTGTGACAGATAGGGCGTATGACAGTGCAAGGCCCACAAGTCCTGTGACAACAAAAGCATAAGCAAGGGTGTTACTGGCAGAGAAGAAGCCAAGATCATGATGGCAGGACAAGGAAACAAGGGAGAAATCAGCATTCTGGAGTCTGGGATCACACTTGATGATGGGGACACACAGAACGAGGAACAGGAGCTGATGCACTACACTGTGGATGACTTGCAAAGGGACAGGGAGCAGGACCTCTGGATCTAACTCCAGTGTAGGAAGATGTGCAGCTTCGATCTAGGAGAGAGGAACAGCTGGGCCTAGGGGTGGCCACAGAACAATCCCTGGCAGCCTACCTGGATTTCCCAGCTGTTTCTGGTGCTGGATGATGGCAATTCCTGCAATAGCAGTAACCACGGCGACCCCAATCATCTGCAAGCGGACGTCCAGCCACTGCGCTGCTGTGTTGCTGGCAAAGAGGCAGCGCTGGCTCTCTTCCAGGCGCAGGTGATTCTCCAGCTCAAACCTGGCAGGCATGTAACAGAGGTCTGCACCACTCAGTCTTCACTCCTCCTGCCCCAGAGCACAGCCATTCCTGCTATACCATAACCAGCCCCACATCCAAGAAGGCCCAGGTCTGTACAGCCAAAGCTCTGGGTGCTCTTTCTTTCCACTCACCTCCGTGTTGCCTGCATGGCTCTGATGCTGCTCAGCCCTGAGAGGGTCTCTGAGAAGTGAGTGTAAATGGGAGACAGGGTGACACTGCAGAGGCGCTTGAGCTCCCGGGAGGTACACCGGTAGTAGCGCTGGATGGAGAAGTAGAGGGCGGTCAGAGGGAGTAAGACCAGCCCAATCCATGGGAGGCCATAGGTCATCATTATCAGCATGCCCAAGAGCCCATATATGTTGGCCAGGAAGATGTTGAGCACAAATGGCAGGCTGTCATCCACACAGTACAGGTCTGAGGAGAAGCGGTTCAGGATCCGTCCTGTTGGTGTGGTGTCAAAGAAGGTGACTGTGGCCTGGCAACAAGGGAACCAGAAAGTAAGTCAGTCAGTTGCCCTCACTGTGACTGTACACTGAAGCCTAATTAGTGAATAGATACAGGTGGTAGCCAAAAAACACCCCTCCATGAAATGGAACAAGCTTCACAGGACACATTTTGAACCCCAGGTCACTGGCCCCTTGTCCTGATTGTGGTGCAGCCCTTTTTGGATATAATCCTACAGGCAGCTCATCAGATAGTATCAGCAGAAGCCCTAATCCACCTCCCACATCCTTACTCTCAGCTGTGAAAAAAATGTCAAAGCAGAGCAAGTCGAAGGAGCCTCAGCCTGCCCTGGACTTTCTGACCTTCAGAACCCTCTGGAGCAGTCGGTTGTGAATAACGGTGGCAGCACGGAGAGCACCATAAGCAAAGAGGAAGGCCCGAAGAATGGTGAAGAGGGAGTTGGCCCCTGCAATGCTCCCATAAACTATCAGATAGAAATCCACATCCAGTGAGCCATTGGAAGGGACTGGGGTGGTGTCCAAAGCTTGAATGGGGGAGCTGGAACACAGAATAAGGAAGATTATGCAACTGCCAAGGTCCCCATGACAGTAAACTCACAGACAGGGCATGAGAACTGAGAAGAAATCTCAGTGGGAAACCAGGATACCTCAACATGATACTCCTGTGAGAGACCTCCCCTTTGGCACACTGGGACAAAGTGATTCCTGTGTAGGTGCCTTCCACCAATCCCAAATAGGAGCCCTTTGAGCATTTCATCACAACAGTGATTTTGTTTCTCTTTCTTTGCCAAGGCAGTCAAACAGATCCCCTGGAGCGGGCTGGTTAGTTTATCCCTGCTCTCAGTAAGGATCTTCACAGCAAATACACTTAAGGGCAAAATGGGAGCTTCCTTTGGCAACTCCTGATCAGATTCACTTACACAAGCCCAACAATGGAGAAGAGAAGCAGGTGTGGGGAAGGCAGGGATGCTGAGCAGACCATCACAGAGGTATTTGCTGTCTGGGCTATGCTGGAGATCCAGTGTGACAGCCACCAGTCTGAGACATTTCTGGATGCTACAGAGGAAGACAGGCTATTGCATAAAGTGGAATTCAACCTTCGAATCAGCAGATACAAAGCAGAAAATCTGGAGGGGAGGCTGCTGGGTAGCTTTTGTTATTGTTTCACTGTCTAGCTTAGTCTTCCCCTGCCTTAATTTTCCACAGTTAGCAGTAGAAGCAGGAGCAAGGGAACAGTCCTGACCTGAAGCAGCAACACAGCACTGCTACTGCAGCAGTGTGATGCCAGATCCTGCTCCCACATGTGCTCCCTCCCAGCTGTGCCACTTAAGTTTGGGAAGAGAAAAGAGGTCTTCCTGCAGGGAGAGCTGTTAATTCCCAGGCCTCTTGTCTTCCCTGGACTCTGAACAACCAGGGAATGACAGGAGAGTATACATCTGAAGGGAGATGTGCTGCTGGGCCCCTGGCTCACCTTGCATCAGAAAGAGCGAGAAAAGGATGGACAATACCAAGGAGGTGCCCATTGCTAGCCAATATGCTTTGTACACATGAAAAGCCACTGCCCCTTCCTTCTTCTCTTCCTCCTTGTGGATGAGATGATTGTTTTGTGTTGACTCTTTTGCCTCTATCTCTACAGCCACTTCTTGGTCCTGTTCATCAGGGGCTGTGGGAATGGAGACAAAAGCAAATGTCAGTGTGACACAAGTTCCTCCTGTAACTGTTCCTTGCTGTGAATGGACTGAGCCTAGGGTACAAGAAAGACTTCTCTTTGAAGATAGGTGCAACAATCCTCTCAGACTTGCACCCCAAGTTGAATCACAAGTGGAACAATGGATTCAAATATTACTCCAAGCCAAGAGACAACAACACACGGGCCTCCTCTACCCTTAGGCACACACTACCCACGGATCAGTACTGCCACAGCAGAGTAACATGGTGGAAGCTCTGCTCTAAGGCCAGCAGCCACCAGGTAAAGGCTCTGGGCTGAGCTGTGCTGCCCCTCCCACCCTCAAGCTTGCCAGGTATGGACCTTTCTCCTTCTGTCTCTTGTCCGTGTCCTTGGACTTGGGGAAGGCTTCCACAAGTGGCAGGATATCAGCTGGTGTGCCTGTGAAGAGAGACGTAAAAATGCTTCAGTCCGTGAGGAATAGATGTCAACTACTTCCTGCCTCTTGCTATGAAATGACCCAGTTTTGTTCTAACTTTCCTTATTTTCTCTCACAGCACCTCCATCTGTAAGGCCCTACTCCATACAACCTGCTATAGCCTTCTGCCTTAGCAGCTCCCCACCTCCAGGGCTGTCCTGGTTTGTCTGTGAATCCGCACATTCCTTTCCATCCCATCTTTGCACACACACAGTAACCTCAAGCATGGGGTCCCTCACTAGTTAATCCTACTCCCTCATGCCCATCTTTGCTCAAGTCATTCCCAGACTGGAACACAGGCACGAATGATGCCTGAGACAGTGAATGTACCTGTCTTAACTATTCTGCCGTTGTCCATTAACAACAAGGCATCAGCCTTCTCCAGAAACTCTGTCCTGTGGGTACAAAGGATCCTGGTCTTGTGTTTGAGAACTCCAAGAATGCATTTCTGCATAAGATGGTTGGCTACTTCTGCATCAACAGCAGCCAGGGGATCATCAAGAAGGTAAAGCTCTTTCTCCTGAGAGGGAGACACAAGACAAACAGCAGCAGGAAATGCTGTAGAGAAATGTGCAAGTGCCTCTGTGTGGCACAGTACCAGCACAATGTGATTTAAGACAGGCTGCTAGAGCACACTGTACAGCTGAGTGCTTCCAGCTTCTTTATAGCTGACTTGGCAGTGGGCACAATCTACCACAGCACAACTCCTTTGCTATTTACCTGGTAAACGGCTCTGGCAAGCGCGATTCGAGCCTTCTGTCCCCCACTGAGAGTCACACCATTTTCACCCACCTCTGTCTGGTCACCTGCTGGTAAAATCTGAAACATTTTAGGAAATCCATTTAGAAGGGACAGGAAACTACAGGAGACCCAAAGCCAGAACCCTGGAGTCCCTCTCCTACCTCTGGTAGTAATTCCTTGGGGAAATTATCATACTGAAAATGAAAGGATGCAACAGTCTACACTGAAGCTGCAGACAACTGTCAAGCTTGGTATTACTGCAACTGAACTCTCTTACAACCCAAAACAGGGTGACCATACCTCAACTACCCTTGAGAGAGACTTCTGGTCTGAAATTGCACTTGGGCATTTTCTGGGAAAGCAAGAGCTGTATCCACACCAAAATCATGCCAGGGCCCAGCCAAACAGTTTAGTCGTAAAAGCTACAGTTTCCTCTTGATTTGGTGGCACAGACATAGTTCAGTGTTTGTCAAATCTTGTGTTTATAGAGTATTTCTTTGCCAAACCAAAGAGGAGCTCCTAGTACTTGACGTTTCAGAGAATCAGGTATCAGGTTAGAGAGTAACAGAAGGCAAGCTGTGCTTACTGGCTGATACAGCCACAAGCCTCTAACCTAGCATATGCATATTACTGACAGAGGAGTGCAGACTCAGCCCTTCCAGAGCTCAGGGACATTTCTTCTCAGCCAAAAAAATGCATGAGCCTACTAACAGGTTTTGCCTGAAAAACCTGGCAGCCATCAGCTCTGCACAAACACATCCATTCCTCAGGAACAAGGTTAGGGTTTGGTTTAGCAGCAGCAGAAACTATCCAAAGTGCTACCAGAGTGTATGGTCTGGGACTGGTAATCAGAGCAACATAATGTGACTGGCACATTGGAAAAGCAGTCTATAGCCTGAAAGAATGAGAACTGCTCCCACGGAGCCTCAGGCTGGATGCAAAAGCTGCCCAAGGCAGCCCAGACACGTTTACAGTTCAGGCACTCACATTCAGGTCATCAGAGAGCGCGCAGGCCTCCACCACCTCCTTGTAGAGCCTAGCATCATACTGCCGCCCAAAAAGGATGTTCTCACGGACAGTGGCAGACTGTATCCAAGGCTCCTGTGTGGCCAGACCAAATCCTTGCTCCAGGCCACAAATATACACTCGTCCACCTTGTCTGCAGGCATACCAGAAGTGGATGGAAAGGGCAACAAAGGAGAACTGTTGTCAAATCAAAACGGTCTCCAAATAGGGATAGCAGTGGAGGGTCTCTGTCTGCTACAGCATGGAGGGACCAGGCAGGGAGAAGCCTTTAGGCTACTTACTTAATGAGCTCTCCAGTGACGGCTGCAAGCAGAGAGCTTTTGCCAGAGCCGATCTTCCCAACGACTCCCAGGAGCATGCCCTGAAAAAGGAAATGGAAAGGAGCAACCTGATGTGCTAACACAGAGTGGCTTGTCTAGATTTCTTGAGCCACACATAGCCTGTAAGAAAGCTGACTATTGTATAAAACTAGGACTATCTCACAGGTTCAGTAGTGGAGCTGGGTGCAGTTGTTGGGTATACCAAACTCCTGATATGAAAGGGCACAAGTCTGCAAGGAATGTTAATTCTGGTGCCTTGAGTGTGTTCCCTGCTCAGTCTGCAGCAGCCGTAGAAAGCAGGCAGAGCTGGTTCATCTTTTGTGTGTAAGCCACAACTCAATCTCCTACAGCACCTTTCAGCTCTAAGAAATGTGACACGTGTCCTGAGCCTCTTGACTGAGAAAAGACTTGATCCATGGCTCATAGATGAGGAAAACATGAAAGCATGCCATTCTTGCTCCACTATTTGGCTTCTCTAGAGTAATTCTCTCTCTACGACCTCCTGTGTCCTTGCTCACCTGTTTCACTGACAGGTTCTCAATGTGCAGTTGCAGAGTGCCTGTGAGTAAGGACTGCCTGGTGCTTTCCTTCTCAACTGGTGTCCAGGAGAAGGCTGCACATTGCATCTCTATGGCAGCAGCAGTACCTGAAGGGGTATCTGCAAGAGAAATGCAGCACAGCATACTATGAGAAGGCCACAAAATGAGAGACACTTGGCATCACAAATTCTATCAGCTTTGTTCCCAAATAGATGAGACCACAGGAAGGACATCACCATGATGCCCTTGAGCCAGTCACACAGTGGGACACTCGCCTCCTTACATGTCCTTAAACTTGTACTTCCCTTCCTCCAGTCCTCCTGTCTTCAGCTTCCACCAGACACACACAGTGACCTGCTGGCTATCATGGAGACACTGTGAGGATAAGCTGCTTTTGTTATTGTTTAAGGTAAAAGAATGGCAGGCAACTAACAAAAGGCAAAGAATGAGAGAAAATGAGCTGTGATGGAGGGGCACCTCTCCAAGCCTTTCTGCCAGGGAAATTCAGGGTTGTTTATAGCTTCAGTGTCAGAGGAGCTTTGGACAGAGGAGGAAGAAGCTTCTAAATGGCCATCTGAAGGCAGGGACAAGCAATGGTCTATGGTTTGTAAAGAGAAGTGTTACAGCCTTCTCTCCCACTTGCCACAGCACGATGGTGCAGATCACCCCTTCCCTGGGACACTTTTGCAATGCTGGCACCTGGAAATTTATGAATTCAGCACCAGCTGTGGTGCTCTTGCTTAATTACAGAATGAAAGTGGCTGGGACAACTTCATACCTTCTGATCTTGCCTAATGGGAAAGCAAGCCAAAACAACTCAGTATCTGCACATCCCTGGGACAAGTTCAGTGAGTGGGAACTATGAGGTACCACTAACCACACTTGCAACTCCTCAGTACCTTGGGAAGGTGCTGACAATTCAAGCCCATAGGCCCCTATGAAAAGTGCCAGGTTTGCCTGGTAAGATTAATGGCCACAGTGGAAAAACCACTGGCCAAAGCACCAACCAAACTCTTTCAGTCCTACAAATACTGATCCAAAGTGAGGCTTGTTAGAGCTCTCTAGGATTACAATGACTGTGACTAAAGATTCTGCTGAGCTGGAATGACTCTCAGGTCCAACTCCAATCATCCCCACTGTCTGTCTGTAAAGACTGACGACAGGGAAGACCATCTGCTTGTAGTAATCAGACAGTAGAGACATAACTATTCACTACCTCTATGATTTTATGAAATCCTAAAGACTCCTGTATGCCCAAATCTACTAGGATCCACAGGAAAAGAAACATCCTAATCACAGGCTAATCTCTATCAGTACACAGCTCTCTGTGTGTCTGTTTGCATGATTGGCTTTTTGCTTTTGTTAAAAACTGCCTTACAGTTCACTGCAACAGTGTCCAAGCACTTTAAATTCCTGCTATCCTGAAATTACACAGGATGCACAAACTTATGTTAGCCACACTGTAATCCTTACACCCAAATCACCTCAGTCATAAATAGCTGACCAAGTCTGAGACTAGAGGTGGATATAATCTTACTCTCTGAAGACATCTGGAGAACAAGGGAGTCCATTCTGAGCCTCATTACTCAATGGGAGGGTCTTATTTACCACCTTCACTGCCAGTCTCCTCAGTACTGTTAGTCATGAACTGCCGACCGGGTCTAAGCATGGATGCAGGCACACCTAGGCTCCTCTCCAAGAAGGTGTTTAGAGAGCCAAGGCAACCATTCTGAAAACCTAGTGAGTCAAAGGGAAGGCCATCTTTACCCTCTTTATTCCCAGCTCCTGTGAAAGTCAGCCCAGCCTGATCTAAGTCAATTTCTCTCTGGATACTTCTTGCACAACCATATTAATCCAACTCCAACCAATTTGACTTTGCAGGAAGGTAGTGAATCCTGCCACCAAACTGAACTTTGATTAACCTTTGCTAAACTTTGCTAACATCTCTCAAGCTCATTTGAGCTCTGTCAAATTATCTACCTCAACAAATACATTACTGCCTTCCCATACTGGGCGAGGGGCATTCCACTCATTGCACAGCAGGCAGAATTCTAAACCAGGATTCCACAACAACTGATTTAAAGGGGGAACACACAGAAATGAAGAGCCTTTGCTCTGCCTCTGACATCAAACAGCTTGAATCCTGAAGTCACAGACCGCTGTCCTCCCTGGGCCTTACACCTCAGCTCTCCCTGCCCAGTGTCCCAGGTGCAGCAGCATCCTTTGACATTACCTAGGGAATAATAAGCTTCCAGGTCCTGGTCTACAAGCTCAAGGAAACGCTGGATTCGATCCAGGGAAACTTTGGCTTCCAAGATTGAATTCAACACCCACGGGAAACTATTGAGAGGAAGAATAAGCATCCCAACAAGGGCCAGTGCTGTGAACACCTGTATGGATAGGGAAACAACCGTGAGTTGGAGACTGTACTTCCATGCATCTTGTTCCCTCCAAACAGCTTCACCAGTGAGAACCTGAAGGGCTGTGGGGAAACACAGCCTGGGTTTATCCTGCCGTAATGCCTCAGGACTGCAGCACCACTGAAGACTGTTCTCCAAAAGCACAAGGTTGGAGGTCTGGTCCCCCTACTACTTACTTTTGTGGCCGTCAGCAGGTGACCCAACAGGACATAGGTGATGAAGATGGCAATGGAGACGATAACAGGCAGTGCTGCCCACAGATACACGCACACAGCATCCAGGTACCGGACAGCTCGTAGCTTCTGCAGCTCTTCAGCTCGGCAGGCACTTATCCTGCTGCTGAAGTGCTTCTCCCAGGTGTAGAACTTGATCACACGGATGCCAGATAGGAACTCTGTCATTAACTGCAGGCAAAGAGGAAAAAGCACATAGAGAAACCTGTGCCTGCCTAATACAACAAATGCTAGCTAGGTATCTGGGCTGGGGGCAGGTTTGCAGTTGCCTCCTGCTAAGGGCCTAGCTAGAGATACCAGGAACCATTTACTGCTAACAAAGACAGAACCTCAAGTGGCAGTCACTGGGAATTTTTCTTTCACTCATTTCACCAGCTTCCTCTGCCAGCTGTGCTGTGAAAAGGCAAAATATACTGCTTCTCAACTGAAAGACATGCTACACAAGCAAAGGGGTGTGTGAAATTACTGTGTCCAGACTGGATGCCATTTACCTGCTTTTGCCTGACAAACCCCTGAGATAGTAACATCTGGCTCTCAGGCCTGGTACTGCCATGACACAGCAAGGCTGTGTCCAGCACCTGGCTGGCTGACATCCAGCAGCTCAGGTGTCCCTCCAGCATGCTGTCCTCATTCCTGCTCTGGGGTCAGCATGTGCAGAGTGGGCAAAGAATTATGTGTGTGTCTAACGTGAAAAAAACCCTAACATGAGAGAGTTCACTCAGCAAATCAGTCATACAGCAGCTAGAGAAAAGTTCAACATATTCCATATGGAAAATAAGTACTTCTAAAGCTCCCAACAGTTCCAACATGGAGTTGACTTATGTTCTGTGCTTCCAAGGCACGATAGAAATGGCAAGTGAAAGTGCTGTCCGCTCTCATTACAGATACAAGGCAGGAATTAGAAGTAAAAGGTGGGAATCAAATGTTTGACATGTGGTAAGGAAAGAGAAGGTACTGCAAATATGCAAAAAACAGTGGACAAGACCACTTGAAGGTGCCAAGCTTGGAGCAAAATAAAGCTACCTTGATAACTGCCTTTGTCCATACTGCAAGCTACCTCACCACTGATGGCACTACTGGAGGAAGAGAATACGAAGCAGTTGTGAGTCCTACTTTGACAATAAGGCAAAGTGTAAGGTCCTGCACCTAGGTTTGGGCAATCCTCAATATCAGTACAGACTAGAGAATGCTGAAACAGAGTAGCCCTGCAGAAAATGACCTGGGGGTGCTGGTGGATGAGAAGCTGGATATGAGCCAGCAGTGTGCACTTGCAGCCCTGAAGGCAAATCACATCCTAGGCTGCATCAAAAGAGGTGTGGCCAGCAGGTCAAGAGAGGTGATTCTGCCATTTTGCTCTGGTAAGACCTCACCTGGAGTACTGCATCCAGCTTTGGAGCTCTCAGCACAGGAAGGACAGGGGCCTGATGGAGCAGATTCAGAGGAGGGCCACAAAAATGATCAAGGGGCTGGAATATCTCTCCTACAAGGACAGGCTGAGGAACCTGGAGTTGTTCAGCCTGCAGAAGAGAAGGCTCTGGGGAGACCTAATAGCAGGCTTCCAGTAGCCGAAGGGGGCCTGTAAGAAGGATGGAGAGGGACTGTTTACAAAGGCCTGTAGTGATAGGATGACAGGCAATGGCTTCAAACTAGAAAAGAGTAGATTTAAAATGGATGTTAGGAGCAAGTGCTTTACAATGAGGGTGGTGGAACACTTGAACAGGTTACCCAGAGAGGTAGATGAGGCCTCATCCCTGGAGATATTCAAGGTCAGGCTTGACATGGCTCTGAGCAACCTGATCTAGTGCAGTATGTTCCTGCTCACTGCAGGGGTTTGGATTAGTTGACCTTTGGAGATCTCTTTCAACCCAAACCATTCTATGATTCTATGCTACACACAGAAAATAAAACTGCAAGGGAACATGAATTAGCCCAAGGGGCAAAACAAGCATTAAGGTTTACTTTCTTGTCAGTGGTGAAACTGCATCATCATGAAACACTCCTGAACCGTGTGTGTGTGTGTGTGTGTGTGTGTGTGTGCATGCACCCCGTCTAGCAGTCTTCCCAACAGCTACAACTCAACTAATCTGCCTTGGATCATGACAAGTAGCCAAAAAGCCAACATCTCAAGGTCAAACAGGGAGAAAAAATAGCAATACACTCAGAGAACCATCAGCTTCCCCTCACCTTGACTCGTGTATCTTTGTGTTTCAGCATCTCCTGGTTGTTCATCACAATGCGATTAGCTATAACCTTGTTGATGGGCACAAGCAGCAGTGCCAGGGACAAGCCTCCCAAAAAGGCTACCCCTACCTGCTCATAAAGGAGGTAGAGTGTAATGGCAAACTGGAAAGGCAGGCTCCACAATTCATGGAAGCTGGTGCAGAAGCTGACTAACCTAGTAGCATCTGTGCTCATGAAGTTGACAATTTCCCCTACAGTGAAGCAGGTAAGGCTGCTGCTACTGACACGCAGAACCTTGCGGTAGATGGCAGAGATTATGGCAGCTCGCACCATCAGTGTCACCTTGTTCATCTCATAGTTGAACTGGTTGCGCAAGAGAGCACCCAAGAAGGAGCCAGCAAAGAGTCCAAGGGCATAGAGCACCCCATGGCTCAGGGGCTCTTGCCGTGACTCCATGAAGTTCACCAGCAGGTTCAGAAGCAGAGGGCCTGAGAACCCCAGCAGGCTGCCAGCCAGCTTGAGAAGTCCAAGGGAGTAGAAACGAAGCCCAAATGCTGCATGGAGGACTGAGAAGAGTTGCACAGGCTTCTGGGCACGGTGAAGGCTGTCTGGAGCATTGCTGCTCCCATCACTTCTGGCAATGATTGGGCTAGTATGAGACACAGTCTCTTCCTCTACTTGGTGGAGAGCTGCCTTCTTCTGCCAGCAAGTGTAGAAACGGTCACAGACTCTGGCAGCCTGGAGCTGGCGAGGAAGCACACAGACATCCTGTGGCTGTTTCAGCCTGCCCTGACTGCCACATTTCATAAGAGGGTTCATCCAAACATAAAAGAAGCGCGAGAGCCAGCTCTCACCATCTTCTGCCACTCTCTGCTGGTCAGGCACTGGTATTCCTGCCTCTGACATGAGCTGGTCTTGATGCCAGGAGTGATTGATGGAGAGGAAGTCTTGCCTGCCGGTAGTGGGGAAGAGGTAGCCAATCATATACACAAGCAGAGAGGCCAGCTGCAGACAGAGAATGGCAAACCTGAAGGAGGCGGCAGGGTGAGCAGGGGACCAAGCTATCTTGCTGTGGTAGTACCATACCAGTTTGATGATGAGGGAAGGTATGGGCAAGAGAGCAAGGAAAGCCAGGACCACTGGGCCCTTTTTAGAGTCACGGATGGATCTGAAGAGCATGAGAAGAGCGAGGCCGTGCGTGAACCATGTGAGGGCAGCGGTACCATTTACCAGCACTTCCAGGAACACAGGGCCCAGCTCTTGCTGAGAAATGCTGGCTGGTATGGTATCAGCAAGGAATAAGACAACAAGTACAAAGGAGGCAGCAATTCTGCATCCCCAGCTTGGCCTGCAAGGCACCCAGGAGCCAGATCTAGAGGAGGAAAGAACAGAGCAAAAAAATACAACTGAAATTAAACCATCTTTCAGTCAATACTCTCCTTTCTTTCCTCCCTCTTCCAAGTTTTATCTGTTACTCTTACTTAACCTCCTGGATTCACCTCCCTCAACTTGTAACTTCAGATGCAGGCATTGCTAAACATCAGGTCAGTACAGCCCAGTATCTGATCAATGTCAGAGACTGAGATGCTACCAAAGAGCATTTCTCTACAACAATGAGTTTGCAAATCGTGATGCATTGTGGTTAAATCAGACTCCAGTCCGTGAGGATTAAAGAATAGAAAAAGTTTATTTAACCTCTTTAACACAAACCTGGAAGGACAAATTCTCTCTATCACACTTCCCATCCTTGATTTCTCATGTCTTTCGACATTTGTTATTTTTACCAATGTTGGTTTCAGTGATGCTGTGTACATGAAGTCCACAATCCACTGCCCAAGGAAGTATTCAATTATCACTTGGTACATTATCATTTGTTGCCTTTTGATATCATTAAATGCTGCCATGTTCACAAACTTCAGAAGAGGGTAAATAAATCCCCATTTTTTGGTTTCTTTGAACTCATTATTACCAGATACATATATATATGTCCTGGTTTCAGGACAATCCTTCATGTGATTTTGGATTTATATTCTCTCCCAGAAGACTCACAGTTTTCCCAACCTTCATTTGTTGAAATTCTTTTGAATTATTGCCTGTTGGTTTATATTCTCTACCCTCTCTATTATTTATGGACACCTTTCTGCAATGGAGGGACCAGAGCTGTACAGCACACTCCAAATCAGGACTGATGCTAAGAAATATAACAGCATTAGAATATAGTGTCCTTCTCTAACTACACATACAGTACACTATAAGAAAATTTGATTTCCAGCCTTTCACCTTGCCTCCAGTCCTGCATAACACTAAAGAGCTAAACAAGTTAGTTGTCATACCTTGGAGTGCCAAGGAAGCAGGCACTAACCACTGCAAGCATTGCATGAGGAATCACATTTAGTGTCAGCTGATTAAAGCAATGGCCAATGCTGCCATGAACCCACACAGGGAGTGGATCGTCTGGGCTGGTCCCACACAAATCAGCCAGGATCTTCTCCATCCTTTGTTGGGAACTGAATGTGAAAGACAGGATTTCCTAAAAGAGAAAAGAAGAAACAGCATGCAGTGCAAAGGTACAGCCCCACCCCAAAGTGGACTACGGTAAGAATGAACATAGCACTAGAAGTAACATCCTGGGTCACAGAGTCCAGGTCCTATTACTGCACATTTTCTATCTTATCATCTCCTTTACAGAATGATCAAGCTCCACCTTCAAATAAATTATGCTGTTTGCTCCACTGAGTCATCCTGAGACCTCAATGCTCCGAGAATACAAGACTTGCTACTTCCAGGTTGATTTTTTTCTCATGGTTGGTGTGCTAGTTTGAAGCAGGCTAAAATGTTTTGGTGAGAACAACTAGATTACAGGCTGTGAAAGGGAAACAATGGTGATGTCTGCTTCACCCATAGGCTTGCTGAGATGCATAGGAACAAGAAATAAAAACACAGATAACTACTCTCACTTGGGGCTGCTGGCTGAGCTGCATCTCACTCTCTAACCTCACCCTCCAGTTTGGACTAATCCACTTTGCTTCCTAACCCCCTGGCTGAACCTCCATTCTTCCTTGGGACTGGGATAAGGTTGAGAGGGGCAGGGGGAAGGTGAGGGGCAGTTGGGAGCCCCTCCTGGGGACTCAGGTTTCTGGGAGGGGAGTTGTGTTTCTGTATTACCTTTTACCTTGTCTATTTCTGTCTATAACTGTATCTACTGTAAATATCTGCTTGTATATTGTGCCAGATGTAAATATAAGCTTCATTCATATTTCCAAAGCTGGCTGAGTCTAGTCTGGGTGATTTCCAAAGTGTGGGGGGCAGGGAACACTCAAACCATCACAGCTGGTTTATCCTTTGAAACTAACACGAGAAGGCATTTGCCTCGCATACTGATCACTCTGAAAAACAATTTGAGCTGCTCAACCAACTGTATCGATTGTATTTCCACCTTCAAAACAACTCTCACAATGATACTCCTTAAGACAGCAGTTAACATTTTTGAAAGAACAAGATTAAGAGTCGCAAAAATTCCACATTTTCCAACCATGTGGGCTTGTGTAAGGGGTTGCACCTGGGAAATTAACCACTGGTAGCAGTGCATTAATCTCAAACAAGAATAGCAGACCAAGGATATCAAACATCTGTTTTAGTATGAAGTTAAGAGTAACAATGACTACTCATCTGCTGCACCGCAGTTTCTCCCTCGTTGTCACTTTGTACACGACATGTCACTTCCCCAAAGGCAAACTAGCGTTGTGAATTATCACCTAGCACCCCTTTCTGCACCAGAACTGGAATAAATCAGGTTATCTCAATGTTAATTGGGGTTTTTTGCACACTGGGTAAAGAACCTAGATTTGGGGCAATATAAAACTCCCTCTAGACCGCTCGGGAGAATGCCGGTGGCCACCAAAAAAAGCGAACAGTACCTCCAAGCTACACAGGACACAGAATCCCAGAAGGACTGCGACTCTCTGTGCTGCTCCACGGACTGAAGCACGCGTGGGAAGGCTTCAGCTTCAAAGCCATTTCTGTTTGTACCGGCTGGTCACACTCGAGGCGGCCCCGGGCAGCCTGAGCTATTTGGAGGTGTCCCTGCTCACTGCAAGGCCATTGGACAAGATGACTTTTGAGGGTCCCTTCCAATCCAATGCAATCTGCGAATCCCCAGCGTGGGAACGCGGGAAAGCAGCACTATACCACCCGAGCCGAGATGCACGTTCAGATCACGACGGTCCTCCAGGCATGAACCGCTGCAGCCCTGGCTGCGGGGAAACCCTGGCTAAAGCCCGACTTGGCGACCGCCTCACTGTGGCGAAGAGCAGGCAGACGGATCGGTGCACGGCCTGCAGCGCTGGGGACCGCAGAGAGCTTCCCCTCTGCCACTCCTCACGGCACAACGCGCACCAGCGCCGCTACCCCCGTCCCGCTCCTGCGGCGCGACTAAGTTTGACCTGCGACCCCACCGTACCTCGGCTCGCGTCCCACCTCGGCGCTCACTGAGGGGCAGAAGGGCCAGCGGTGCCACGGGCGCCCCCTGCGGGGCGGGAGGACGCGCGGCAGGCCAGCGCGGGTGCCGCGGGGCCCGGCGGCGGGGCCGGCAGAAGCCAGCGCTGGGTGAGGAGTGGGGTCAGGGACACACCGGCGTGGAGCGGGCGCGGGGCATAACGGGCCAGCGGCGCCAGGGAGGCGATGCACAAGCACCCTGCGCTTGTGGGTAGCTCTCCCCAAGCAGCGCCCGTCAGCCGGCTTCAGAGCGCCGTGCCGCCGGCAGGTAGATGGAGAAACCAAGAGACTTGGGGATCAGCCAAAAGCACCGGGCTGAGGAGAAGCAGCAAACGAACCGAACACATGTAGCTCGTTCAGACTTTTCATCAAAAATAAGGCCTTGTGCTGGGAGGTACAGCCCAGGCAGTGCTTTTATGTGTGTCAGTGTGACTTTAAAAGTTTATGATCTTAACCTAATACAACCCGCCGAATAACACCAGCTAAACAGAAACACTTGCTTTGCCTGCGGATGACAAAGCTGAGCGGTGCAATTCACACGCCAGAGGGACGGGATGTGATCCAGAAGGACCTGGAGAAGGGGGCCCAGGTGAACCTCACGAGGCTCACCGAGACTTAAGTGCAACATCCTGCAGCTGGGTTGTAACAAGTCCCATTATCAATCCAGGCTAGGGGAGGATGTCATATCCACAGCAACAAAGAGCTATGTGGCAAAGAAAGACTGCTCCCCTCCCGTATGGTTTTATTTTGTAACAGATGACTTAATACACTTCCCAAGACTTGGAATGAGTGTTGGTTGCGTGCCCATTCACTCCCCAGGTACAAAGCTAGCCCAGACAAGCCTTAAATTCAGAAATATCAACCTTGTAATTATAGATGTAAAAATTTCTGACAGCAGTTGTCTGCTTGGATGCATTTTCTGTTCTCCTTACCGGGACTCTGCTATCAGCTGAACCATCCTTAAATTCCATGGTGTGATGGTTTGGGTGTTCCCTGCCCCCCTACACTTTAGAAGTCACCCAGACTAGTCTCAGACAGCTCTGGGAATATAAATGAAGCTATTTACAGCTAGCACAATATACAAGCAGATATTTACAATATATACAGTTATAGACAGAAATATACAAGGTAAAAGTAATAAACACAACTCCCCTCCCAGAAACCTGAGTCCCCAGGAGTTGCTCTCAACCACCCCTGCACCTTCCCCCTGCTCCTCTCAACCTTACCCCAGTCCTAAAGAAGAATAGAGGTTCAGCCAAGAGGTCCAAGGCTTAATTACTTGACATAGACCAAAATGTTCTCATGGATAGGCTGCTTTGCCTGGACCTGAAGACACAACATACATATTTTGCCTTGTTTTTCAGGGGGAAAAATAGTGATTTTGTTATAAAAATGCATTAGTTGTCTTTATTCTTACTAGTAGCCTAGCAATTTAACATTAGAGGGAGTGCTGCATGGTTGTCCCATGCCCCTGTATACACTCTTGACTCAGAGATAAAACATTATAATTAGGGTCTTATGCTTTTTCTGTTACTGCACTGCCCTTCAACCTAATGGTCCAAGTTAAATTAAATTCAATTCTGATTCCTGTTTATTTGTTCATAGTGAGCTACTCCTAACTTATTTCCTTAATGTTGTTTTGTAGTCTTCAAAAGAGAGTCCTTTACCTGATGTGTGCAAAGGCAGTTAATACATGGAATTGAGATAGCTGCTTTTTTTGGTTCTGCAGAATGATGTCCTAGACAGTGAAATCACAAATCCAGCACACAATTAGCTCCAACAGTGGTTTACACACAATAATTATGTATGATTTCACATCACAAATCTCAGTATGCATGCTCCATCAATTACTTCATTGTACTACTACTGTATTCATTACATTAAGCTAGTCCTAGAATTTAAATTCTCCTCCTAGAGGATGTGAGTTTTTAGTACTAAAATCACCACACATTAGAATCATAGAACCATAGAATCAACCAGGTTGGAAGAGACCTCCAAGATCATCCAGTCCAACCTAGCACCCAGCCCTAACCAATCAACTAGACCATGGCACTAAATGCCTCATCCAGGCTTTGCTTGAAGACCCCCAGGGACGGTGCCTCCACCACCTCCCTGGGCAGCCCATTCCAATGGGAAATCACTCTCCCTGTGAAGAACTTCTTCCTAATATCCAGCCTATACCTACCCTGGCACAACTTGAGACTGTGTCCCCTTGTTCTATTGCTGGTTGCCTGGGAGAAATCTGTCTCTGGTTTATGGAAAGAAGCTGTAACAAGGCATTATCTACCAAGGCAGACAGAATCATCCCATCTTTAAGTACTGCTCTTAATTACTGTTTCACCAATCAGAGGTAGACGAGGCAGAACTCCTTTTCTTTGTTGTTCCAGTTTGTTGTCTAAAAGAAGAGTTTAACCCTGGCACGTATGCTTCTTTAGTACAATCCCTCCCTTTGAGACTTGAATTTCTTTCTTGCCAGTCTCAACTTCATGTTATTATTATCATCATCTTCTTCCCTGGGGTTTCCACATAGTTTTGTTACACACTGGGTGATCATTTGAACACATTTAATTGTAAGACGAGATACATACAGCTGTCGGTATTACAGTGGCCACGAACGTTTCTTTGACCCACTGCAGGTTTAGTAACCAAGAAGGCAATGTCACTAGAATTTTCTTTTCCCATGCTCGCACTGCATTCTCAATGGATGATGCCGGTGGATGTTGAAATCATCTATCTACATGCACACATCACACATACCCCTTCGGCTGGCTAGTAAGGAATCGAAGGCTCTCTAGAGAGTGTAATAATCTTTCTACCCATAGTCTGTAGCACCAGAACCATCTGATTTGCGAGCCTGCTGGCATCATCATCATCATCGCTTACAGCAGCAGGTGCCGAGGTGAGGGTAAGAGGCAGGAACCAATTCCTCCCTACCGTGTCACCCCAGCTTCTGGCAGCCCAAGCACGGTATCTTTTCCGGAATTTTCCGAGCTGGAGGCTCACACCCAGCATTGCTTCATCGAGTAGAAAAGCACTGTCCTTAAATAGGTTTCTGCTTAAGGACAACATCCGTCCCATACGGACAACCTCCACAGAACAGCGAGGAAAAAAACAACCACCACCACAACCAACCAAGTAAAGCTCTTCTGCTTTTGGCGTCAACCTAGAGGCTGCTGCTGCCACCGCCGGCACAGGGAGCTGCGGCAACGCCCGCCCCTCAGCCTCCGCGCGTCGGCGGACTCCCACGGCCTCCTCAGCCACTCGGGCGGCACTCCCTCTCTGCCCCCTCCGCACCTTTGCCCCTGCCCGCTCTACCGATGGGGCGAGCCGAGAGCGCGGCGGGAGGCCGCGGAGGAGCGGCAGAGAGGACGGCGCAGGCGCAGGGGCGGGGGCGCCGCTGGCTCGCACCGCCGCGAACCGCGCAGGGCCGCGGAGCGAGCCGAGCGCCCACCCCTGCGGCCACGTGACGGCGGCGCGGCCTCCGCCATCTTCTGCGCGCGGCCCCCGGCAACGCCTCCCGCCTCGTCCCCTCCCTCCCCGGCCCGGGTCACTCCGCCCCCGGCCGGCCCCGGCCAGCCAGCCTCGGGAGCGCGCTCGGGGCAGCCGGCGGCGCGCACGCGCGGCGGGGTGCCGGGGGGGGAGCCCCGAGGCGGGGGGGGGGGCGGGTCGGGTCAGGGGCGTTGGGGCGCCCGCACAGGCCGCCGGGACCCCCGCGCCGCTGGCGCCATCATGTACCGCTCCAGTAGCGGCCGCTCCGGCCCCTCGTTCTCATCTTCCTACCACCGGCTGAAAGAGGGCAGCTCGTCGGCAGCTCGTTCCTCCCGGTCCAGCACGTCGGGTCCGGGGCCAGGCCGCGGACGGCCTTCCCTGCCGCCGTCCGCGGTCCCTATCTCCGCTGGCTCTGCCTCGCCTCCGCGCTCCGCTTCGCCTCGTCCCCCGCTGCGTCGCCACCGCTCCCCGTCGGGCCACCGCGGCACCTCCCGCCGATCCCCCTCGCCGCATCGCAGCAGAAGGTTGTCATCGCCGCCTGGAGGACCGAGCCCTGGGGGGCCCCGGGGCCGCCGGGGGAGCGAGCACGGAGACAGTAGCAGCAGCCGGGTAACTACCGTCGTGCTCTGAGGCGTGTTGGTGCGGGCCTTACCCCCTCCCTCAGGCGCTGTCAGGCCGCGGGGGTCCCCGCCGCCTACACTGCCCCCGGCGATGGCGGCCACCGAGTCGCACGGTTTGACGGACGGTGTCTTTCCGGCATCTGCCTCTTCTCAGCGGTACTCAACCGCCGCGACTCTGTCCAGGGGTCAGCCTGTATCCCCGTCGGCAGAAGGGCGGGAGCGGGAGGCAGTGGGGCCAGGATCCTGAATTTGCTTGGCGGGGTCCTTGCCGAGTTTCACCGGCCCCGAGGTCTCCCCGTGCGGAGGGAGAAGTGAAAACAATTAAGTGTCATGTTAAGTAATGTTTTGCTTTTAATTTCTATTACATCTTGTGTTGTATCAGTTACATCCATTTTAGATAAGGCTCAGAGATGATGTTACCTTTCGCTAAGGAAAGGGATGGAACTAGTCACTTTCCTCCATTTAGCACTTATTTGTGTTATTCAATAATTATCACTTGTTTTGTGGGAAGATAACTTTTAAGATGGGTATTTAACGAGTACTTAGAACTCTTCCTATTACGAGTGTGCAAGGGAGACTTACACAGATCGATGTCTTAGAGAGGTAGGCAGTACTTCCTAGCTGGAGCTGTGCGTGTGGTATTAGAGTCTCGCTCAGCCTCGGCAAAATCTGATTTGGACGTGTGAAACTCTGGTTCGACATCTGAAGTAATACCAGCTTGGATGCAGACCCTGTTGCACTAAACCAGCATGTACAACTACTTTTGGAGCAAATGCCTTTCACTCACCTTAATTTTCCCTTGTTGCTCCTTAGTGCAGTGATTGTCTTGTCTGATAACTTACCCATGGTAGGTAGTAGGTTCTCTCTGTGTTTGTATTGCACTAAAAGAAAGAAATTTTCATGTGGGGGTGTTTCAGGCTGTGGTGCCATGGTCACTCAATTTGGCAGATGTATAATTAAAAAGAATGGTGTGCTCTTTCCTGTCACTCAGCAGTATATTGTGGCCCTTCCTTGTGTTCACACTTGTTTGTGAAGTTGCAAGGTGAGCTGATTTGAGGAAGTGGCGTTGCAGAAATTCAGTCCATCAAAAAATGCAGGCTTCTACGATTCATTGCATGGTGAGTCCTCAAGAGAGAACGGGGTCTTTCTGATGGCAGTCGAGGTTCTCATTGGATTTATTTGGTACTGTAGCCATAGAAGAGCTCAGAGATGAGTGCAGTGAAGTTAAAATTCAGTTATTGGTGCTATTTGTTTTTTAAAGGTGTCTTGAAGGTATGGGAAGATAATGTTGTATTTGATAGTTAAGCCAAGCCAAGTTGAGAAACTTGCCTCTGCCCACTTGTTTTCAGGCTGTATTTCACTAGTATCTCAGTCCTGTAAGTTGTCTGTGGAGTAGCCTTGAAAACTGCATTGCTAGTGAGACCCTGGCTGAAAATAAGTAATTATTTAAAAAGAGGTAATTTTTAATCTGATTAATCTCGCTTTGTGTTGTAGCTCAATGGACAGTCCTGTGGTCATAAGGGAGGGGATGACAGACTAGGATAGAATCATAGAATCAACCAGGTGGGAAGAGACCTCCAAGATCACCCAGTCCAACCTAGCACCCAGCCCTAGCCAGTCAACCAGACCATGGCACTAAGTGCCTCATCCAATCTTTTCTTGAACACCTCCAGGGACGGTGCCTCCACCGCCTCCCTGGGCAGCCCATTCCAATGCCAATCACTCTCTCTGTGAAGAACTTCCTTCTAACATCCAGCCTATACCTACCCTGGCACAACTTGAGACTGTGTCCCCTTGTTGTATTGCTGGTTGCCTGGGAGAAGAGGGCACCCCCCACCTGTCTACAATGTCGCTTCAGGTACAGGAGCAGAACTTTCTTAAACTGACTGCAGTCAGTCTACCATTTCAATGTTTATGCAACAGACTGTAAACCTGTGCCAGTTGCAGTCATAGAATCATAAAATTACTTAGTTTGAAAGGGGCCTTACAGATCATCTACTCCAACCTTCCCATCACAGGCTTAGGCCTCATCCAACCTGGCCTTGAACACCCCTGGGAAGGAGGCATCCACAGCCCTCCTGGGCCACCTATTCCAGAGTTGCACCACTGAATAACTTCTTCCAATGATCCCATCTAAACCTACTCTCCCTCAGCTTAAAACTGTTCCCCACCCTTATGAATTCATAAGTCACTCCAGTCTTTCTGTGGGTATTCCAGTCTTCAGGTGTTGGAATGCAGCCGTAAGGTTTCCCTGGAGTCTTCTCTACATTGAATAACTCCAGCTCTCTCAGCCTGTCTTCATTGCAGAGGTGTTCTTGGGTCATCTTTGTGACTCTCCTCTGGACTCACTTGAACAGCTCTGTGTCCTTGTGAACAAACCATTTAGTGCCAAATACGTTGGTCATTCAGACTTAGAGAAATGCGACCTAGGAATATTGTCTGGAAGCCTCCTACTCTCCTTTTAGGAGGAAAAAACCCAAACACAAAAAGCTTCCACTTCCCACAAATGCTATTCTTGATAAATGCCGTTCTTCTGGTGTTATTTTGCACCTTTCTGGCTCAAGTTACAGTAATCTAAGCAAATTGTTGGAGGTTCTTGATATGCTTTGTGCTGATTCTGATTTCAGAGGAGGATTGGAAAATTATTAATCTTGGAATAAGACTTTAGCAAGTTAAGTAGTGCTGAAAACTGAACCAAACAGGCTTTTTGTTTATTTGCAAGAATACTGCATTTGAGACAAGTACAGCTGTTTAACCTGCAGTGTACTATGCCATCTCTTGCATGTGCTGAAGCCCAGTGTTAAGTAATTCTTAGGGTGTACATCATGAACATTTTTTCATGGAATTTTTTGTCCACCAAAATCTGTTTGACCAATACTACTACTACTTTAAAAGTGATATTATAAAGCATAAACTTGTACAGGTTGATTTTACCTTTTAGAACTTTACAAAACTAGAGAAAGGTAAGCACTGGGATTATGCTGATGTTTTCCAAACAGTGAAACAAAGTCTTATCAAAACAAAACAGACACCAGATATGTTGGTCAGCATGACTGGGTAAAGTTTTTTTCAGATTTCTATGGTTTAAGACTTCTGCAGAATTTTGAGGATACAAAATGTGGAGAGTTACACAAATGTTTTAGTTAGAGGCATTTTGGAGCTGTCACTGAAAGGAGATTAATTCAGACATAAGATTGTGGAAGAGAAATTTAAGATGCAGCAAGGAAGGAGGACTTGGGAGCATATGCGTAAGGGTGGAAGATATAGGAGGTGGAATGAAGACACTGATGGAGTAAGGGCATGGGAGTAGAATGTCTCTAGCCTTAATATGAATTGGAGTATGGAATGAGCACCCTTAAAAAGTTCTTACTCTGTTTTCTTCATTATGAGAGTTGTTTGGGGTTTTTTTGGCTCTATTTTTTGTTGGTTTGGTGTGTTTTTTTAGATGGAATGCATGCACTCCCAGGTTATCAGCGTTGTTGCCTGTTTTCTCATGCATAACTGGGATGCTGCTTGCCACTGGAGCTTGACATTGCAAGTATGGATGGTGCTAGTTTCTTAGTAGCTGGGAATTGGAAGAGCATGAAATGAGTAATAGAGGAAGAGGATCAGGATTGTGCAGTAAGAGATTTTGGTGGACTTTATTTGTTACTGCAAGCTTGACACATGTTGTTTTTATTTGTTCCTACTGACCTGCATGCTTGTCTCTTTTTTTCAGCTTCTCTCAGCTTCTTTGTGGTGCTCTAAGAAAATAGTCTGAAATTAGAGGACTGTAGTTTGTTGGGTCAACAGAGAAAGAGGTAATGAGGAGCCAGTATGCATCCTGTGCCATAATATGGTAATAGTACCTGTGGTTAGGAAAATACTGTACAGCTCATAGATAGGAATGACTAGTGGTGCTAGTCAGTGCTCCAGATGAAAAACTTGTTCAAAGTGGAATTTCTCAAACAAAACCCAGAAGATTTGTGAAGTTCAAATGTGTACCACTGTAACTGCTGTCTCTGGGCGATCTGTATAGCAGTTGTAGGCAAGCTTAACATCCCAAACTTTCTGAAAGTAAACTCTCTTTCATTTGTCCATAGGTTTGTGCTGAGATGTAATCATCACTTCTGTCTCCAGTTGTTGAGATGGTTGTCATTTATGTGTCCAGCTTGCTGGTGGTCTCTTTGGCAAGAAGATGCCCTTCACAAAAATCACTTCTTGAGGCAGCCTTCAAAATTCAGTGTTGTAGGGGGCACGTGTGAGCTTTCAGAGTGTTTGTGTGAGACACATACAGGTTGTATATGTTCTGCCTCAGCCAGGCTGTTGTGAGATTATATTATGCTATACAACAAAGGTCTTAGAGAGTAATTAAAGTGTGTTCTGATCAATACTAAGACTGGAATTAATGGAGCAAAGCAGAAATAGCTAATACGTTACCTCAGGAGGTTATGTACACAATGTACGTAGCAACAACAAATCTACTGTAGGTTTGTGCTGCAAGTAAATTTTGTTCAGACAAATTTGTGAGGTTCAAATTTTGAGCTGAATCTGGGGCATCTTACAGTGGGTGCAGACAGCATGGTGCACCTGCTACTCGTTTCTGCAGTTTTCAACAGTGAAAGCAATATGCAGTGTGTGACTGGTTTGGCAGAACTGAAGATGGTTCATTGTTTTATGTTAAGCAGAATCTAAATTGCTTTGGGTAAAAAAAGCAAATAAGTATCTCTGTCTTCAGGCAGTGTCACCCTTTTCTTATGGGATTCTCCTTACTTTGTATATTAGAATATTTCTATATTCTAATTAGAATATAGAAATTAGAATATTTTTATATTCTGATGCCCTATTATAGAATGGTATGAGGTGTAAGTACTTAAGCATAATACATCAGTAATGACATTTTCTGTAGTCCGCTCAGTGCTTCTCTGCTGTATTTTTTTTTCAAAGGCAACTGTACTTAGCTCTGGTTTAGCTTTACCAATGATAGTAGGAATTCTATTATAGAAGATGTTTCTCTGTTCATTGGTGTTCTTTGTACTATGTCATGCTTACCTGCTGAAAACACCAACACTAGGAAAATTTTATTTTATACTTTGGTTCAAGTTATTACAAAAGTTGGAAAAAGACAAAAATCCAGATGCTTTTATTGAGAAATTCCTGGCACTGTTTTAAATGCAGTATTTATTTAGCCACTTTTCCTCTGCAAAGAAGGGAGGACAACAGCAAATCTAGGGCTTCTTGAATTTATCTCTCTTGTTTTTCCACCTTCCCAAATGATGCTTTATGAAATGCTTTTCTGTGTTGAAAAGTGCTGTTCTAGTTAGTGTAGCTACAGACAGTGTTAATGGCAGCTGGGATAAGAAGCAGAATGCCGTCAGTACCCTTACACTTCTTTAGTAATTAAAGACAACTGAAATGTTTCAAACAATTGTTCTTCTGGTTTGTTTTTTTTATTTATCCATCCACCTCAAGTCTTATATGTTAAGCAGAGCAGTCAATTGCAGAGCAGTCAAGATTGAATTCCCTGATTGATGGGCTTGCACTCTTTCTTCAATTTACAGAGACGTTCACCAAGTCTCCGCTCTGAATCATCACTGGAACAGAGTTTACGGATTACGGTTGGCAATGACCGGTATTGCATTGGGACACCAGAGCGCAGGAGGCTGCCTGATAGACTGGGCTCACCAATTGATAACCTGAGTGACAGGTATGGTTCTCTGCTGATGGGAATTGGAGGGTTTGAAACAGTAAGAATGTGGGAATGGCTGTACTTGGTAAGACCAAACACCTAATTAGCCCAGTGAATGCATAGGAAATGAGGGTAAGAGGGCAAGCATGTAGTGATGCTTCCCCTGGAATACTCCTTAGCCTCCAGCAAGTTGTGGTCCAGGAGATTCCTGGACAGAAGTCACTGCCTGTGTTCATAGTAACTAAATGGGTATTTCTTTCCTTTTTGTCAACTGATTCTGACACCCTTATAAACTAAAAGTGCCCAGGGTATATTGCAGGAAGCAGCTTCTTCATTTGTCATTTCACTGCTTCAGCCATCTTCTTTTTCTTAGGAATCTAACTGAAAGGAAAGTCATATGTGGATAGTGTAAAGCTTTAGCTTCCTCATTTTTTGGGAGGAATAATCTACTTTCCTGATTTTTTATAATATTCCATAAGAAAGCTCTAGTGTAGATTGAAGATAATGTATTTTGACTTTTAAAACTCTGCAGAAGAGAAGTGAACATAGTCAGATAGTCTTATATGTGATTAAATGATAAAATTCTTATGATCCCTTGATGGGTATTAGAGAAACATAGTTAATGAAGAGATGTCTTTTATGTTAAAAACACTACTGTGAACAGCATAGTATAAGTAATATATGCTGTTTAGAAATCTTTGCCTTGAATAAGGAGAATAGGTATACTCTGTCAAAAGAACTAAAATCAGAAGGATTCAGGCAGGTAGAATGTTTCCTTTGTCTTGAATTGCAAAGTTAAAGAGGACGTAGTTTATGTTCCAGAGCATCCAATTTCAGTTTCAGGTCAGAGTTAAACACCCAGCACTAAAAGAAAGCATTATAACTTCCATTTTGGATACAAATATCTCCAGCAATTAAATGAAGAGAAAATTGAAAGAAAGAGGAAAGTGATCTGAATGAGTCAATTTCTGGTCTTTCTCAACTGTAAGGTTAAGCTTTAGCAGGTGCAGAAAACCAAATGAGACTTTTGTGTTCAGTACTTCTATTGTACATCACTTGTACACCTTTAGTTCTCCTGAGATCAGTGTTCAATTCCTAAATCCCCTGTCAGTCTACAGTCTTATGAATGAAATGAGTTTATGTGCCTGTGGAGAGCAGTAGTTGTAAATGGTAAGTAGGAGAACCTGCACTGCTCTGGCAAATCAAGGACATACAGGGCGAGGGACTGTTTGTCCCATTGCTTCCTTTTCCCTAGTGTGGTTTTGTGTTTAATCTGTTTGGTTTTGTGTTTGTGATGCATGGTTAGAAATAATACCAGCTACAGTGGAGTTTATTTTAATGTAAGAATGAAAATGACAAAGAGCTTCCACTTTGTCTCTGTTACAGGATCCACAGATTTAAAACCAAATGGTCAGAATAGACTCCTGAGAAGGTGTTAAAGTGACAGATGAATCAGAATAAGAGAAAGGGAGACTCTCTAGACCACAGTTTTCAAGTGATTTCCCATATATTGCTAGTGTAGGTGTGGAAGAATTTAAAAAACCTTGCGAAACTAAATTGTCCTTTGAATAATTCATAGAAAATGTGACTTTGGTGTCTTCCTGGGAGAGGTGAGGGAAAAAGGGATTGTGGTTTGAAATATGATTCTTTTGTAATGTTTAACCTCTCTCCTTCACGGAAATAAATCCATCTGATCAGTTTTTCAAGGCTCTCCTGCAGTCATATTGTTCATGTCACTGTGCTTGCAGATGACTTCCCAGGAGGGATGTATCCTACCATTAAAAATAAGTCTCTCTCTATCTCTGCTTTGCCTTTAAGTACATACAATGCAGCTTCTCTTTAGTGATGCAGATATTATTCTGGAACTAATTTGGAAATTTCTTTCTCTTGAGTAGGAGCCAGACTTAGTTTACTCCAACTTAAGTACTTAACATTTATTCTGTGCCTCTCCTACACAGGGATGATATGGCTGATGGTGCAATATTCAGTAGAGGCCTCTCATGCCCTCGAGGCCTTGAGAGATACCCATCGCATGAAGATCCACCTTCAAGTCCCTACATCATGAGACATGATGAAGACTACCGCAACCGAGATGTCTTCCTTCATCGTTCAGATTATAGTCCACATTATGGCCGTCGAGAAGAGCTGCCTCACGGTTCTGACAGAGATGGTGACAAACTCAGGAAATCCTCCTACTCGTCAAGGCCAGAAGAGAGGGGACGAGAAATCAAGCGCCCGCGATATGAAAAGGATGAGAAGATGCACGTTACAGGCGGAGAGCATCAGGGTTTCTCATCAGGGACACGAAACTATCGCAGACGAAGCCACAGCAGAAGTCAGAGCCCATCATACCTGAACGAAGAATTCCGAGAGCTCGACCGTGCAAGGAGGAAAAGAGAAGAGGAAGAGCGTAGCAGAAATTTGAATCACGACGTTTCAGGCGGTGGTTATGCGATCCCTGGCTTGGCTAACACGCTGCAGGCCTCTGAGCCCCGATACACGTACAGGCCTGAGGAAATCCCATCCATGCCCAAGAAGTCTATTTTGAAGAAACGAGTGGAGATGGAAGTAGAGTCTCCTATTCAGGTTTGATCTCTGTCTTTCTATGTTTCTACTTTCCAAACCAGTGTTTTAATGGCACAGGATATTAGTTTGATTTCCCAAATAGAAAAGACAAATCTCAAATTTCCTATCTTTGAGAGTACAGATGTCTTTTTGCAGGTTTATACAAGTAAGGATTACATGAGGAACTTTAAATTGTGAAGTTGTTTAATCAAGAATCACATATACATGTAAAATCTGAGTCAGAGTAAAATATCCTTGTTAAATTTGAGCCCAAGATGCTGAGATCTGGGTCAGCTGTTATAGGAAAGCTGAGTCTTTTTGTAACACAGGCAGTCAGGACATTGATCAGGGAAAAGTGCTCTGCCTGTTAGAGTATGCCTTGCTTGTCTCTTTATAGACCTTGAGAGCTAATTGTGGCTGTTTGAGCTGATCCTCTAGCTCAGACATAGGGGAGAGATGAACATTCCAGGGATAGGCCACATAAATGGCAACAATAGATAAATTAATATAATTTCATTGGAGCATCAAGAACTTAATGTCTAGAAGCACAGCTTGTTCTGCCCCTTCTCCTGCTGGCTTCTGCTGCTGCAGCTTCGCCTATCTTCCCCGGCTGCTGTTTTGGCTACTGCTGCTTTGCTGCTTCGCCACCGCTTGAGCCCTCCCCCATCTCCCTTAAGGTTATTGTATCTTTTTTTTTTTTTCCTTCCTTCCTTCTCTAGTTATTATTTCTCTTTACATTGTTATACTATAAGAAAATACAATTTCATCTTTCCCTGACTTTCAAAAAAGGAGGAGGGTTTGTGTTGTGAATTTTCTTCCCGGGGTAGGGATCAGCCCAAACCCAGGACACTAATCCTGAATACCTGTGGCTGAAAATGTGTTAAAGTTTCTTCATTTTTTCCCCTTCAGACTGTAGGCTAGGGTCAACCCTACTTAACTGCTATCCAAGCTATACCAATCAAATCTCAAAATCAGAGCAGTAGAAAGATAAGTGTTTGCAACCACAGTGATACATTGACTTTTCTCATATTTCAGTACATCACTTTTGATCTTCCTATGTTGTACTGATCAGCGTTGATTTGACAGTGATGTGTTTAATCTCAGGAACTGCTCTAACTCCTATTATTGGAAATCTTATTTAATGTGGCATTAATATGACACATCTGAAGAGGTGACTGGGAATAACCCCAGTGCAGTTGATATTATCTGTCTTAAGGTGTTGAAAGTCTTTGACTAAGCTCAAAGAGTAGCCAAAACTGTGTTAACAGTGTTTCCATTTGAAAGTTTCAGCTCTTAGACTTGTAAAAAGTAAGCAAACATAATTGTGATCTTGTGTAATCTCTGAGATAACCATTCATTGCTGGATGTGACATTTCAAAATCATTAGGCAACTTGTTTTGTAATCTTGTGTGTTCTCTTAACATTTTATATTGTCTTTTCTAATTGGCTGTGAACTCAAGGAGAAATTATGTTCCTTTGTTCAATGAGCTGCATAATTGCCTCAGAAGGTGCTGTAGTAAATATTAACTTCTGTCTCTTTCAGCCTGAGGGCTTTTCAAGCAGTCTGGATCCCAGCAACGATCTTCCTCTTCACTCTAGTCACTCGTCTTTGCCCCAGAGCAACACCACCGCTCCCTTTGCCTCTGAAGTAGAGAACTTTCTCAAACGGTTTAACAAGGATTCTGTTGTGGAAGCTGCAAATGAGGGCTTACGTGACAGTGTATATGAGTGGAGTCCTCTTTCTGGAGCTCCCAAAGATGGTTTCACATTTGAAGAGAAATTTGGGAGCTTCTTAAGTCACAAAGAAAAGGTAGAACCCAAATCAGAGACTGGTGATCGCCATACTGACTTCCTGCTGCCTCATGAGAGGGCCAGTCAGGATGGCAGTGGTTTCTCCCGAATTCTGGGCATGATGGCTGATTCTGTCAGTGCACAGGAGAAGAGGAGGCGTAGTTTTCCTGACATTGAGGATGAAGAGAAATTTCTTTATGGTGATGAGGATGAAGACACCAAAATAGAATCTCTTCCCCTTCAGAAACCCTCAGTGAATTGTGGCAATGAGATAATAAAGCAGAAATTGAGCCCACCTCCTCCTGCTCCAGCTGTCAAGCTGGATCCTTTAGAAGAGCCTAATGCTGAGTACGCCAAGATCCACGACCTACTCAAAACCATTGGACTGGACATTGGCGTTGCTGAAATTGGGAAGCTGGCTGTTCGCACCCAGGAGCGCCTCCACGGCAAAAAGGTAGCCTCTCGGTCTCCCGACCGGCGCTCTTCAGATCCTCACAGACTGGACCCCTGGGACTTCCGTCGCAGCAGGAGTGACACTCGTTCTCCTGAGTCAGGCCAACAGTGCTCAGCATCGCCTCCTGTCTCTTTCCAGCAGTCTAAGGATATATCTTCTCTTCAGAAATCAGAATATACTAAGAACCAGCCAATGGGACAGGATATACCTTCGTGTGCACCAGAACAGCCTATTCCTTCTGTCTCTCTCATTCCTTCAGTTCCACCAGCTCCTGCTAGCTTGCCACCTACACCGACTTCTGTTTCCCAATACCAAATCCCCAGCTATTCCCAGTTCACTGCTGCTCAAATTCCCCAGAACTATCCACCTCCCACAATGGCTCCTCCAGGATATGATGCGTATGGGCACTACATGGCATATGCAGCACCTAGCTGGCCCATGTACCCCCCGGCCCAGCAGCCTAATCCTACACTGCCAGAAGCTCACGGTCTTATTACTATGTCCATGTCAGCAAACCCCATGCGTCCTAACCTCCGGGTGATTGAGACAGTCTCTATGAGGAAGGATGCTTCTGATTTAAAAAGAGATGGTTCTGTGCTCGTTCATGTCCCTACTATTCCTACTCCTCCCAAAGTGCCCCCTCGTCTGTCTTCACATCCTCTGAAAAATACCACAGAAAAAATATCAGATGAAAAAAATCGTGCAACTCAAAAGCAGAAGGTATGTTACCTGTTCTGATACAGCAACACGTGTTGGGCTGCTTGATCGCTGGGGTAAAAGCTTTTCCCCTTCAGATGTTGTGGTGGTTTGGCCCTGGCTGGGGACCAGATGTCCACCAAAATTGCTCTATCACTCCGCTTCTTAGGGAAGAGGGAAAATATAACAAGAGGTCTGTGGGTCAAGGTAGAAGCAGTTTAAGGGAAAAGCAAAGGCTGTGCGCAGAAACGAGCAAACAAAACTACTGTTCTCCAGCTGCTTCTCGGGAAGCAGGGCTTTGGTACGCGCTGTGAGTGCTCCTGAGGACAAATGGCATTAACACACAGCCTCCACTTCCTTCTTTCTCCTAGCTTTTTTGTCTGAGCTGACATCATATGAGATGGAATACCCCTTTGGTCAGTTTGGGTCAGCTGGCCTGGTGTGTCTCCTGCCAAGATCTCGCCCATTCTTCAGCATACAGTTGGGGGGGAATGTTGGAAAAGCACAGCCTTGGTGCTGTGTGAGCACAGCTCAGCAGCATCCAAAACACTGTTGTATTACTAACCAGCTACCACTACAAGACACTGTGAAAGATGCTGTGGGTAGAACTATCTTCATCTCATCCAATACTGCTATGTGTTGTTTTTTATCTTCCATAGTGGTTTCAGTTTAAAAGCAATTGGACTGAATTTGCTGTAGTTAAAGATTCTTAGGCACTTGCCTGTATTACTCTGAGACAGGTTTAAAAAATGCCTTTAAGGTCCCTCAAAGTCATGTGCCCATAGGTTATCAGTAAAATCAAGCATGAAATAGAAGTACTTTGGGGCAGACAAAATCTTAGAGAAAAAACACCTCTTGGCCACAGATGGAATTTATTCTGCTGAGCTTTAGATACTGAAATACCTGAATATATAGACATACAAAAAGGGACAGCATAAAGGTGGAGCTGGGCTTTCAGTGTTCATTGGCTGGACAAGAGGCAATAGGCACAAACTGAAACACAGAAGACTCCATCTGAACATGATACATGGTACAGTAGTACCATGGTTGTACCTATATTAAACATTCTTAAATACATACTAAAGGATGTCATCATACACAATTGCATACAGTTTGCTCTAATTTTGTAATAATTATGTCTTAATCACAAAATAGAAGAATGTAAGGGAAACAGTTATTTACTTGATGCCTCTGACACCAGTTTAGGTTACAAGTGTTAGTTTTTTCCTCTTCTAGTTACCTCAGTTTGTGTGATAATTAAGAGAGTAGTGGGAAAGAACATGTTTTAAAATAGGAAACTGTAGTTACATAGCTGTCAAAAGACTGGATGATTTCTGGAAGTTGTTTGGGTTTTAAAACTGGGGGCCACTCAATCTTTCTTGTTAAATTAAAGGCATAAAATCATAGAATTATTTGGGCTGGAAGAGACCTTAAAAAATCACCTGGTTCCAACCCCTCTGCTGTGGGCAGGGATGCCTTCCACTAGATCAGACTGCTCAAATCCCCATCCAGCCTGGCCTTGAACACTTCAAGGGAGAGAGAACACCCAGTTTCTCTGGGCAACCTGTTCTGGTGTCTCACCACCCTTATTGTAAAAAGTGTTCTTCCTTATGTCCAGTTGAAATGTAGCCACGTGTAGCTTAAAACTGTTGCTCCTTGTCCTGTCATTACAGGCCCTGGTAAAAAGTCCCTTTCCATCTGTCTTACAGAATTACAGAATCATTGAGTCTGGAAAAGACCTGAGATCATCAAGTCCAGACTATGACCACAACATCAGCTAAACCATGCTACCAAGTGCCACATCCAATCTATTTTAAAGACCTCCAGGGGTGGTGATTCCACCACCTCCATGGGCAGTCCATTCCTAATCGCCCTTTCTGTGAGGAATTGCTTCCTAACATCCAACCTAAACCTCCACTGGCACAGCTTCAGGCCATGCCCTCTTGTTAAGTCACTAGTTGCCTGGGAGAAGAGCCTGACCCCCACCTGACTACAGCTTCCTTTTAGGTAGTTGTAGAGAGTGAAAAGGTCCCCTCTAAGTCTGCTCTTCTCTAGGCTGAACAACCCCAGCTCCCTCAGCCTCTCCTCATACAACTTTCCCTCCAGTCCCCTCACCAGTCTTGTTGCTCACCTCTGGACCTGCTCCAGCACCTCAATATCTTTCTTGAAGTGAGCAGTCCAGAACTGCACACAGTGCTCGAGGTGAGGCCTCATCAGTGCCGTGTACAGGGCCAGAATCACATCCCTAGTCCTGCTGGCCACACTATTCTTGATAACAGGCCAAGATGTCATTGGCCTCCAGTGCCACCTGGGCACACTGCTGGCTCATGCTCAGCTGTTGTAAACCAGCACTCCTAGGGCCCTTTCAGCCAGTCTGCTTTCCAGCCACTCATCACCCAATGTGTGTGCATGGGGTTATTGTGGCCAAAGTGTAGGACCCTGTACTTGGTCCTGTTGAATCCCACACCATTCATCCCATCCCATCTATCCAGCCTGTCCAGGTCCCTCTGCAGCATCTTCCTACCTTCTAGCAGATCAACACTCCCTCCCAACTTGGTGTTATCTACAAATTTAGTGATCCCTCATCCAGGTCATTGGTAAAGATGTTGAGTAGAACTGGGCTCGGTACTGGTCCTTGAGGGACATCTCTGGTCACAGGATGCCAACTGAATGCAGCACCATTCACAACCACTCTCTGTGCTTGGTCCTTCAGCAGTTGTTAACCCAGCGAAGGGTGCACCTGTCCAAGCCATGGGCTGACAGCTGTGCCAGGAGGGTGCTGTGGGAGGTTGTGCCAGATGCTTTGTTGAAGTCTAGGTAGACCACATCCAGAGTTTTCCCTTCATCTACCAGGCGGGTCACCCAGTCCTAGAATGAGATCAGGTTGGTTAGGCAGGACCTTCCTTTCCTCAATCCATGCTGGCTGAGTCTGATTCCCTGGTTTTCTTGTACATGCCACTCGGTGGCATTCAGGATGACCTGCTCCATAACCTTGCCAGGTACTGAGGTCAGGCTGACAGGCCTGTAGTTCCCCAGACCTTCTTATTTTGGCCCTTCTTGTGGATGGGCATCACACTGGTCAACCTCCAGCCACCTGGCACCTCCCCAGTTAGCTAGGACCGGTGATAAATGATGGAGAGCAGCTTAGCTAGCTCTTGTGCCAGCTCCTGAAGTAGCCTGGGATGAATCCTGTCTGGACCTATAGACTTGTTAGGATCTAAGTGGCATAGGTCACTAACTACTTCCTTCTGGATTACAGGAGGGATATTCTGCTTCCCATCCCTATCTACCAGCTCAAGAGTGCAGTAGCCCTGGGGATAGTCAGTCTTTTTGTTAAAGACTGAAGCAAACAACAGTGTTGGGTACCTCAACTTTTTCCTTGTCTTCTGTTACTATATTCCATCCTTCATCCAATAAGGAATGAAGATTTTCCCCGGTTCTCCTTTTGTTATTAATGTACTTAGAAGAGCACTTTTTACTATCCTTAGTAAAGGATTAAGTTCAAAGTGAGCTTTTGCATCTCTTAATTCTCTTTCTACATGACCTTACAATGTCCTTATATGCTTCCTGGTTCACCTGCCCCTTTTTCCAGAGTTGATACACTCTCTGTCTTTCCTTTGAGTTCTTACAGAAGCTGATCTTCTCCAACAGCTTGTTTTGTGGCACGTAGGGACAGCCTACTCCTGCACCTACATAATTCCATCCTTAAAGTAGACCCAGACTTCCCAAGCCCCCTTGCTTTTGAGGGCTGCTTCCCAAGCGAGTCTCCAAACCAGCATCCTGCACAGACTGAAGTCAGCCCTCTGGAAGTCCAAGGTAGAGATTTTGCTGAGAGCCCTCCTAACCTCACCACCTATTGAAAATTCTATCATATCGTAGTTGCTGTGCTCCAGATGACCTCCAGCCACCACATCTTCCACCAGCCCTTCCCTGTTTGTAAACATCAGGTCTAATGGGGCACCGCCCCTTGTAGGCTTCTTTACCAGCTGCAACAGAAAGTTGTCATCCACACATTCTAGGAACTTCCTGGACTGCTCCCTTTCTGCTGTGTTGTACTTCCAGCAGACATCTGGTAAGTTGAACAAGGCCTAGGAAACGTGAAGACATCTCCAAATTGTTGAAGGAATGTCTCATCGGTGTCTTTATACTGCTCAGGTGGTCTGTGGCAGACTATCAGCCTCACTGGCCTTCCCTTTTAACCTTATTCCTAGACTTTCAACTTTGGTGTGTCTAACATTGAATTCAGGACAGTCAGACCATTCCTTAACACACAACACTGCTCCTCCACATCTCCTCCCTTTTTAAAGAGCCTGTAGCCATCCATTGCAGCACTCCAGTTGTGCAGATCATCCCACCACATTTCCATGATGACAATTATATTGTGGTTTCCCTGGTGTGCAGTAGTTTACATTTCCTCCTGTTTGTTGCCCATGCTACAGGTGTTGGCATACAGGCACTTGATCCAAGGTACAGATACAGCCTCTAATACCTTTCACGCAGGCACTGGCATGTTGCATTCAGGCTCCTTTCTAGTGACCTCAGTTTCACCTCTGCTCCACTTCATACCGCGTTTTAAGCTCTGATAATGAGCCCTGCCAGCTCCCTTCCTAAAACCCTTTTCCCCCTGTGGGATAGGCTATTCCCATCTGTTGCCAGCAGGCCTGACCTCTTGTAGATCAAGCCATGGTCAAAACCCCCAAGCCTCTGCCAGTAACAAAAGGCTTGGAGCCAGGTTTTAAATCTGTTGGCACATCCTGCCTTATCCCTCGTCGTTCCCCACAGCTGGAGGAGAACACAACCTGTGCTCCCGATCCCTTGACCAGCCATCCCAAGGCTCTGAAATACTTCTTCATTGTTCTTGGAGGTGTTCTTCCTATTTCATCACTGCCTACCTGAAACAACAAAAGGGGATAATAATCTGAGGGCTGTACTAGGCAAGGGAGCTTCTTCATTACTTCTTTAACCCGGGCCCTTGGAAGGCAACAGAGGTCCTTGTGTAGCAGGTCTGGTCTGCATATTGGGCCTTCTGTTTCCTTAAGCAGTGAGTCACCAGTGACAGTGACCTGTCTTACTCTGCTGAGGAGGTTTTAATGCAGGGGGCAGTTCGACTAGACTTTGGTGACACCTCTAAGCAGGCAGAACCATCTTCCTCACTGTTGCCCAGTTCCCCTTGCAGAGCACTGTACCTGTCCTTGTCTCCATCTTCATTCTCCTGACTGTCAAGTCCCAAAGCCCCATACCTATTGTACAATGGCAACCAGGGAGGTGAGGGGGGCTGAGTAGACTCTTGCTTGCCTTTCCAAGCAGGGACCTCTTTGCATTCTGCCTTGTCCCTTAAGTACTAAAAGGCCACAGTAAGGTCTTCCCAGAGCCTTCTCGTATCCAGACTGAGCAACCACAACTCTCTCAGTCTTCCTTCATAGGACAAGTGCTCCTAGCTCACTAATAATTGTCATGACCCAAAAAGGTCCATGTCTTGTGCTGGGGGGGCCCAGAGCTGGATGTAATACTCCACATGGGATCTCACAAAAACAGAGTAGAGGCTGAGAGTCACCTGGGTGCACCTGCTGGCCTTGGTTTTCCTGCAGCCCTGTCTTCAATTTGCTTTCTGAGCTGCTAGTGCACATCCTGAGTTTGTAACTACATACCCCTAGCTGCATGACATCACTTCAGTGTAGCGGTGGTAATCATACATTGTGTCGGTAGATCTGCTAGTAGAGGAGCAGCACAAGACACAGGCTGGAAGCTTTTTGCCTACTCAGATCATGTTTGAATCCACTGATTCCAAGTGGATATTTGGGCCACTGATTCCAGGAAAGGCTCAGAAGAGGTCACTTTAGAGTTTTGTTCTGAGAGAAGCTGTCTGATTTTTTTATTTGAAGAGATATAAAGAGTATTTGCACAAAGTTCTACATGGAGAAATAAATGAACTTTTACTGCTTACAAGTATTAATTTCTTCAGTTGACATGCTTGAAATGTTGGTTTTAATGAAACTTGCTACTTCTGGAAGAGCTTTGTTGGCTGAAAGTGTGTGGTTTTCTCCTGCTATGACATACTCTTATAGCTCCTTTATGCATCTTGGCAGAACTTTTAGGGCTCAGTCTGCACTGCAGGTGTCCTTGCCTTGGGCTTAGTCTGCAGGTTTTATTTCTGTTGGGATGGCTTGGAGTATCCAGTTGATGCTTCTGTGCTTTAAGAAAACCCAGAATGAGAGACTGGTGTTTTGGTGATCAAAAAAAACAACACAAACTCCCAAAAAAACTTGTTGCATTTAAGACATGGCATAACTGTTTTGGTAGAACCCCATTCAAGGTTTACTCCAGGCAGGCTGTAGGGGTCTTACTGACATTGACAGTACCACAGTAGGACCTGGGTCATTTTTCTTTGTTGTCATAGTAGGCCTGGGTAATTTGTTCAAGTAAGAAGTCAGTAATAAGCTTTAAGAGCATTGTGGAAGTAAAGAAAAGGGATTTATCTGTTGAAAAATGTAGCTGAGAAGGAAATGGAAAGAATTTTTCTGATTAATTTTAGCATATTGCTTGGTTTCCTTCTGTGAGAATCAATGAAAAACAGTGAAAAGCAGGTCTGTGAGTTCCTTATGCCACAGTTCACCTTTTTGAGCAAGCAACAGGCTTCATCCAGATGTTTCTTTTTGGATAATTATGCCTGCAGAATGTATTTGGTGATACAGTTATGATAAGATTGAAGTAAAAGCCTAAGTAATATCTAATACTGTCTGGATGGAAAGCAGGAGGCAAAGTGAAGGGCTGATGGAACATGCTACCTTTAGAGGTACTGCATGAAGAGCTGTTTGGCATTGATCTTGCTCACCCCTTTAGAAGATAGTTGGCTGAGCTGAAGTACAACAAAGCAAGTATTTTTGGGCAATATGCTATCCAAAAGAAAAAAATGGCATTCCTATAGGGTTGAAGTGTGAGCATATGATTTAGTTACCTGCAGATGCAGAGGAAGAGTTGTATTGTGTTAAAGTTCTCAAGAACATTTTGGGAATAGTGAGCAGTGTTCTGTGACTGACAAATTGAGGTCTTGCTGTCATTCTGGCAAGACTGATTAACTGGCATAGTGAAGAGAAGTAAATCTGGTCCTCTTCCAATCTGCTTAGGTTATAGAAGAGAGAGAAAAACTAAAGAATGAACGAGAAGCACGGCAAAAGAAGCTTTATTACCTCAAAACTGAGCTGGACAGGCTTCGTAAACAGCAAGGTACAGTGCATTCCTCACTCCTGGATAATTTTTTTCCCAGTTGTATTGTAGGTTGTATCTCAAATCCTAGTACATAGTAGGACAAGTGAAGACCAAAAGAATAGTAGTTCATAGTTTCATATTTTAATACTTGGAGAAATGCAAAGTATGAGAAAACACTGACATAATTCCTGCATTAAAATTCATTATGTCAAAATTTGACTGTTATGATGAAGCAAGCAGTTGCTCTTGCGTCTTCTTTGGCAACTTGGTAAGTTAAATCAGTCACAGTTTGTGCATTTTAGTGCTTTTTAAAAGAAGTGAGAAATAGAAACTGAAGACATGTCATTGTGCCTTTCAGTTTTTCATAAATGAATTCTTACTTGGAGAAGGAAAAGTAGTCCTCTTTAGACAGAGCTACCTTATTTTTAAAACTTCTGTTCCATCAAAGTAAGTAGTAATTTATCTCAGCTTTGGAAAATGATACTTTCAGGTTAGAATACATGATTAACTTTAGTGTGTTTAGTCATAAAAGGAACTAGTGATCATTAAATGTGCCTCTGATAGGGTTGTGCATTAAAGCAGTCCTTATAGAAGTGGATTAATGCTGCTGTATCTGACAGTCATCTTTACAAGTACCTAGTCACAATTTAGCTGTAATATTAACATTTCTCTTGTTGCTGGAATAGTTGTGCATATTGTGTGACTTTTCCTGTTGCATTTCAACTCTTCTACTTCTTTGATTGGCTCAGGAGAGATGTTGAGGAAAAAACGTCGTGAGAAGGATGGACACAAAGACCCCTTGTTGGTTGAGGTGAACAGACTACAAGAGAACATTGTGAAGGAGATTTCAGAGCTGCATAAAGAGTCTGATGCAGCTGACAAGAAGCAGTCTGAGCTTGACAAAGTAGCACAAATCCTGGGGATTAACATATTTGAAAAACCTCGGAAACCACCTGCAGAAACCAAAGATTCCTCAGAGAAGAACAAGTCAGAAAATGCGAAAGGTCCAGAGAAAACATCTTCCTCCAACAAGGTAAAGTCTTCTCATGTGTATGCTAATGATTCTCTCAATAAAAGAACAGGGCATTTCAGAGATGGCCACTCCCAAACACTGACTAGAAGATTGTTTGATGCTGTTTGTGATCGCATCTCATGCACTGTTTTTGATGGTGCATGCAGATGGGAGTGAGTGTACCAGTGTTTATAATTTCCCTCAGGATTTGCACAGTTCAGTACCACCTGCTGATTTTGATCTTGGTTTTGATGAAATGACAGTTGAACTAAAATAGTATCTTGAGTGTTTGTAGCTGTTCAGTCTCAATGCCATACCAGCAGGACAGACTTCTCTAGAACATTTTTGGCACAGCCTGTCAAGGAGGAATGTTTGCATCAGCAAACCTTGACATGAGTTTGGAGTGTGCTGGTATCTCACTGGGTGATGATACTAACAAATCACAAGACTTATGATTGTAATCACCTTAACATGATTATTATGCACATATTACATGTTCTCACTTAAAAAATGTCAGTATGTATCAGTATGGTGTCTCTGACATGGTCTATAGTACTCAATGCTGGATATACCAAATCAAGCTTCTGGTGTTCCTGAAGGTAGTTTTTCCTTTGATAGTAGTGTATAATAGCAACATCTGAAAGGTTTTACATGTATTCAGGAGATTATTTATCTTTCTTTTCAGATGTTTATTCAAATATGTAATAGAAATAGCTGATGGGAGATTGTGGATGCTTTTTGTGTAGACCTCACTCTGCATTTTTTGCAGTGAGGAAAATGTTAATAGGGTAAGAGGCATTTCCCACAAGGTCACTCAAATTTGTGTATCCTGTAAACTTTCCCTTATGCTTCTTCATGGTCTGGTTCAGAAAACCCATTTGATTTTTAAGGCTTGCTGTTGTTTTTTTATTTTTGTTGTTTCTTAAAACACCTCTGAAATTTAGTATCCATTTATCCAAATCATTTGTTTCAGTCACCACATCGTGAAACTGAAGTAGGCAACACTGTCTTTTAAACCCTTCATTGCATTAAATTATGTTGCTTTCCTTTTGTGAGATATGGCATATGTGAATTTATTTTTCATTATTTTATCTTTCATTGCCTGTATCAACCAAACTCATAATGATTTGATCCCCTTTTCATAATTCTTTGTTTAACAAGTTCTGGCCAAGAACATTTAGTACTTTCTGATACCTGTAGGTACGTAGAACACTGTCTTTAGTCTTTTAAGATTCACTTTGTAGTTCTGATTGTTAACTTTTTTAAATTAAAAGAAAGGTGGTAACAAGTCTTCTGACACTCAGATAGGTTGACTCTGCTAACCTAAGTGCAGAGACATGGACATGGACATGTACAGAGCTTATGTGCAAGCTACCTTGTGGTGCCCTGCTGCTGCTCCTAGGTCTGTGTGTTGTGGTCACATGGTGAGTGCAGAGGTAAAGCTAGCCTGGTACCAAACAGGTATTGTCCCTTCTGGGGTCTAAATAGCCACAAATTACAAAGGCATCTTTGAGCTGGGCTTGAGCACAAACTGGGATTAAAGGTTGGCTGTCACCTGTCTGTGTGTGAAGCATTGTCTTTTTGAAGTTCTGGCTGAGAGAGCATTTTTATACAGTGGATGCTTGGATGTCTGTAAATAGCACAAACAGTGACGCTTCTCAGTCACTGTGAACATCCTTCCATGGACTTCCTACAGATCATACACTGATCTTTTTAAGAGAATGTCAGCTTTGCTGTTTCTTACAGACAGAATATATACAAACATTCATGGGGTCACTTCCTACTCTGCTACAAAGAACTAGATTGCATTGGGATATGGGTATCTGCAGGGTGCATAGTGGACAAAGTGTCTCTTCGTTGTTTGATTTACGATGTATGCTGTGTGGGGTGCTGTTAATAGGAGAGAATCTATCTGGGTTTTCCAAAAGGAGTTTCAAGTACTGCAGATGTTATTTAACAATTTCATTCAGTGTCTGTAGTGAATAACTTGGAAATCACACAACCAATTCAGGTCTGCTAAGTTAACATGCTCTTCTTTCCAGGCTGCCATGAGGATTAGAAATGGTAGCATAATGGGCTTTCAGCTGTTGAAAATGTGTTTCAAAACTCAAATGACATTTAGTACTATTGTAATATAAAGTAGCAGGGCTCATTCATGATCCATTTCAGGGATTCTTTGCTGCTCTGCAGTGTTAGTTTAGTATTCATTTTAGCTAGAGTTCTGAAATGTCTGTGTGTCACTGTATGGTGTCTTTCTGTACGAGTCAGTGTAAGTGCAAATATCACAAGCTCAGATCACAAGATGCTTCACCATATATACTCAGGTAGTTAACAAAACACCATCTTTATTACTGCTAAGCAATGACTTTTCTGGAGAATTCAGGAACTGTCAAATAATCTAATAAAGCTGATTGAGTTAAATGCTTTTAGTCAACTAACTTACTTCTTCATTCTACTTTCATTCAAGCTACTTTTGCAGTAAAATTCTGAATGCTTCTAGGGGAGCCATTTTAGGTCGAGGCACTGTTTTGGCTAGGATGGTAACTATTCAGAACCCATACAGTGAGAAGGGTGCATGCCATAGGGAATGTGTTCATTTGGTTCCTTGATAACCTACAACTGTCCAGCCATTACATCTGGGAGCCTTATTGGAAACTCTTCTCTGCGGCCACGTAGCGTCTTAGTCGGCAATACCAGCTCCCTGAAACACTGGAATTAGCCTGGGCACTGAGAAGCAGGTGATGTATTTTATTTCATTTTTTGTTCTTTGTGGCTTCTGCTGGAGGCAGGTTCTGAGTTTTAGACCATTATGTCTGTCCTGCTTTGACTTAGAGAAGTGTTTCCTTTTGTTCAATTCAGGAATCAAAAACTACTAATGACAAATCCAGAGGCAGAAGCCCGAAACCAGCAGAGTCATCTTCACAGTCTTCCAAACATCCTTTCCAGCTGGCCAATATTTATGACTATTACGATGCAGGGAACCACTGGTGCAAAGACTGCAATACCATCTGCGGGACCTTGTTTGACTTTTTCACACACATGCATAATAAGAAACATAGACAGGTATGTTGCAGGCTTCCTTCACTAAGTGCATTTCATACTGCTGTAAATACTGGCACTAAAACATACACCAGAGAACTACATTTTACAAGAAAACCTGAAGTAATAACCCAATGAGTTGCTTATCAAATTCCTTTTCCCTAATGTTGGACTTGAGCAGTTTGTACGCCCACCAGTGTGTTCCAACTAGTGTAAATGGGGCCTGTGTTCAGTTCACTTAGGATCTAGCATTTGATACTTGTGTTTCATATGTTTAACCTGTTCTTTGCTATGGTTTACATTTTACACTTCTCACAGATTATTTTCCCAGTGTAAATTGCAAAATGGGAGGGTAAAGAGAGGAAAACATATTTCTTGTAAATATTTGCACGTTGATTTTAATGTTCAGTGTTCTGAAAGGAAGAAGGATGTTCTGATGTTAAAAAGGAAAAAGACAAGTGTATTTGCCTTGCTGGTGTAATACATGAGCCTGTATGCCTCTGTCACTGTGCAAATAGACCCTGGATCCTTACAACAGACCTTGGGCTTTGAAGACCCAGAGTGAGACCAAACAAGACTCCATAAAACGCATTGATAAGATAACTGTTCCTGCCAAAGGTATGTTAATTCTTTTTAACTTTGATATCTTCATCCTTTGCCCTCCAGCAAGTTCCAGTTGCATAGAGAAAGGAATTTCAAAGCTTTACCTTCTTATAGCAGCATATATAGGTATTATTAGATAAAAGGAAAACAGTTTAATTTCCTCACTGTTCTTGTGGGAAAAGATCATGAAGCAGGAGTGCAGGAAAATGTAGCATGGTTCCTCCTCTTCTTTTTAGAGTTTCATTTATTTATTTTGACTATCAGGTGACTTCTTTCTCCAGTGTAGTTCTGAAGTGATTTTTGCTAACATACTAGAATTCAGAAAATTACTACAAGAGCTTGCAGTGTTTGGGCAGATTTATGCAGTACTCCACCCAGTCTTGCAACAGTCTTCTATTCAATACATTTTTAGTAGAGGTGCCCTTGAAAAATCACTGATGAATACTTGATAGAGTGTGGTGGATACAGAGAATCTGAGAAAGTCATGTGGAAGGTGTTGCAAAGTGATTTGAAAAGTAATACAGTATTTAAAATCTTACTGTCCAGATAGGCCTGCCAATGGTCAATCTCAGTTCTTACATTACATACTTTTAGTAGGTCCCACTGAAAAAGAATCTGCAGTGCTGGGTAACTGCAGCTGTTTCTGTAGGCACAAAGATGCAGTCTTCCTGAGCTTCAGTGAAAATAAATGTGTTTTTCTCATAAACCAGATGTTTAATATTTCAGCAGACTGCATCACAAAGATGTAAAATACATTAAGACTGTAGGAAAAGTTAGCCTACTTGAATAGAGGTTATCCTTAATGTGGTGGAGAGCACTGAAACAGTACTTTGAATCAAAGTAATCAAGCTTTTTAATTTAATGTGTTTGTTTCTGGTAGTGCTGTTTTTCATCCTGTAAATGTAAGGAAAGCAGCATTAACTGTTCCAAAAGGAACACTGCTGGAGGTATTGCTGTTGGTTTTGATACATTTATCTGGCTTTGTTAAGAGCTTGGCCTTTATTAAGTTTTGTCTCTCTGATCATTTTCTTCGGCCTTTTCAGGCTCTGAGTTTCTGATTCCCATCACTGGATATTATTGCCAGCTCTGTCATGAATTTTTTGGAGATCAAATCTCAGCAGAGCAGCATGTGAAAAGTCATCCCCACAATGAGAAATACAAGGTTGGTAACCAGTATGCTAGGAGTGAGTCATTCCTTCTGTTAGCTTCTACTTGTTTTGTCTTCATTTTCCAAAGACTGACATTTGACTCCTCAGAATATGTGTATTTGCTTATCTTCAGTACATTCTACAGAATGAAATAAGCAGAACTTCTCATTACACAGAGACTAAGCTTTCATCTGCCTGAAGTTGAAAAGGTGTTTAAGACCCAGTGTTGATTTTCAAACTCATCTTTAAAGTGATAGCACTGCTGAAAGCCACCACTCAATTCACACCAAATTGCAGAGTGTGGAGTTTGTAGAACCTCCTTTTCCTTTAGGATAAAATTCTCTGCTCTTTTATCATTGAGATAGCTTTACTGAACAGGTCAAGAGCAGAATTTATTGATTTAATTATTTTAATAGTAAAAATGGCTAAAATTGTGCCATTTATTTCCACAGAAGTACATAGATGAAAACCCACTCTATGAAGAGAGGAGAAATCTAGACCGTCAAGCTGGATTGGCTGTAGTTCTGGAAACAGAGCGCAGGAGGCAGAATGAGCTGAAACGGAAACTAGTTGAGAAACAGAAAGAAGTGAAGGATGAGAAGAAACCAAAAATAGTAAAGAAAGATGATGCAAATTGCATGCCAGAACTTGGAGAAGGGACTAATGAAACTCAAGGCAAAACAGATTCTTCTGAGCAAAAACTGGGTATCAAGCTTAAGCTGAAGCAGGAAGATAAGGAGGAGAAAAAAGAAGAAAAGAAAGAGGAATCAAAAAAGGAATCACCAAGCCAGACTTCCTTTGGGAAATTCAGCTGGAAGAAGACTGAGAAAGAGGATAAAACCCCAGGGGGTGCTGTTCCAAAGGAAGAGACTACAGAAGGAAACAAAGAAGAGAACAAGTGTCAGTCTGGGAAGCTTCATGTCAAGCCCATTGAAATCAAGCTGTCTGGGAAAACTGTTATTCCACACACTAGCTCGTGGACACCAGTGGTTTCCACATTATCATCAACAAAAATTCTACCCAATCTACCAGTCCCCACCATGATTTTCAGGAAGACTACTGCTACAACAGTTAGCAAACCGGCACCGTTGAACACCTTTTTATCCATAAAATCCTCTGGAGCTACCACCAAGCCGCTACCTGTTGTAAAAGAAACCAATTCAGATATTCTGCTGCCTCCAGATATCATCTCAAAAGCTTTTGGAGGAGAAGAAGTAATTTTAAAAGGGGCAGAGGAGGATCTGAAAGAAGCAGAGAATGATGGATCTTCTCAGACCTCTGATACGCCACCTTCCCCACCTCATCCACCAGCGGTCCAGCAGGCAGCTGTCATCCCTGCAGATGAGGTAGCTCCAGGTGTATCTGAAAGTGAACAGACAATGCTGGCAATGCCTGTGAGGCCTCCTCCACTACCACCTTCAACTGCTTTCAGTGACCAGGCAAAAAAACTAGAGAAACGAAACTCTTGCTTGGCCACAGCCAATGCTAAAGATCTGTATGATATTTTCTACAGCAGTGGTGGAAAGAGCTCGTCTGACAGCAAGCTTGCGAATGCAGTACCTCCAAACGGAGAAAACTCTAACCTACCAAAACCTGCAGACTCATCTGCAGACCCTGGATCAAATAGTAGCTCGTGCTCCTTCAAAGAGGATTCTCAGAATGGGGCTTCTGAGGTTAGGCAAGTCCACTCAGTTGAGAACAGCTCAGAACTGGAGAGAACTGGTATTTCAGAGACTTTAACATGTCATAATGAGATGAACTGTGACACTGAAAATGGTACTCAAAAAGATGTAGCTAAAAAATGTCAGGCTCCTCTTTCAATAGATGTTCAGTCTCAGCTGAAGGAAGGTTCCTCACAGTGTAATAATCAAGTAACAGAAAGTTGTCTTCTTGGTGAGAATCAGGCTGAAATGAACAAGAAATCACTTCAGCCTCAGCTGTCAGAAATGTTGGTCACAGAATTTCCAGACACAAAAGCTGCTTCCCATACTGGACTTGTGGATATAGGAGGTAGAGAGCAAGTAGACATTCAAGAACTCTGCGATCTACAGAAAACAGAGGTCCAAAAGAAAGTTGGACAGAAAGATGCAGATAAAACTACAGTTACTAACGTGAATGTTCCTGGTTCCTTGAAGAAAGATAGAGAGATGAAAGACTGGGAAATAAAAGCAGTAAAGCCTGAGCTTATTTTACACCCAAAGACTTTGTTACCTGAAGCACAGAATGAAATTAAAAAATTGGGAAATGCACATTTGGAGGAGGAAGGGCTAAATGGTAACTGTAGAACTCAGTTGGAAACTGATAGTCCAGACTTGCTTTGTGATTCTCAAAACACTTCCAAAGAAAAAGCTTTAGTAGCAGTAATGACAGAGCAGAATTCTGTTGATGCCTCCTTAAAAGATGTAAAACTGAATAGTGTAGCTTTGGTAGTATCTCAGAGAGGAGTCCCTGACAAAGCCTCTCGAATTTCAGAAACACAAAATCAAATTTTAGAATTGACAAGAAGTGAACGGGACACTTGCACAACTAGTAATGGAGAAAAACAGGTCATCACAACCTGTTCTTGCTCTGAAAGTGGCTGGGATCTGTCAGCTACCCCAAAAGCAGAAATAAAAACTGATTCTAATGAAGTTAGTGCTTCAGAGATAGAGGTACAGCCAGACACGTATCTTGCCAATGAAGAAACTAGAGGTAGCATATTGGAGATTCAGGAAAGGGTTCAACCTGAACTCCCAGACCATGCAGTGTTGGATAACCAAACTCAAAGGAAGGACAATGCACAGTTGGGCAATGCCAATTGTGCAAATATTGTTGAACTCAGATCCAGTGTAGAATTAGTGGTTGAAGTTGATCAAAAATCATTAGGCTGCACTGGATCTGATGCAACATTAGACAGTACTTTTATCAAGAGAGATGCAAAAGAGGTAGGGACTGGAGGCTTTCCTAGGGTTCACTCTGATCTTGTCCAAGAACCAGTAGTTGCTTTATCAGCAGATTTCCATAGGAAGCATCTTTCAGAAGAAGCTGTCCACTCCCCAGAAACAAAGCATGAGGTCGTAAGAAATTCAGCAGCCAATGACTTTCATCTGACTTACGTGGGATTGAACACTGAACAGTCCAAAAGTCTCTCTGAAAATGTTCATGTGGATAACAAGAAAGTGTCTTTGACATCAGAAGATGTAAAACGCAGTAAGACTCCCTCCCAGAAAGCAGAACTTGAGTTTAGAAGCACCGATTGCAGTTTGGGAGATACTAAGGTAAAGCAGGAATGCTTCAGCATCCTTACAGCAGGACTTTTAAATGAGAATGCAGGAGAAGTTTCAAAACTAGGAACTACTGCATCTGTTAGGCTAGAGTCTGGTAATCTTAAGAAGCTGGGCACTGGAAAAACAGTAGATGAAACAGAGATTACTGATTTTGCTGCACTAACTTCTGGTAGTCAGGAAGATAAATTTTGCACACGGATTTCTCAAACGGCTCTGCCGCGGCTGGGGTTGCAGTCCTCAAACAGTAGCACTACAGAAGTGGCCCTGCCAGTTGTAGAAATGCAAGGCATTTCTCCTATGTCTGAGATCCTCCTGCAAGTAGAGGAGAACAAAGGCGATGCTGTCCAAATGCCATCACTGAGTTGTGATGGAGGCAGCACAAAAAGTCAGGCTTCTGGATGCGCAGGAACTGTCTTTCCTGGGGTTAAAGAAACAGGGAAAGGATGGTGGCTGAGGAGCCAAGGGAGCGTGTACCATCCCGAGCAAAAAGACTGAGCAAACAGAAACTGCTTGCAGTAGCTTGGAAGCTACAACAGATTCAGAAATCACTGAAAGCATAGCAGAAAGCCCAGTGGGTTGAAATGAACCTGGCCAGTCCCAATATTTGAGGAGCCTGAGCTGGGATTATGTATATATTTGGGTATTTTTATTTTCTCTTGTTATTGTTTTGTTATAGTTGAGGGGTTTGGGTGTATTTTGCATCCCGTGGTAGGACCTGACTGACGTCCAGCTCACATCGTTGGAAGCAGATACCTGCTTTATTCTGTACATGAACTGTGTAACATGTTTGCTCGTGTGAATTCTTTGGCCAATTTCTTTTCTACGCTCTGCTATTAAAATGGGATCTCTCATTTCTAATGTGTGTGTCTTTGTTGTTTATTTTGGAAGCTTTTCTTTCACCATTCATGGAACGGTTTGCAGCTCACCCTGTTTGTGTCCATAGCACCATGTAGCCCAGCTGCTGGGACAAGCTCAAGAACAGCAGTTGAGAACGTGGGAAAATGGAGACTTGCAGAAGAGCTAAAACGGAAGGTTTCTTTAAACTGTAATGCATGGTTTTGTTTACTTTCACTGTTTGAAATGCAAGAATGTGATTGGAGTTTCCTTTGTTTGTTTGTTTGTTTCTCTGTCTCTGTGCTTTGTAATTACTGTTGTATGACAACTGTACTTAAGCTGTTCCATTGTATTGTATAAGCACGTGTATGGATGCCACATCACTAAGCAAGGGGAGAAAATCTGCCCGACTGACTGGAGAAGAAGACTAATCGGTAAGGCTCTGTGGCCTGACACCTGAACCAGACATGTTGAGGTCACTTAAATTATTTGAAATGGGCTTTCTTTCATTGTATTTTGATCCAGTAACTATTTGTGTTAAATCATTTAGCAGCTGACCAGCTCTGAAGAAGCAGAAGATCAGAATCTTGGTGTCAGGAATTGGACTCACTTCATGTGATATAGACACATGCATGCCTACCCTGAATGGTCCTTGAGCAATCAAAAGCTCTAATGTGGTGATTCTCATTTGTATAGCTTGTTAAAGACTGAAGTATTAAATGTGTTTGCTTGGATAAATATAACATTTTTCTTTGTAAATTGTTTAAAAAATAAACATAAGTGATCAACAAGACTTTCTTCTGGATTCTTTTTGTCCTTAAGGAAAGTGTTTTGCTTCAATTAGTTTCTAACTCCTGTGGTAGCTAATAAAATGAGAACCTGTAGACAATGAAGATACTGAATGGTTAGCCTGATCAGTAGGAAACCTACTCCCAGCAGAAGTCAAAGGAAGAACTGCAGTCATCATCGTCAGTGGAAGATTGTTTCAATCCTCAGTCCTATGTAAAGTTCAAGGTGGGGCACTGCAGGGAAGGAATGCAAGCAGAGTTCATGTTCTGTAATCATTACCAGCATATGAGCCTCCAGAGGGGAGAAAACCCCCCACCAGTTTTCTCCCATCTCCATGCCTGTGTCTGAAGAAGGTATGAAACATTTTTCAGAGTCATTATGGTGCTTCTCATATTAGAAATGTAAGAACTGTCAGAGCTGAATTGGAAATACATTCTATATGGTCAAGTCACAAAAAAGCGAATTAAGAAGGGAAGAGTGGTTTGAGAAAGACTTTTAAAGCTGTGTTTCTGATGTTAAGCTCTGAATATTAGAAGTCATTACCCTGTTTCTCCAAATAACCATTTGCTGTCAAAACCAAAGACATCAAAGGTTTGACATTTTTTGATACTTCCTAAATGGAGTTGTATGAGGAGTAGAGATTGGTTAAATTCTGGTTTATAAAAAAGTCCTTTGCAGTTGTTTCTCTCTTTTCCTATGTAAATGATTTTTTATTCTATCTCTGAGTTTCTTTGTTTATATTTGACAGTTAAATATTTTCCCCTCCTTTTTTCCCCCAATTTATTCAGTGAAGTGCCTGGTGCCTTGTAAGTCCAGAAGAAGGGAACTGAGTTTCTTGCCTGCATTGTATTGAGGGATATCAGTGCAGGGAAGAGAGACATTAAAGGGAAAGATGAATTGTTTGACAGTTCTGCATTTTAGATGGTGCTGTTGTGGAATACAGACATACTTTGTGGTTAGTTTCCTTTTGCAGAATCCTTTTCTTGAAGTTCTTGGTGCAGACAGTGACAAACAATAATTTGGACAGTCATCTTCAGATGACTTTATTCAGTGTTGTGTTATGTGCATGTTATGCAGGACATGCTCTTGATTTGGTTTAGGGGAAAAGATACCAGTTATCTGCTCTCCTACACAGTTGTTACTAAGAGTAGTGGTGTTGTTCGTGCTGAACCTGGCTGGGCACAAATGGAGAGCAGCTAGCACCCAGGGAAAGCAAGAACTTTGCAAATGATACACAGAATTTTTACCCCATGTTTGTCTACAGCCTTCCAGAAGCTGAACCTTATGGTACAAATTACATAGTACTTCTCTTCATACCCTTACTCAAATTGTCCTGTTCTTAAGTGGAAGAGGGCTCTCTATTCCACACTGAAGAAAAACAACAATCTGGTCTTTCTTTGAGATGGGAGTAGAAGGTACTCCTGGAACCACTGCCATGGACAAAGATGAAACAGGCGGTGTAGATGATGACAGCTAGAGAGCCTGGCAGAGGCTTTAAGAGCTGAAATGTTACAAAATGGCATGTATCTTTTATTTATGTATGCTTTTTTTTTCTTTCTTCCTTTTGTGTGTGTGTGTGTGCTGTGGCTTCCAGAGGCATGCAGTACATGGTTTGTCCACTGTACTGGTACCCTGTGCTGGCAGAACTGTAGCGTAGCGCACTGACTGGGAAGCCTTAAGTTCTAGGCTGGCCTTGGACTCTTGACTCCAGCTCTTCAGGAGGAGGGGTGAGTTAATAGAAGGGACTTACTTGTGTGTCTGAACGGTGCAATGCAGTGCTACCTCTCCGTCCTGACCTAGTTCCCTAAAAGCTGTATAAGGCATTCAGACTTGAGCAAAATAACACAGCTGCTAGTGTGCTGCTCAAGCTCCCAGTATGTTCAAATACAGCTCTTCATTCTGCATGAAGGTTGCCTGATTTCTTCCAGACTTACAGCAAAAGCTTTTGGAAAGGAAAGCTTTTGATGCAGAAAGGAAAACAATCAAAAGGGCCTCAGATTTGAGAATGTAGCAATGAAGTCCACTAACTGTTCTGCAAGCAGGATTTTAGGATGAGCACTGAATTTGCTGTAACAAGACCATTCTCTTTGCTGCCTTTTGGTTAATTTCCACAGGAGCTAAGAAAATGTTAGCTGGAAGTGCTGGACTGCTGGAATCCTGTTCAGAGAAGGTGGGTATGGATTTGCGTGACGGGGAATGGCTTCTCTTTCTCTTCTCTTTGATAGGAGGGCACAGCCTCTTTGTTAGTCTTGATGTGATTAGTTGGTGAGGCTTTTGCTATATTTGTAACAGTTAAACATACTATTCACAGGTATGTCTGTAATTTCATTTCATGTGCCAGCATCCAAGAAGGCTGTGTGTGTAGATCACAGGATCACAGATGCTTCCTTTCTCTTGATTGAACAGTATTGTTTTTAAAATGAGCATTAAACTTTTATATACTAACACTGGATCCTGAGTGCTGTTTGTTTAAAAATCAGTCTCTAAAGAGGATTTGAAAAGTACAGTCTGCTTTAGGGTATTAATGATGGCAAGAGATTGAGCTAGATTCTGAAGCTTCTTGGTTCATAGAGCTTTCATGGCCCAACAGTAATCTGCAGAGAAGGGCAACAAAGCTGGTGAGGGGCCTGGAGCACAAATCCTATGAGGAGAGGCTGAGGGAGCTGGGGTTGTTTAGCCTGGAGAAGAGGAGGTTCAGGGGGGACCTCATTGCTGTCTACAACTACCTGAAGGGAGGTTGTAGCCAGGTAGGGGTTGGTCTCTTCTGCCAGGCAACCAGCAACAGAACAAGGGGACACAGTCTCAAGTTGTGCCAGGGTAGGTCTAGGCTGGATGTTAGGAGGAAGTTGTTGGCAGAGAGAGTGATTGGCATTGGAATGGGCTGCCCAGGGAGGTGGTGGAGTCACTGTCCCTGAAGGTGTTCAGGAAAAGACTGGATGAGGCACTTGGTGCTAGGTTGGACTGGATGATCTTGGAGGTCTCTTCCAACCTGGTTGATTCTATGATTCCTGGAAAAGCTGCTTGAAGTAGAAGAAAATACTTTAGAACTCTCCTCTCTCTATTTCATCTGGACTCTTCTAGTTATTTTTAAACTCAGCTACCAAGTTAAATTATTCATGCAAATTTTTTGGTCATATGTTCACAGAAGTCCCTTGTTGACTCTTTTTGCAGTTGTTTCACCAATAAAAAAATCCCCTGACAGCAGCTCCTAAGCATGTGAAAAATATGAACAAAACCCAGCCTGCTTTTTTGCAGATGTATCATAGCTGTTGGCTCTAGAAAATAATGGGTAAGAGATTGCTGTACAGTATGTAGATAGGCTTTTCTTGCTTTGAATGTGATGAAAAAGGCACAGCAAGGAAAGGAGGAAGTTCTGTATTGTCAGACAGAACTCAGGTCATGCTGGATGCTAAAACCAATCAATCACAAAGCACAGATTAACAAAGACAAGTTTCCTGTGTAAGGACAACTGGTGTCAGAGCAGCAGAGCACCTCACAGATCTCAGAATAAGTATTTCTGGCCACTGCACAGCCTCAGGTCATGCAGAGGCTGCCAACTTCCTTAACTTATGTATGTCACAGCCTGAAAGCATCTGACCAGGAGGTGTCTCATACATCCACATTCCTCCAAGACTCTGTGGACTGGAAGGCCTTTACTGGGGGGTCCAATGGATAGGACAGAAGCAGCCTGGGCTACTTTGGTTCTTCTCATAGGGGAAATTGGTATTAAATGGCTTTTCCAGTGCTGGCACAGTGCAGGGAGCCATGCACAACTCCAGCCAGGATGCTGCAGTGAAGCTGCATACAGCTCCATGTGGAGTTCCAGAACTACAGCTTCTCATGAGTGGGGAGGGAAGGAGCCATAACAAACCTAGCCAGGGAGAGAACAAGCAGGAGGAGAGCTGAGCTTGGTTCTGCATCTTGACAAGTCTTCTGCAGAGCTTTGGGTAGCCCATGGAAATCAGTAACCACAGTTCTAGCCCTGGTGTGAGGTGATGGCCCGAGTGGCTGCTGCTTCCAGAAGTAACTGTTCTGCAAAGCCATGGACCTTATTGTATACCAGTAAACTGCTTGGAAGCTACAAGATGAGATTGCTTGAGAAGTACTTGTATGCAAAGCAAAAACTGTACACTATCCAAGTGAATTTCTTCTAGAGGGGCCAGGATGCTACGCAGTTGCCACTCACATCTCCCATGCCTCCAAAATTTGGGTGGTGAAAAAACTTTATGTAGCTAGGAAGAAAAGAAATCACAACTGACAAAGCACAGAATGACAAAGCAAAGCTCTCTTCCCTTGCCTCAGGGGAAGTTGTAGCTGCCTGCTTGAGGTCAGTATGATACCTCCACTTGTTCTCCCCAGCCACAAGATCCAGGCTGCTGACAAGGAACTGCTGGTTCCCACGGCACAGAGAGGAAAACAAGGCAGATGTAGAACTGAGAGAGAGACTGGAGAGGATGCTTTCTGTCTTGTCCTCACCTTGCAGCATTGCCACAATGGAATCAGAGAGAGAAATAAGCAAAAGGCAACTGGTCCTTAATTGAGCACCAAGATGAATACAACCCCTCTCTTATCTAAATCACCTACATAGTGTCAATATAAAGTTTGCCTGCAGTTAAGTGTAGGACAGCAAATGTTTCCATGAAGTCAGCACAGTGTCTTTGCTTCTGTGCAGATTCAGGAGACAGAAACGGTCTCTGAATGAGAAATCTGTTTCACATACTGCTTGCTACTACAAATGCCTTCAAGCCCCAGTTTTGTCCTTGTCCACATGCAAGAGAAAAAGCAGAAGCTTCAGAAATAGGAGCTAAACATCAAGACCAGAAGCAGCAACTGAGGAGCAGGGGCTGACCATACTGCCCTGTTTTGTACACTTCAGCTGTGCAAGCAACCCCAGCTGTTGCAGCAAGAAGTGTCACAAGTCTTCAGCAGCCGTGATCAATTTAGGAGGGGAAAAACCCAGTCCCCCAGACTCCCAGTTTGAGACTATCCACACAGGCAAGGCTCCCAGGCAGAACACCTGAGGTGCTCTGAGTAAATCCAAAGTGAATGAATCTGAAAGGAATGGACTAAAGAAATTCCCACAGCCAACTTTAGCCCAACAGCGACACGGCAGCTTGCATGTCCCTTACTCAGTTTCTGTTGGCTGTTTTGGTTCGGGTTTGTTTGTTTTAATTGAAATGGTCTACAAAGAGACAGGAATGGCCTTTTTATTTTCTCTTCACATCAGGTTTTCAAGAGGTATTTTCCCCCTCGATGTACAGATTGATCTGTCTTTAATAGTAGATCTGTCTGAGACACTGTTTTGCTGTCCTTCAAGACTACAAGGTCCCTCTTTACTTGACTACAGTTTTCCTCTCTGTTTGCCAGGGACAGTGACTAAGTACAGGCAAACCCGGACTTGCTCGTTAGAGAATCAACTTACTGACGGTGACAGACTGGCATTGTTTTTTAACGAGAGCTTTTGGATTTCCCTGACACGGCCTGGCTGTCACAACTTGCTCTGCTCTTGCAGCCACGCTTCCTTTATAGTGCTGATGTGCTTTCCGCAGGACTGCTGCGCCCCAGGCAATGCGGCAGTGCTGCCTCAGAGAACCAGAAGGAGCAAGCATGGTGATATACAACAGAGTCTCCTACTTTTAGTAACCCATCTCTTCACGTGCGTGGCTTTCCTGTCCGAAAATGCCGGCAGGGACACCTGAACCAGTGTGCCACTAGCCTCTCAGCCTGCGGGGGGAGAAAAGTAAAGCTTCCGGAGCATTGCCCAGAGGAGTGCCTGGGCTGGCGCTAAGCCGGGCAGCATCTGGCACGGCCAGCACTGCCTCAGCGTCCTCAGAAGTCGCACCAGCAGCAGGACACAGGCACTGCTGCAGCCGGGGAACGGGCACAGGCCTCCGAGCCGCTTCGGTCGGCGCAAACCGGCGCAGCGAGAGACGAGACGGCGGCAGCAGCGACTGCAATTCGCTAACACTACTTGCTGCGGAGCCGCGCCACTCGCCGCCAGCCCCGCCAGCCCCGGCGCCTCTACGGCGGCCGCGGAGGGCCCCGCCAGCCCCGCGGCATGCTGGGGCTTGTGGCCCCGGTGGTGCAGAGGGGTCCTCCAGACGAGTGAAGCACTCGTACGCCGCTGCAGTGTGGCCCTTCTGGCGCACCGTCCCCCAGCGCCTCCCGGCGGTACGCTCACCGCGGCGCCCTCCGGAGCGGGCTCCCGGCAGGCGGGGCAGGGCGGTGCGTCCTGCGCGGGGCGCGCCCAGAGCTCTGCCTGAACGCAAACCCGGGAGTCTTTGCTCCTCTCCACCTCCTCCCCACACAAATACCCTGGCATCTGCCCTCGCACCGCTCAGTGCGTGTAGTAGCACTGTCTGGCGCCATGAGCAGGAGAGAAGCCCCGCGAAAGGCGGCAGTGCCGGTCAGGCAAAGCGGCGGGGCAGCCCGAGAGACGCCTGGTGAGGGGTCAGGCCGGGGGCTTGCTGCTCTTTCCCTCCCCGCCCTGACATGCCAGCCCGGCAGTCGGCGGCGCAGGAGCGTGTGAGCAGTGTGCGTGGGGCCGCCGGGGCGGGGACGGGCCGTGCTGGGCAGGGTGTTCACCGGGAGCTCCGCACGCTCCCTACGCCGCAAGGCAGGGGCCGGGTGTGGCCGCTGGGGCCCCGCAGGGCCGGGCTCGGGGAGAGCGGGTGCCGGGCGGTGGGGCTGCCGGTTTCGGAAGCACTGAGTCCCGCTGTCGCGCAGGTTCATCCCCCGTGCCCCGTCGCAGGATGGAGTTTGAGCTTCTAGAAAACGATGTGCTGGAGTCGCTGGAGGACCTGGGGTAGGTGCCTGGGGCCAAGTGCGCCCTGTTGCGGGGCTGGTGGGGTCTGAAGGGAAGGGCAACTTGGAGGCCAGTGACGGGGCCATGGCGTCTTCAGGCCGCCAGTGTGAGCCGGGAGCAGGAGAGTGGCCAGTGTGTGGACCCGTGGCGCAGGAGGCGTTGTTGTCCGCCTCGGACAGGAGGGGCCCGTGTCCCCCTAAAGCGGTGTGACCTGGGGCAAAGCTGCGCTTGGGCCAACAGCTGGAATGGTGCCGTCTCATCAGAGCTGAGGTGCCGCCTCCATGGCGAGGCTAATGGTAGTGCCGACTGGACGTGGAGAAAAGCACTGAGTCAAACAGGCAGGTCTTCAGCTGCTCGGCCTTTGCGAACGTTTTGTCTCTTGCTGCCTGCTGATCACCTTCAGTCTTGCGATGCTGTTATATCGGTAACGTCTCTGTTCAATAGAGCAGTCCTAGCGGAGGGGGAGGGAGGGACAAAGAAAGCTCTGCAGAGAGTTCGGGAGAAAAAAGCAACTTTTAGGTTTTGTATTCAGGCAAAAATTATAGACTGCAAAAAGCTTGGAAGTTGCAGTATGTTCTTCCCCTTCACTTCTTAAAAATAGAATAGATCTCAGGACACTTTTGTTGTTGAAGCCTGTTTCTCTGATGGCGTCTTTAAAGGTTATATAAACATGAAAGCCAGAGCAAGGAGAAGGTGCTTTGTTGTAAGCTTGCATGTCTGTAAGCTGCTGAGAGCTCAGCAAAGAGGTAGGCACACTTTTGCTGTGCTTTGCTGCATAGCACCAGCCTCTTATGCAGAGAGTTCTATTTACTCACAGTGGCCACGTTCCCCTGAATCACTTGGTGGTTAGAGGCACTGTGCACCAACAAAGATCGTGTTTCCAGGGTCAGTTGGTGATGAGAGCTCCAAAGCTTGACAGATAGGCTTCTGCTTGGGCAAGTATTTCTCTGACTGAAATGTGAAAAGGTCTCTGCCATGACACACTGTACTGTGATCACTTTTTTTTTGTGCTGTGTGTCAGGATGTTAGTGGCTTGAAGGACAGTTTTGCTCCTTATCAGTGTAATCATAGACAGAGTATTGCCACTGGCTTTTGAAATAAGGAAACAATGCAAGCACATTACAAAATAAGTCATATCAAGCAAGATTTGCAACAGTGGTTGAAAAGAAGATTTGGAGGACGAAAGACATGGTGCTTCAGCAGTGTTCTCAACAACTGGAAAAGCTGCTGCAGAGAATCATAGAATCAACCAGGTTGAAACAGACCTCCAAGATCAGCCAGTCCAACCTAGCACCCAGCCCTAGCCAGTCAACCAGACCATGGCACTAAGTGCCTCATCCAGGCTTTGCTTCAGCACTTCCAGGGACGGTGCCTCCACCACCTCCCTGGGCAGCCCATTCCAATGCCAATCACTCTCTCTGTGAAGAACTTCCTCCTAACATCCAGCCTATACCTACCCTGGCACAACTTGAGACTGTGTCCCCTTGTTCTATTGCTGGTTGCCTGGCAGAAGAGACCAACCCCCACCTGGCTACAATCTTCCTTCAGGTAGTTGTAGACAGTAATAAGATCACCCCTGAGCCTCCTCTTCTCCAGGCTGCACACCCCCAGCTCCCTCAGCCTCTCCTCATAGGATTTGTGTTCCAGGCCCCTCACCAGCTTTGTTGCCCTTCTCTGGACATGTTCCAGCACCTCAACATCTTTCTTGAATTGAGAGGCCCAGAACTGGACACAGTACTCAAGGTGTGGCCTGATCAGTGCTGAGTACAGGGGCAGAATAACCTCCCTCATCCTACTGGCCACACTGTTCCTGATCCAGGCCAGGATGCCATTGGCTCTCTTGGCCACCTGGGCACACTGCTGGCTCATCTTCAGCCTACTATCTATCAGTACCCCCAGGTCCCTTTCTTCCTGGCTGCTCTCAGCCACTCAGTCCCCAGCCTGTAGTGCTGCTTGGGATTGTGGTGGCCAAAGTGCAGAATCCTGCACTTGGCCTTGTTCAATCTCATCCCATTGGCCTCTGCCCACCCATCCAGCCTGGCCAGGTCCCTCTGCAGGGCTCTCCTACCTTCCAACAGATCAACACCTGCTCCTAGCTTGGTGTCATCTGCAAACTTACTGATGCTGGACTCAATCCCCTCGTCCAGGTCATCAATAAAGATATTGAACAGGACTGGGCCCAGCACTGATCCCTGGGGAACACCACTGGTGACAGCTGCCAACTGGATGTGGCACCATTCACCACCACTCTCTGGGCTCTGCCATCCAGCCAGTTCTTGATCCAGCCAGTTCTTGATCCAGCACAGAGTGAATCTGTCCAAACCATGAGCTGCCAGCTTGGCTAGGAGCTTCTTGTGGCAGACTGTGTCAAAGGCTTTGCTGAAGTCCAAGTAGACTACATCCACAGCCTTCCCCACATTCACCAGGCAGGAACCTGATCATAAAAGGAGATCAGGTTGGTGAGGCAGGACCTGCCCTTCCTAAACCCATGCTGGCTGGGCCTGATCCCTTGGCCATCCTGTAAGTGCTTTGGTGATGGCACCCAAGATGACCTGTTCCATCACCTTGCCTGGCACTGAGGTCAGGCTCACAGGTCTGTAGTTTTCTGGCTCCTCCTTACGACCCTTCTTGTGAATGGGTATCACATTGGCAGCTTCCAGTCTTCAGGGACCTCTCCAGTGAGCCAGGACTGCTGATAAATGATGGAGAGTGGCTTGGCCAGCTCAGCTGCCAGCTCTCTCAGCACCCTAGGGTGGATCCCATCCTGTCCCATGGACTTGTGAGGATCCAAGTGGCTCAGCAGGTCCCTTACTGCTTCCTCATGGATTAGAGGGGGACTGTACTGGTCCCTGACTCCATCCACCACTTCAGGAGTCCAGCTGTCCTGGAGACAACCTGTCCCACTAGTGAAGATTGAGGCAAAGAAGGTGTTAAGCACCTCTGCCTTTTCCTCATCCTTTGTCACTATGTTCCCCTCTCTATCTAACAAGGACTGGAGGTTGTCCTTGGCCCTTCTCTGCCATTCAGATATTTAAAGAAACACTTTTTATTTTCCTTGACAGCCGTGGCCAGCCTGAGCTCCAAGTGGGCTTTTGCCTCTCTAATTTTTCCTCTACAAGACCTAACAATTTCCTTGAACTTCTCCTGGGACACCTCCCCTCTCCTCCAAAGGTGATACACTCTCTTTTTAATCTTTAATTCCTTCAGCAGCTCCCTGCCCATCCAGCCTGGCTGCCTCCCTCCTCTGCTCATCTTCCGGCTCAGTGGCACTGCCTGCTCCTGTGCCTTCAGGAGTTCTCTCTTGAAGCAGCTCCAACCTGCCTGGACCCCTTTGTTTTCAAGGGCTATTTCCCAAGGAACTTTCTGAGTTAGTTCCTTAAATAGGCTGCAGTCTGCCCTTGGGCAGTCCAGCATGGAGGTTCTGTTGATGCCCCTCCTGGTTTCTCCACGTATTGAAAACTCTATAATTTCATGGTCACTGGACCCCAGGCAGCCTCCGACCACCACATCCCCTACCAGCCCCTCTCTATTTGTGAGCAGCAGGTCAAGCAGGGCTGCCCCCCGGTAGGTTCACGTAACAGCTGGGATAGGAAGTTGTCTTCCATGTGACTAAATGGCTTCTGTTTCCTTGTCTGGGAAGACAGGGGTGTTTTAGTGGAGTTTTAAGGCTTGGCAGTGATCCATTACAGTTCATCTTATTTCTCTTCAGGATCTAACCAGATACCCAGATACTGAAGACATTTCTGCTATATGATGCTTTTGTTTTTTTCCCAAAAGCATAGCATGTTAAGTACTTGTTTCTTTCTGGTTCTGTGCTCAAGTAGTGGCCTTTTGCCTTGTAAGTCAGTTTCATGAACTACTGAAGTTGCAAACAACTTGGACAGCATAATGTTACCAAAAGAGGAGTGAAACATGAGAACGCGTGCCACTGGCAGGAATGGAAGGGGAAAGCTACTTGCAATCAGGAATGTCTGAGTTGTTTTAATAGGCACGCAGCTGAAGCTTAGTTGTCAGGGAAAACACAGCCAAGATGTCATATCTGTCAAAGAAAAATTCTAGAGAAGAGCCTTCAGGCAAGACCAGTGACTTAAATCCAGCTCCTGACAAGGCAAAAAGGCTTGTCATCACTTCTCTTCTGCATTAGTCTGTAGCTGGATGTTTCTGTTCTGAGTCCCAGATGTTCCTATATGCATATAGGTCTGAAACAGCTGTGCAAATGGACTGAAACTTGCTCTGATTAGTTGGTTGGAATTGTTTACCCTACTGTAACAATGTAGTAGGATTGTAGTAGATCAGATTACAGCTTCCCACCAGCTGCTGGTATGTCACTAATCGAGGTGCTCTGTGAGGTAAAAGATATTTCTGTGTGTGGCTTTTTCATTGTGGTTGGATAAAGTAGCAAGCTGTTAGAGTGAAGGCCAAATCTTTTGTAAGTGATGTTAAACACAAGAACAAAATGTGGAGAGCAACATTTTAATTTGCTCTTTGAGAGAGGGTTTGGTGGTTGTTTTTTTTACTTCTTGATGTTTGCCAAGAGTTGTTTAGACTCAGTGCAGTATATCAGAATAATGTGGTACATTTTTTCTTGTCAGCTCTGACTTTGTGCTCCTACCTAGCTAATAAGGCAGTTTCCTCTCTGCTCACAGATGCCTTCTCTCGGTACACAGGTGTTATGAAAACTGTCTTCTGAGGCCTGATCTATGGACTTAAGCTTTCTTGCAGTAGGCTTGATTTTGGCTTAGTTTTTCTCATGTGAAGAATTCATTGCATTTCTTGTGACTGTTGGAGAAGATTGGTTTGCAGATAATTGTTTTGCAGAAAAGATGCTCTAGTTCAGGAGCAGTTATTCAACTTGGTGCAAAACAACTGCTGAAGAATGATGCTTTGAAACTGCAGATGCCTTAGGTCTATAGGAAAGTAACACCTTCAAGAGAGAGAAGCAGGGAAGTTGCCACTTTCCATGGTAACATTCTCCAGGAGGAAAACTTTAACAATAATATTTTGTGGCACTATCTCTTTGGCAGCAAGCTAATGTGCATAGAATTGCTGAGTTTACTTCTGTTCTCAGTGTATTTTTTCTTACAGTTCAGTGCAGAAATCCTACTGGCTTAGGTGTTCAGTATTGCAGCTGTGATGGCAGTGTAGCTTTCAATATGTTTCTAGCATACAATAAATTTATCACAGGACATCAACCACAGCAAACTTTACTAAACTGTGCTTTTGTTTGACTTGCCAGTTACAAAGGTCCATTGTTAGATGACAAAGCGCTGACTCAGGCAGTCTCCAGTGGAGCCAGCTCCCCTGAATTCACCAAACTTTGTGCTTGGTTGGTGTCGGAGTTACGGCTGTTCTGCAAACTCGAGGAGAATGTGCAGGCAACAAACAGTAAGTAGCTATAACCCTAGCACAAGTGTGCACTTAGTGTGTATTCCTGCATGCCAAAAACATGTGGACTAACCATTGCTGAATCTGCTCTGTCAGGGAGGATTGTCTACAGGCTGGCAGTTTTTGGATATTTTCCACCTCAGGCTTGGCTGATGAGTGGCCAGTAGAGGTTGAAATAATAGTGAGGATCAGACAGTCCTTCTGAAACTAGCTTTTTCTTTCAGTTGTTCAGTCGTGGAGTGGTTTGGTGTTAAGTTCTTGCATGGGTTTATGAAAACATCAGTGTGGATTTTTTTCTTTCAATTAGATCGTGAGGCTGCTTCTATTTCAACACTTCTGTTTGTAATTGATTTAAGAAATACCTACTGCCCAAGGAAACATGACTACAGTAACAATAGTTTGTTTTTATTGTTCATTACTTTACTGAGAGACACTGTGAGAAGGAGCCTTGGAATACTTATTTATTGTTTTGATGGAGGAAGCACACCTTAGGGTTTTTTTTTTAATGGCTTTTGGTTAATTCTAGAGATGAAATTGTTCACCCAATAGGGTAAGCTATACTTCTGAATATCTACTGTCTTAACTCCTAATGTCTTTGTAAACTTATCTTTGGCCACTGAGTATATTGGAAGATCTCTGCTTTTAACCTCAACATCTGTTCTTTTCCTCCAGCTCAGGGCAGAGCTCATTGCTGTCTACAACTACCTGAAGGGAGGTTGTAGCCAGGTGAGGGGTGGCCTCTTCTCCCAGGCACCCAGCAACAGAATAAGGGGACACAGCCTCAAGTTGTGCCGGGGGAAGTCTAGGCTGGATGTTAGGAGGAAGTTGTTGTCAGAGAGAGTGATTGGCATTGGAATGGGCTGCCCAGGGAGGTGGTGGAGTCCCCGTCCCTGGAGGTGTTGAAGCAAAGCCTGGATGAGGCACTTAGTGCCATGGTCTGGTTGAGTGGCTAGGGCTGGGTGCTAGGTTGGACTGGCTGAGCTTGGAGGTCTCTTCCAACCTCGTTGATTCTATGATTCTATGTTCTTTCTTCTTTGAGTGTATTCAACTTCCTTTGTTAACAGTAGAGGATCTTGCTTCTGGAAGTATGAGGCTCCTACTATATCTTTTGTATAAAAATACAATCCAGAAGTGTTCTAACACTTGTTGAAACACAGTGATAGAAACATTTTATCTGCATCAAGTCCTACATTCATGTTGTGTGACTTGAGCTTATAGTAGACACTGTGTGTTGAAGTCACTTTTCAAGAGTGACGTAAAAGAGAGGTAATGAGTTGCCTCTTGTTAATCACTATTCAAATGAGTTTTACTAATTTCTGAAATAAATGCCAGTCTAAGCTTTGGTCTACATGACTTAAAGAATAAGTAAGGCTATTGTTGTGAAATAAGGTCAGTTGACCAGTGTGAGCTTACAGAGAGAAGGAGCAAAAGCAAGAGCACACAAACAGTGTTATTCATGATGTTACTAGAACTATCTAGTACATTTTGAGTGGAAAGGGTTAGTTGATACTTAAACTCCTGTAAAATTGGTAGATTTTAATGTCACTTTTCTTTGGAGATTTTGCCAGTGGCTCTGGAGTAGCTGGGAAAAGCTGTTAGTGAAGTGTAATTTTCCAGTGAGGAATATTGTGGCTCCAAACAGGTTGTGCTGTGTTTTTAGGAAACCCAAATAATTAATTTGGCCTCTATTAAGACCAGGGGTTTAATGTTAAATGGCAACTGAAGCAAAGCATCATATACTTTTTTTCTTTAAAGTAGCTAGTTATTCTAATTACAACCAGAGATACATATATTGGCCATGAACAAGTTGTTCTTTCTTTTTCCCTTCTAAGGTCCCAGTGAAGCAGAAGAATTTCAACTCGAAATGAGTGGGTTGCTGGCTGAAATGAACTGTCCATACACATCATTAACATCAGGAGATGTAACAAAACGCCTTCATAATCAGAAGAACTGTCTCTTGCTGCTTAGTAAGTTAAGACAGTGCTTGCAAGCAAATCTGGTTTTGTGCAGGAATCATACTATTGTTTCTTAATGAGTTCTGTTTACTACAGTGTATAAAATCAATTACCTCAAATTAGGAATTCTTTTTCCTGGTGATTTACACTGTCAGGGTGTTATACTTTTGGGTTTCATAAATTAATCTCTCTGTAGCCAATATATAGTAGAAAATGTTCTAAGTATTAACCTTCTTCACATTCACTAGCAAAAAGCCTGTCCTATTAGTTTTCAAAGGTGCTCTGAAGAGGGAATAATTTGAAGACTTCTGCCAGGACTTAGCCACTGAGCTTTGTTTAGCAGGGTTGTAAAAATGACCACAAACACCAAATGCATCTTCCATTTTCAGCCCTAAAGTACTCCCAATTCCTTTGATGATCTCTCTTAGTAAATAGCTTCAACATTGTTTTCTGCTGGTTAAATTAGCAATAGCAACAGTGATGTCCTTCCTCTCCTTTTCCACCCAGCAGACCTCCATTCCTAAATTCCTGCTTAGGAAATGCTAATGGGAAAGATGGAACGTTTCAATTTGGCAAAAGTATGTGATGTTAATTCCTGATAAAAAAAATAATTGTTGAAGTGTCTGAGTTAGAAGTTACAACACCAATTTTAATCTGGATATTAACTCCAAAATAAATGTGTTTTGTTTGGTTCCTCAACCACTGCTGATTCTTTAGCTTTTCAAAACAGGAATTTAGTTCTGCCCTCAGCCTGAGGTGTAAGAACTTTATACAAACTTCCTGTATTTCAGCAGTAGGAGAAAGATGAATAATAAGACTTAATCTGATTTTCTTTTGATAGTGTGTTCAGAAACGTAAGATAAAGTGAGCTAATTGTTGTACAGCTCTATGGCTGTCACAATCTGCCCTTTAGCTTGTTCTCTATAAGCCAAGCTGTTCAATAAATTTGGCTTGCCTATGGCACACAGTTTATCCCAGCAGTCCTCACTGATGTATTCTTTGGTAGCACAAGGACATGTTCAGAAGCTGAGCTCTGGTATCCCATCTGGCAGGAGCAATATGTTTACTGTCAGATAGGGAATTGAAATAGCAGACTTCTTTTTTGTGCACCACGATAGTTGCATAGCTTTCTTTACCTACATTAAGATAAATTATTAGGTGTCTTGTATTACATGAGACATAAAATCACGTTTGTTTTCTGAACAGAGTAACTTTCTTTGATGGAATACCAGGTTATTTTGCATTTTAACAAAATGCAGCACAGTTTATGTCAGTCAAAGATGTAGCAGCATTGCTGGGAGAGGAAATGACCAAATAAACATGAGTAGTCAGGATCGTCCTGGTGCACAGCATCACTAGAGTACAATGTTAAGTACTGGCATCTGCTAAAAAAATTTCAGGTTGTTTTGGAAATCATCTGCAAAAAAAGAATTACTGTCTGGAGAACACATGTCTTACAGTAATGGACTTAAATTTCAGTTTTTGTTAGAGGAGGCTGAAGGTAGCTTGAATGGGATCTCTGAAACAAAATTCTTCTGCTGGTTTTCCTTTCATGAGGTCCTTACAAGGTTTAAATAATTGAAAGTTGAATGTAAGAAAAATCTATATAAAGTACCACTGAAGGAACTTGCAGAGAATTTTTCACTGCTTCACCAATGTTAAGAATTGTGTAGTTTATATGTTCTTTATCTTTACTGGACAATATTCTAGAGAGCTAGAAGAAATTCTGGAGATTATTAAACTGCTGTGATTTTTAAGTCTTTTGACCTGTCTCAGTTTTACAGGTTGTAAGCTGCATTTGTGCAGCCATGGGTTTACATCCCTGCTCACAAGTCTGTCTTTATCAGTGCTGTATGTATTCTGCAGTCCTTATTTTCATTAGTGTTATGGTCACTCAGCATGATGAAAAAGACTGTGAGCATCCTAGCTTCTCTTTTATCAGTTACTGCTTCCTTTTCTGTAGTTGTCATAGACCTGAATTCTTACTCGTGCTTTTAAAAGTGCTGTTATTTTTCCACTCTGCATCTTGCTTGGGGAAGTAGAGGATATTCATCTAACATTTCACTTGTGTCTACTCATTTCCTTGCTTTGTTTCCTAGATCTTCAGGGAGTGCTCTCTTGTCTAGCTTTAAGCATGTGTTCTAGTCCTTCATCGTGCTTGTTTCCATGTTCCTAGTCTCCTGTCTTTGCTGGGCAAAGCCTGAAGAAAAAGAGCTGTGCTCTCTTGAACTCTGTGATTAATACCTGTTGGAATCAGGGATTTTTTTTTTTCCCCCAGGTTTTAACTGGTTGTACTAAAAGTTTCCCCTGTTTGTTGTTTCTAGCCTTGGTCTCAGTGATTATTAGAAATATGAATGTTCTGTGGATACCAAAATTTACAGTCCTCATTCTTTCTAAAACAGTTCATGTGCACATTTGTTGATTGTAGCCACTTGGATTCTTGTTGGTACTAAAATAATTTAACTTGGCTGTATGTGATGCTGAAATCTAATTTTTCTTACCCCAGCATACCTCATCTCAGAACTGGAAGCTGCCAGAATGCTGTGTGTGAACGCCCCTCCTAAAAAAGCACAGGAAGGAGGTGGCAGTGAAGTCTTTCAGGAGCTAAAAGGCATATGCATTGCTTTAGGCATGTCCAAGCCTCCAGCCAACATAACGATGTTCCAGTTCTTCAGTGGAATTGAAAAAAAAGTAAGAGCCAAAAGAAACCAAAATAGACTATTTAAGATATTGCTGTTGTGATAAACCCCAGTTCTGCTGCCATGAAGATATTTACCTCTTGTGAAACCCCCGTGTTTGAATTGTGAAGAAGAGTTAGCATGGTTTACTGAGCATGCCGAGAGTCAGCGTTTTGAAAATGAAAGGCTTTTTCCACGCCCAGGCATGAGGTCAGGGACTACTGCTGTCATTGCCTTCTGGCTGAGGTATTGGTTACTCCACTCTAGATTTTAGTGTCATCTCCTGTTGTGGAAGACGTGGGAAATGCTGAGTTTAGGCCTCAGGAAGAATGCTAAGGAGTAAGGTATTCCAAGAAATACACCTAAAGAAACTTTTATGGAAGCACACTCTTTTAAAAATGCTAAAGTTAAAAGGAGCTGTTGCAGATCAAATCAGGTTTAGACATTTTCTCTAGGGCTGCTTCAGTTCTTGTGGTTCCATTTATTTTTTTTTTCTTTTACATGTATGTTTCTCCAGGTTATTGTGTTTGGGAGTTGTCAAAAAGAAATTTACTTCAGAGCAATATTTCTAAAGCAGAGAAATGAAGTGGCATGGACTGTCCAGTGCACAGACCAAAGGTGGGGGGACAGAAAGTTTTAAAATGACATTAAGCAACTTGCAGGAAGGGAAGAGCAGAGGAAAACCTTTCATGAACTTTTATAGAAGAGAGAGAATTACAAAGCTCCTCATCATGTTTTCCCAGAAGTTTTTTAGTTACATTGTAGATGAACAAGTCCAAGCAATCGAAAATAGTGCTTCTTTTTTTGCAAGAAGTCTGTTTGAACTGGTTTGTTTAAGAGAAGGAGGATGGTTTTACAGCAGGAGTCCAAGATGTAGAATGGAAACAGTTTGTTTTCCAATGTTGACATTGTCATGGGCATTAAATAGTTTGACCCATAAGAAATCTGTGCTTCCATTCTCTGTAAAGGTAGAAACTATAACAGTGAACAACACTAGCAAGGTTTGTTGGTGAAAGAGACTATAAAAATGCAGAGTCTAAAGTAGATCACGATGTAGGAATTCTGTTTTACTCGTTGACTTTTTTTCTTCTACATTGTCTTGCAAGGTTAAATGGATGTTACCTCCATTATTTATAACCATGGGTGGTTATACTGAAAAAAATACAGCAGAAACATTTAACCTATAGATATGTTTGAAATTGTACATAGCTCTGATGCTTATAGTCCAAATAGATTCATAGAATCAACCAGGTTGGAAGAGACCTCCAAGATCATCCAGTCCAACCTATCCCCCAGCCCTAGCCAGTCAACTAGACTTCAGTTATTGGTAGAATCTGAGAAATAGAAAGCAGTGCTGCCTAATAACTGAAAAATTTATTTCACTTCATAAATGAGAAAGTATCACAGAGGTGAGCAAAGTGTGAAAACGTAAACACCACAGTCAAGAGTAAAATTCTCACTCTGTAAGATTGTAGTTACAACAAGTGATCACTCTAAGATGTTCCTGATTTTAAAAAGCCAGTTTTAGAAAGGCAGTGTCTAACATGTGAAAATCAGACCACCTTTTACTCTGCATGCACATTGTACAGCTTGAAGTAGAACCTTTGTATAGTTGGCTATCTTTTGTTAGTGGTCTGCCACGCTTTAACAAAGCAAGCTATGGATACTTGAATGAACTGCTGACTCTGCATTTCTGAAAGCACTTGGGTTTAAAATCTTCAAGTTAAACAAATTGGTCTCAGTGCCTTTGGAAAACCAGGTCACTACGTGCATTAAATCAACTGCTGGAATGAGCAGCCAAGGAAGATGAAAAATGTGGCTCGCGGCAGTGGAAAAGTGAAGTTTTCATAGCTCAGTCCCACTTTGATCCAAGTTCTTGTCACTGCTACTCCATTTCTTCCCCCTCATAAGTTTTTTGGATGGGAAAGATAACCTAAGGGGTACCCAGACTTTTAAAATGGAAGTTAAATTTTCATTTTCATATTGAAGATTTTCTCCTTTTGATTATAAACAGGAGTCCTCCTTTAGGTCCTGTTCTGTTTCACATAGTATTAAATACTGTTTGATACAAGTGTGGGGTTCTTCCTGAGTTAAAGAGATGATGTGTAGAATAATCTTTGTTTTCAGACAGAGCTGAAATTCATGGAGTTTTTGTATTTTAGCTGTAGATTTACTTTATAGTCCCTTTTATTGACTTTTTTATATAGCAGAGACCACTAGAAATATAAAAAGAGTTACTTTCCAAATGTGCTTGGTTCTCCGTTCCAGAGAAAACAACTTGGTATTGGAGCCTGTTCTGTCACATCTATGACTGTCTAGGAGTTTTCTCCTGTAATTTGAATCTTTAAGATCTTTTTTTAGTCAATCCTTACAGTTTTATATGTCTCCTAACAGCTGAAGGAAACTTTAGCAAAGGTTCCACCTAATCATGTTGGAAAACCTTTATTGAAGAAACAACTGGGGCCAGCTCACTGGGTAAGTAGTTGTTAGGTATTAGAGCCTGTTTCTCATTTTCAGGCATATAAACTATTCATCTTGATTCTGTGTATAACACTGCCAAATTATTTTGCTCAACTTTTCCTAAAGATAAGACAGTTTCTTTCAGTTCTTAACATAAATGTTGGTACAATAAGTGTCCAGCAACTGATGGTATTATCTTAGGATTGTGAAATCTGTATGTCTGGATGCAGACAGAAGTTTTCCAGCTTAAAGGAGATGTACAGTGGTAGGGCTGACCTGAGTGCTTAAGCCTTCCTCTCCTTTGCCAGCACTGTGTGACTCACCCTTGCTGAGATGTGAGCTGGAAAGATGTGACACCATGTGAAGTCTTCTGATCATTTCCTCTCTCTTTCTGGCCTGTTGGAATAGTCTGCTTCCTTAATAGACTGCTCTCCAACGAGTAGTGAGTGTGCAGGTGGAAGCTGGGAGAGGCTGTGCACCCAGGCAGCAGAGCCACAATCATTTTCAGATGTGTTTTGGCATCTGCTATTCAAGAAGAATAGTGGCTGGGTTAGATACTTGTGCTGCACTAGCACAAAGTTGTGGTGGCTGCTGCTCCAGGTCTACGAGTCTGCTTTGTCTCTCTTGCTTAAAGTTTGAACCACATCTACTCTGCTTCCTTCAGCCCTTGTAGTGTTGAGGCTTAAAGTGGGCCCCACTGGCTACCTGCATCCAGGCTTCAATCCTTTTCTTAGTGGTGCATAGCTCAACTACATCTCTGACTAGAACACTCTGCTACCAGATGTGGTTTTAGTGATGTTTTTTCCTGATAGGGCACCTTGTTGTCTTGTCTGTATGCAGATTTTGCTTTAATCAGCATCCTCTTACAGTCCTTTACTTTCTTCTAGTGCTTTATCTTTGCACTTTCTTTGTCCTTAAGCTTACTACTTTTTAGGGTGGCAAGGACACCCTGCTCCCTAGAGTTTATATGTATTCTTGCATGTAGAATTTTCTGGTTTGCTCCTCTATCCTAGTGGGTGCTGAGAAGTGACTCAGCAGTGCATGCAGTTCCTAAGTCCCTTCTGGAAAGCAGACAGCTGTGCTGTTAGAAATGGTAGAAAGCTGAATGTGAGGGTGACAGCCTTTTGAGCCTTCAGGAAGGTGTCACATGCTGTTTAATATCTCTTCCATCCACATATTTCTATTTAAGGTAATAAACTATTTTTTCTATATAGGTTATGTTTGCATATTTTTGTTTCAGGAAAAGATTGAAGCAATTAATCAAGCCATAGCCAATGAATATGAAGTCCGAAGAAAACTCTTAGTCAAACGCTTGGATGTTACGGTGCAGTCCTTCGGCTGGTCAGATAGAGCTAAGGTACAAACAACTTGCTCTGATGTTCTGGTCGATGGTAATGCTTTATTCTAAGTGTCTCTGGAAGATTGCTTTATTGTTTCATTCTTCATGAATACAGAATAACCACAGAAACTGTCTGCTTCTGGATTGAGTTTCTAGAGAAGTTTGTGACCATGTAAGATAGCTTAAAAATAAAACAAAACTGATGTGTTGGATTTTGAAACTGTGTGTAAACTGAGAAGAGAGACTGCGTGTAAATGTACACTACAGCCAAAACATACAGTTGAATAGGTCACTAGAGAAAAAGAAGAGGTTACTGATCCAGTCATTTCTATTCCTAGTACCATAGCATGAATCTTTAAGTACTTTGTGTGATGCCAGAAAATCAGCTTCCCGTTGACAATGTCTTAACTTACTTTGTGCTGTCTACAGTGGTCAGGTTTCATTAACTCAGAATGTGAGCACTACTCCACAGATGCACATGAGAAAAGCTGCTAAGGCACTGATACTAGGCAGGGTAATGTTCTAAGCGGTTCATTTGTGTTTGAACAGTGCAAGTGGCTGTGCCATGACATCTGTTCTCTCCAAGTATGTGATACATATTCTGCTGTTAAAAATAATGGCATGTTTTCCCTATTTCCTATATTTTATAGTGGAAAATGAGTGATTAAAAAATAATACAGGTATTTTCTAGGACTAAACCAAATCTGCTAACGTACTGTTAATTGTGCTGCTGACAGCATTTGGGACTGACTTATTAGTGATAAACTGTGACACATGAATCATCAAATGCCAGTGTGGTTAATGCCAAAAGGTAGCAGACTAAAACAGATTGCATACAAAGCACAGTTGGTGTGCAGGATCTCATTCCTAGAAAGCACAGTTGATGTGCAGGATCTCATTTCTAGTTTGGGTGCTACAGTGTGAAACAAAGGACTGTTAGAACAAGCACTTGAGAGCTTTAGTACCTCTTGATGGCTTGACTTTGTGAAGAAGCTGCCTGGAATGAAAACTGTGAAAGTGTTAACACAGCCTTGTTCTGGTGTTGGAGATACAGTGGTGCTAGCTTCACTGGTATGGGTGTGAGTCAGGGTGAGGTGAAGAAGGTCTGGAGGCTGGACACAGATGTGTCACCTTCAGTGTCTCTTAGGCGTTAGCAGTAATTTGTATCACTGTGTGATACACTTCCATTCTGTGTTTGACTGCCTGAAAGTATGTGATGGGTTAGGAATGATCCCTCTCCACTATTTGACATTACCCAGACCAGTTCAGGTGGTTTGGAAGTAAGATGAAGCTCTATTTACAGCATATATACACAATATATACAAGTATTTACAATTACATTCAAATTAGAAACACAGAAATCCCAGTTCCCTCCTGGACAGAGAAGGGCTCAAAGCTACCCCCATCTCTGTTTCCCCCCCCCGTTATCTCAGAAGCACGCACATAAACAAAGGACATCTTACATGTTAATTGCCGAGATTAGAGGTGAGATATCAAAGCAGATTGGGGTTAACGTGAGGCAATTAGATTGAATGCCACAGACCAGACCGAGAGGGGAATAGGGCAACAGGGGAATAGGACAAAGTCCCAGGACAAAAGTGAGAGAACCTTGTTTATGTTTTGACTTCTTAATCCCTCTCAGCAAACCAGTGAATGATACAGACATCATCATTATTTTCTTCTCATAACCATTCAAATATTCCAATTAGCCTCAAACCAACACAATGGAATGCAGTCTGAATGTATATAGATATTGTTAGTCTTAAATCTGTCAGAAGGTCAGTGTCTTGGCATGAGTCTAAACATCATTTCCTGCACTGTGGATGAAATTCCTGTGAGAAATGCTAGCTTTCTTGCAGTGATTCTTACTTATAAAGTGGTTCTCACTAAGTTTGTCTTTATTTGTTTTTGTTCTTTTACAGTAGTGTCTTGTTTGTCAGTGTTGATTTGGCCCTTCTGGTGAGGTGTCCTGTTGCTTTCCTATAACAGACTTTTTTTTTTTATTCTTCTCTCCAACAGAGTCAAACAGAAAAACTGGCTAAAGTCTACCAGCCAAAACGTGCCCTCTTATCTACTAAGTGCACTGTTTCCGTGGCAAATCTCTTGGCAGCTCGACAGGATCTGTCAAAGATTATGAGAACAAGCAGTGGGTCCATCCGAGAGAAAAGTGCATGTGCCATTAATAAGGTACCTTTGGTGGCAAGTGACTTGTTCTGTTATGGATATTGAAGCATTTTGAATGTGGTAATAAGTAATTAATTGTTTAAAAAGGTTAAGTGGATTTTGGAAATAAGGATTAGAAAGTTGTTGTTTGTGTGCTCCATATTATTCATCAATGCATTATGGGAACTGCAGTTCATAGAATCAACCAGGTTGGAAGAGACCTCCAAGCTCAGCCAGTCCAACCTAGCACCCAGCCCTAGCCAGTCAACCAGACCATGGCACTAAGTGCCTCATCCAGGCTTTTCTTCAACACCTCCAGGGATGGTGACTCCACCACCTCCCTGGGCAGCCCATTCCAATGCCACTTACTCTCTCTGTCCAGAACTTCTTCCTAACATCCAGCCTAGACTTCCCCTGCCACAACTTGAGACTGTGTCCCCTTGTTCTGTTGCTGGTTGCCTGGGAGAAGAGGCCAACTCCCACCTGGCTACAGCCTCCCTTCAGGTAGTTGTAGACAGCAATGAGGTCCCCCCCTGAGCCTCCTCTTCTCCAGGCTAAACAACCCCAGCTCCCTCAGCTGTGGTTGGTGCTGTCTGACACCTGGTTTTGGTTTGCAAGTTTTTGCATGTGCTAAAGAACAACAATCTTGTCACTTTGTTCATCAAGCCAATGGTTTCTACAGTAACTGGGAGTACTAGTTAGGAGACAGTGTGTTGCACTGTAGTTGTGCCTCTTTGAGATGTGTGGTCTGCACTAGTAAACAGTTCAGTGAAAGACTGTTGAGGCTGCCTCTACTGGTGTGCCTGCTGTTCAAGCAAAAACCCAGATCTCCTGATTTGTCTTGTTAGTTGCACCTGGAGTACTAGATAAGCTTCATCTAGTTTTTGTTAGTTGGAGACTAATCAACAGGCATAAGTTTGTCTCGATGAAGTTCTCTGTTGTAAGAACCTTTGAGTAGCTGCTGCTTGTAGTGTGTACCAGCAAATGTGACTCTCCTGTGAAGTGCTACATCTCCTTTGGCAGTTTTCTTTTTGCCTTTACAGGTGCTGATGGGCAGGGTGCCTGACAGAGGAGGAAGGCCCAATGAAATTGAACCACCACCTCCTGAGATGCCACCGTGGCAGAAAAGACCAGAGGGTGGTTCACAGCAAGGTGGTGGCAGAGGAGGAAGAGGTGGCTATGAATCCTCTTATGGAGGACGAGGAGGTTATGACCATGGGGGTCACGAACGAGGAGGAAGAGGAGGCTATGACTCCTCATATGGAGGACGAGGAGGTCATGAACAAGGAAGCCATGATCGAGGGGGACGAGGAGGACGTGGTGGTTATGATCATGGTGGCAGAGGAGGTGGAAGAGGAAACAAGCTTCAAGGAGGCTGGACAGATGGTGGCGGTGGTGGCTACCAAGATGGCAGCTACAGGGAGAGCAACTACAGAGATACAGGTTTTCAAACAAGTGGCTACCATGGCGGTGGTGGTGGCTACCAAGGAGGAGGCTATGGTGGCTACCAGTCAACTATGTATTCAGGAAGTGGCTACCAAGGTGGGGGGGGGTGGTGGTGGCTACCAGCAAGACAACAGATACCAAGATGGTGGGTCCCACAGTGACCGAGGGGGTGGGCGTGGAGGAGGGAGGGGTGGCCGTGGTGGGAGGGGTGGCCGTGGAGGTCAAGGAGGAGGCTGGGGGGGTAGAGGTGGACAGAACTTTAATCAAGGGGGGCAGTTTGAGCAGCACTTCCAGCATGGAGGTTATCAGTATAATCAGTCTGGCTTTGGACAAGGAAGACACTTTACAAGTTGAGGATGCTCAAAACTTTTGCTTCAGCAGAGCTCACGTAATAGAAACCCAGTTTCAGAGGCCTGGTTTAACTGCTGCTTGAGTCAGAAAAGGTTTGTACATGACAAATAGAATCTCTTGGGATGGGATGTTTTGCATTGAGTGCAACTCTCCACCCACCCCCAGCCTGTCTGAATTAAATGCATCATCACTACCCTAAACATCAACTAATAGCCATGGCTTTTAGATGTTGGACTGGTTCACTCTGCACAAAACACTTTTATGTTCAGAAACTACCTTCTATGTTTTGCCTTCTGCTTTGGTTTAGACAAATATTAAGACCTGATCAAATTTTTCTAATGGAACTTGTGCATTTCCCCCCCCTCCCCAGTTAAATCATTCAATTACATGTTCTGAAGCCAGTTCTGAGTATTGCTTTGACCTCTCCTTTCAGTCACAAAGGTGTTAAAGGCGCCTGTGTGCGTGCAGGCACAGCCAACTTCCTCTGACAAAACAGGTTCTATGTATTACGTGTGTTCTACTGTGAATGCCATGTTCAGTAGCCTTATCTCCTTCTAAACAAAGTTGTCCCCCACCTGCTCAACAATGAAGACTGACCACCACCAACATCTGCAACGGAGCATTTAAGACTAAGCTAATTTGTGAACTGATAGCGTCTGTAGGCCTGTAGTTAGGTATAGCAATTGAAACTGACCTGCATCCATCCAAAACAAATTGCTCCTTCTCCAAATGAAATTTTTACTTAAGATCAGCTAGAAGAAGTGGTAGACTGAAACCTGGGTTTGTTTGCAAGTGGATACCACTGCCTTGGCCAATCTAGGGCAATTTGTTTTGGAGGCTGTCTTTTTAAAGAAATGCACTACGGCCTGGGAAGATTAGTTCCTGCCTGGAGGAAGCCCTTTCATTATTGCTGCAGAAAACAAAGCCTGGCTGAGTTTCATGTTCTAATGTCATTTGGTTTCTTTTTTTTTCTTTACTGCTTCTTGCTGGGTTTTTTGTGTGTACATAAACATTGTCAAGCTGTGAAAGAAAATGGCTGAAGGTGTGCTGTTGTATAAAAGGTGAGCAATAAAGTATCTGTATGTCGTTCCCTTTTGCTTTAGTTTCTTTTCGTTCTCAGTAGTAAAAAGCAGTAGCTGGGAATTTGTGTGAGTTTCTGTCTGTTTCGTCTATTTTATACTTTAATCTGGTTTATATGTTCTATTTTTCCTAGCTGTATTCTGCAGTCTGCTCTCCTGAGAAGCTGTCAGAGTAGGAGCAAACAGGAGGAGCTGATCTGTAGTTGCTCAGAGTTTTGTTGTGTTTCTCCTCCTGAAGCGGTGTAGCAGCATGCAGTGCTCTCTCTTGGGGGATCACTGTGTAAAGTTACTCTTGGGCTCTGTGAGGACTCGCTGCCCAGGTTATGCACCTGTGTGCCATGTGAACGTGGTGTGCTGCTTCTGGGAGCTCTCCTGTTGCTCTGCAGCCCTGTGAGAAACATAGATTCCTACTGGTGTTCTTTGAACACTGCAGCAGAAGCTATGGTGTTGGCATTCCCTGGCTACTTTAAGTGCCCTTGGGGCTGAATCCAGGTTGATGCAGGCAGTTCCTTGGATTACAGAATAACACTCAGAGAATTTTTGTTAACGCTGGCGCTGCTGTAATTCAAGCTAATCGTGTAAATAAGCTGACAAACGTTGTTTTGAAATCATTTCCCTGTATCTCATTTCATGATGGACATGACCACGGCTCCTTTAACTTGTGACCACTGGGTGCTGCTAGTGATTCACGGGTTGGAAGCAAAGGGCTCGGTGAAAGACACTTGAGAAGCTGACTTAGGATCTCTTCTCGCTTTTTAGTGTTTCAAACAGTTTATCAAGCCTGACAAGGTAAACATTTTTGTATTGAATCCAGATAGAGATCTATGTCAGCAAAATACAAGCCAAGTTATGAACATCTGAAAATGAATGTTGCTACTTCACAAAGGTATTGATGGTTTCTTACAGTGGGATGCTCTAGAGAAGAGATCTCCCTTGTGGGAGAGTAGTACCTTTGTGTGAGCATTAGCTGGTGGTAAGCTACATACATAAAATAAATACATGCAAAAATGATTAACAAGTTTCTTAAGAATTAAGGTTTCTACAACTGGATCAGTCCTGAATTGTTGGAAGTAGGGAGACTGACACAGTTTAGAACCCTTTATTTGGAATCTTCAAGTTGACAGCTTCTGCCTTTCTTCACACTGCTCCTCGCTATAAAGAGGCTGGTGTTTTCATTCAGAGTGCTGCCAGCTTGTTCCTAGCAGGAGGAAACCCAGGAGGCTCTTCAGAGAGTGACTGAGTGAGTTGCATCAGCACCTTCAGAGGCTTCTCGCTGTGCTATAGCTGCCAGTTTCTCTGCAAGGTGACAACTGTTGATACAGTGAATAATTTTTACACATTGACACAGTGAAATGATGCTAGAATGAGGCAGGAACATAGAGCTTCCTTTTCTCTCAACTCCAGGCACCTCTTCCCTCAAAAGAGGTTGCTTCTCCTCCCTGTTCCAGGATTGAGGGTAAGCTAAGCCTTGCTTTGTTGCTGTTTGAGGGGGAAAGCACGTTTTGTGTTTGTTTTTGAATCGGGAGGCAGCAAAACAGGAGACTTCTTAGTCTTCCAGCAGGAAAGAAAACATTCTGTTTCTGCCAGCTGTTGTTGCTTTTCCTTGCTTTATTGTTTCTTCCTAGTGTGCTGTGACTTCTTTGTTCTCCAGAGAAAACAAGCTTTGTATATGTGGAGAGAACAGCTTTGATTAATGAAAGCAAAGAGCCACTGTGGTGTTACTGTGTGTATGATACTCTGATACTTACTATGTTCCAAACACGATTCCTGCTGCACTGGAAGAAATCTCTTTAACTGGAAGCTGGAAGAGGAGAGATCAGTTGTGGAGATTATTAGGCTTGTGGTGGATCAGATATTGTGCTCGATTTCTTTGTGCATCATGACTGAAAGCAGAAGTCCAGTGGCTCAGTTAAGTAAGCAGGCATTAATACAGGGGACAGACATGTTCTTTTTAACTATGGCTGTTCTTGCTACTCTTCTTCCACATGCTTTAGAGATCTTGTTCTGATTTTCCATTTGCCATTCTTTCCTGAAGACTCCACTTTCACTGCCCTTTCATTCCATCTGTTAGGTTCACCCTGTCTCAAGTATTGTCACCATGCAGTAAAATAACTGTAAGGAGTGGGGACACTTGCTTACTATGTCAGACACGTTAGTGTGTGACTTAATACTATGATCTATATGCACAGTGGCCAGGGTTGGGTTCTCCTTGCAGGTCTAAGAACTGGATAGAAATCTCTTCCTCACTGTGTGCAGAACAAGGGACAGGGCTTCACGCAGAAGCTTTGCCATGCCTCACTCGCTGCAGGAGGGAGCTTTGACTGTGTGTCTCCATTAAACTGCTGTTTGCATCTGAATTGGCATAAGTGGCAAGTGCCCCAGCCAACCTCTGGCCTAACGAACAACTCAACAGTGGCACCTGAGACAGAGCTGGGAATAAGGAAAGCAAGGTTCTTGTCAGTGTACAGTTGTAAGTAGTGACTGGTGCTTGAAAAGTACCATGGCATAGAAATACTCCCTGTAATGGGCTATGCACCTGAGAAATAAACTGTGCCGAAGTGAGAAGAATTGAATGGGCAATAAAGGTTCTCACTAAGATCTGATGATTCTCTTAGGTGTCCAAAAAGTTCATGCTGGTTCTTAAGAGCACTAGAAGTTAATCCATCTCCTTAGGTTAACAAAGGCCAGCATGCAAAAGCCTTGGGCTGTCTGCTTCTTGTGCATCATTTCTTCTTAGTTCTACCATAGTTAGGACACAGTAGAGTGTCTGTTGCTGCTGCTGGAGGCTGCCAGGCTTGTGATTCTGCTGCCTCTTTCAGCTTACTGATTCTCTTGGAAACTGGGCATGCTACAGAAGTATGGATACATTTTTAAGGTGTTCAGTATGATTTATCAGTCCCAAAGAAGACTCATGCTAAACTGCAAGCTTGCCCTATCAGCCTCCTAGCATATTCATGAGTTAGAGTCACAGCAGCGGCATTGTCAGCAGCACACCAAGGTGGATGTGAACTTCTGTTTCCCCTGTGTGGGCGCTCAGGATTCTTGTGTGCTGGCTTGTTCCGGGTTATGCCTTTCCAAAGGGACACAGACTGCAAAGGCAAGCGCTGCTGCCAGCTGTAAGCATTGCCTTCTGCCCTCTTCGGCTGGAAATACATTGCAGCTCTGTCCTGGAGTCCTGTATGCCCCAAAGTCCCTCTCCCGCTGTGGTTTGGATGGGAGAGGAAAGGCGCCGAACACCTGTCCCCTCCCCGGGGGCTGCAGGCTGCAGGGAGGCGGCACAGGGCCCGTGCAGCACGGGGGGAGCCCGCGCAGTGCCCGCGCTGGGCTGGGGCTGCGCTCGGCCGTGCGCTTCCCGCCCGGGCTGGGGCCGTGCTTGGCTGTGCGCTTCCCGCCCGGGCTGGGGCTGCGCTTGGCTGTCCGCTTCCCGCCCGGGCTGGGGCTGCGCTTGGCTGTGCGCTTCCCGCCCGGGCAGCGGCGCTCGGCCCTGTGGCCGGGAGGGTGTCAATGCTGGGGGCTTCCCGCCTTGGGGTGCCTGCCTTAGAGCGCTGCCCCGCCGGGATAGTCCCTGCAGAAGGAGTCCCCTGGCGCTCCGAAGGACAAGCTCCTGAGGGACAGGACCCTCCCTGCTTTGGGTGCTTCCCGCCTGAAGTACCTTCTGTGTGCAGCTTGATAGGCCTTAACGATAGGCCTAATGGCAGCGGACAGGCCCCTGGAGCGCCCTTCCTCTCACACAGCCTGGCTCACCTGTGAGTAACCTTTTGGCTTAACGGTGGGGAAGGCTGTGCTCAGTAGCTTTTAGCTTTTCCAACTCCTGACTTCCAAAACAGTCCAATTTACCTGTGGTATCCTTGTAAGATCTTCTCAATCAAGCTGAATCTGCTAATGAAAAGTAAATTAATTTCAGTGTGTAGTTTGGGGGAAATGTCAGTATATAGTTTTGGGAAAACAAAATAAGTCTGTTTTTATATATCTGTGTTCCTGACTTGACCACATTAATTCCCTGCCTCCACAACAGTCTCTAAAGGCTTAACAAACAAAGGTGGAAAGGAACAAATATTTTCCTTTGTGTTTACTTTGTGCTTTTTACAGCTCTGAGTGCTGTCAGTGTCATTGTTTCCCCTTTATTGTCCAGTAGTTTCCCCTCTTGCCCACGTGGGTCTTTCCCACAGCAGAGGGGAGAAAAACAAGTGCCAAAGGTAGCAAAAACACTATTGTAAAGGCAAAGAAAGATGGAGTCTGCCTGTGCTGTGGACAGGTGGAAGGTCAGAAGTTGTTTTCACATATGAAACCATGATGAAGGTGATGAGGGCTCCTTAAACTTTCTGGCATTAACTTAATGCTTAACTCACGGAAAAAGCAAACTTTTGGGCTGTATTTCATTCTGCTCTAGTGGCAGCCTTTCACTGATGGCTTTTCTGTTTCCTAGGACCAGATTGTCAACAGCTATAAACAGCACTTGAGAGTTCAGCACACAGATTTTCCAATGACTTTAGCCTGCTGGCTGCAGTGCTTATTTTGTAAATCCAGTACAGATCAATGCTGATAATGCAAACGTGTTCCAAAATTACATCTATTTCTCCGGTGTCCCTGGCTGGGCAAACTCTGCTGCCAAGACACTCTTGAGAAGTACGTGGGGCTATTTTTTGTGCTGTGCAGAAGCTTGTCAGTTAACAGGTTGATTGTATAGGGTTAACACTCCTGGGGGAGTGACCCTGAACCTGACCCTAGGGGTCTTGGCCCCTCCTCAGGGGTGGGCCACACTCCAGGTGATGGTTAGCCCATTCCCCCCCACTTCCTGTGGTATAAAAGACAGGAGTTCTCCTGTCTCTTCCTCTTTTCGCCCTCTTGCTCCCTACCTGCGTTCACGAATACACACACACACTGATACTGCATACCAGCCACGAGGCAGAGACACCATCACACTACTCGGGTTGTATCCATCCCTGTTTTGTATTTTGCTGTTTTCCCTTCCTTATCCTTTGTAAACTCCCCTACCTCCAATCCCTTTTTCTAAGTTATTGTTAAACTTTTCCTTTTTAACTTCCAAATCGAGTGAGATTGATTTATTGGGGTGTCCCTACCTTTTATCTCTCTCCCTGTCTTTTGGGGAAAGGAGGGGGAGGAGGGGAGGGCACTCTATAAACTCTATAAATTCTATAAATTGTCATTGGGTCTACCAAATTTATAAGAGTCTCTGGGAACTTGCATTTGAACCCAAGACAATTTATTTGGCGTCTCAACGTGGGGCTAGGTAGAAAGAATTCTTTCAGAGAAGATTTGGAAGTTAAAAAATGGATATTCTGAAAGTCTTAATCATTAACGCATTTGCATGGCTGTTGTGGGGCTGGCTGTTAAAGTTTATAAGTTACCATGTCTTCTGGATTGTCATTGATATGCTCTGGGAATATTCTAAGCATTTGCCTGCCCGAGTCTATGCCTATTTCCTGAATTCTGTTAGTAATATCACTGTGTTTAGAAATGTTTCTGGAACATGGAATCAATCTGAGTATATGCATTGGAGCACAGAAGCTCCAGATATTTTGGGGGAGAAATGGTACTGGATAGCTGTTATTTCACTGTGTGTAAATGTGGGTTTGGGAATTTACAACGTAGCTCCGAGCTGGAACACGTGGGGACATCGGGTGGGCGCCGCCATTAGGGTGCTTAGGGGGAGGGGTGGTCCTCACTGCCCCAGCTGCAGTTGCGGGGGTTGGGCGACAGGTCAGGCCGTTCCGGCCGCCCCCAGCGCAGGCACCGCCCCTAGCGCGGCTCCGCCCCGAACTCCGCCTCCGGTCCCGCCCAGGGCAGCCCCCCGGACCCTGCCCCCTCAGCCCAGCCCCCTTCACCTGGCGCCAATTACGACGCGGCCAGCAAGATCAAATCAAAACCCTCCCGCAGATACCGATCCAGGGCAAGGGACCTCTTCGGGAACCAGCACCCCCCAGCAACAGCAACCAGCTGGAAATGGACCTGATAATGGAGTGATCCTTATCAGCTCCACGCCCAGAAAGGAAATCAGGCACATAAGGCAGGAGTATGCAAGGGCAAACGGACAGTCCCTTTTAGCCTGGCTTTTGAAATGCTGGGATGCAGGAGCAGAAACAGTGGACCTAGATCACAGGGAGGCGAAGCAGCTGGGATCCTTGTCGAGGGATGGAGGTGTGGATAAGGAGCTGGGAAGGCTCGATGGTACCCACTCACTTTGGGCCAGGCTTCTGATAGCTGTGAGGTACAGGTACCCGACTAAGGATGACATGATTTTCCATCCCCTTAGATGGACAGATATGGAACAGGGTATCTCATACCTGAGGCAAATGGCGGTTCAAGAGATAATTTATGGAGCCGACCAGAGGCCCTCGGACCCTGATGATGTCCGCATGAAGCCAGCCCTCTTAAAGAAACTGACTCAGTGTGCCCCTTCCACATATGCCCCCACATTGGGAGCACTGCTGCTGGGCAGAGACCCCAACAACCTTCCCACAATCAGGGAGTTTGTGAATGACCTAAGACAGTTTGAAGACAGTTTGTCAAGGAAAACCTTAATTGCCACTGTAGAGACCCTCACCCAAGAAATGAACGAGCTAAAAGCCTCTTTCTCTGAAATGCAGAAGGCAGAGGATAACTGCTCTTCACCTTCAGAATGGGTGCAAGTCTCAGCTATAAGGAACACACGCCGCCGTGCTCCTCCTCCTCCTCCCCGCAGGAGACCAGCCCAGAGCAGACAGGGTACACACAGGGGGTCACTCTGGAGAACACTCTGTGACCATGGGGAAAACATGGATAGATGGCATGGCCAGCCCACCTCAGCTCTATGGGCCAGGGTAAGGGAACTGCAGGGGACAAACACAGGGAATAACTCCTCCAGAAGAGGGGTTGCCCCAGTGTCCCGCAGGCAGCGCTCTCGCTCAAGGGGTGGTGAAGCCAGTAACTCAGGTCCATGTGCCTCATGCAGTCACACTGCTCAGAATTAGAGGTGCCCTGTCTCCAGCCAGGCGGAGGCCAGGGATAACAGAGTATATTGGGACGTGTTTGTGAAATGGCCTGGCACTTCTGAAGCCGAGAAGTACAGAGCGTTGGTAGACACCGGTGCCCAATGCACTCTGATCCCCTCCAGCCACAGGGGGACAGATACTGTTACAATTGCAGGAGTCACAGGGGGGTCTCAGGAGTTGACTGTGCTGCAGGCTGAGATAAGCCTCACCGGGAATGTGTGGGAGAAGCACTCCATAGTAACTGGCCCTGATGCACCTTGCATCCTGGGTATTGACTTTCTCCGGGAAGGGTACTTTAAAGATCCGAAGGGGAACAAGTGGGTTTTTGGCATAGCAGCTGTAGAGACTGCAGACAAAGAGCAGCTGTCTATCATGCCTGGCTTGTCAGATGACCCTTCCGTGGTTGGTACCCACAAGGTGGAAGATGTCAAGTTACCTATTGCTTCTCGTGTAGTTCATCGCAGGCAATACCGCACCAACAGAGACTCCCTGCTACCCATACAGCAGCTGATTCGCCGCCTGGAGCAGCAGCTTGTCATCAGCAAGAGCCACTCGCCCTTCAACAGCCCGATATGGCCAGTGCGAAAGGAGACAGGGGAGTGGAGACTCACGGTGGATTTCCGAGGCCTGAACGAAGTGACTCCTCCAATCAGCGCAGC